>NC_051081.1:4204499-4806227 GCF_004664715.2 Peromyscus leucopus
CTGCTTATTCCTCAAGGCCAGGGGGCCAGCCATAAAATATCCTGATTTGACTCAACTGTTTTCTCCCAAGGCCGCCGACCACAGTTATCTCTCTCCCAAGGCCGGATGGCCGGCCACAGTTATCTCTCTCCCAAGGCCGGATGGCTGGCCACAGCTGTGAACTCCTTTTTTTCTGATTCCTTCACAATGGCGTTTCTTAGGCTAAGTTATTGGGACGGGGGGGGGGCATTTCATCGGCCCAATGCCCCATGTTCTCATAATGGAGTGGGGGTCTTTCATTCCCCATTTTCTTTTGTACCAAATGGAATCTTTCATTTTAGGATGGAGAATAAGGTGTCAGCTCCATCTCTGACTGTCTGAGCCTCTGATATTGCTGGGTTAGGATCAAAGCCTGGACAACAGAAACCCTATCCTTGATGAATTGCACCAATCTGTTGAGGATGCATGGCCCAAACAATAAAATGAGCAGGAGGATGATTAGGGGCCCATAATGGTGGAGACAAGGGTCGTAAACCATGGTGACCTTTGGAATCATCCTTCAAACCATCCCTGTTGAGACTCAAATAATTGCTGTCTCTGTTTTAATCTTTCTCTTAATTTAGCCATGTTATCCCTGACTACTCCAGTATGATCTGCATAGAAGCAGCATTCTTCTTTGAGGCAGCACATAACTCGTCCTCTTGTAGGAAGAGTATGTCCAGCCCTCTCCTATTTTGCAGCACTACTTCTGATAGGGATGTCAAGGATTTTTCTAATGCACTAACCGATTCCTCTAGGGCTTTGATGTCTGTATTCATGGCTACTTGGAGCTGTCTGAATTGGCCGGTCTCCATAAGGGCTGCGGTCCCTGTATCTACCCCAGTAGCTATTCCGCCATGGTAATTCCTCCCAGTAACAGGGCCAGCGTCAGGGAAACAGGCTCTCTGGTGATGCCCCTCCTAATGTCAGGAGGACTATTAGGGGGATCAAGGGACCCCCGGGTGAGTCTTATCTTTAGTGGGTTTGGAGAGCGTTGAACTAGATGTCTCGGTGCTCTCAGCTTCATCGGGTTCCTTGGCAGCCTTCATATGCGACGCGTGGACCCAAGCTGCTATCCCGTCAACCTTGAGTGCGGTGGGAGTAGTTAACAGGACGGTGTATGGTCCTTTCCACCTTGGCTCTAGGTTCCTGGATTGATGGCGTCGGACCCAGACAGAGTCCCAAATCTTGAATGGGTGAGGCACCACCGGGCGATTCAGTTGCTCCCGATAGGCATCAGCCAGGGGTTTCCACACCGTCTTTTGTACCAGTTGGAGGGCTTGAAGGTGTGCCTCCAGGGTAGGGCTAGTGGCAAAAGAGGAGATATCAGGGTGAAGGAAATTTACAATTGGTGGGGGAGCCCATATATAATCTCAAACAAGGTTTGGCCGTGAGGCCCAGGAGTATTCCGGGCTCGGTGAAGGACTAATGGGAGTAGGAGCACCCAATCTCTAGTGCTAGTTGCAAGCGTTAATTTGGTTAAAGTCTCCTTAATGGTTCTATTTGCACATTCTACCTGTCCTGAGCTCTGGGGGCGGTATGCACAATGAAGTTTCCAATCAATCCCCAGTAGCCTGGCCACCGTCTGACTTACCTGGGAGACGAAGGCGGGCCCAATGTCTGACCCCAATATCTGGGACATTCCATACCTCGGTGAAGTCAAGTTCCCAATGGACTCCGGGGCGGTGGCCTCACAGGCGGCTCCCTCTGCTCAGATGGGCTTTTCCTGGATTAACTTGGGCACAAGCAGGGCAGTTAGAAGTCACCTGTTGGAGGACCTGTTCCTGATTCAATAATACAGTGTCCGAAGCCTCATCAGCCAGAAGGGCCCTCATCTTGTTTTTGCTTAAATGGGTTAGCGTGTGGAAAAACTTGAGCATGTATTTGGTGTGGGAGGTTGGCATAATTAATTTGTTATCCATTATATAAGCTTGTCGCTCGGGGCTCCATTCCGCCCCCATTTTCTTTGCTAGTTCCTGGTCCTCTGGGCTGTAGGGCATGGGGTCTCTGTTTGGCTGTTGGTCCTGCAAGACCAACAGCTGGTCGCCCCTAGGGAATTGTAAGGCGACTGTCCGAGCTGTCAGATCAGCCAGCCGATTTCCGATTACCGCTACGACAGAGTCATCCTTTTGGTGCCCGGGACAATGTATAATGCTGAGCTGATGTGGGAGGAACAATGCCCTTAAGAGGTCTAAAATTTTCTTTTTGTTCTTAATTTCCTTACCCTCCGAGGTCAAGAGGCCTCTTCTTCTGTAGATTTCTCCATGTACATGGGCAGTGGCGAAGGTATATCTGCTGTCGGTATAGACCATGAGTCTCTTACCTTCCGCCATCCGGAGGGCCTGGGTCAGCGCGATCAGCTCTGCTCTTTGGGCCGATGTTCCAGGCGGCAGCGGTGAGGCCCAAACTACCTCCGATTCGGTGGTAACGGCTGCTCCAGCCCTCCGTTCTCCTTCTTGGAGGAAGCTGCTCCCATCCGTGAACCAGATAAAATCTGGGTTCGACAGCAGTTGATCTGTTAGGTCGGAGTGGGTGCCATGGGCCTCCGCCAGAATCTGGAGGCAATTGTGCTACTTGGATGGGTCTGGCAAGGGCAGCAGGGTTGCGGGGTTAAGGGAGACAACTGGTCCGAACACCACTCGGTCTGTGTCTAACAACAGAGCCTGGTAGTGGGTCATCCTGGAATTTGAGAGCCATCTATCTGGGGGCTGCCGGACCAGAGCTTCCACCGCATGGGAGGATAACACAGTTAATGGCTGTCCCAAAGTCAGTTTCCCTGCATCCTTGAGCAAAAACAGCAATGGCGGCTACCATGCGCAGACAGGGGGCCATCCTGCAGCTACCGGGTCCAATTTCTTGGATAGATAAGCTACAGGTCTCTTCCATGGCCCCAGTCTCTGTACCAGCACTCCTTTTGCAAAGCCTGAGTTCTCATCCACGAACAGTTCAAAGGGCTAGGACTTGTAGGGGGTCCCTTTGGGTCCTGTCCAGATGCCAGCTGAACCTTTCTCTCGGTGGTCCATCGATACCTCCTGCTACCTGTGGCCCCCTGGACCAAAGCTGTGCGGTCACTGAAAGAGCCTCCGGTATGGGTCAGGACTGAATGTTGAGCTCCGGTGTCCACTAGGAAGGTCACTGGCTGCCTCCCAATCTTGAGAGTTATCCTAGGCTCGGGGGGGGGGGCCTCCTGGCCTTGACCTCCCTAATCCTCCAGATTGAGGAGGTCCGTGGCCCTTGGCTTAGGTCTCCGAGACCCTTGAGGCTTCTGTGGGCAGTCACGAGCCCAATGTCCTCTCTGTTTACAGTAAGCACACTGGTCTTTGTCAAGCGGTGTCCTTCTTTGATCTCCCGTCCTAATTCCCTCTCTGACTTGTCCCTGAGACACTACAGTGGCCAGGACTTTACTTATTTCCCTATGACGTTTCTTATCTCTCTCTTTTTCCCCTCAGATCCAACACCTTTCTCTTTCTCGTTTCAAGATCTTTCCTGCCTCTTTCCCTCTCCCTCCATGTCTCTGTTTCTCGCCCTCCCTTCCTCCTGCTTGTGCTCCGCTCTCGTTCTCTCGCTCTCCTCTCTTTTTTTTTATTTAACACTTTCTCTGCCTCTCTCAATAAATCTGACAAACTGAATGAATGCAATTCTTCTAGTCTCTGTAACTTGGCCCTTATATCTGGACTTGACTGATAGATGAAAGACAAGATGACACCCTGTACCTGTCCTGGATCTTCCGGATCGTATGGGGTATACATCCTATATGCCTCTCTAAGTCTTTCCAAGAACGCTGCGGGCGTCTCCTCCTTTCCCTGGATCATATTCCTAACCTGAGCCGAATTGGTAGGGCTTCTAGCAGCCCCTCGGAGACCCGCTAAGAGCAACTGGCGAAAGAGATGTAGGCGCTCCCTACCTTCTGGGGTCACGAAGTCCCAGTTCGGATGGGTGAGGGGAAAGGCTGCATTGTCGCACTTTCCTCGCAGGCGACTGGCAATTGGGGAGGGAGCCGGAGCCTCATCCTCCCGCTCTCTCTGTAAAGGGCAATTGGGAGTAGGAGGGGTGAGAGGGAGTGGTGGTGCTGTGACGGGAGGGAGCGGTGGTGCTGTGGAGGGGCTGTAACACTCGGGGCGGGGTGACTCGGCGTCCACAGGTGACGCTGCCCCTCACGGTCCACCTTCCCCAAACCGGGCCTCCCCAGCCGTCCCAGAGCCGGTCGCAGTGCACCGCCTCGGTGGAAGTGCGCCCGGCAGCCGCCGGCCGGGGGCGGTCCCCCGTCGACTCCATCCCCAGCCCCGCCTGCGCACCCCCGCCACATCTCACGCCCGCCGCCGGAGCAGCGGGACATGGGGAGAGGAAACGACGCACTGGTGGAGGGGTCGGGAGAAACGGGGAGCGGGAGAGATCCGCGGATCCGGCTTCCTCGGCTCCGGGATTCAGCGAGCGCTGATGCTGCCGGGGGGCTGGAGGGGGAGAAACGGCCTAACCCATGGAGGGGGTTCTGTCGCCAGGAGTCTCCACATGGCGATGTATGGGACCTGGTCCAGGTGGCCATGGGGACTCGGAGCGAAAACTTTTCCCTCCACCTGTGAAATAAGACTGAGGTTAAAGGTTCCCTCGCGAGGCCATCCTACATCCATTATGACCCATTCGGCCTCACAAAGGGGTGGTCCATTTATTCTTCTTGTCTACAATTCCTTCGTTGTTGGCTCGTGTCTTCACGTCTGACCAGTGGTTAAGCGTGAGGCTCAGGGGGGTGGTGACAGTCTGTCCCATGGCTGTTTCTAGGAGGAGAACGGTTAAACAGAAAACAAAGAACGACAGACAAACACAAATGAGACTAACACGCGCTGCGCGGCTTCGGTTCCAGACCGAAAGCAAAACCTCAGGAGGAGACTGCGAGGGTCCAGCCTCGTCTCCAACCAACACAACGTATCCCTCGGATACGTGAGTGGCCCCGAAAAACCGTGCCCCAGAGGGGACTTCAGACCATGCCCCAGAGGGGCCTTCAGACCGTGCCCCAGAGGGGACTTCAGACCGTGCCCCAGAGGGGACTTCAGACCGTGCCCCAGAGGGACTTCAGACACCCGTGGAACGTCTTCCAGGGTCACGGTGGGCGAAGTCCGAGCTCGTCAGCTCCTTCAGCCCCACCGACACAGACAGATCAGGCACGCAGACAAACAGACAACACTCAGACAGGACAGGGATGACATATACCGAGGCCGGCTGGCTTACCTCCTGACGGTGGGTCGGTGGTCCCAGGGAGGGGTCTCAATCCCCGTACGGGCCACCAAATGAAAGACCCCCAGGGGAGATCTTCCTTCAGGAGAGACCCCAAACCCAAGGAACACACCGAAACCACAGATTAGATGCAAACAGCAAGAGGGTTTATTTAGATACACAGGTACCTGGGGCGAAGTCTCTCGGAGGACTTGCGCCCCTTCCTAGGGCAAGGGGGACTTTTTATGGGATCCCAGGGGCAGAGGCGCGGTTACAGAAGCGAGAAGCATAGTTACAGGGTCCCTATTGGTTGTTTCAAAGAAGGCCAGGGTAAACTTGGGGTCGTATGTGTGTGGCTGACTTGGCCTTGCCCAGGGTATAGTAGGTGTTTTTCCAGCCCAGCTGCTTATTCCTCAAGGCCAGGGGGCCAGCCATAAAATATCCTGATTTGACTCAACTGTTTTTCTCCCAAGGCCGCCGACCACAGTTATCTCTCTCCTAAGGCCGGATGGCTGGCCACAGCTGTGAACTCCTTTTTTTCTGATTCCTTCACAATGGCGTTTCTTAGACTAAGTTATTGGGACCGGGGGGGGGGCATTTCATCGGCCCAATGCCCCATGTTCTCATAATGGAGTGGGGGTCTTTCACTAGTAGTACAGCCCATTAAACAGTGCTTAAAGCATTCCACTGTTTTCCTAATGCAAAGTACCAAAGTCCATACTACTCCAAACAAAAACATGGTCTGGACGATCACAATAATAACCCAGTCCCTAATATCAACTTCTGTCTTAGTTAGGGTTTCTATTATTGTGAAGAGACACCAAGATGATGGCAACTCTTATAAAGTAAAACATTTCACCAGTGGGGCTCGCTTACAGTTTCAGAGGTTCAGTCCATTTTCATCATAACCAGGAGCATGGTAGCATGCAGTCAAATGTGGTGGTGGAATAGTAACAGTGTTCTACATCTTGCAGCCAACAGGAAGTCAATTGAGACACTAGGTGGTATCCTGAGCATAGGAAACCTCAAAGCCTGTCCCTTCCATACTCAGTCCAATAGAGCCACATCTCCTAATAGTGCCACTCCCTATGAGTGAAAGACCCCGAAGGTAGTCCTCCCTCTGGAGAGACCCTCGCCCAGAGATCACACTGAGACCATAAGTCAGATGCAAACAGCAAGAGGCTTTATTCAGGAACACGGGTACCCGGGGCGACACAGTCCCTCAAGAGGCTCAAGAGACTGGCGTGCCGACGGGCTGGAGTGGAGGGTTTTTATAGGGTCTGGCAGCAGGAGCACGAGAAGCTCGGTTTACAGGGTTCTGATTGGACGATTCAAATGAGGCCAGGTTCAAACTCAGGACAGCTCGTGGTTTTTCCCCGAGCTCGACACGCCTGCTGTCTGGCTCCAAGTTGTTTTTCTGACCTTTAGTACCCTTTTCTGGGGCCAGGTGGCCGGCCATAGACACCCCGTGCTTTTCAGACCTTACTTGAAATGGCGTTAGGCTAAGCTAGTATGCTGGGGTCTTTCATTCCCCCATTTTCTTATCTCAGGGAATGGAATCCTCCATTCATGGGGAAGAATAGGGATGTGGCTCCATTTCCACCTGGTTGAGTCGTTGGTATTGTTGGGTCAATACCAAAGTCTGAACAATAGAAACACGTTCCCTGATAAATTGGACAAGTCTGTTTAGGATGCAGGGCCCGAGCATCAGAAGGAGCAATAAAATCAGAAGGGGTCCCATAAGGGTGGAGATGAGGGTGGTGAGCCAGGGGGACTTCCCAAACCATCCTTCAAACCATCCCTGCCGTTCTTCAAAGAATTATCTCTCACCACCCCAGTATGATACCGGGCCTGGGTGGCTAGAGGGTGACTGGGGTTACAGTAGCATTCGGAGCCGTGCTTGGGCGAATGGCCGAATTGGGTCGGGGGGTAGCCCTCGGGGGTGCCGGAGCGGGTAGAGAGGGGCGCTTTTGGTCAGAGAGAACCTGGTTGGGACCTATAGAGGCGAGGGCTCCGTGATTTTAAGCTTAATCGTAAATACGACTCCCTGGTCCCGTCCCGTCATGTAAAGTCTAAGTCCCCATGTTTTACCTTTAATCCAGTCTTGTGTTATCTCCCTTCCCTTCTGAGTAAAAGATATATTCAGGGGGTTGCAGGTGAAATTTACACAGGGCCCCCCCCCTTCCAGTAAGTGTTATCTCTTCCTGACGTGACAGTTCCCCAACAATGTCCTTGGGTAAGGGGACGCCATGAGTGGCTTTCTCCTTGGGTAGTCCTTTTTACCCTAATGAGGTCCCAAGTGGATGAAGGCTTCCAATAGGTATTACCAGTTGTTTCACATCCCCATGCTTTACAGAAGTAACTTTCATAACCCCCACATTGTCTAATCATCTTTCTGTCCCTGTCTCGCTTCTTGTCTTTCTCACGTTCACGCTCCCGTTCTCTTTCTCTCTCTCTCTCTCTTTCTCGTTCCCGTTCTCTTTCTCGTTCTCTCTTTCTCGTTCCCGTTCTCTTTCTCTTTCTCTCTCTCGCTCTCTCTCTTCTTCCAGTTTATCCTATTCCTTGTTACTTTCCAAGCTGAGTTTCATCTTGCATTAGTCACCATATGATCTCTTGTGCGTGTCTCTGAATTTGCTGATCTCTCGCGATATCAAGTCTCTTTTGTCTTCTTCCATTTTTATAGCATTTATATCCTCCTTGGTGATGAGTGGGTAAGGGATCAATGGGGCCACTGGAAATCTACGAAAAATGTCCTCCTTCTTTTCCTTCTTTTTCTTCCTGGGGTGAGAGTCAGACTCCTGTGAGGGGGCATTTAGCTCACTGGAGTATTCACGTATTAAAACTTCAATAGCCTCTTGCACTTGCCGAAGCACTCGTGGTACACACGGACACTGCGCTCGCTGAGCTCCAGGCCCAGCGCCAGGCTGGCCGTCAGCTCCTTCTTGCAAGGCGGCAGATAGGCGCCGCCGCAGAGCAGCACGTTGCACAGGCGCTCGGCATCCGTCTTGGTGATGAGCCCGCACGAGGGCGCGGAGAAGGGCAGGATGCCCATGACTTTGAGGATCTCCAGCTGGTCGGCGGTGCAGCGTGAGCAATAGATGTGCAGCTCATCGCAGACTGAGTTGATCTGCTGCAGTGAGAAGTCGCGCAGCACTGAGTTAAGGATCTGTGGCAGGCACAGAAGCTTCTCACCTCCCACTATGAAACAAGAGATGGTCTCCCCTTCCAGCACGGTCTCACAGAGCTCGTGGAGCGATCCGACGGCATGAAGAAGGGCCCGGGTAGTACAGGCGGCGGCTCCTTTATCACAGCTTGGCACCCTTGGAAGGTTCTGAGGACTGCCGCACATCTGTCCACTCCTGCATGGTGTTCTGCAGGGCCTGGGTCTTTTCCTTATCCACTTGGACATAGTCTACCTTCTCATCCGATGTGACAGATGATGTGGATGGCTTGCGGTGAGGGCTCGGGGAGCCTGGCTGGAAGTCCAGGGCTAGGTAATCCACACTGCCAGTACTCTTCTTTGGAGCTGGGCTGTTGGTGCCACTGGGAACAGGGGATGAGGGACGTAGTTCTCCTCGCTGTCTCCCGAGTCTGTACTGGTGGCGGCAGTACTGGGAGGAGCTGGAGTTAGCGGTGTGGTTGAGCCTGGACCAAGACTTGGTGAAGGGGAGCTCATCGATGACAGTGTTGTTTCTCAGGTCCAGGGGTGTTGGCTTTGCTTTCCGGTCAGGCTTGAGGTTGCGATTGACCGGGGGTGGCTGGATCTCACTTCCTCGGCTGGGACCTCTATGGATAGGAAGGGCTGTGGATGGGTAGCCAAGCGGGTCAAAGTGATGGGGCCCTGGGCTCATGGGGATGTAGACACTTTGGGAGTTGTCCCCTGCTCGTTCCATAGCCAGAAGGGTAGAAGAACCTGGGTTCATGGGTACATAGTTGTCATCAGAGCTGGCACTGTCTAATCGACCCACGATAGTCTTCCCTGGAGATTCAGCAGACCAGCTGGCACTCTCTCCGCCTCGAGTTGGGTACTCATAGGTCTCACAGGAAGAAGCTCGGTGAAGTCAGCTGTTGTCCATTGTGGGGAGGGTATTGCGTCTGGGAATAGTAGCAGCTACAGATCTATTATGTTCGCTGATTGGAGGTCTTTGCTGAGGACTGCCCCACCGAGGTGTTTCTGCCTGACTTGGCTTGGGGGGGCGGAGTGGGGGAGCTATGGCTGAGTCTCCAGGAGTGGCCATTGTCATGGTATTGTGGTTTTTGTCCAGTGTGAATGTTCTAGGGATCTGGTAGGCTGAGAGAGGGGTGGTTGGAACATCCATATTGTCCACTAGGAGGTCTCCAAACTCCCGGCACAGGGTGTTGCTGGGTGTCTTGAAGGTGTACACATCCTCAGTGTCTGTCTCGGACACTGTGAGGCTGCCCTTGGTGTGGCCTTGTGAAGCCAGGCTACGGGGGAGGTCGTAAGTACTGTCTTTGAATTCTGTATTGTGTCGGCTTGGCTTGGGAAGGCTATAGAAGCCATGGACTTGACCGCTGACTCCATTGACACAGTGTCCATTGCCCTGGGCAAGTTTTTGCATGGCTGTATCACTCTTCTGCCGGGTGCCCTGAGAGAAGCTGGCACTCCTCGCATTTTCTGTCCTTCGGCTTATGCACTGGTGCAAGTAGAGATACTCCTGAGGTGCACTGGTGGACAAGGCAGGCTGGATGTGGCCTGACACAGGGGGCTCAAACGTGAACAGAGTGGGCTGGCCAGAGTGTGAAGGGGCGGAGGACTTCCTTTCTCGGAGCAGGTGCTGAGTGGAGCCGCTGACCTCAGCTGGAGAAGAGCGGGAACCATGACTGGCTGAAGAAAGGTTTCTCAGGGAGTCTGTGCTCTCCCCAGCCTGATTAAAGCCGCAGATCTGGCAGATGCTCTGGACCCACTTATTCAGGTCGGCCTCTGTCTCAGCCACCAGGTAAAAAGTACGCTCACTGGTCTTGATATCGAACACAAAACTGTCCTGCAGCTTTTTCTTGTTGAAGGTCAGGCCTGTATCCACCTGCTCACACAAGTTCAGGTTGATGATCCGCAGGGGTTTCTTGGAGTGCTCGTTCTTGTAGTATTCCAGAACATCTGGGTCGCCACTCATCCGGCCGCTCCACAGTATAAACCAGCGTTTCTTCCAGGCATAGCGCCTCAACTTCTTCTCGGGAGGCGATTTCCTCAGCCAGCCGGTGCACACCACGTCGTCACCGCCGCCGCCACTCATGGTGCACGCCGTGAGGGCTCGAGGGCCGGGCACCGGAGGGGTCGGTGGAGGCAGTGGACGTGCTCCAGGCACAACCGCCACACACAGCCCACGGGAACTCGCAGATTCCCTCAACGGGGTGGGCGGGCTGCGCGCGCCCTGGGTCGGCTGTTGAGCCTCTCTTCCGCAGATCCGCGGACCGAAGCGGAACCCGAGCGGGAGCCGCGGGGACCAGAGCTGTCCGGCCTTCTTTCAGTGCACCCTCCCGGCCGCCAGGCGCGCCGTCCCGCCGCCCCAGCAGCAGTCGGGCTCGGCTGGGACTCTGCCGGGACCCGGAGCCGGGAGCTCGATGCCCCGCGCTCCGCCCCTTGGGGACGGGACCTCCCACAAGCGCTCCCTGCTGTGGACCCCACGCTGCACGCGCACACACAATGCCCGCACGCGGTGTCCACTCCGCTCCGCCCGCTGGCGCTTTCAGTGAGCGGGGCGCGATCTTTTCCTTCTCCTTGCTCCGAGGAGGGAGCCCGGGAAGGCGTACGGCGTCCCGATGGCAGCGGGCACAGGGACAGCACGAGGACTGGCGGCGAGGCGTGGGGCGTCGCCGGGCGTCGGGGAGGTCGTGGGTCCGCGGCGGGAGAGTGGGTCTGCGCTCCAGTCTCCGGCGAGGGCAGGGATCAGCACAGGGACAAGGCGCAGGGCGGCTCTGCTCCGGGGGGGGGGACCCCTCTGTCCCGTCCCCTGCGCTCCTCCCCCACCCGGGGGCGCGCGGCGGGTTGGGCCGGGGAGGTCGCAGCCGGCGTCGCGACTAAAGCCGTCGCGGCCGGCACCGCGGCAGGGGCCGCCGCGGGCGCAGCCGCCAGGGCCGCGGCCGGCGCCGCGGCAGGGGCCGCCGCGCTCGGAAAACCGCGGCTCGGCGGGCGGACCCGGTGGGGAAAGACCGGCGCAGCCCCGACCCTCCGCCCGCGCGGGAGACGCGGACGGCCGGGGAGAGCGGGGAGCGAGGAGGGGAGGCCCCCCAGCGCCGCCCCGAACCCCCGCGACCGCGCCGCGGCCGCGAGGACAGGAGGAGGCGAGGGGCGCACCGGCGCCCACCGCCGGAGCGGCGGAACGTGGGGAGAGGAAACAATACACTGGTGGAGGGGTCAGGAGGAACGGGGAGCCGGAGAGATCCGCTGATCCGGCTTCCTATGACTGTTTCTAGGAGGAGAACGGTTAAACAGAAAACAAAAAAACGACAGACAAACACAAATGAGACTAACACACGCTGCGCAGCTTCAGTGTAAAACCGAAAGCAAAAACTCAGATGGGGACACGGAGTGTTTGAATTCTCCGTCCCCTACCAGCACCACGTATTCTTCTGATTCGGGGGTGGCCCCGAAAAACCGTGCCCCAGAGGGGACTTCAAACCATGCCCCAGAGGGGACTTCAGACCGTGCCCCAGAGGGGAATTCAAACCGTGCCCCAGAGGGGACTTCAAACCGTGCCCCAGAGGGGACTTCCCGTGCCCCAGAGGGGACTTCAAACCGTGCCCCAGAGGGGACTTCAGACCGTGCCCCAAAGGGGATTTCAAACCGTGCCCCAGAGGGGACTTCAAACCGTGCCCCAGAGGGGACTTCAGACCGTGCCCCAGAGGGGACTTCCCGTGCCCCAGAGGGGACTTCAGACCGTGCCCCAGAGGGGACTTCCCGTGCCCCAGAGGGGACTTCCCGTGCCCCAGAGGGGACTTCAGACCGTGCCCCAGAGGGGACTTCAGACACCCGTGGAACGTCTTCCAGGGTCGCAGTGGCGAAGTCCGAGCTCGTCAGCTCCTTCAGCCCCACTGACTCCAGACCGATTCAGGCGCACAAACAGACAACATTCAACATTCAGACAAACCCACAACACTCAGACAGGACAGAGATGGCATACACCAAGGCCGGCCGGCTTACCTCCTGACAGTGGGTCGGTGGTCCCGAGGCGGGGGGTCTCCGATCCCGGACGAGCCCCCAAATGAAAGACCCCTGAAGGTAGTCCTCCCTCTGGAGAGACCCTCGCCCAGAGATCACACCGAGACCATAAGTCAGATGCAAACAGCAAGAGGCTTTATTCAGGAACACGGGTACCCGGGGCGACACAGTCCCTCAAGAGGCTCAAGAGACTGGCGTGCCGACGGGCTGGAGTGGAGGGTTTTTATAGGGTCTGGCAGCAGGAGCACGAGAAGCTCGGTTTACAGGGTTCTGATTGGACGATTCAAATGAGGCCAGGTTCAAACTCAGGACAGCTCGTGGTTTTTCCCCGAGCTCGACACGCCTGCTGTCTGGCTCCAAGTTGTTTTTCTGACCTTTAGTACCCTTTTCTGGGGCCAGGTGGCCGGCCGTAGACACCCCGTGCTTTTCAGACCTTACTCGAAATGGCGTTAGGCTAAGCTAGTATGCTGGGGTCTTTCATGAGATTATGGAGCCAATTACATTCAAACTACCAGAGTGATACCATCCAACTGATCTTCTGGAGTATAGTGAAGTGACAGTTTTGAGTAGACATTGTAATCCAAAGTAGAAAACCTCCTATCGGGATGTATACACACTATACCAGAACAATGCATAGACAAATAAAGAAGTTACTTTTCTTTATTGGACAAAAAACTTCCAAGATAATTATTACTATTTTTTTATATCTTTGTGTTTGTGTGTATATAGGCTACATATGTACAGGTTTCCATGGAGGCCAGAAGAGGGCACCAGATCCCCTGGAGTTGGAGTTAACTTTATTCCATTGTGATAAGATGAAACATGAGGAACTGTCACCAGGAATAAGTTTGCTACCTTAATTTTAAATGCCCTTTTTTGTCCTGTCCCAGTTAAGTTGTTTGTGTGAAAAATGTGCAGCTGGGTTCCGGAGGGTGCTGGGGAATAGTTCCCCTGTGGTTTTTCCTGTTTGGAAAACAGTGTCCAGCTTGCCTCTGGATACAGAGTAACCATTCCTTGACTCCTGTTGTTAGAGGGGTATATAAGCCCATGTTGGTACGAATAAAGAGAGCTGCTTCCCTGACGAACTGAAACTGGGTGTCTAGAGTGCTGTTTAACCTCGGCATCCTTCGCCAGATTTCGTGCTCCAGCTACACGGGCTGCAGCAAGGAATCAGCTTAATTTTCCTATATTTGTTAAGCTTTGCTTTGTGGGCTAGTAAGAGGCTTAGCAGGTAAAAGCTCTTGCAAGGCAAGCCTCATGACCTGAATTTGATCACTGGGACTCACAATGGAAGGTTGGAACTGACTTCCAAAAGTTGTCTCACTACCTCCATGTGCATGCTGTGACATCTACATGCCTGCATGTGCACATGTGCATGAACATACAGAGAGAGAGAGAGAGAGAGAGAGAGAGAGAGAGGGAGGGAGGGAGGGAGGGAGGGAGGGAGGGAGGGAGGGAGGGAGGGAGGAGAGAGTTTTGATAATGAAGACTTATTTTGGGTTCCTAATTCATGATCTATGTTAGAGAAAGTTACATGGATGCTGAAAATATGTGTGTTCTATAGTACTTAGAACATTCTGTAGATATCTATAGGTTCACTTGGTTAATGATGTCACTTAATTCTGAGGTTTATTTTTTGTCTGGATAAACTATTTATTGATAAAAGTGGAGTATTGAAGTCTCTCACTGTTATTGTTCCAACGTTATTCCATAAGTGTACCTCTAGGTGTATTTTTTTGTGTACCTAATGTTTGGTGCATATCTGTTAAGAATTCTAAAACCATCTTAACTGATTGGTCCCATAACCAATATGAAATGACAATCTTTATCTCTTCTGAGTAGTTCTGGTATAAAGCCTATTTTATTAATTGTCAGATCAATAACTCTTGTTTCCTAGTTCTACTTGGCAGGAATACATTTTCTCATCCTTTCACCCAAAAGTAGAATGTTTGGCTTACAGTGAGGTATGTTTTCCTGTAAATAACAAATAGTTGTGTTCTTTCTTTAAATTAAATATGGGCTGTGTCTTTTGATTTAAGAATTGAGACCATTAATATTTAGAATTTACTGAAAGGTGCTCATGGTTTCCTGACATTTTCTTGACTGTGCCGTACTTGGTAATTTCCTATTCCCCTCTTGCTAAACTATTACTCGAGGGTGCTTTATTCTTTGCAGTAATCATGTCTTTGCTGGTTGTAGATCCATCTGTGCAGCTATTTGTACTCCAAAACCTGAAAAACATCATTCCATGCTTCAATGGCTTTTAATGTTTCTGTTGTTAAGTCTGTTGTTACTCTGATGGGCCTAGATTTATATATGACTTGGTTCTTTTTTTACTTTCAATATATTTTACTTGTCCTGACTATACCAATGGTTTAATTACATGGTGGTGGGAATTCCATTTTGATATTGTCCATCTGATTTTCTAAATTCCTCCTGTATCTGGATGTTTCTTTTCCTGGGTCAGAGGAAGTTTTGACTATTACTTCTTTAATAATGATTTAGGGAGGAGACATTGGAGGGGTTAGAGGTAGGAAAGGAAAGGGGAAAGTAGGGTAGTTATAATTTAATTTTAAAAATTCAAAAGAAAATATTTTCTACATATCTGAAAAGCAATTTAAACAAGAAGTGAGTGACTCTTCTCCCACCCAGAGAGTCCTGCCTCCGGGACCTAGGCCCTAGGACACAATCAGTCCCTGGGAGCCCCCACCCATCTCTGATCTAGTTGCCGGACAATAGGGAAGACTCCTGTGGGCAGGCTCTCTCACCAATATCCCCCATCAGACCCTGCAATCTACAAGGCCCATGCCATACATAAAACCTACCCATACCCCTGTGACCACAGTGGCTTCCTGAGACACAGAATCTTCTAGCTCTCATTGGAACAAGAGAGGCTTCTTGAGACACAGAATCCACCAGCTTTGACTGGACCAAGAGCCGTAATAAGACCAAGAGTGGCTCCCTGAGTCACAAAGAATCAGCTAGCTTGGATTGGACCAAGAGCAGCTCCCTGAGATACAAAATCTGCCACATATAATTAGAGCAAGAGCTAAGATTGGACCCAGAGGGGCCCCCTGAGACACAGAGACAACACACAGAGTGGATCAATAGCAGCTTGGTCAGACATAGGCACCTCTTGCACCTATTAGAGGAGAGATGGGTAGATGCCAGTGCAGAAATACATACAACAATATAAAGAGCAATATAGCACCACCAGAACCTAGTCCTCCTAAAACAGCAAGACCTGAACATGACAATGTAGAAGAAGCAGAAGAAAGTGACCTTAAAAATAGCTTCATGAAGATACTAGAGGCATTTAAAGGAGAAATGAAAATTTTCCTTAAAGAAATTAAGGAAAAGAAGAACAAAAAATTGGAAGAAATCAAAAAATTCATTAAAGAAAGCCAAGAAAACCATGGAAAAGCAATTAAAAATGTGAAGGAAACAGTTCAAGATCTGAAAATTGAAATAGAAACAATGAAGAAGACACAAACAGAGGGAATGCTGGAAATAGGAAATCTGAGTAAATGAACAGGAAACATAGATATAAGCATAACCAACAGAATACACGAGATGGAAGTGAGGTTCTCTGGTGTAGAAGATACAATAGAGGAAATAGATTCATCAGTCAAAGAAAATACCAAAGCCAAAAAAAGTCACAACACAAAATGTCCAGGAAATCTTGGACTCCATGAAAAGGAATAGAGATAGGAGGAGAAGAACACCACCTCAAACTACAGAAAACACATTCAACAAAGTCATACAAGAAAACTTGCCCAACTTAAAGAAGGAAATGCCTATGAAGATAAAAGAAGCTTATAGAACACCAAATAGACTAGGCCCCCCAAAAAAGTCCCCTTGCTAAATAATAATTAAACCACTAAATATACAGAATAAAGAAAGAATTTTAACAGCAGCAAAGGAAAAAGGTCAAGTGATGTATAAAAGCAGACCCATCAGAATAGCACCTGGCTTCTCAATGGAGACTCTGAAAGCCAGAAGGTCCTGGATAGATGTAATGAAGACACTAAGAGACCACAGATGCCAGCCTAGACTAATATACCCAGGAAAACTTCCAATCACCAAAGATGGAGTAATCAAGACATTTCAAGACAAAAACAGATTTAAAAAATGCCTATCCACAAATCTGGCCCTACAGAAAGCACAAGGAAAACTCCAACCTAAGGAAGTCAGAAGCACCCACAAAAACACAGGCAATAGGTAACCCCACATTAGTAAATCCCAAAGAAGGGAAATACAAACATACTACCACCAAAAGATAACAGAAATTAACAATCACTGGTTATTAATATCCCTTAATATAAATGGACTCAATTGACACAGGATAACAGAATGGATATGAAATAAGGATCCATTCTTCTGCTACATACAAGAGACACACCTCAACTTCAAAGACAGACACTATCTCAGAGTAAAAGGTTGGGAAAAGACTTTCCAATCAAATGGACTTAAGAAGCAAGCTGGTGTAGCTATCCTAATCTCTAACAAAACAGACTTCAAATTAAAATCAATCAAAAGAGATCAGGAAGGATATTACATATTCATCACAGGAAAGATCGACCAAGATGAAGTCCCAATTTTGAACATTTATGGCCCAAATACAAGGACACCTACATATGTAAAAGAAACAACCCTAAAGCTTAAATCACACATCAAACCCCACATATTAATAGTGGGAGACTTCAACATCCCACTCTCACCAATGGACAAATCCACCAGATTGAAACTTAACAGAGAAATAAGGGACCTAACAGATGTTATGACTCAAATGGACTTAATAGATATCTACAGAACATTCCACCCTAACAAAAAACAATATACCTTCTTCTCAGCACCCCTTGGAACCTTCTCTAAAATTGACTACATACTTGGTCACAAAGCAAATCTTAACACACACACAAAAAAAAGTGGAATAACCTCCTGTATTTTATCAGACCACTATGGTTTATAGTTAGATTTCAATAACAACAAAAATTACAGAAACCCTACAATCGCATGGAAACTGAATAATGCTCAACTGAATCACAAATGGGTCAAGAAAGAAATAAAGAAAAAAATTAAAGACTTCCTAGAATTCAATAAAAATGAATGTAAAACATACCCAAACTTATGGGACACTATGAAAGCTGCCACCTGTGTTATTGGTCTTAACCATTTTGACAGGTGTAAGATGGAATCTCAAAGTAGTTTTGATTTGCATTTATTTCCCTGATGGCTATGGATTTGAACATTTCTCTAAGTATTTCTCACCCATTTGATATTCCTCTGCTGAGAATTGTCTGTTTTGATCATACTCCAATTTTAAATAGGATTATTTGATTTGTTGATATCTAGTTTCCATTTCATATGGAAAAACAAAAAAAAAACCACAGGATAGCTAAAACAATCCATAACAATAAAAGAACTTCCAGTAGTATCACCATCCCTGAATTCAAGCTGTACTACAGAGTTATAGTAATAAAAAAACTTCATGGTACTGACCTAAAAACAGATGAATTGATCAATGGAATTGAACTGACAGCCCAGACATAAATCCACACACCCACAGACACCTGATATTTGAATCCAGAAATGCACAATGGAAAAAAAGAAAGCATCTTCAGCAAATAATGCTGGTCTATCTGGATGTCTGTATATAGAAGAATGCAAATATATCCATATTTATCATCCTGCACAAAACTCAAGTCCAAGTGAATCAAAGACTTCAACATAAAACCAGGCACACTGAACCTGATAGAAGAGAAAGTGGGGAATAGCCTTGAACACATTGGCACAGGAGACAGCTTCCTAAACAGAACACCTATAGCACAGAAACTAAGATTGACAATTAGTAAATGGGGTCTTATGAACCTGAAAAGTTTCTGTAAGGCAAAGAACATCAACAATAGGACAAAACAGCAGACAGAAGAATGGGAAAAGATTTTCAACAACTCCATGTCCAATAGAGAGCTAATGTCAAAATATATTAAAGAACTCAAGAAATTAGACATTGTGTACAATTTAAGACTAGTTATAATGTTCTTCTGATTTTTTTAAACTGTTGTACAAGTGAAACTTCTATGACTAAGTATAAGTTTTGAAACTGATGTAATAGGAACTAAAAATAAGTGCTGGTGACTGCTTCAAGCCCAGATGTGACCTATGAATGACAAAGGCTGTTCCTCATCATTGCATTTGGTTTGCGACTTTTCATGTTCTGACCATTCAGTTTGTTACTGTGAGTTTGAAGTAAACACTTCACAAAAAACTAATAGTTTCTTAGAAATTCCTACTAAAATAAAGTCCTTTTGTTTCATATATTTAATTTTCTGTTTCATATTTACTATTCACTTTTTCTAATGTGTTGATGACTCAAATATTCTACATAATTTGTGGATTTTTTAGATGTTCTAATTAAATGACAATTTAAAAGGTTTTGAAGTGCTTTGTATAAATGTTTATTTTATTAACAGTTCATTAAAGTCATTGTCATTTCAATTTAATGTTTTTCTTTTATTAAAAATTGATTTTTTTATACAATATATTCTGATCACAGTTTTCTCTCCTCCAACTCCTCACAGTTTCTTCCCACATCCTCTTTTGTCTGAATGGATCTTCACATTCTGTCTATCTCTTGTTAGAAAACAAAGTTATCTAAGGAATAATAATAAGATAAAACAAAACCAAACAAGTTGAAATAGGACAAAACAAACAAACAGAAGTGTAGTGATATTTTATCTGTGCACCCCAATAAAGTTTATCTGAGGATCAGAGGAAAAAGCCAGCCAGTACTGTAAACATAGAGGTCAGGCAATGGTAGCACATACCTTTAATCATATCACTCAGAAGGCAGAGATCTGTGTGGATCTCTGTGAGTTCAAGGCCACACTGGGAACAGAGCCAGGAGTGGTGGTAAATACCTTTAATCCAAGCAGTAATCACAAAGGTCTAGAGGTCTGTAAAGACAGACAGGAAGTGACAGAGCTGGGCAGGAAGAGGAAATGATGTAGTTGGGTGGAGAGAGGAAATGAGATGGCAGAACAGAGAGGCATATAGGGAGGGAAGAGGAGGATCTTTGATTGGTTTGAAAAATAAATAAAAAAAAGTCTCAGGAAGTGGCTGGGGTCTCGGGCAGATGGGCGTGGGGGCAGGGCGTGGAGATTGCAGGGGCTGCTGGGGTCTTGGACAAGGGGATTCTTCCCAGTGGGGCTAGAAGGGGACTTTCCCTGTGGCCAGAACCTGGGGCCAAGTTGAGCAGGTGTTCCCAGGGGTGGCTGGAGCCCAGGGATGGGGTCCGGGATGGGCCCGGATACTCACCTCTGGTCCAGAAGGGAAGTTGGGGGCAGGATGGGAGCTGGGGGCTCATCTCTAAGTCTCAGGAAGTGACTGGGGTCTCGGGCAGATGGGCGTGGGGGCAGGGCGTGGAGATTGCAGGGGCTGCCGGGGGCTTGGACAAGGGGATCCTTCCTGGTGGGGCTAGAAGGGGACCTGCCCTTAATAAAAAAAGAAAATATTTTCTACATGTCTGGAAAGGAATTTAACTTATTCATATTCATGACTTGTAGATTTGATTTTTTTCTAGGGGATTGCTAGTATCTCAAAAATCTACTTCATACCTTTTAAAGGCATGTAGTGTGTGTGTGTGTGTGTGTGTGTGTGTGTGTGTGTGTGAGAGAGAGAGAGAGAGAGAGAGAGGGAGGGAGAGGGAGAGGGAAAGAGAGAGGGAGGGAGGGAGGGAGGGAAGGAGGAAAGAGAGAGAGACAGACAGACAGAGACAGAGACAGACAGAGAATGTATTGCACATGTATGCAGGTACCAGAAGAGGGCATTGGATCCTCTGGAGCTGAATTTATAGGTGGTTGTAAGTTTAGTGCGTGCTGGGGACCAAACTCAGGTGCTCTGGGAAAATCAGGAAGTGCTCTTAACCACTGAGCCTTCTCTTCAGCTCCAAGAACTTATCATTTTTTATTAAAATACTTTTCATACAGTATATGTTACTAAGGTTTTTCCCTCTACAACTCATCCCACCTACTCCCCATATCCCAACCCATTCAAACCTATGTTCTCTCTTTCTCTCTAAGCAGAAGAACAAACAGAAAGAAACCAAACAAACCCTATAAAAACATAAAAATGAAAATCAAAAGTTTTTGTCTAGCATGCTCTCGAACACTTGCGAGGCTGGAGCCAAGATGGAGGGAGTCTTGCCTCTGGCTGATTGTGGATGGCTGTAATGGTGCCTTTACAAAGGGCAAACGTTGTGGTATCTTTCAAGTCATCGATGGTTTTTAAAATTCTCTAGTAGAATTAAGTCAGAGACTAAGAGGGAGTTTGAAAGCTCCACAGTTGGAAGGTGACTTTGCAGTTTTGGGAGTTTTTCCATGACTGACTGCAGTATGGTTCAAGAAGGGAGGAAGATACCTGGAACTCCATCACTAGCAGTTTCTTAATGGGAGCCATCCTGCCAGCAAGAAAAGGACCTGAGGCCATGGTTGGGTCAGCTGTGATGGGTGGCAGCATTCTCCTAAGTTTAATTGAAAGAGGTGTTATCTTGTCAATAAGATTTGCCTCTGCATAGTTTGCCAATGGCCCTCTATTTTCTGAAGACCACTCCCAATTGTCTTCAAGCCAGTTACCCATCCTCACCCTTTGGAGATGCTAAGAGTGTAAGGAGGACATCTTTCCTTTAACTGGATAGATTATAGTTCAGAAGAGTTTCAGAAAGTCAAGTGACCGTCTGTGGGTGGGACAACAATGGCCAAACAAACCATGAAGAGACATTAGCACATTTTTCTATGTAAAAGAAACTAAGAGGTGGAAAAAAGACACTGGGTTTATTTTATCATACTTGAGATCAAAGTAAATGTCTACCACCATTTAAAGAACATACAAGTGCTTAGAAGATAAAGGAACAAATATCAATAGTAAAACATGACCATTGTTTCATTGGGGGGCTTCTCTGTTTTGTGAATAGTTATTTCAACAATAAAAAGCTCCTGGTATTTAACATTTCCTTTTAAAGTTATAGAGTTCTGCCTCTTATACTGAGCATACTTCAAATAATGCATGTGTATTCCAATTCCTCATTTTACTTGGAGTGAATTGTATATGATAATTATGCAATTATCAAAATCATTTCACAGAGAAAGACTTTTAGGATTGTTTGAGAGCAAAATGCTGTCTTGTTTTAGAAGATGTTGGTTAGCTAGGCACAGTGGTGTATATCTTTAATCCCAGTACTCAGGACGCAGATGGAGGAGGATTACTGTAAATTTGCAGCCAACCTGGGCTACATAGTAAATTCCAGGACAGCCAGGACTAAATATAGAGAGAACCTGTTTCAAAACAACAGCAGCAGCAGCAACAACAAAACAACAACAAACAAACAAAAAAGAAAGAGAAAAAAGAAAGAGGATGGACATGTCATGTATGCCTATAACCCCATCATTTGGGAGGCTTAGGCAAGAGGGTCCAAGTTCAAGGCCAAACTTGATATCAGACTAAAAAAATCAGAGAGATGAAAATATATGTTATTTTTAATGTGTTTAGAATCTCCTGAAGTTGATTTTAAAATCATGCTGTGGGGTCTGGTGGGGTCTTAGACCAGCTTCACTGAATACACTAGTTTCCTGTTTGTGTTAGGGGTGACATGTGGCCTTCTGAAGGAATGTTGTGAAAATATCTTTCAGCTTAAAGCTGTATATACAGTAAGTACAAAATTAATCATGGAAATTTAACAATTTGTGGGACTTTTTATTGTGGAGAGAGGGATATAAAATATTTACCAATGTAGACATTTGTGTGCATGTGTTACAAAGGCATGGAAACACAAGCACAAGATTTAATAATCAGCATTCTATGTACTCAGAATGTTTCCAACTGAGTGTGATGTAATCTCAGTACTTGGAAGGCATAGGCAGGACTGAGTTTTGTGCCAGCCTAGGTGTGTTCCTGAGGAGTTAAAGTGGTCTAATAGCAAAGAGAGGAATGTAAGAGAGATAGAGGTTGTAGTGACTTTTGGCTCTGAGCAATTAGCAAGTGGTAAGGTGAGGGAATCTAATAAGACAAGAGTGAGGCCACAAATGGCGGTTTCGAGTTTGACCCAGGAGGGACATACAACCAGCATTCTCCAAAGAGGTTAGGCTGAGTGTTATTCAACAGCCAATATGCAGAAGTTAAGGTCTGAAATGAGATGGTGTGACAGGAAGGTGGGATCAATATCATCAAAAAGGGTGACATTAAGCGTGTAAGCACTTTTGAGTAGCTTTGGACCACTTCTTCTACTGTATCTATATCTAGGGGTCAAGAGAAAGGGATGTACACCCTCTGTGTTTTGAGCATGCCCAATGGGCGGCTGTGATAAATACAAAATAAAGCTTATCAATGATTCCCATTTCTCATCTGGAGTGCCATGGGTCCTTAATTAGGACATAAAAGATTCTCCATTCTTAATAAAAAAGGAGTGTTTTCCTAAATATGCATTATGTCTCTTAAAGAAACAATAAGGACAGCCTCCATAGGTTTCTGCCCTGCATCAACAGTAATCTCTAGTTTGATCACAGAGAAAGCAAGCATAGGAGACATGTGTCTTAGAAATTGATTTTGGTGTTATAGGGTAAGTACCCTTTTTGGCAACCTGCTGCCAAAGAAACACACTCTGCTCCTGACCAACTCAGCACAAAAACCAACCAATCACTGAGCATGAAATCTAGCCAATCTCTGAGCTTGTTCAAGCTCAGGGATTGAAGTCTGATCAATTCCTACCCTGAAAAATCTTCACCGTGGAAAAACTCTGCCCCTAAGAAACCCTATATAAGCCCTGTGCCTGTTCAGGTGTGAGCTGCCTTTTCCTCTCTGGAGAAGCAGCTGCTCTCCCGGATTCCTCCCTTGAAATAAATCTCTTTGAATGAGTTTTGGGTGAGGACTTTCTTTCTCTGGATTGGAGCAGGGCAGAGAAGTAACAACTTTCACTGGAGCAGGAGCAAACTGCTACATTTCTGCACATGGTGAGGGAGAGAACCACTTAGCAGAGAGCAGCAGAGAAGTAACAAATTTTACTAGAGCAGGATCAGAATTGCTGCATCTCTGGAGGGAAACCCCCTTAGCAGCAGGGGACAGAGCTGGGCTGTAAGGGCTCTCTTGGAGAGGAGCAAGATTACTACATTCCTGTGGGGAAACCATCCCCTACCAGAACAGAGCTATAGGTATAGCCTGGCTTCTGACAGCCAGGATACCTTTCCCGCCAGAGCTGTAACACTTATAATAACCACTGATAGAAATTCTATACTCATTATAAGTTCCCTTTATCCCTACACTCATCTCCTGATAATCACAATCCCACTGCTTGGATTAACTCATATGCATGGAATCATGCAGATTCATTCTGTGACTGCCTTAATTCATTTAGCATACTGTTTGTCAGTCCACACATACTGTAAATTCTTTAATTTTTGTGCCTGAAAACATCCTTCAGTGCATATAACACCTGAAATTCATTCATTCATTTATTGATGGTCATAAGCTGTTTTCAACTTTCATCTCTGATGAATTATGCTGTAGAGTACAAGTATCTACTTGAGCGCCCCCCCCCATTTAAATTAAAAACAGGCAAAAGATCAGCAAGACCCAAAATGTCCAAACAAGGGAAAACAAAAGTCCACAAAAGTACCACTGAGTTTGTTTTGTGCTGGCCAATTACTCCTGGGCGTGGGCCTGCCCTGAGTATCATTGATATACCCAGTGACACTCCACTGGAGAATACTTATTTTCCCTTTGTCCATCAGTATCAATTACAAACAGCTTCTCTGTGAAGGGTGGAATACCGTGTCCCCTTCTGCTTCTCAGTGCTGGGACTCTAGTTTAAACCTGTGCACGTCTTGTGTGCGCTGTCATAGTCTCTGTGGGTTCATAGACACATCAGGCCTGTTGTGTCTGGAAGACACTGTTTCCTTGGAGTCATCCAATTATTTTTGTTTTAATTTCTCCACTTTTTCTTTAAGCTGAAATAGTCTGTCCTCCCTGTGTTTTTCATTGATGAGGCTTTTCACAGATCTTATATTTTTAATGTCTACTATTTCAGTTAGCATCTTTTCGATATTTCTATGCCCTTATTAAATTTATTTTTACATATAATGTGTCAGTCTTATTTCAATTAGTTAACATCTCTCTTGGAATTATTTTTTTCAAGAATATTTCTTTGAGTTATTTGAACATACTTAAAGTTTTTAATTATTTATTTTCACTAGATGTCATTATTGTAAAATTCTTAATTCTTAGAGGAGTTTGTCTTTTCATAGAAATTGTGCTTTTATATTGCATCTTACAATCTGGACTTAAGTCACTGGTTGAATTTTTTCTTCCTTATATCAACTCCCTCTTATTCTGAGTCCCCAGGCATTCTATTGTTTCCATGCAGGTAACAGGACTCAAGCACCATATTCATGCTATATTCACCATGACTGGACACACAATCTGAGCACCAAAGTGGTTTGGTCTGGACACCTCCAGGTGTACTATGCTCATCACGGCGAGTAAAGCCAGTGTATTCTGGGAATACTGTGTTCACTGAAGTGACGGGCAGGGCTAGGGTTTTCTAGACATAAAGCCTCTGCCTAAGAAATGAGCCAAGGAATAGATCCTCCTGAGCACCCTGTGTGTACCAGAATCACACACTGATATGTAATCTCTCAGGTGTGAACAGTGCTCAAGGAGGTGACATGAGGGTCTGAAGTCTCCTGGGCATACAGCCCTCACCTGGATGATGGATGCCTTTGGAGGCTTCTGGGTATAACATACAAACTGGATGGAGCCTTGAGGCATCCTGTGCTTATTATTGAGGTGATGAGATGGGCAAGAGCCACTCAGTAATTCTTTGGTCACAAGGCAACAGGTGAGGCTGGAACTGCTTAGATGAGTTGTGTACGCTGGGGCAGTTGACAGGATGGATCTCACCAAGCACCTTTTACTTGCCTGGGCTGGAATCTCCCATGCATATGCCCTTCAAAGTGGCCACAGGATAGGATGGAACTGTTGGGTATGCTGATTACTGGGATAATGTGAAGTTGGAGATTCTCACAACATAGCCCTCACCTGGGTGATAAGAGAGGTTGAAGTATCCCAGGTACAATGTGCTCACAGGGCCTGGAGCTTCCTGGGTATGCATCCTTTATGTGGGCAATGAACAAGCTTGAGTCTCTAAGATGTGCGGCCCCAACCATGTATATGCTCAGCAAACTGACAGGTAGGGATGGAGACTCCCAGGCACAATGTGCTCCATAGGGAAAACGGAAGTAGCTGGGGCATTCTAATCGTGCTGTATTCACCAAGGTAGTGAGACTGAAGCCTCCAGGGCACACAGCCCTTCTAGGGAAATGGGAGGGGCTGTGACTCCCAGCTACACTGTGCTCACTTTGCATTCAAGTTTCTTACCAGAACGTGTTCTCTGAGGTCAAGTAAACATTGGGTTCTTACAGTAAGATTTCTTGTTTATCATCCATGAACTCTCTGATGCTTAGTAAAATTTTAATTTGGCAGAAAGATTTCCACATTCTTTACTCTAAAATGATTTCTCACTTGTGTGAATTCTAGATGTCAGAAAGTTTGACTTACATGAGCAAGTTTTCCAACATGCTTTTTAAAATTATTTATGTATGCAAATATTTTGCCTGCATACATGTATGTGCACTACATGAGTGCATTGCCCATGGAAGCCTTTGGAATTAGATTAACAGACAGCTGTGAGCCATTTTGGAGCAGTAAACCCAAACTAGATCCTCTGGAACAGTAGTCAATGCTCTTAACGGCTGAGCCAACTCTACAATGCAACTCCTACATGTTTAAACATTCATAGGGTGTGTTACTTACCTGTGGCTTTTATAAAATACCCTGACACAGCAAATTAAGGAAGAGTTTATTTTAGCGCATGGTTCAAAAGTAGAATCCATCCAGACAGGGAGGTTACAGTGGTAGGAGCTTGAAGCATCTGGTCCAGTGCCATCCACGGCCAAGAATCAGAAAACAATGAGTGCTCATTCTTAGCCATCTTTCTCTTTTTCATGCAATCTAGACCCCAGTCCATAGAGTGGTGCTACAAACATTTAAAGTAACTCTTCCCATGGCAATTAACTTAAGATAATCTCTCCCAGACATTCCCAAAGAGATTCCTGATCTTATCAAGCTGAGAATATTAGTGATCAAAACTCTATTCCTTGCAAACCTGACATGGATATCACTGTTGAGCAATAACTTTTCTCTCTTGTCCCCATAAGCTGATGGCCATTTCATAATGCAAAGTGTGTTAGGTACAACACCCAAAGTCCCTAGTCTTCAACAATTCCAATGCTGTTTTAATATCCAAAGTCCAAGTTTCATCTGAAACAATCTTTTATTTGTGAGGTCCCTTAATACCAAAAAAGGAAGTTACATGGTACCAATACATAAAAGCAAAGCGTAAACATTCCTATTCCTGAAAAGAAAAATGAGGGCTGAAACCCAGCAGAGAAAACAGTAAATCTTGCTGCTCCATGTCCAGCATCTGAGACTTGTAAAATAGTCATCTGGAATCCAAAGTACTTGAGACCTTCCATCTCTGCTGCCTGTGGCTTTCTTTAAAGCTGGCCCCACTCTTTGCCTGTAGGTTTCTTTGGTGGATGCCCCCATGGTCCTGGTGTCACTTATATACTGGAGTCTCCATGGCAACTTAGAGTTCACCTTCACAGGTTCATGCAGTGGCCAATCAGAGCCTCCGTGTAGAAACTCCAGTCCTGATCTAGAATGCCTAGCCACAACTGCCATCTGAAACTCTGGAGCAAGTCTACCTGACCCCTTCAGTATTCCACCTTTCATGCTTAGGAAACTATTATTACATACACAAAACTTCCAAGAGCTGTTGCTCATTAGACATGTAAGGTGCCCTCTTGGATCACAGCTATGCCACCTAGAGTGTGTTGACCCTACAGAAACACTTCCCCGGGGAGCCCAGGGGAGTCCAGGGGCCCGGGGGAGTTGTCTTCAAAGAGTAGGGAACCCCTGCAGCTGCATTCTCAGTCCTGGCTTTTTACTTTCAAATACGTCTGCATTGTCATGAGCTGAAACCTTTGGTAGGTGCAGCAGGGCACTCACACACATTTCCTATTGCCCTGGGGCAAAGCAGGTTCTTTTAAGAAAGCCTCTTTTTTCATACATGCCTTGCCTACAGATGTTGCTTTGCTGTGGCTTTCTTAATCCATGAGATGCTGCAAGTCTGGATCACTTTTGCACTTGCTCAAAGCAAGTTTTTTCACTGTGAACTTTACAAGTGCTGTTACGAGAAGCTGTGTCAGTCAAAATACACTCCCACTGGGAAATTTTCTTCGCCTGATAGATCGGCACATTTTCTTTAAATTCGCCATTACTTGAGTTCTCAGAACACAGGGAGAATGAAGCCAGATTCTTGGAAAGAATCACACAAATGGTCTCCAGCCCACTTCCTGACAGTTCTTATTCCCCTCTGAGGCCTTATGAGCCAAGCCTCCACAGCCTGTACTTCCCTCTGCCTCCTGATCTTATAAACTTCCACCAGAATGGCCTATTTAGCTCTGTAGCATAGCATTCAAAGGTTATATTAGCCCAAAGTCCCCAAATCTTCTACATTCCTCATGAAAACCATTTCCAATGGCCCATGAACCATATCGCCGAATTTATCAGAGCAACGTCACTTCTCGGAACCAATTTCCTAGATTAGGTACTTTTTGCTGTGGCTCAGTTTGAAGGTACAAGCCCTTACGGCAGAGGAGTCACTGTGGCAGGAGCCTAAGGCAGCTAGTCGGGTAGCATCCAGACAGGAAGCAGAAAACAACAAATGGCCATGCTTAATCTACCTTTCTCCTTTTCATGTAGTCCAGAACCCCAGGCTACAGAATGGTGCTACCCCTTTCCATAAAGTACATAACGTCAGGCCAGGGAATGATGCCACCATATTTACGGTGGGTCTTCCTGCTTCAATTAAGCAAATCAAGATAATCAGACTTCCCCAGAGGCTAACTTAATCTAGATAATCTTTCACAGGCATGCCTAGAGGCCTGTCTCCCAGATGATTCCAGATCTTGTCAAGTTGACAATCGATATTAAACATCACATAGGGTTTCTCGTCTGTATGACTTCTTTGATGTTCTGTGAGCTCTGACTTAGAACAGAATGTTTCCCTACACTCTTTACATTCATAAGGTTTTCCATGTGTATGGGTTCTCCGATGTTGATTGAGGTTTGACTTACAATAGAAAGTTTTGCTACAATCTTTACATTCATAGGGTTTTTCACCTGTATGTGTTCTCTGATGTCGAGTGAGATCTGACTTTTGGAAGAAAGTTTTCCTACATTCTTCACATTCATATGGCTTCTCACCTGAATGAATTTTTTGATGTTTAACAAGGCTTGACTTGCAATAGAAAGCTTTAGTACAGTCTTTACATGCAAAAGGTTTTTCACCTGTATGAGTTCTCTGATGTTGATTGAGGTTTGACTTACAATAAAAAGCTTTGTTACAGTCTTTACATTCATACGGTTTCTCTCCTGTGTGAGTTCTTTGATGTTGATTGAGGTTTGACTTACAGTAGAAATTTTTCCTACACTCTTTACATTCATAGTATCTCTCCACTGTATGAGTCCTCTGATGATTAATGAGTTCTGACCTACAGTAGAAGGATTTCCAACATTCACTACATTCATAGGGCTTCTCTCTAGTATGAGTTCTTCTCTGATGCTCAGTGAGGTTTGACTTAGAATTGAAACTTTTCTTACATACATTGCATTCATAGGGCTTCTCACCAGTATGAATCCTATGATGTTGATTGAGGCTTGACTTGGAGCAGAAAGTTTTTCTACATTCTTTACATTCATAGGGATTATCATCTGTATGAGTTTTCTGGTGATTAGCGAGGTCTGACTTATAGTAGAATGTTTTGGAGCATTCATTACATTCAAAAGGCTTTTCCCCACTATGAGTTGTTTGATGTCGAGTAAGATCTGACTTACAGTAGAAAGTTTTAGTACAATCTGTACATTCATAGGGCTTCTCTCTACTATGAGTTCTACTCTGATGTCGAATAAGGTATGACTTACAGTAGAAAGTTTTACTACATTCTACACATTCGTAGGGTTTCTCTCTACTATGAGTTCTTCTATGATGTCGAGTTACATCTGACTTACAGTAGAAATTTTTCCCACATTCTATACACTCAAAGGGCTTCTCTCTGCTATGTGTTCTTCTCTGATGTCGAATAAGGTTTGCCTTCCGGTGGAAAGACTTCCTGCATTCTTCACACTCGTAACGTCTCTCACCTGCATGAAATGTGTCCTGTACACTGACTTGGGGCTTCCAGGGGAAAATTTCCCAGCATTGCGGAGACTCATAGAGTTTCTCACCTATATGAAATCTTTGATGTTGAGTGAGGGTGGACTGATAATAGAAGGATTTTCTACATTCCTCCCATCCAAAGGGGTTCTCATGTGACTGAGATGTCTGATTCATGGTGTGCTGTGAATTCTGATCAAATGTTTCCATACATTGGTTATAGTCATACGGTTTTGCCCCTTGATGCATTTTCTCTTGAATCTGTAGTTCTGCCTTGAGACAGAAAAATCTGTTACATTCTTATAAAACCATGAGGCTATTCACCAATATCTGTTTCCCAATATTTCTGAGGTCTGATTTCTTAATAAAAAAATTTCTCACAATCATTACATTTGGAGTGCTGATCTTTGTGTATTTCATACTCTTTACTGAGTTTAGTCTTGCTACCAAATATTATCCAATACACATTACTTCTCTTTCCTACCTAAGCCATGTCTTGGGCAGGAAATGTGACATCATCCAAAGATTGCAATATTCACCAAACTTTAATTACAGGTCTCCCACATATGAGATTTCTTATGTATCAATAAAATTATCTTTTAATAGAAGAGTTTCAATGGCTCCAAATAGTATGTATATACTGCAAAGTTTGGTTCTAACAGCAGAGACTAAGATGCTCCATGAGTCTCAGTTATATTAAAATTATCAGGTCCTTTTCCAGTCTCCATCTTATCAGGCTCATTGTGGAGAGTTAGTATAGTATGCTATGGATTAAGTTCCTGAGTAAGTAGAGTATTATTGAATATTTATACTTTAAGTGTGGTTTAGCATATACAAAAAATTGTACCTACTTCAACCATCTGTTCATATGATGTAATGCCGTTGGTGACTTCAACTTGCCACAAGTTTGTCTCTTGATTTCCCAGGCCACTTAAATTACGCACATCTAAAATGACATTAAACAAACAAACAAAGTCTATGAATCACACAAAGAATTTTTAGGCAATTCAAATAGTGTCTTTGTATCTTTAAGGAATAAGTTTTAAAATATTCACTTATGATATATATATATATATATATACATATGTGTGTATATATACATATACATACACACACACACACACACACACACACACACACACATATATATGTCTTCAATGAGTTAATGCAACAATTGCAAGACTAGGTATTACAACCTAGTGCCAGGGAAATCCCCACAAGGATGAGACCAGCTAAGACTCTTAGCAATATTGGAGAGGGTACCTGAACTTACCTTCCCCTATAATCAGATTAGTGACTACCTTAATTGTCATCACAGAGCCTACATTCAGTAACTGATGGAAGCAGATACAGTGATCCACAACCAAGCACTGGGCTGAACTCCTAGACTTCAGTTGAAGAGAGGGAGGAGGGTTTGCAGGAGCAAGTGAGGTCAAGACCATGATGGGGAAAATCATGGAGACAGCTGACCCAAGCTGGTGGGAGCACATGGGCTCTGGCCTATCAGCTGGGGAGCCTGCATGGAACCAAACTAGGCCCTCTGAATGTGGGTGACAGTTATGTGGCTAGATCTGCTTGGGGAGCCCCTGGCAGTAGGTCCAGGACTTATCCGAGTGCATGAAATGGCTTTTTGGCACACATTCCTTAAGGTAGGAAACCTTGCTCAGCCTTGACACAGGGGAGGGGCTTGGTCCTGCTTCAACTTAGTATGCCAGACTTTGTTGATTCCCCAAGGGAGGCCTTACCATCTCTGAGGAGTGGATAGGGGATGGAATGGAGAGGTGGGGTTGGGGGGAGGCAGGAGAGAGAACTGGGATTGGTATGCATAATGAAAAAAAAAAACTTTTTAAATTTCAAAAAGAAGAATCGGAATTCCAGGGCTTAGTCAGTTTTCTTTGAGGCTTTGCTGTGCTTGGCTCAAACAAGTAAGGTAAAGTATCCGTCTACTTCTTGGCTGTAGATTTCCATACATCAGTTTTGACCTGACATTTGTCCTTTCCGTTTCTCTAATATATTATCTGGGCTTGTAGTGCTATTCTACACTGAACCTCTTTTGTATGTGAACTAATGGTTATCTGTATCAGTTCTTTAAGGGTGTAAGCATAGTTGAATAAGCAAGAATAAAGGTTAAGGAAAGGATTTCTATGCACATGTAATTCAATTAATCTACTTTGTCCTGAGACACAACTAATTATTTACTTATGCAAATTTTCTACCTGAAAAAAAAAAAAAAAAAACGAGAAAGCAACTTTCTTCAAATTCTTCATTTAGTCTATCTTAAGTTTTGTTCATCTTTTTCATTTGCTGGATTTACATGGGCTTCTTAAAACAATAATACTTTTTTGCTTCCATCAACTTCTTGTCAGGTATTATTTTTTCTAGAGAGAAAACACTAGCAATATAGTAAAAATATGTTAAAAGAAAGAAAGTAAACAAATTATCAGAGAAACATTTTACCTGTGTTCTCTATTACTAGGCTACTTAGGATCAAGTTAAGTTTAACTTTTTTTTTTAATTCTCAGCTCACTCTTGGTGCTATGTTCTGGCTGAGAGCTGGGATGGTCACTGTTTTGTGAGCAACCCGGCTGCATTCAGTTAAGAAACCTCACTGTTTACACAAAAGGAGCCACTTCTGACATCGACAAGCTCTACTTTATGGATTGAGTAGAATAATTCCCAAAGGCCCCATTTTTTGTGCAAAAGGGGAAGTCTAAGCCAAAGATTTTGGACTATGGAAGATCAGAGGAAACTGGGACATGGGTGGTCTTGATGTTTTCAGGACCAACCAATAGTAAATCACATTATAGAAAGAGGACTGAAAACTAGATCTGCTAGACCTAAGTTCAGGGTTCTTGGTCTGATTATGCTAGTCAAGCATACACAGCTGGGAGGAGGGTCTGGAGGCCAAACAATCTGCTAATAACGGTCTCCCTTTCCTGCTCTTTGAAGTGAACTACAACAAAGGACTGGGGCCCACTTCTCACACAGTGTGTGACTCCCAAGTATTGCCCATCAAAGGTTCCCTGTGGCTTAAGTTACTCAGTGGTTTGGCATCTGGACCAGCAGTTTTCACAACTGCCTCATGCAGCCATCTGTCATAGTGTCAATGTGGCCCCAGTCTCCCTGCTTTGTGACTGCTCATTTTCAAGTCCCAAGCCTAGAAGGCACTCCAAGATAAATGCAATCGACTTCTTCTCCAAGCCTAAGCTGCCAGGCAGTCAGTGTGAGATACACCAGAGCGGTGTATTTAATACATTACAGAAAAGAGGTGTGTACTGTGTTCAAAAATGCTAGTCTATTGGACACAGAGCTCTTCATACTTACCTTACACTTGGCCTTACTTTACAGTTCTGACTTTGGGAGCTCGGGGTATGAACTGTTTCCTGCTTCCTTTCTGCTTTGCCTATCTGCTTTTCTCCTTTATAAAGTTATAAAGAAACGCATGTTTCTTGATCTCCAGCACATTTCCCTCTCTCCACCTTGAATACAATCTCTCCTTTGTTGTTGATATTTTCCCTATTCCCATAATACCATGAAGAAAACTAATCTGCCATCGTATCCTGAAAACTCAGATGTTCCTGTCTCATTCTCTTAGAAGTCCCACAGGAAAATGCACTAGTAACTACATTAAAACTGTTTAATCCCCAGTACTATAATCCTGGTCAAAAAGCCCATGGCAGGGTAGGGCAAACTGCTACCTTGGGAAGAAGCTGCTGGTGTTATTGGGCTGAATGGCCACACTGTCAAACTGCGTTCTAAATATTTCTGTTACCCACAGAGCTGGGCTATTCTCAACTTTGGCCAGAGTTGGCTCTTCTTTTCTCAGTGGATAGCAGCCAGCAGAGAGGAGGATAACTAGTCGCGGGGCTGAGAACAAGAGTCTGAGTGCTCAGGCTCAAACAGGACATCTGCATCAACCCCAGCACCACCAACGCTCAAAGAAAATCTTATAACAGAAGCAGAAAGAACGTAAGAGCCAAAGGATGGAGAAGAGTGCTTGGATGCTGTCTTCTGAACATCCCATCCCCCTCATGAACTCACAGCAGCTGTGTTTACTTGTATGGGACAAGCACAAGGTCCAGGAAGCCAGGGGAAATCCAGTCTTACATGAGACAGATGATCTACAGGACCCACTCTACTGAGAAGCTACTGACAGTGGATTGCTGTTAAGGATAAGGCATCGTTCTGTTTTGAGGATATGGTTCTGATAGCTTTCCCATGCTCCAGTGGATAGCCTCACACCCATGCTTGTTATACACAGTACTAACTGGATTTAGTGGGTTATAAAAACCAAAACATAAAAAGAAAATATGATATGAAGTCAGTGGGGCAAGGACTGTTGTGGGACCATAAGGAGACCTGAAGGAGAAAATGGAGTAGATCATATTTCATTGAATACATATAGGAAGTTCTTGAGAATACAGAGAAATTTAAAAACAAGCTATGTTTGGGCTGCTGACTTTCAAATTTATATTCTATTCATGATCACCATCAAATGTTTAATTTATATTAGATAATTTATCATCTACCAATTTTTGAAAACTGTCATCTCTCCAGCCAGAGAAGTAGGTAGAATAACTAGTAGGTAGATCTCCACCTCTCCCTCAAATCCCAAATCCAAATCCCCAGGCTCATCCCCAGCTCTGCAGCAGACTACCAGCTGCTGCCATCTTGCACCCCTGCTCCCATCTCCAGAGAATCATACTTCTCTTCCTAATCTTCCTCCCCCAACTCCAGCAGGCGCTTCCTGGAAACCCATAGGTCATGGACCAGGAAAGCAAGCAGGCTAAATGCAGATCTTTACTTCTCCCTCCATTTCTCCAAGTCCAATGCCCCAGCTTCATCCCCAGCTCTGTAGCAAACCTGCTGTGGCCTCTTCTCAGTCTCTACCCCAATTCCCAGAGAACCAAGGAGATACTAGTGGGATACCCTGTTTCCCCCCCTTCCTGTAGACCCCTCAGCCCCTCCCACACCCATCTCCATTCCTAAGTGTCAGTTGTCAATGCTGAGAAATACATTTTACCTAAAACCCAGAGTGGCCACAACCATCAGAATCCCAGCAGAATTTCCTATCAGGCAACACACTCCCCTGTGACCCAGAAAAGGCAACAGAAACCAAGGAACAATACACCCACCCAACAAAGACAGGGCTAGTTACCAGCATCTAGAATCTTCCCAATACCAGAAGCCTAGATGACAGGGCAAACATAACAATCAATATCAAACACGACTATATTTTTCCATTATAGCCCAGCAACCCTACTCAGGCAGGCCCTGAGTATTCCAAAATAGCTGAAGAACAAGAAGACCTTAAAATAGGCTTTGTGAGTATAACAGAGGTCTTTAAAAAGTATCTTTACACACCATTTAAAAAAATTATAAAAAAAAAATTAAAAATCTATAGAAAAAAAACCCAAAAAAGTAGAAGGAGATAAATAAAACAATTCAAAACTTGAAAGTGGAAATAGAATCAATAAAAAAAAAAAATCAAAACTGGGGGAAATCTGGAAATTAAAATTTTGGTTCTTGAACAGGAACCTTAGAGTCAAGCCTCACCAACAGAATACAACAGATAGAAGAGAAAATCTCAGGCATTGAACACACAACAGAAGAATGGATACCATGGTCAAAGAAAATGTTAAATCTAAACAAGCTTTTGGCACAAAAATCCAGGAAATTTGGGACACTATAAAAAAACCAAACCTAAGAATAATAGGAATAGAGGAAGGAGAAGAAAAACAAGTCAAAGGCACAGAAAATATTTTCAACAAAATCATACAAGATATTTCCCTAACTTAAGGAAAGAGATGCTGATCAAAATACAAGAAGCATATAGAACATCAAAGAAACTGGACCAGAAAAGAAGTCCCCATGGCACATAATAATCAAAACAATAAATGTACAGAACAAAGAAAGAATATTAAAAGCTGCAAGGAAAAAAATGGAGTAACATATAAAGGAAGAACTATTAGAAACACACCTGATTTCCCCATGGATATTCTAAAAGCCATAAGGGCTTAGACAGATGTGCTGAAAACTCTAACAGACCACAGATGCCAACCCAGACTACTATACCCAGCAAACTTTTCAATCACCATACATGGAGAAAATTAGACATTCCATGATAAAACCAAAGTTAAGCAGTATCTACAAACCCAGTAATATAGAAGGTTCTAATAGGAAAATTCCAACCTGAAGAAATAAACTACACACAAGAAAACACAGGGAATAGTCTCAGACCAGCGGAGTCAAAAGAAGGGACATGGACACACACACCAACAACAACAACAACAACTACAACAATGTAACAGAAATCTACAATCACTGCTCATTGATAACATCAGAGGCCTCAATTCTCCAACAAAAATGCGAAAACTAACATATTATATTTGAAAACAGGATCAATCTGTCTGCTGCATCTAAGAAACACACCTTAACATCAAGGATAGACATCACCTCAGGGTAAAAGCATTAGAAAAAGACATTCCAAGCAAATGGATCTAAGAAGCAATTTGGTGTAGCCATTTTAATGTCTGACAAAATAAACTTCACACCAAAACTAAAAAGAAATAGGAAAGGATATTACATATGCATCAAAGGAAAAATCCACTAGAAAGACAATGTTGGAATTCTTAATAACTACATACCAAATACAAGGGCACCAAAGTTCATAAAAGAAACACTACTATAGCTTGAATCACATACTGAAAGACACATTGATATTGGAGGCAGATCATCCATACAAAAACTAAATGGAGCAATGCTGGAGCTAACTGACATGATAAACCAAATGTACCTAACAGATATTTACAGAACATTTCACTCAAACACAAAAGAATACACCTTATTCTTAGGCCTAGTGGAACTTTCGATAAAATTGACCAAATACTTGGACACAAAGCAAGTCTCAACAGAAAACAGAAACTTGAAATAGCATCCTGCATCCTATCTGACCACCATGGATTCTAGCTAGATATCATCAACAGCAACAGAAACAACAGAAAGTTTTCAAACTCATGAAAACTGAACAACTCATTACTAATAAAAAATGAGTCAAGATAGAAATCAAAGATTTTCTAGAACTGAATGAAAATGAAAACACAATTTACCAAAATTTTTGGAACACAATGAAGGTGATTCTAAAAGGCAAGTTCATAGCACTAAATGCCTACATAAAAAAAAAATAAAAATTGAAAAGATCTTATACTAGTAATTTATCAGCACACCTGAAAGCTCTAGAACAAAGAGAGGGGAAAAAAGTCACCCAAAGGAGTAGATGGCAAGAAATAATAAAACTAAAGGCTGAAATCAATAAAATAGAAACAAAAAGAAAGAAAACAATACAAAGAATCAATGAAACAGTTACTTCTTTGATAAAAATCATAGAGACATAACAAAAGACACTGAGGAAATTCAGAGAATCATAAGGACATACCTTAAAAATATTACTCTGCCACATTTTTTAAAAATCAAAGAGAAGGGCGTTGGTGGCCCACGCCTTTAATCCCAGCACTCGGGAGGCAGAGCCAGGCGGATCTCTGTGAGTTCGAGGCCAGCCTGGGCTACCAAGTGAGCTCCAGGAAAGGCGCAAAGCTACACAGAGAAACCCTGTCTCAAAAAACCAAAAAAAAAAAAAAAAAAAAAAAAAGAGAAATCCATAATTTTCTTGATATATACCACTTCCCAAAGTTAAATGAAGATCAGATAAGCAATTTAAAGAGACCTATAACCCCCAGTGAAATCTAAACAGTTAAGTTTGCCAACCAAAAAGAAGCCCAGGGCCAGAGAGTTTTAGCACAGAATTCTACCAGCATTTCAAAGACTTAATGTCAATAGTCCTCAAATTGTTCCACAAAATGCAAACAAAAGGAACATTGTCCCTCTCCTGCACTTTTATAAGAAAAAACAAAGCCACAGATACCCTGCAACCCAAACCACATAAAGTCCCCCAAAAGAAAGATAATTACAAAGCAATTTCCCTTATGAACATAGATGGGAAATTCCCAATAAAATATTTGCAAATGAATCTAAAAACACATCAAAGTTTATCCACACTGATCAAGGAGGCTTCGTCCCAGAGATGCAGGGATGGTTCAACAATCAATAAATGGAATCCACCATATAAATAAACTGAAAGGATAAAAAGCATATGATTATCTCATTAGAGGCAGAAAAGGCCTTTGACAAATCCAAAACCCATTCACGATTAAGATCGGGATAGATCAGGATATAAAGGACATACTTTAATATAATAAAGGCAGTTTACAGCAACTTTTATCCAACATTAACTTAAACGAAAAGAAACTCAGAAAAGGAAGAAACAAAGTGCTAGAGAGGCCCACAGAAATCCACAAAGATACCCCCACAATAGACTGCTGGCAATGGTCAAGAGACAGCCGGAACTGACCTACTTTGGATGGGATGGCCAAACACCCTAATAGTCGTGCCAGAAACTCCATCCAAGGACTGAAGAATCTGGATGCAGACATCCACGGCTAGGCCCCGGGTGGAGCTCTGGGAGTCTAATTAGCGAGAAAGAGGAGGGTTTATATGAGTGAGAATTGTTGAAACCAAGGTTGGATAAAGCACAGGGACAAATAGCCAAATGAATGGAAACACATGAACTATGTGAACCAAAGGCTGAGGGGCCCCCAACTGGATCAGGCCCTCTGAATAGGTGAGACAGTTGACTGGCTTGATCTGTTTGGGAGGCATCTAGGCAGTGGGACCGGGTCCTGTGCTCATTGCATGAGTTGGCTGTTTGAAACCTGGGGCTTATGCAGGGACGCTTGGCTCAGTCTGGGAGGAGGGGACTGGACCTGCCTGGACTGAGTCTACCAGGTCGATCTCAGTCCCCGGGGGAGGCTTTTCCCTGGAGGAGGTGGGAATGGGGGGTGGGATGGGGAGAAGGGGAGGGGGCAGGAGGGGGGAGAACAAGGGAATCTGTGGCTGATATGTAGAACTGAATGGTATTGTAAAATAAAATAAAAGGGAAAAAAAGAAAAGAAAAGAAACTCAAAGCAATTCTACTAACATCAGGAACAAGATAAGGTTGCCTACACTCTATATACCTATTCAATATAGTACTTGAAGTCTTAGTTAGAACAATAAGACAACTGAAGGAGATCAGGGAAAAAGAAGTGTGAATGGAAAAGTCTAAGTATCTTTACTTGCAGATGATATGATAGTATACACAAGTGACCTTAAATATTACCCCAGGAGAGTCCAACAGCAGACGAACTCTTTCTGCAAAGTAGTTGGATACAAAATTAACTCACAAAACTCAGCAGCCCCCTATATATAAATGACAAACTGAGAAAGAAATCAGGGAAACAACACCTTTCACCACAGCCTCAAATAATATAAACCATCTTGCAATAACTCAAATCAAACAAGTGAAAACTTATATAACAAAAACCTCAAGACATTGAACAAAGAAACCGAAGAAGATATCAGAAGACTGGAAGATCTCCCATGCTCATGAGTAGGTAGGATTAGTGTAGTAAAAATGGCCATCCTACTAAAAGAAATCTGCAGATTCAATGCAATCCCCCTCAAAAGGCCAAAATTCCTCACAGATCTTAAAAGGACAATTTTCAGCTTCATATGGAAACACAAAAAACCCACAATTGCTAAAACAATCCTGAATAATAAAAGAACTGCAGGAGGTATCACCATTGCCAATTTCAAGTTGCACTACAGAGATATAGTTATAAAAACTGCATTTTATTGGTTCATAAACAGAAATGTTGATCAATGGAATCAAACTGAAAACCTAGAAATAAATCTACATACCTATTGACACTTGATTTTTGATTAAAAGGCCAGAAATACACACTGGAAGAAAGAAAATGTTAAATTTCAAACCAGAAACAGACTGCTGAGGCATCATTTGAAAACCTAGAGAGAAATCCATAGACCTATGGATACCTGATTTTTGATACATAGGCCAGAAATACATATTGGAAGAAAGTGTTAAGTTTCAAGCCAGAAACAGACTGCAGAGGTCTCAATTTTCAACATATTTAACATGTCAAACATGTCAAACCATGGCCTCCAGGTTCTCCTTGCATCTCTCAGTCCTATCTGTTTCTGGGTATGGCTGGCAAATTCCACTGTCTACCCTGAACTCTCCAGCCCACAGGCTGGGCTGCCCTTGCCCCAGAGGCTTTTCTCTATATAAACCAGACATTTTGGTTGCCCACCCCTTTGTACCTTTGGCCTCCTGGCTGCTGCACCCTGCTCCCCCTTCTCTCTCTCCTTTCTTTCCCCTCCCCTTCACTTCATCTGGCCCAGCTCAGCCTGGTCATGTTCACTCTGGCCTCTCCCAGATGTCCCTGCCTCTGGCTACACTCTCCTTTTTATCTCAAATAAAACTCTTTTCCACCATACCTAGGAGCAGTCACGTCCTTTCCTCTCTTTTTTATTTCTTTTTGTTCAGAAAGCATCTTCAGCGAATGGTGCTGGTCAAACTGGATGAATGCATGTAGAAGAATCCAAACACATCCATATTATCACACTGTGGATCAAAGCCTTCAACATAAAACCAGATACATGCAACCTGATAGAAGAGAAAGTGGTAAATAGCCTTGAACTTGTCGGCATGGGAAAAGACTTTCTGAACATAACACCTTTAGCCCAGGCACTAAGATCAACAATTAATGGGACCTCGTGAAACTGAAAAGCTTCATTATCATTTGGACAAAGTGGCAGCCTACAGAATGGGAAAAGATTTTCAGCAACTACATATCTTATAGAGAGCTAATAGTCAAAATATATAAAGAACTCAAAAAACAAGATATCACGAAAACAAATAACCGAATTAAAAATGGAGGTACATATCTAAACAAAGAACTCTCGATAGAGGAGACTAAAATGGCTGGGAAACAAATTCATTATCCTTAGTCCTTAGGGAAATGCAAATCAAAATGACTTTGAGATTTCATCTCATCCCTGTCAGAATGGCTAAGATCAATAATACAAGTGACAGCTCATGCTGGCAAGGATGTAGAGCAAGGGGAATTCTCCTCCATTGCTGGTAGGAGTGCAAACTTGTACAGCCACGATGGAAATCAGTGTGATGGCTGACAGGAAGATGGGAACAGGTCTACCATAAGAATCAGCTATACCACTCTTGGACATATACTCAAAAGATCCTTCATCCTACCACACAGACACCTGTTCAACCATGTTCACTGCTGTTCTATTCATAATAACTAAAAATTGTAAACAATCAAGATGTCCCCCAACAGAAGAATGAATAAAGAAAATGTACATTTACACAATAGAGTATTAATCAGCTGTTAAAAAAGGAAACCATGAAATTTGCAGGCAAATGGATGGAACTAGAAAAAAAGTTATCCTGAGTGAGGTAACCCAGACCCAGAAAGATACATGGTTTATGTTTGCTTCTATGTGGATATTAGCTGTTATGTCAATGACCATCAAGCTGCAATCTGTGGAACCAGATGTTAGGAATAGAGAAAGGGACGAGGGAACACAGATTTCATTAGGAAAGATAAACAGAATTGATAGTTATAAATGGATGGAAGGGGCTGGAATTAAATATCAAGTGGTATTGGGGAGGTATGAAGGGGACAAGGGATGGAATACAGGAAGAATCATGTAAAATTCATGGCCATACAGTAGAAGCTTCTAAAATATATGCATATATGGAGGTGATCTAACTGAAATTGCCAGAGAAATAATCTGAATAATAAGAAATTATTTCTCTGAAATAATCAGAGAAATGGTGTGACAAAATTGAAGCTTCAAGTACCAGGATTGGGTCATATCTAATTGGGTTGCTGGCCTGTGGGAGCCCACAACTAACTCAGTTTCCCAGTTTGAATCTGAAGTCTACTCTGAGTCAATAGAGTTCAAGCTTGTTTGCTCAAAGGCTATGAGAAAGTCCTGATTAGCCCACAGAGCCTCCTTGAAGGGCTGTGAGAAAGTCCTGATTAGCCCACAAGAAGGAACACACTATCTAGCTAGATGCAGGCTGCTGATGCCAGCCAGAGGTACACTGAGATAGAAAATGAAGCTGCCTGCTCCTTGATGCAGGGCAGGATAGACAGTGGTTGAATGCCTGTGCTGTGCATTGTTCTATCTCTGTCCTTCAAAACTGTATATAAGCTGGCTGTGAAATAAACTTGGGGCTGTCCAGCAATGACCTAACCCTAACCCCAACCCCAACCCCGACCCCAACCCTAACACTGACTCTTTTCTGTCTTCTTCATTGTCTCTTCAATCCGCACAACTCTACCCAATGACCCAGCTGACTGTAGGCAGGCCTGACACTGGCCAAAGGGGTCCCATGGAAAATCCCCAAACAACTCAGGTTGTTGTCAAGATTATAGGATGCTCTCCCTAAACTGAGAGCAAGGCCCCATTGCTGAAAACAATACCTATATAACTAATAACCTTTACCCATATGTTTTAGCATATTTTGCACAGAAAGATATTCCATACACTATACTACCAAAAGAGAAAAGTAAACTCCAAGCGAGTCACAAATTCTTTGATTTAAAATAGTATCTTTGCCTGGAAGATATGCTAGGGCAATGGTGGCAAAAAGCTCTTGGAAGTAACCAACCAACAGAGGATTTGACTTAAGTCTGACTCCACGAGATGGAACCCATACCAGGGATTGCCTGAGTGACCAAGAACCAAGGACTAGACAGTCCTGAGACCTACAGGAAGACCAAATATTACTCTTCTTTTTAAAAACAGAAAAAAGAAAAAAAAGGCAATCAAATGATTCCTACTGACTACTGACATTCTGCTATACTCAACCATCTCCAGAGAAGCTTCTTCCTGCAGCAGATGGGAGCAAATAAAGGGATCCACTGCAAGAATTACACATTATGCAGAGAATGAGAAATCTTGAACAGCTCTAAATGGGATTACTCCATATGCAGAAAATAAGAGACCTTAAGCACCTCTAAATGGGATGTCTCCATCAAACCCTCTCCTCAAAATTCAGGGAAACCCAAGGAGAGGCAGGTGGAAAGAGTGTTAAGAGCCAGAGGGGAGAGAGGACACCAGAAGAACCAGGCCCTCTAAACCAACATGATCAGAGCTCATCTGTACTCAGAGACTAAGGAGGCATGCACAGGTTGTGCATGGATCAGCACCAGGTCTGTATATATATTATGGATTCCACTTTAATGTTTTTATGGGATTGAGTGTGTGAACAAGTGATTCTCTGATTCTTATGCCTTTTCTTGGTGACTTTTCCTTCTGGTTCTTTGTCTTGTCCAACTCCAATGTGTTAGCTTTTGTTTTATCTTATTTTAATTATCCCTTAGAAGTCTGTTTGTTTTCTAATGAGACACAAAAAGGGAGTAGATATGGATGGGAAGGGAGGTGGCCAGAAACTGGGAGGAGTAGAGGGAGTGGAAACTGTAATCAGGATATATTATGTGAGGAAAAAAAAATCTATTTTCAATAAAAGAAAAAAAAAGAAAACTGTCATCTCAAAGTTCAAATAAAAGCAATGAATAATTCCTTAAAATTTAGGTCACTTTAGTATCTTCTCTAAGACTAGAAAGAAAACAAATGAAAAAAAGCATGTTTTGTTCCTTTCTACCAGGTTAAACGTTCTTTGTAGTTATCTGACCACAGTACATATATCTGGCCTTCAGTTTTTTCTCACTGAACGTAAGTCCTTTAAAGAAAATGTTTTCTATTGTTATTGGTTCTCCCATAACAGAGAAAATTGTCTACAAAGTAATCAAAGAAAAAATAGTAAAACAGTCTCAACAAAACCTAAACAACCAACAAACAAAAACCACTCTGATTTAAAAAAAGAAAGAGAAACAAATAAGCAGTTAGGTAAAGTAGCTAACCAACAAAAATGTCTTAAAAGACCTATATATGTACTAGAAAAAAATCTAAGAAAACACACCTCAACATAGAAAAAAAAAAGGGGGGGGGGCGTGATGGATAAAACCCTACCTATGAAAATAAAGATACTCTGGCTTCTTTTCTATTTGTATCCCCTTGATTTATTTCAGTTGTCATATTGTTCTAGCTAAGACTTCTACATTGAACAGCTATAGAGAGACAGGACAGCCTTTCTTGTTCCTGGTTTAGGGGAAATGTTTTGAGTTTCTCTCCATTTAGACTGATGCTGGCTATAGGCTTGCTGTAATTTTCTTTATTATCTCTAGTCTCTCCAGGACTTTCATCATGAAGGGATATTTTGCATTTTGTCAAAGGCCCTTTTTATACCTAATGAGATGATCATGTGTCCTTTCGTCTGTTTATGTGGATTACATTTATTGATTTACAAATGTTGACCCAGCCCTGCATCTCTGGGGTCAAACAGACTTGACTGCTGGATAATCATTTTGATGTGTTCTTGAGTGTGGTTTGCAAAGTATGTTATTGAGAATTTTTGCATCTATCTTCACAAGGGTCATATTAGTTTATGATTTTCCTTTTTTTTATTTTTTTATTTTTATTTTTGGTTTTTCAAGACAGGGTTTCTCTGTGTAGCTTTGGAGCCTGTCCTGGAATTCACTGTGTAAAGTAGGCTGGCCTCGAGCTCACAGAGATCCGCCTGCCTCTGCCTCCCAAGTGCTGGGATTGAAGGCGTGCACCACCACCGCCTGGCTCAATTTTTCTTTTTTGTTGGGTCCTTTGGTATCAATTTAATAGTGGTTTTGTGAGAGAAATTTGGAAATGTTCAGTGAGTTTCTATTTTGCTGAATAACTTGGAGTGTTGATGTCAGTTCTTCTTTGAATCAATCCTTTGGACAGCCATGAGGAACTTTTTGGACACTGCATAAAGTGTCTGTGAGAACCATGAGCTCCTTGGGCTAGGTTTGGTGAAAGTGGATGCAAAGAGATCAATCAACACAACCAGCATCTGCTGAGCTGTCCTCCTGCGGCCCTCCCTAGGACAGCATCTTCCAACTGACCTGGGAGGCTCCAGAGTGAGGGTTGGGAGGCACTCCATGGCTCAAATCCATGCTGCAACTTGATGTTCAACCCTGGTCTGGTCACACAGTACCCTGTAAAGAGGAAATGAGGTAGTTTATCCAGATGTGCCAAGTCAGGACCAATGATGAGAGACAGCAGATCCATGTCAGGAACTCTGCTTAAAATGTGTGGGTCTGAAACTCACATTCTTTACTGAGCGGAATATTACCCTCAAATCACATTAAGATGCATGATAGCCTAAAATAATGACTGTTCTTAAACATAAGTAAACAGAACAGAAAAATAAAAGATAACACAATGAAATTGAAAAACTACACATATTTATGACAACTGAATAAAATGAGGTCATAAAAACAACAATAACAGAAACAAAGAAACAAACACCAAGAAAACTTGTAGGAGAAGTAACTCAACTAATGAAGTAACTAAAATGCAAAAAGACTTCATAGAAAATGGACCAGGCTGAGAAAAAAAGAAGAAAAAGCTGTGCACAAAGAGAGGCTATTTTCAAATAACCTAGGCACATTAAAAACCTGGGGTGGATGGGGGAGGACACATGCCCGATATACATCTATACATCCAAGCAAATACTTATTCAAATAAAATAAATACAATCATATGTTTATTAAAAGTAGGGAAAAAAGAAATAAAAAGTGCTTTGATTCATAAGCACTACCTCTAAAAAAAACCAAAAATATGAACTCAGAGACTGTGACAGCATGCACACAATTGGTCCAAAATCAAAACTGACAAAATCCCACTGTGGAGGGGGTAGGTGGTCATAAAGTCCCACCCCTAGCTGAGTGGTGACTGGCAATGAATGCCTTCTGGGGAAGTGATAGTCTGTCTTTGGAGATGAGACCATCGAAAGACTGCCTATGGACCAGGACATGGTACCACACACAGGCGTCCACTGGCAGTACTAAGCGGACTCAGGAACTCACAGTAGCTGGGAATTACTTACACAGGACCTGCACAAGATCAAGGGAACTAAAGTTCCATCATTAAGAGAGAGAAACTCATAAATCCCCACTCCTAGCTGAGGAGAATTGACGGTTGAAGTCTGCTGGGGGAGGAAAGCCAGTGTTCTTCAGTGAAGCAGCCCCTGACTGGGTGTCCATTTTCCAGTAGATGGCCCTACACCCATTCACATAAGTATGGCTCTGACTGGATTTGGTAGGCTATGAAAAGAGGACATTAAGTTGAGAGGAAGATATGGAAGGAGGTCTGGGAGGAGCTGAATGTTAATATGATTAAAATACATTGTATACAGGTATGAAATTCTCAAAAAATAGATTAGAAACACACACACAATATCCAAGTTCTTGGCTGTCACTTCATACACTAGTGTTACAATGATTTTTAAACTAGACACGATGCAACAAACCATACAAGCAATATTTCTAATGAACGTAGAAAGGTATAAGGGCACATAAATGATTACAGTTATCATGTGTGAATCATCCCAGCAATGAAGTACTCACTTATACAGAAACTGTGAAGCTTCTAGAATATGCAAGGACATTTGGGACAACGCAAACAGTATTTTTAAATACATCAAAAACACAGTCAACACAAACAAAAGAACAACAAATGGGATTTCATTAAATTGAAATCTGACTATAAAGAAAAGCAGGCAATCAACAGGATGAAGGTTAAACCTCAGGAATGAGAAAATACTGGCAAACTATTTATCAAACAAGAGATTCAGAATATGTAAAAACCCAAAACACCCAAGCAGCAGAAAAGCAAGTGACCTGATGATGAAATCTGTGTAAATGGCCTAAATGAGACACTTCAACGTGTAAAACAAAGAGCTCATAGATCAACGAACAAATGTATACTACCCCAGTCCTGAGGAAGATGCGTATCAAACCCACAAGGAAGAGCATCCCTGCACCGCAGTCACAAAGGTTCTGATGTAAGACACAAAATAACAAATGCTCAAAAGCCTCATAACCTAATATGAAATATGATGCTGCTCAAAAAGCCACGTGCAGAGCTGGCACGTCACATCATGATCTCACTGCTGGCCAAATGGAGGTAAAGAAAATGAAATCAGGCTTATGCGAGAAAGTTGCACACCTGTTTACTGCAGCTGCTGCTTAAAAGTCAAGATATATCATCAATGTAGATGTCGATCAACAGAGGCAAAGACAAAGGAAAGATGGCACATATCAACACTTGAATATTCATCCAATAAAACAATGACTTGGGCAGGAGTGAAGGGCATTATGTTAAGAGTACCAAAAAAAAAAAAAAAAGACAAAATAATTGGGGTTGGGGATTTAGCTCAGTGGTAGAGCGCTTGCCTAGCAAGCTCAAGGCCCTGGGTTCGGTCCTCAGCTCTGGGAAAAAAAAAAAAAAGAGTAGCATGTGCATCACCATCTCAAAAACAAAACAGCTTCAGTCACGGCAATGAAAGAAAGAAAAATAAATCACAGATATCTAAGTCCATGGTAATGGTAATGTGGCTTTTACATTCTCTCAAAAGGCTGATATGAGCCCCTCAAATGAGATTTTTAAAAATATTTGTATTAATTTTTTGAGAATTTTATAATATATATATATGCATTTTGACCATATTCATTGCAGTTCCTCCCCTTAAGTCCTCTACATCCACCCACTCACTGCTAACTTCATCTCCATCCCTCCCCTCCTCCTTAAGAACCCACTGGCTGTAATGTGTGCTGCCTATTTACCCACGGGTGTTTGTGGGACCATCTACTACAGCATGGTCAACCTATCAGGAGCCACACCCCTAATGAAAACTGACACTTACCTCCTCAACATCCATCAACTGTCAATAGTTTCTTATCAGATTCGTCCCAAAAACCTATGTTAGAATGCTGACTGACTTACCTTGTGAAGATTTTGTGTAGGCAATCATAGCCATTGTGAGTTTACCAGTGTAAGAGTCAACTGAGGTTTCACTGAGGACTCACTCTGCCCAACTTCATGTGACATAAAGAGGTAAGAACTAACTAGGGCTGAGATTTGTAGGTGATACAACTGTCTCAAAGCTATTTTTGTATTCTAAGTAATATATTTACCAAATGGGATGAATGGGATCTTTCTGTGGGCTAGTGAGGCACTGCACATTTGGTATAAATGTTTGGGAAGGATTAGGAGGTCTGGCCTTGTTGGAAGAAGTGTGTCACCGGAGGCTGACTTTGAGGTTTCAAACACCTGGTGCCAATCCCAGTGTGCCTCTCTGTCACCTACTTGGTGTTTGAGACGGGAGTTCTTAGCTGTTCCTGGTGTCATGCCTTTGCTCACCCATCATGTACTCTAACCTCTAAAATCCTAAATTCAAACGCTTTCTTTTAGAAGTTGCTTTTGGTCACGGTGTTTTATCATAGAAATAGAAACTCTAACTAAGACAAGGCAAAGAGATTATTTCTTTTCAACTCCCTAAAAAAAAAAAATCTATCAGGAAAAACAACAACATAAAATGGTGCATGTTGTCATTACATCTGCTAGGTAAACTTGACCTCAAATAAGAGTCTAAATCTCTACAAAATATTCTTGAGCAACAAAACAGGGAGATGGGTTAAAGTGGAGAAACCTCTTCAGACTGTTTGATCCATAAGGCCAACCACATTCAAGACTGAATCTGGGTAAAATTTGGCAAAATTAGCTCACCATGACAGGTATTTGATGACCTTTTCTCTTACCGGTACACACTGACTAACCTGGAAGGTTCCAGACTGAGGTATCTGCTACCCTCCATAGCCCAAATTCATGTTCCAACGTGAGGATCAACTCAGGCTTGACCATGCAGCAGCCTGTAAATGAGAAATAATGTTCAGTGTCTGCCAATATGTAGTCAGGTTCCCTGAGGAGACACCCTTCGATGAGAGGAATTGTGCTCCAGTGGGTAAATCAAAAACTTTTGTCAGAAAGTGTTTACACTCACCCCCTTCGCAAACTAGACTACTACCCTTACGTGGCTTTGAACTATATGACACATAACCCCAAACAACATGAATATGTAAGTAAACAGAAAAGAATAAGAAAGCAAACACAACAAAACTGGAAAACCGATGGAGGACACTTCAGAATAAATTGAAAAAAGAGCAAGAAGTTAAATTAAGTTTCAATTAAAAAAGAAACAGCTAGAAATAAAATCAGGAGGCAGACACGGGGGCTGGGAAGAGGGCGCGGTAGAGGGGGGTCAGCTCTATGGCTCCCAGGGCAGAGAAATTAGCTGAGCAGGAGCATTCATCACTCCAGGGGGCGTCCTTATCAGGCAGGCAATGTGACCAGCTGCCTCAGGCTCCTGATGTCATGACCTCCTTGCCATAATGGACTATACCCTGGAACTGTAAGTCCAAATAATTACTCCCTTCCTTAAGCTGTTTGGCCAGGGTATTTTATGACAGCAACAACAAAAGTAACAATATACGCGGGCTTGAAGAACAAACTCAGGTCTGCACTCTTGCATGAAAGGAAGTTTCTGGACAACCCATTTCCCCAGCCATTCTTTAACTCCACTAAACTTATTTCTTTGCAAAGCTGGAAGTTATAGGGCATTTCTTTGGTCCCTGATTTCCCCTGTATCCAGAGTAAACAGATCTTCTGCATCTGCCTAGGAAAGTGTAATACATAAGTGAGCTATGTCAGAAAAAGAAAAATGCTGTGTGTTCTAGTTACACATGAAGGCTAAAGGTAATGTCAAAGAAATGATGGGGAAATAAAAAGTGTGGAAAAGGCATGGGAGTCTGGAGGAGAGGGTGTATAATATTTACTGAGGTAGATGTGGGAAGGACTGAGTAACTTATGGTCTACAATATGAAAGTAAATATATGGTGGGCAAAAAACAAATTGAGTATTTCAAAATATCTGAGAGATTTTATCTCTCCCATTACAAACAAGTGGTATATGCCTGAGCGGTGACTTCCCATCATCTGATCATTACATTTTGTGTAAGTGTATTGGAAAGCCACACTGTCCTCCAGAAGTGTGTGCCATTATCGTGCATCAGTTACCCCTGCACAGAAAACAACTGCTAGGAGGACTCCAGGGAGTTACACTCACCCAAGGACACCAGGCTGCTGTAGTTCTCCAGCATCACATCCCTGTAGAGCAGCTTCTGAGCAATGTCCAGGTCCTGCCACTCCTGCCAGGTGAAGTACACAGCTATGTCCTCAAAGGACACCAACTCCTGGAATGACAGCACTTCTTTTCAGACCGAACCCTCAGACCTGGGAACAAGGACTGGGTTTGTCCTTCTCTGTGTAGGAGTGACTTGACAGTGTCTTAAATAAGCTGCAGCTTGATGTGTATTCCTTATCACGGTAGAGAGCAAAGTCAAAACAAACATCATCCTTGTGAGTTAATGTGGAATCACAAAAATACGAGTCAAAAGTTTTCCAAAGAATTATAATAGAAACAATCTACAGTGTATCAATAATGCATTATGGAAGGAAAACAGACTCCCTCTTGTGTTGTTGGCCAAAAGATAGCACAAATTTTAAGTCTTCATTTCTTTCCCTGTGTTGTCCTTCTGTCCCCAACAAAGGGTTTCACTGTGTATTTACTGACCAGCACAGAAAACATGGTATGGGAAAGGAAAGAGGGTTTCTTTATAGAAAAGTTTAAGAGTTTTACAAGGAAGACATTGCTTTACTGTTCCCGGCTGACCAGAATAGCAAACATAATCACAAACAGATGTTATCAAACCATAGCCACATGTTACTTCCAATATTTTGGGTGAATATTTGTTGTATAAGGTTACTTTTAACCTCTTGGGTGTCTTCAGCAAATAACTGCCACAAGAAACACATATTACTCTGGGTCAGGGGCATGGAAGAGTTCATAATTTAAGATTAAAACTATGCTCTCGGTTTAGATGGTAAAAGCCGACTGAATAGGAAATCCAAGGCATAGGAAGATTGTTTTCTTAAAGGCACATTAAACTCAAACAGCCTCAGCGACAATACAGCACGATAGCAGGTTAAGTACATGTCTTAAATTTTCTCAAAGTATATTATTAATACTACCAAGTCGAATGTATCACGAATCTTAAAATGTCTTATTAATAAAAATCCCAGAGCCAGATATTGGGGTGAAAGCTGAAAGATCAGAGTGTAGCTAGAGTTTTCCTGCCTAGCCCACAATCAGGACAAATCTCTCTCACCCGCCAGTCCCACAGCCGCTCAGACCCAACCAAGTAAACACACAGAGACTTGTATTGTTTACAAACTATATGGCTGTGGTAGGCTGCGTGCTAACTGCCCTTCTATCTTAAATTAACCCATTTCTATTAATCTATAAGTTGCCATGTGGCTCATGGCTTCCCGGTATCTTAACATCTGCTTCTCATAGAAGCGGCTAACAGTGTCTCTCCCCTCAGCCTTCCACTTCCCACAATTCTCCTCTCTCCTTGTCCCTCCTATACTTCCTGCCTGGCTACTGGCCAATCAGTGTTTTATTTATTAACCAATCAGAGCAACACATTTACATACAGACCATCCCACAGCATCAGAGAAACAGAACAAGCTAGCCACCTTACCTCTACAAAATCCCCAGCCTCAAGAGAGCGAGTTCCTGTTTCCTCGTGCCTTGTGTACCTTTCTGTGTCCTGCCATATTTCTTCCTGGGATTAAAGGGGTGTGATGTAAGTGACATCAATTTACAGGGAACCTTAACTGAAAAATTCACAAGTTGACACAGACTACCACTATGAAGCCCTAAGGGCATCTTACTCTCTCTAAAAGCATGGACTTCAATTACAAGCAAAGACATGTGATCTCAAGTGCTGGGATTAAAGGCGTGTGCCACCATGCCTGGTTCTGTTCCCAGTGTAGCCTTGGACTTACAGAGATCCAGACAGATCCCTGCCTCCTGAGTGACAGATAGGATTAAAGGTTTGTACCACCACTGTCTACATCTAATCTAGTGGCTGGTCTGTCCTCTGATTCCCAGATAAGTTTATTAGGGTACATAATATATCACCACAGTCCAACAAATGTCCAGTCTCTTTGCAGTCAAGAGATACTTCAGAAAAATGAGTCAGTACACAAACAATACACAGGGACCTGAGTGTACATAAACTCAACCATATAAAGGTAACATGAACTGTAAAGAATAACCAGATCTGTGAAAAGGCAGTGTGGCTGGTGGTGCAGGTCTAGATGGAGCAACGGCATGGGTCCAATTCCCAGAAACCACAGTAGCACTCTATGCCTTATAAAGCCACTGAATATAAGTGTCAGGAAATAATGGGCAACAGCAATACCCAATGACTTGAAGTTACTTCAAAATCAAATACATAATGCACCCAGGTGTTTCTGGCCTCACTCACGCGTGCTACATCTGGCCCCTTCACTGCCACCTTCCTTCAGGTCACATATGCCATCACATCATGCCATTCCAACAGAAACACCTTGGTTCTGATTTGAGACCAGTGTTAGAGACTGTAGTACTTTCACTATAGTTTTCTGCTCTTACAGAAGCCTGGTGGCTTAACTGTGAAAGCAAAGACTTTTACTGTTTTTCTGTCACCACTCCTCAGCACGTAAGTGGAGAGGCCAACTTGTAGGAATCAGTTCTTCCCGTCCACCATGTGAGTCCCAGGGCTGGAACTCACACTGTCAGGCTTGATAGCATGTGCCTTTACCCACAGAGCCATCTCCCCAGCCAGAAAATTCTTAAGAGTGGAAACTCAAGTCTCTTCTTCCCCCTGGAGAAAAGCTCCAAATGTGTTTTAAAGACTTTATAAGGCTTCTTGCCTGGTTAGAACTTATGATTCTGGCGAGTTGAAAAACTGCAAGTGCAGAGTCTGAATTCTTCGTCATAGTTAGTTCCCTAAACGGCCATTGAGTATTCATCTTCTCTATGTGACCTAACATCAACTATCGACTTAAAACTTGGGAACGTCCCCATAGAGCAGACCACTAGCTCCCACCAAGCCAAAAGCCAAGACTGTCATCAGGTAATACCTCAGATCTGTAGCAGTTTCCAATGTTCGGCTGTAACCTACCTAACCTGATGTGCCCGCTAGTGTCTTTGGTAAATCCCCTGATTTATGACTTTCTTTTGTTCTGCACTATAAAAGCTCATGTAACCACATCCACGTTGGAACATGTCATTTAGGGCAACTTAAATACATGCTTCTGAACATGGTGACTCATATTTGTCCCAGAATAAACTCTCTCCTATCCAGTTGAGGTGAGAGATGTGTTTTCTACAGACTAGAGAAATGAGTAAGAAGCCATTTACCTAAGTTTTTAAATTTTACTTAACTCTTAAAATTTGCTTAAGTACCTTACTTTGATGTAGGTGACATCAATGTACAGGGAACCTTAACTGAGAAATTCACAAGATGACTCAGACAACCACTGTGAAGCCCTAAGGGCATCTTACTCTCTCTAAAAGCACGGACTTCAATCTATCCTCGCTTAATAAATTAATTTTGTGTCTTCTGGGCTCAAAGCTTGAGCTGAGTGGGAAGTCCCCGAACTGGGTTCTCCTTTGCTCACTAGCCGCCACGCTGGGCTGCGACCCCCTGACCGATGAGGGACTACAGACTCCACGACCCAGCTCCTCTCTTGAAGTAACCTAACCCCCAAGGCAGAGAAGAGTTCTCTACATCGCCCTCCAGGTCCTCATGAGCAATCTGCAGACTACAGCGCGCACGCGCGCGCGCACACACACACACACACACACACACACACACACACACACACACACACGGCCCTCGCGAGCAATCTGCAGACTATAGCGCACGCACACACGCACACTCACCCACAAGCAATCTGCAGACTACAGCACACACACACACGCACACGCACACACACACACACGCGCGCGCGCGCACACACACACACACACACACACACACACACACACACACACGCACACACGCAGGAGGGGCGGGCCGAGGGGGGTGGGGACCGCGGCGGAGGATGCAGACGACTTCAATGCCGCGGGACGCCCGCACTCACCATGGCAGGCTGTGACATCCCACGTCCTCCGCGGGCCTCCCCGCAGCGGCTGTCACGGGAGACAGAGGCCGCAGCACTGTCCCCAGACCTCGGGATCGCTTACAGGACGAGGCTACAGATCCAAGATGGCCGGGGACAGACAAAGGCCACAGCGAAGGCCTGCCCGCCGCGATCAGTCTCCATATTTGATTGGTCCGTTCTCAGCCTCTTCTATCCGATTGGACAGGACTTCGGGCTTGGCGATGAGCGACAGTAGACGGCACCAATTAGTGAGTGAGTCAAGCAAGAAGAAAATAAATAAATATATAAATAAAAAGCAAATTCTTGCTCACAGGTGTTGCCAGGCAGGGCTCCTCCTCCCCTCCCCCAGCCCGTAAGAGAACAGAGCCCAGTACTGAACGATTGCACTTGACCTAGAGAGGAAGGATTTACAGATTCACGCCTGAAATACATGCATCCATCTTATTCACAAGTGGAAATCACATAGTGACGGTTTTAACCTTTGTTTTTTACCAACTCTGAGCTTTGAAATGGAAAACAGTCCTGTAAGGCAGCAATATCCCACACAAGCAACGTGGCAGGCAGAATTTTAAAAATCCTTTAATTATTTAGGTTATTATGCATAATATCGTCTTCCAATGAGTGTCGTTATACTTTTTTCTCATCATTGCCTGTTCTGTATTCTCTCCGGTGTCTCCCCTCTAGCTCACATGTATTCTGAGAAGTGTCAGGTTTTTTGTTCGTTTGTTTTGTTTTGTTTTTAATCTAAACAGGTAAAATTGACTGTAATAGCAACAATATCAAAGATTAATGGCATAATTTATGTCTTATTATAGGTAAAAAGTTTTAAACATTGTATAATGGACCTCCACATGCATGCAAAGTATTTCCATCCCCTTTGTATTTGTGTGCTATTTGTGATCAAACAATTTCAAAACTGTTGAAAAATCTAGGAGGAAAGCAAATGACATTAAGAGAGATGTGCCATCCACTGAGAATGCATTTTGTTTTGCAAAAACATTGTCATATAAGGAGTGTGTCTTGAATTTTATTTTAGCTGGGCAAAGCAGTTTTTTACACCTGGAAATGAGCTCTGTGGTGGTGGGCAAAGCCATGTAGTGTACATAGGTGTCATGCACAGCTAATTCATCCAAGACCCTGGAACTCATGGATCTGACTGCTGGCTGCACATTATAACCCCCTAGGACTTTTTTAAACCTTCCAAACTTCAGTTACAATGAAATCAGAATCAGGGCAGTAGGATCCTGGCATGGACAGTGTTTGGAACTCTCCTGGTAAACATAGTGTGAGGCCATTCCCAAACCACTGTGTGTAAGAATCCACTGCGTCCAGCTACTTGCAAATGGTTTCTCAAATTAAATATGAAAGTGTTTGTTGATGAGTTGTGGCCTTTCACTCTTGTTCATTAACCGATTACTATCATTCGTTCATCTCAACCTCTGTTACTCATTTTGTTCTGGATTAAACACAGTTTACAAGTGTCCTACTATATGTACATGGAACTCTGCCAAGCGCCCTAACACAATAAAAATATTTATGGGATGAACATTTAAGAGTGAACATTTTGGTGAAAGAAAGAAAGAAAGAAAGAAAGAAAGAAAGAAAGAAAGAAAGGAAGGAAGGAAGGAAGGAAGGAAGGAAGGAAGGAAGGAAGGAAAGGAAGGAAGGAAGGAAGGAAGGAAGGAAGGAAGGAAGGAAGGAAGGAAGGAAGAAAGAAAGAAAGACAAACTTTGAAAGAAAAGCATGCCATTCACTAAATTAAAGCAAAAATCGACAAAAAATACCTGCAGTGTTAAAGTATTAACGACTGACCCAAAGTATTAAAATCCATTCTATAAGGATAAAAGTTAACTGTAAGGATAAAAGTCAAAGCAACTTATTTAGTTATTCTTTCCTTTTTGTTTTTAAGACAGGCACTGACCTAAAACCACATCACAACTAAGACTAGTCTTAAACTCACAATATTCCCTGCACCACCCTGAGTTCCAAAAATAGCGCAGTGCCACACATGTATGTCCCACTGTGAAACTAGACAGAATTCTGCTGTTATTCTAAGATGCTGAGGAACATAAGTATATAATATTTTCATCCTCTCTAGAATATTCTCGTGTGCTCCTTTCCAAGCTTTTTCTTATTCCTATAGAATCAAAGTGCCTCGTGTCTGTTTTTAATAAGAGTTCCCTTCCTTTTTTGTTTAAGACAGAGACTGAATTTAATTCACAATACCCAAAGGAGGACACTAAACTTGTGACATGCCATCATGAAAAACAGTGAAGTATTGATCCCTGCTCCAACATAGATATCCCCAGAGACTACCATGCTCTGTGAGTAAGACCAGTCATTGAGACCCCAAATGGTCTAGAGTCTCTTTCCTAGAAAGTTCAGAAGAGGAACATCTATGTATATCAAAATTGGATTGTTGTTTGTCTAAGGTCTGGAGTGAGGACACAGAAAGTGAGTGAAGCCACAGCTAATTATGATTTTATGTTGCTTTGATTTCAGAGATGATCCCTGCAAATGTAAGCAAATTCACTAAAATCGTGGCCTTGCACGGGCTAAATGAGAACCCTAGATGGTATCTGCATCCTGTCCTAGTAAGCAGGATCCTGCAGAACCTTTTTTAGCAATTTTCATGAATCTTTTCAACACATTAATAGTTTTAAATTACATCCAATTTTTTTCCTTTTGTTAATTTTTTATTTTTGTGTGTGCTCATGTGTGAGGGTACCTGAGGAGGCCAGAAGAGATTTTTGGATTTTTTGTGGATCTCAGGTGGTTATGGGTGCTGGGAACAGAATTCTGATGCTCTGCATGGGTGGAAGTGTGCTTAATCACTGAGCCATGTCTGCAGCCCCTACTGGTTTTTTTTTTTCTTATACCTTTGAAATAAGAACCCATTTGCTGTAGTACATTTCAAAGTTCCCTAAAAACTTATTTTAGAAATTACCAATAATAACGTTCCTTTCAGTGCTGGCTGGGTGAATATTTCAGTAGCAGAACAATTGCCCGGCTTATACAGTCCCTTGAGTATAGGTCCAGAAGTGAAAGAACAAGAGAGAGTATGAAAGATAGAGCAAGGAGGGGGCATGGAGAGACGGAGGTAAAGAGGGGGGGGGGTAAGGAAGGAGGTACGAGTGGGGGCAGAAGAGTAGAGAGAAAAGGGGAAAGGAATGAAGGGAGGGGAGGCGGGAAGAAACACATGAAGCAGTGGGGTAGAGGAGGGAAGGAAACCTCATATCTGGGGACTTTGTAGGTCACACAGGTTTTTCTGGATCACACGGAGTCTCTGTAATCAGTGTAAGGCTGTTGTGGTCAAACTTGCCTCAAGACAAAATGAAGACAGACTGTGTTAACAAGATGAAGTCATCCTTAATGCTGGTGATGTAAACCATAGAAATCCAAAGGAGGCAAAGGGTTTATGGTCATCATTGGAGGACAACAGTGGCCGCTCTTCCAGTCTGGCCTGGCTCGGCACCTTCCTCTGGCGTAGTGTGCCATCTGCGAGGGAACAGGATCAGCACACATTTGTTTCTGTACATTGAGCATTGTGAGTTTCAAGCACTTTCTAATCTAAGATCTTCGTGAGTGTTTATGTCACCTGTCTGATTGTGACACACACACAGGAGACTGTGGAGGAGGGCAATGTGACTGTAGGGTAAAGGGAGCCAGCCAAAGAAACCCACCCTGGCCCTGAAACCAGAGCTAGTGAAAGAAACACACCCTAGATCTGAGACCTCAGCCAGTAAAGGAGACACTTTAGTCCTGAACCCAGAACCCAAGAAACATGCCCTGACCTGGAAATCAGTGCCAAAGAAACACACTTTGTCCCTAGAATCAGAGCCAGTGAAAGAAATAAATGCCTGGCTGTAGAATTAGAGTCAAAAAGCTAAAAAGGGCCAGTGAAAGAAACACAGGGTGGGCCTAAAATCAGAGCCAACTCTGCTCCTGACCAACAAAATTAACCAATCCCTGAGCAGAAAATCTACTCCCTGGAGAAACTCCATCCCTAAGAAGCCCTATATAAGGCCCTCTGCCTGTTCAGTAGTTGGCTGTCCTTTCCCACCGTGGCAGAGGCAGCTCTGGACTGCTCTCCTGGACTCCTCCTTCTCAAATAAATCTGTTTCTCAAAAGAGTCTTGGGTGAAAAATCTTCATTAACTGGTGCAGAACAGAAGAACCTTGCTGAGATGTCCCTTAGGGGACTGAGCAGGAAAAAAAAAAAAAAAACTTGCAGAGACGTTCCCTTAAGGGGTCTTTGTAAAAGAGAGCAGAAAACACCAGGAGAACAGAAGAAACTTGCTGAGACATCCATTAGGAGACTGGGGAGAAAAAAAACTTGCTGAAAGGTTCCGTTTGTGGGGCTGAGCAAGGCAGAGTGGAAAAAAGTAACAACTTTTCGCAGGAGCTGGAGGAGATTGCTACATTTCAGCGGAGGGTTTCCAGTGTAGCAGAGTGAACACCATCTTGGTAGAGAAGCCTAGCTCTGGGGGAAAGCCCTCTTGTCGGGGAAGCCAAACAAAGTTCTGCTGTAATGGCTTTCTCCTAGGAGAGGAGCAGGATTGCTATATCTCTCAGGAAGACTATCCCCTACCGCATCCCAGCTTCCCAACAAGTCAGGATACCTTTCCCTCTGGGGCTGAGCTGTGCGATTGTGGCTCTAGGTATCCCCCAGCTTCCCAGTAAGTCAGGATAGTTTCCCTCCAGAGCTGTAACATTCACTTACCGTGACAGCCCACAGCTTGGAATGGTGCCTGGGACAGAGGCGGAGGCACAGGCTAGGGCTGTGGAATGCTGTAGTCTCTTGGGTCTCTCAGAGTCGGCCCCAGAGTCAGAAACTCCTCTCAGCCCAGCAATGTGGTTCTGATGCCTTCAGTTCAGTTCCTTTTCTGCCCAGTAGTCCAGACCAGGCTGTCTCCCCAAACTATGCTGAAGGGAGACAGTCATTGGAGCTCCAGAGTCCTTATGTGGTTAGCATGAGAAAGAAGCTGGGGTCCCTAGTACCCCCGCTGTCTCCCTTCTCTACAGTGGAGTACAGTTTTACAGGAAGTTATATTGTGAAGGCAATACAGACCCCATGTTAGGGAAGGGCCATCATCTTAGACTACCTGCTGTACTCAGTTCCAAGAAGGACATTAGGAGTGTGCCATGACAACTTGAACAGATACAGGGCAGTATGCTCCTGCAGACATTCTGTCTGTGGTTTATGGCCCTTGAAGATATCTAGGTAATCCTGCTGAGCAGCCCAGATAGTCCTGCTCTGCAAGTTGTGGTTCCCAGTCAAAAAGTCTAACCCAATGGTTTCAAATGTGGTTTCTCACCCAAAGTCTAAACCAAGTTTCAAAAAATCACCTTGCCTCATATCTCTTCTACCCAATCCTAAGTTGCCAAAGCATGTAATTCCCAGCTTATACTTTTTCCCTATAAATCTTCTGTACACCTGGGCTCTAGGTCACTGCCACATTTCCCTCCATCTGCATGGTGGTGGCCCAGGTTGAACCTGAATAAAAGGACCCTTATGTGCTTGCATCAGAAGCTGGCTCCTTGGTGGTCTCTGGGGGTTTCGAGAAACAGGTAGAACAATACCAGAAGTGCCTTCTGCCTTTGTCCACCCTCTCTTCTCAGGAAGACAACAAATCCCTGAGTGGTGGCCTTTTTCCTGATGTTTGCAAACCTCCACTTTGCTTCTCTAATCCACATTATTATTAACTATACTGTGTATGAAATGCACACTTTTCCCTGAGGCTCTTAGAAGGGAGTTCCCAACCTGGCTCGGCACTAGGGTCTATGCCATGGCCACAACAAGGATGTATCTTATCCTATTATAGTTCTTCATATGGCATTTTGAGAACTACTCTATAAAATCACATGTTAAGGGGGAAAAAAAGACTGGCTGGAGAGATGACTCATCGGTTAAGTCTAGCACGAATCTTAACAGGTCTTATTAATAAAACAAACCTGAAGCCAGGTATTGGGGTGAATGCTGGATGATCAGAGAAACAGAACAAGCCACAGCCACCTCACCTTGCCAGTTCCTCATCTGACCCTGTTTCCTCAGTTTGGAAGCCTCTGAGTCCTTATCCAAATGGATCTCAGCTGTACTGCTTCTCGAAAGCCTGAAAGCTTAACCAGCTCTAGTTCCTGGTCCTCATGCCTTATATACCTTTCTGCTTTCTGCCATCACTTCCTGGGATTAAAGGCTCACTTCCTGGGATTAAAGGCGTGAGTCACCAGGCCTGGCTGTTTCCAGTGTGGCTTTAAACTCACAGGGAGGGATCTCTGCCTCCCAAGCGATAGGATTAAAGGCGTGTGTGTGCCACCATTTTCTAGCCTCTATATCTAGTGGCTGTTCTGTTCTCTGACCCCAGATAAGTTTATTAGGGTGCATGATATACTGGGGAACACAATATCACCACAGTTAAGAGCACTGGCTGCTCTTTTAGAGGTCCTGCTTTCAATTCCTGGCACCCACATGGTGGCTCACAACCATCTATAATGGGATTGTATGCCCTCTTCTGTCATGAAGATATACATGCAGATAGGTTGCTCATATACATAAAGTACATAAATAAATCTAAAAAGAAAAAAAGAAAGAAGAAAGATGAACAAGAAAAGAAAGGTTTCTTAGCAACTTTTCAGATGTAACTTGAGAGTCACCAAGATGCTATACATAGCTAATATTAAGACGGTTAAATGTGACTCTCCTTTATGGAGCCTGTATCTACATATGGATGTGTCTTACTCTCCATGACTCTTCTTCGATATGCGCATTCCCACACCCCCATATCTGTCTTCTTAAACATTGTGCTCAGACCTATGTTAAAGTAACTTTATTCAACTCTACAACTCTGCTCGATACAGAGACTACAACTGAAGTTCTTTTATGTGCCCAAGTCATAGACGCCCTGTTTTAGTTGAGGTCCCTAAAATGTTAGGGAAACAGTGCTGCTGAGGGTGACAGCGTAGATCTGTGTCTCTCCTTCACCACTGCCATTGTGTTATTTTCCAGGAGTAAATCCTGTTCTGGTTTTGTAGGGGGTGTTTGGATGGAAGCTCCGCCTCAGCTTCCCTCGCCCATCTCTCCCCAAACCCGCCCCCTCAAAGCCCGAAAAACAGCAGCTCCTCCCCTAGAACTGCCCCTCAAAGCCCACCAAAAGCCAGGCCCTCCCTGGGGCTGTTCAAGACCATTCCTACAGGTTACTTAAGGCCTGGTAGCCATCCTTGCCATGTGACTCTTCCCCTGCCTTTCCAAGGGTCACCCAGGATTACTTTGCTCCGTCATTAAACCTGAATTTATTAATTTGGTTTGATTGTCTTATTACATTAGCAGCGGATATCCAGCATCCAGGGATTTAAGACTTATGGGGGGGGGGTTGGTGTGTGTGTGTGTGTGTGTGTTGGTATCTATCTCAACTAACAAAGAACTTCATTCAGAGAGCAGGGAATCTGGGGAGATGTAGGAAAATCTATCTCTCCCATATTTTATAAAAGACTAAACAAAGGTAAGAAATCAACTGAAAGTTAGTCTTGTCCCTCTGACAAAGTGGGAGGCCTTGTCTTTGAGACTCCAAACTTTGCCTCATCGTTGTCTTTGCCTGTGTACCCAGGAAGGGTTTGCATAATCTCAGTCCTGGATCCTTCCTTCCTGGTTTCAGATCACATCTACTCTTTCTTTCTTTCTTTCTTTCTTTCTTTCTTTCTTTCTTTCTTTCTTTCTTTCTTTCTTTCTTTCTCTCTCTCTCTCTCTCTCTCTCTCTCTCTCTCTCTTTCTTTCTTTCCTTTTTTTCTCCCCTTAACTTTTAATTTTTTAATTATAATACTTTCTGAGTTTTCCTCTGTTTTTTGTTTGTATTTGTTTTTGCATCCCAATCAAAGTTTCCTCCCATGCCCTCTTTCCAGTTCTTCCCTCTTCTCCCACCCACCCCCATCCACTCCTCCACTGTTTCTCTTCAGATACAGGCTTGCCTCCCATGGATATCAGCCATCCATGCTATATCAAGTTGCAGTGAGACTAGGCACCTCCTCTTCTATTAAGGCTGAATGAGTCAAGGTAGGAGGAATGAATCCCCAAAACAGGCAAGAGAGTCAGAGACAGCCCCTCCTCTCACTGTTAGGAGTCTCATGTGAAGAGTGAGTTTACCCAGATGTAACATGTATGCAGCAGGCCTAGGTCAGTTCCATGCAGGCTCTCTGGTTGGGTGACATCTACCTTTAAAGTTCAGTGCTGAACTATGGATTAGCAATATGTACATGCTGATTACTTCTGACAAATGAGGTACAAATGTGCTTGTAGAACACAGATTATAATGCCCTGCTTTGTCTTCTATCATACTGGTGTTGTACCCATTTTGCAAAACCCCTAGAGACCACCAAGGAGCTGGTTTCTGATGCAAGCACATAAGGGTCCTTTTATTATCAGGTTTAACCTGGGCCACCACACGGCAGATGGAAGGAAATGTGGCAGTGGCCACAAGCCCAAGTATACAGAGATTTCATAGGGAAAAACCACAAGCCAGGAATTGGTAACTTAGGATCGGATAGAAGGGATATGGGACAAGGTGATTTTTAAAAACTATTGGTCTAAACTTTGGGTGAGAAACCACATTTGAAACCATTGGGTTAGACTTTTTGACTGGGAACCACAACTTGCAGAGCAGGACTATCTGGCCACTCAGCAGGATTATCTAGATATCTTCAAGGGCTATAAACCACAGACAGAATGTCTGCAGGAGCATACTGCCCTGTATCTGTTCAAGTTGTCATGGCACACTCCTAATGTCCTTCTTGGAACTGAGTACAGCAGGTGGTCTAAGATGATGGCCCTACCCTAACATGGGGTCTGTATTGCCTTCACAGTGGGAGTCCAAACTAGTGACTAAATTAGAGCATGGGAGGCAAGTTTTCCCCCAAGTTATGCTCCTGCCTTATTTATATCACTCTCCCCAAGAGATTAATGCAGAGAGAACAGTGCACTGACATGATACTTGAATTAACAAATCTTTTGACTTTTCTTTTCCACTGGTAAGGAACACTAACAGAGAGCCTTTGGGTTGAGATTCTCTCTGTACTTGATGGGATGGAGTTGTCTCAACCAACTCTACACACCTTTCTTTGTCCTGTGTTTCAAGACAGCCACTTTGGGTCTGACCCATCACCACACCCATGCCTCTTGGGATACCTAGTGTCAGTCCCTTGCACACTCCTCCCAGGGATGAGAACAGGAGAAGGAAGCTAGTCAAGCATTTTAGGGTCCAAGACCTAGAATTCTGTTTCTGATCATTAACTACCAGTTCTGTCTTAATTCTCTTCACAGTTCTGTCCTGGCCATAGTCACAAATGCCACAAAAACAAATAAAAATACAAAACACCAAAAAAAACCCCAAAACTTAGGGGCACTAGTAGTGGTTTGCATGAGAATATGCTTCACAGGCTAAGATGTTTGAATACTTGGCTCCCAGTTGGTGGTGATGTTTGGATAAGTTTAGGAGGTACATCTTTGTTGGAGGAGGTGTGTCACTGGTGGCAGACTTTGAGGTCTAAAATTCATGCTCTATTCCCAGTTCACTCTCAGCCTCCAGCTCTAACCACAGTGTTTGCTTATTTCCATGCTTCCCTGCCATGACAGACTCTTATCCGCCTGGAACCAAAAGCCAAAAAAAAACTTCCTTCTGTATATGGCTTTGGTAATAGTGTTTTATCCCAGCAACAAAAATGTAAGTAACAACACTGATCTGTGGTCTGGTTTCTTGATACTATCATGTCTTTTTACACAACAGTGAGCACACTTCTTGGAAGTTACAAGCGAGGAGTGCCCCAAACTGCAGTCAAGTTATGAGGATAAAGAGGTGTGTGAAAGTAATCTGTGTAACAACCAGACCCGGCCAGCTTGTATTAGCCTGATAAACATTATGGGGTCCTAGGCAATGACTCTTGGTGGCAACTCTTTCTGAGACTTGCTCTTGCTGTAGAGGAATTCTGCCTGCTTCCTATTTTGGAAGCTCTCCTCTATCATCCTATAACAAAACTGCTTTCTAAAATTAACCCTCCCATTGGCCATGAAATTTGTTCTCTGAGTTCACTAGACAAAGGACCCAGTCACTGGCCTGGGTTGGTTTTAGTGAGCATTGATTGCTTGGAACCCAAACCCACTGAATTGTGCCAATGATCTCACAGGCAGAATTTACAATTCAAAGTCAAGATCTCATCATGTAGCACAGGCTTGCCTCATACTCAAGATCCCACTGAATTTTGGCTTCCACAGTCCTTGCATTATTCATTTACCATAAGGCCTAAGTCAGGCCAAACCACCTGAGAGCCTTCCATTTACTGATGAAGAAACTAATACCCCATATTATATGGCTTGGATGTTATCTCTTCACTAGAACCTATGTCTCCTAAGAATCTCACTCCTGACCCCACCTAGCACCTACTGAGGGCAAATGCCATAGCTCACACTCCTGCTTTGTCCCATTATAAGATCAAGGAAATTAGGGAGGGCCACAAGGTATCAGTTTCCCAGCATGCCTAGGGATCAGTGATGTTCCAATGCTAGGCTTCAGCTCCAGTGTGCAGATCCAGCCCAAGAAGCAAGGGGAGAGATTAACTAGCTCCTCCCCAAGATGTGCTTGTGCTAACAGATGCTATCTGTGTGATGACAGAAATTTGGGCAGCTGCCAAGGCTCCCATGCTGGCAGAACTGGAGGTACAGGCCTTGATCTGGAAAGCTGTCCTGAATTCACCCCTGCTGGGCAAGGCAGTCCAAAGGAATCAGAACCAGGGCAGAATGCAGGTTGTGGAGCCAGTCCAACCCAGCTGGAGGCTTCCTGATTCTGAGCAAGGTCTCCTCATCAGCATCTCTATCAGTACAATCCTCTGGTTCTTGCTGAGACCAGTGCTTCTTCTGTGAGTGACTGAGGTTGAATCCCATTCTTGCCTGTTGAAATGGAAATCTCTCCATCAGCTCACTGCTCCATGGTCCTGGTAGCAGCAGAGCCAACGACAGAGTGTGAGTCCCTACAGATATTCTCAAATCCAAGACTTTACTCTTGCATGTCTCAGTGACTCCATTAAAACCATTCTTTGCCAGGGAAAAGGAGTTGAGAAACATCTAATCTGTTCTGGTGGAAGCTCCACCTCAGCCCTTGACACCCATATACCCAAAAAATTTGGAATGTTCTGGTGGAAGCTCCACCTCAACTCCCCTCCCCCATCTCTCTCCCCAAACACCGCTCCTCCCCCAGAGATGCTTAACACAACTACCACAGAATCTCCTCTCTGGAGGGTCAGAAAATCATCCAGGAGCGCTTTACTCATTAAACTGGGGCCTTTCTAATTCGGCTTGATTTGGATTGCTGTGTCGGCAGAGAGATTTATTGGGGTGCAGAAACTTGTCACAAGCCACAGACTAAGGCACCTATTCATGTTAGCTATCTGGAAATTGGATACTAGAGCTGAATGGAACACCATAATAATCATTAATTCTCTCAGAGCCACTTTTTAACATGTCTCCATCTGGACAGGCCAGATCTGCCTCAGATAAATGTCAACTCCAAAAATAAAATAATAATGATTCTTTTCTCTCTAAGCTTTTTTTTAATGTCAACAGTATCTTGTCAGACAAAAGGTTCCCAGCCACAGCACAAAGGATGGACAGCTGCAGAACAAGGGACGACAGAACTTCATCCCAGGACCCCCACCATCATCCCAGGACTTCAGAAGCTACCCTCCCCGTTCCCCAAGAGCCAACTGATGCCCACCATTCAGCTGGAAGCAGTCTTTGAGAGAAACGACACTCCATACCCACTCGTCTGCCATTTTTTTTTCTTTTTTTTTAAAAAAAAACAGGAGTCCAGGATGATATGGATTCACAACACGCCCCCACGGTTGGGCATGGTCCTGCACGTCCAACAGGACCTAGTCACTGCTGCCTAGTCATTTTTGGGTCAAAATGTCTTGCATGACAAGGACCCCGTGGCTTTGCATGGTTGCATAAAGCACACAGCGCAACCATGTGATCTACACGCATGTGTGGAATAGTCACATGGACCTGTGTACTCAGGCATGGCCCAGCCTTTATGAGCCAGCACCATGATTCCCGGCTCCATCTTTACTCATGTGTCTTTTCCACAGGCCTGTGCACATCTGTCTCTCTCTCTCTTATCTTAATAAAACTCTTGTTAGTGGATTCTGTTGTGTTTTGTGACATTTCCTCTCAGGGTAAGAGCTCCGCAAATAACCAACAAGAGCCACAGAAACCTGCGTTACAGTGTGCTGCCTCCCAGTTTCTTGTTGTGACTTCAAATGAGAATTTTAATTAAACTTTCCTCTTAGGGGATTAAGTGGACTAATTCCAGGTCAGAGATTGGCCCAGGGTGAATGAGCCCATCTTGTCTCAAAAAGAGGACCCGTGAAGCGGCTTAGGGCATAAAGACACCTGTTTCAAAGCCTAGTGACTCAAGTTTGATCCTTCAAATCCTCCTGAGTGGACTAAAGGAGAGACCCAACTCCACAGAAGTTGTCCTCTGACCTATGTGCAAATGCCTGTGCCACGTGCAACACCAGCACCCACACACAATCATGAAACTTTATTTAAGGTTTCAGAGTTTTTATTGTAAAGATGCCAGTGAGCACCAGCCTGAGAGCAGGGGTCAAGAGAGCAGTGTAGAGAGCCGTGCAATTGCTTGACTGAAACCCCAGCAGCTGGGAGACTGTGGCAGAAGGATTGCCATGTGTTTTGGGGCCTGCTTAGGTATAATTGAGACTATGTTTCAAACAGAATAAACAAACAAACAAATAGGGTTGAGGGTGATTCATGACTTCTAGTCCTTGGTACTGAAAAAAAAAAAAAAGCAATGATAATAGACTACAAGCATTGTAGTACTAGAGATGGGCATCATTCCTTCATTCATACTTCACACTGGTTTCAAATCACTCAGTAGTCCTATGAGGTAAGAGCCACTGCTCTAGTTTGCTTTCTATGACTGTGATAAAACACTCTGACCAAAAGTAACTTAGGTGAGGAAAGAGTTTATTTGCCTTATACTTCTGGGTCACAGCCTGTCACTAAGGGAAGTCAGGGCAGGAACTGAAGCAGAAACCAAGAAGGAACTCTGCTTACTGGTTCACTCTCTGACTCATGATCAGCTAGAGTTGTTATATAGCCCAGGCCTCCTTGCTTAGGAATGGTGCTGCCCACAGTGAGCTATGTCAATAAATAAGGTGATTCTCCACCCCCAGACATGTTCAGAGGCCAACCTGATCTTGGCCATTGCTCAATTGAGGCTGTCTTATCAGAATGACTCTAGACTGTGGCAAGTTGACAATAAGAACTGACCAGGACACCTGTTACCATACTTAGTGTTGAAGTCAGAGTGAAAAGCTACCTTCTGAAAGCCTCACAAGTGGCAAGCAGGGCCCTAGGGACCACATGTTTTTGTTTTTCTGTTTTGTTTTGTTTTCCTCAATGAATGTGTCCTGCTGTTGAATTCACAGTCTAACTGTTAATAACAGCAAGTGTTTGCATGCATTACAAGTCCTGCAGTGTTAACAGTAGCTACCTTACATCTAACTATCTTGTTGTTTTTGGTTTTGAGTCATGGTCTCATGTAGCCAAGACTGATCATGATGCAATCTTGAACTTGTAGTGCCCATGCTTTTACCTCCCGACTTGTGCCACCCAGATCCATCAGCCTCGCCACCAGGCCCTACAAGAATGAAAAACGTTTTCTTAAGCTGAGTGTAGTGGTTCAATCAGAGTGTTACCACTCAGGGGGCTGAGCCTGGAGGATTATGGTGATTTTGAGATCACTTGGGGCTATATAATTTAGTTCCAAGACAGTGTGTGCTATACACAAGCTCCTGTCTGGAAAAATAATTAGTATGTTTTCCTAAGTTGTTTCACTTTATAGATAAGAGAGTTGAGCCTCTGTGGGGTCAATTAGCTGCCTAGAAATCACAGACAGAACACTAGTTGATGAGACTTGTATGGAGACCTCGGTAGGAAGCAAAGCAGGCTCAGGAATTAAGGTGGATGAGAATGGGGGCTCCGTTCTACCCCACTTTCTCCTCTAGTAGAGAAAACCGAGGCCTGGAGAGTAAAAAGACCGCTGCTAGCGGCTCTGAGCCTTAATACTGGACTTCATTTCCAGCAGGGAAGCTGAGTACATAACTTCTTGGCTCCTTTTCAACCTTGTTGTGAGGGTGGGTGTTTAGTGGACCTTCTTTGTGAAGTTTTTGGGGCTCTTCCAAGGGATGTCTGTGTGAATGGATAGGGGCCAACGAGTCCTCCCCACCTAGCTGGTGATAAGCCATGATGGAAGACAAGGGTGGCTGTCATGTTTTGCATCCTCCCTCCCTAGTACTGGAGAGGAGGCTGCTATGGGGGAGCTTGTAACATGAATTACTAAGGGGTCTCATTAATAATAAAACCCCAGAGCCAGATATTGGGGTAAAAGCTGAAAGATCAGAGAGGCAGAGCAGCAAGCCACTAGTTCTTACCCCTGTGAAATCATCTGCCCAAAGAGAGCAAGCTACTCTCTCCACCCTGCCTTATCACTTCCTCTCTCCACCCAGCTCTATCACTTTCTGTCTGTCTGTCTAGACCTCCAGACCTCTATGGTTAACTAGGGCTAGCTCCTTCTGATTTTCAGGAAAGCCTTATTTGTTAGAGCACAAATAAAATATCACCACATTTCCCCTTTTTTGTCTAAAGTAGTAAAAGGTTATAACTAATATAAGAAAATTATGTAAATAAGTACAATAACTATATACAATATAATACAGGCAATAAATAACATCAACAATGTCTAGTCCATTTGCATTTTACACATTCAGAGAAAATACTCCATAATCTATCCTATCTTTGTGAATCCAAAGGATTGTATATAATTCACCTTCTACCCTAATTTGTGTTATCAACTGAAAACTATCTTTTGATGTCTTTCAAAGTTACACACTTTACACCTCTTTGATGGGTTTCTTTTCTGAATTTGTTAACAAGGAAAACTAAGTATAACTATCTAATCTTCAACTCCCTCAGAGACCAGAGAAGGAAATAATATTGAATAAAGGAGGAAGCACAAACAAGTGACTTCCAAAAAATGTGAGAAATGACAGAAACAGCTGGCTGCCTGGAAAATCACCTGAGGTTTCTCTGCAACGTTGGGGCATCCATCTTTGTCCTACAAGTCTAGCATATCTGACAGACTCATTTCTGAAGCAGGATTTTCTAAAGAGTCTTCCTATCTTTTCTTGGCAAGGATTATCAGTCCTTTCTTTTGTGTCCTGCTTGTCCATTTTGGACAGCATACTGTCAGCAGTCAATGTAAGGGCACTTTCTTGGCCACAAAGAAAGTGAACTCCATATGGAATTTTGTAGCATGAATCTTAGAAGGTTTTATTAATAAAAACAAACCCAGAGCCAGGTATTGGGGTGAAAGCTGAAAGATCAGAGAAACAGAACCAGCCACATCCAACCTCATCTTGCCAACTTCTCAGCTGATCTTGTTTCCTCAGACTGAAAGCCTCTGAGTCCTCATCTAAATGGATCTCGGATGTACTGCTGCTAAAAGCCTAAATGCTTAAAAAGACTCTAGTTTCTGGTCTTCATGCCTTATATACCTTTCTGCTTCCTGCCATAACTTTCTGGGATTAAAGGCGTGTGTCTTTTCCAAGCAAACACATGAGATCTCAAGTGCCGGGATTAAAGGTGTGTGCCACCACATCTGGCTCTATTCCTAATGTGGTCTTGAACTCACAGAGATCCAGATGGATCTCTGCCTCCCAAGTGATACGATTAAAGGTATGTTTGCCACAATTTTTCTGACCTCTATGTCTACCTAGTGGCTGTTCTGTTCTCTGACCCCAGATAAGTTTATTAGGGTGCACAATATATTGGGGAACACAATATCGCCACAGAATTTCTTCAATGCCCATCATTTTCTCTGAAGTAGATTGGTGCTATCAGGAGCAGATGTGTCTCATAGTCATAAAAAAAAGAAAAAAAATCTATGTTATTAAAACATCTTAAATGCCATATTCTGTAGATCTCTTGAGTATTTGAAGATGACCTGTTCACCTAAAATATATCTCTGTTAGACATTGAAAACATACCTAACATGACTACAAGTTTGATTGTGGTGACTAACTACTAACTTTCATCAGGCAAGCTTTATTGGGGTACACAATATACCACCACAAGAGCTGGGGCTTTTCTGAACAGTTGAACATCCTGGACCATCTAAGACAGCTGCAGGTAGGAGTATCCTTTGTTTGTGCTAAGTCCTCAGGCACTTCTTTTTCTGCCTCCCAAGGGGTGTTCAGAACCTGCTCTTCCCGTCAGAGTTGCCTCTGAGAAGGGATCCACATACTCAAAAGCCATGCACTCCTCATCCCTGTATTAGCATTCTCACTGGAAATTTCCACGGACGTGACACCTCTTGGTAGGCAACCTTCACACATTGAAATTTGTTATTTGCACCTGGATTCTGGAGTGAGGGGCTCCTATCCTTTCCCAGGTGTCCCAATGTCCCTTTCTTTTCTATTATGTCCCATTCCTTCCTCGGGCCATGTGTCTACCCTCAGACCTTCTGTTCTCTTTTTTCAAACTTATATTCCAGAGCCTTGGAAGAAGTGATGTGCTCTTGATTCTTTTTTGAGTTCTGGACTACCATGCCAATGCGATAGTTACTTGTTCTCAGTAGTTAACATGTCTCTCCATCAGCAACCACAGTACACTGCAAGAGGTGTCCTCCTGCACAACTCAGGCAGGCAGAGGTAGTGCTCTGTGGGTATAAGAATAAATGTTCAGAAGGAAATTCGTCAACTGCTCACATCTACTCAACAAAATAATAGCAGTTGCTGGCACCTCGGATCACCCCACCATAAGTTTCTGTCATGGCCTACTTTAGTAGCTGTGAATTCTCTTTTGCAGTAGGGACTTAAATCCAATCTGAAAGTTGTTGGTTGTACCCACAATAGTCCATTCCCACTATTGCATGAGCTGGCACATCTTGTCTTGTATACTGATAGTGTAGCATGAACTTTTGGTAACAATTCTCCCTCAGCAGCCCACGTTCCATGATTAAGCCAGCCAGTGCCTTGCAATCAAGTGAGGCCTTTGCATTGATGAAGACGGGGGTAGCAGCCGAGGAGCTAAGCACTGCTATTCTTGATAGAATTCCCTGCACTTGAGGTTGATGAGGATGTACCGTACACGGAAGAAGTAGATTAGAGTTCCACTGGGAGCCTTGATTGGTGCTGACCCATCTGGCTGTCTTATGATGGTCAGAAGGTGTGTGTGTGTGTGTGTGTGTGTGTGTGTGTGTGTGTGTGTGTGTTTCTCCCATCTTATCCTTGTGTCTTAAGGCAGGAAAATCCTATCCCTCACATGACAGCAAGGATGAATGTTGTATATTGTGTGGTTTTGGGTAACTGGGAGACAAAATGCAGCAAATTCCTAAGGACTATACATCATTTCTGCATCAGGTGATACCAACCCAAAACCCAAATATGAGGGCTCCTAAGTCAAGGGGCCTTGGGGTACAGAGCCCAAGAGGCATATGGTACAGTCAACAGTGAGTAAGATGAACATTTCTAGGGGTCGAGATATGGGTGAGATGAGGAATCTGGGAAGACCATGGTATCCCAGGAACATGGAATTACAATATGAAAAGAACCAAATGTGCAAAAACCTCAACAGTCTGCAACTTGACTTGGGAAACTGGTGAAGAGGACAAACACACAGCAGGGCCCTCCTGGACCCCGGCTTAGGCACAAACCACAGCCAAACTCCTGTTCTCACAGAGAGAGCCTCCATTAAGCGGGCAAGAAAAGTTAAAGTGGCTGCTTTCTGACTCGGGCAGAAAAATGGCAGCAAATGACCTTGCAGGTGTGATTTTTAAGAGGAGAAAAATGGGAGGTCTGTGCTAGAATGGGCTAGGTTGTGGTGGTAAAGGAGATAGGGGAGAAGGGAGAAGGGGAAGGGGACAGTAGAAATGGGGAGGGGGTATTTTTCCCAGAGGGACAAAGGACGGCCTCTGGATAGAGAGGAGACAGACATGACACATAGTCAAATGGTGGTTTATAAAAGTAATGGGGAAAACCTCATGTTAGGATTAGGTGTTTAATTTTAAATGTTCATTAGGTGAACTAAAGGGGGCTTTTGAGTCCTGGACTTTAATGCTTTGATAGCTGGACCTTGGTAGTCAGCCTCAGAAGGAGGAAGTGGCCAAATAAGGGAACAGAGCTTGGTGGCTAGCTTTAGGAGTGTAATCTAATGGTTTTTGGCAAGGCAGAGAGAATGGAGAAGAAGAGCAAGGCCTGCCAGAGCCGTGCTCGCCACATTCGAGCTAGACAGAGTCCCTTCAACCAAGATTTCTGGACTGTATATGTAGGGGCAGCAGAAATGGGGAACAGGTTCAAACCAGACTGATCGAGGGTATCTTGGAAAAGTAAAATCTGAGGAACCAAGTTATCAAGAGACACGGCAATTAGAACTTAGTTTTGGGTGCCCTCTGCCCCCTGTCTGGACTCATAGAAACGGAAACAGAAAACCTGAGGTCCAGGGGTACAGATATTGCCAGTGCCAAAGATTCAGAAAAAAAGGAGATCCAGTGCTTTGAGCATTTTGTTAGATGTAGTCACAATCTACATGTGTCTTATGCTGGGTCACAAAAATCAGGTATCAGTAGAGGGCTTTAAGACTAAGAATTCAAGGCATTTGGTGGGACTGTAGAATTGAGATGGAATGATTTAGAGGAATTAAGGGATCTCTGTAAGGAACAGCTTGTTTGAGAGGTTTGGAGACTTGGAAATGTAGGAGTGCAGGGGAAGCTCCAGGGGTGGATGGATAGCAGAAGGTCACACTACGTCCCCTCATTCACATTTTAAGAAGGGACATCATCCTACCATAGTCACCACACCATCCTCCACGGGTCTCCAAGCTGCCAACATCCGCTCGCTCACTTTCTCCACTCACTCCTCACTCAGTTTCTGAACATCACACCCATCTATGGGACAGCCAGGGTGCCTCAAACTGTGAACAAGGAAGTCTGCCTTGGGCTCCCAGCAAGTACTGTGAAATGGGTGTGACCCCAGGCCTTCATTTCTCCTCCTCAACAGCAGGCAGATGTAGATTTGCTGTGTTCCAGGTTCCCTCCCAACACTTGATCTGAATGGATTTAAGCACCAAGTTGTTTTACTGCCCCTCACCCAGACCTGGGGGAACAAGCCTGGGATTCGGTGCCAGGGGATGGCAGGGCTCCACGTGCCCTCAAAGGATCTTCTGGTATGCAGAAATCAAACACATAGGTGGCAATGAGGGGAGTCAGAGCATGGAGAGCAGAAGAAGCAGGACTCAGGTGGAGGGGTACCAATAACAGGCTTGTCTTGGGCCTTTAGGAGGTGCGAAACCGACCTGGGACAGCAGGGCACAGGGACATGTGCCTGCAAATCCAGCACTGGAAAGGATGTGCGCTGATGACTGCTGTGTGTTGGAGGCCAGTTGAAGCTATATATCAAGTCCCTGTTTCAAAGTAAAATAGAAAGAAAGGCAGACAGATAGGCGGGTAGGTAGAGGACAGATAGATATAAGGACCTGAGAGGTTGGTGATGACTCTGCAGATGGCCAGCCGCAGGGTCCAGTAGGTTTGGCCTCATTCAAGTTCTGTCTGTGCACTTAACTTGCCTCCGTACCTCATCCGGTGGAGCCTTCCTTACTCCGGTGTTCCATGACGTGCTCCATGGAACACGTCTGTCAGCATATAATTCCGTGGTTACCTGCGCAGATGAAGATGGGACAAGTGAGTGACAGTCCCTTACACATGAGACAGGAGGAGGGAGAGCTCAGATTTCCACAACATAGAACCCTGGGATTCTGAAAGATTCAAGTCAGAATTCTGTCTCCAGTGTTGGCTGTGTGGCCCGTACAACATTCTTCCCCTCTCTGGGCCTCACTCCAGCTGGAAATCGGAGTCTGAGAGCGCTTGGCTGTTTGCCAGGCCTGCTTTTGGAGTGATGAATTTATTTTCCATTTCAGTTTTTTTGTCTTTTCCTGAGACCTGGTTTCTTGTAGCCTAATCTAGACTTGAACCTCCTCTACATACAGCCTTGAAGTTCTGGTCCTCCCGCCTCCACCTCACAAGCGCTGGGACTGCAGATGTGAACCACTGTGAGTGGCTGGAGCCATGATTTCCTTTTTTCTCTTTCTTTCTTTTTGTTATTAACAAATTTTCTGTTCATTTTATGTACCAACCACAGGTGCCCCTCTCCTCCCTCCTCCCGCCCCCCAGCCTTCCTCCCCAATCCACCCCCTATTCCCACCTCCTGCAAGGCAAGGACTCCCACGGGAGTCAGCAGAGCCTGGTACATTCAGTTGAGGCAGGTCCACGGCCCTCCTCCCTGCTTTGGAAGGTGTCCCACCATAGGCACTGGGTGGATGATTTTCAATTGCAGTTTTCAAACCCAGAGATTGAACCAGGACCTTAAGAATGCTAAGGCTATGGTCTAATGCTGAGTTATACCACCAGTTTGTCAAAAATTGTATCACCATGGAAAAATGAGAAAAGTATTTCAAGTGACTGCTCTTTTTTTAAAAAATGTGTTTGATACATTCTGCTCCTAGTTCCTGGGCCCATGTACTATGTACACATCCATTCAGGGTTGACCAGTACTGGCGGTGGTGGTGACATCTGTTAAATCCAGCACAGGAGAGGCTGAAGGCGGAGGTTGGCAAGTTTCTGGGCAACCTAGACTATCAGACCCTGTATCAAAAAAAGAGAATAAGCCAGGTGTTTTGGTGCACACCTGTAATTTCTGCGGAATTCAAGGCCAGCCTTGTCTACATAGCATGTTTGAGGTCACTTTGGATTACATGAAATGTATCACACACACACACACACACACACACACACACACGCGCGCGCATGCACGCACGCAAGCACGCACACACGCACACGCACACGTGCACACGCACACACACGCACACATGTATACATATACACACACACACATGTACACACACACATACACACACACACAAACTGAGTGTTAATTGATATCACACCTGTTGTTTTATGGAAAGCCCTGCACAACTGCACAGAATGTGAGTGTGAACATTCACACACTCACGGCCTGGAAAGGAAAACTGCACAAAAGGAAACATGGATCATCCTTCCTGAATGGGATCTCGGTTGTTTCCGTTCTAGTCATTCTCACTGTTTTGAGCCAGCAGCACACTTAACTGACCTGACAGCCTCTCAGCTCATTTCCCAAACCTATGGTGTGTCTGTGAGAAACCAAGGTTTGCCCTCCGGGCCGAGCACTTAGTGATGATGAGGGGCAGCTGACCACTGCGCCAACCTGGATTCAAATTTGAATTATCTGTCTTCTCAGACTCAGTGCACAGTCTGTCCTGAATTGTCTGGTTGTCTGTCCTGAATTGTCTGGTTGTCTGTCCTGAATTATCTGCTTGTCTGTCTTCTCACTGTGCGGTCCGTCAGGACAAGGTGAGATGATGTGTGCTTAGTTCTGTTCGGTTTGATTTCCTTCAGAAAACGTCTCAAGTAGCCCAGGCTTGCCTCAAACTCACTATGTAGCCAAGCATAGCTTTGAATTGCAGACCCCCTGGCCCCCACCTCTCAAGCTCTGGGATCATATTCAGGCCTCTGCCACCAAGACCGATTTCTTCCCTTTTTGGTTTTTGTTTTGTGTACATTTATTTGTTGCTTGATTTTTGAGACAGGGTCTCACGCTGGCCTCATTATGTGGCCTAGTCTGATCTCAGATTTGGGATCATTCTGTCTAAGCCTCTAGCAGACTAGGATTGCAGTCGAGAAGCACCAAGCTCATCGGACATAATTTCTATGAAGTGTTCACATGGAAAACGCAGCTGGAGATATACAGACCCATTTCTACGGCAAATGTACCTTTAGGAAACTTGATGATCTGGAGCCTCAGTTTCCTTGCTTATTCCTTGCCTTATTGTAGCACCGATCAAAATTAGGACACAGTGTAGTGATGTACAAACTCAGAACGTACAGAGTAATCCCTTTTTAACACCCCATGCTTGAATAATAATTTTGAAATTTACAAAAATGTAAAATGTCTTTAACATTTCAAATCCAGCTAAGTTTTCACTAAAATATTGAATTATGAACATGTAAGAAATTGGCTTACTTCATAGGCCAGGCGTGGGGGTGGGGTGGGGTGGCCCACGCCTTTAATCCCAGCACTTGGGAGGCAGAGCCAGGTGGGTCTCTGTGAGTTGAGGCCAGCCTGGGCTACCAAAGTGAGTTCCAGGAAAAAGTGCAAAGCTACACAGAGAAACCCTGTTTCGAAAAACAAAAAAACAAAACAAAAAAAAAAAAAAAAAAAAGATACTTCATGTTCTAAAGGATAATTACTTGTATTTCCTGCTGTTTCTCAGGCTTCATCACTCCTTAGGAATCTGGCTATTGCTAAAATGAGGAATTGCTTTTTTAAAAAACACTTTCTCTGTTATAAAAGCTTAATTTTTAAAAGTCATACCCTTTAAAAGTCACTGACCTCTTCTTTCTGATAGCTCCGGAATTTCACTGGTCAAGGACCTTATGTACCTGGGAAGGGGTCCCCAAAGGGGGCTCTCCTTTGCCTACTGAGGCAGCGCTGGGCTGAGACTCCATGACAAGATGACAGATGAAGGACTGCAGACCAGCAAGGTCTATGAACCTCCCTTGAAAGATCCCTACCCTGACCCCACACGGAAGCGGGATTCTGCCAACCTTCCCTCCTTCACCAGCTCCGCGGCTGGACTCATCATGGCTGGCTGCGCCTCTCGGGTCCTCCCATGGGTCTCCCCGCAGCAGACCTGGGCAACTTGCATGATACAGCCTCCCTGGCGTCCAGATCTCAGAAACACAGGAATGTATGCCTACACCCCTGGCTTGCCACTACCCGGTCATGGACAGAGGATCCCACAGCACTGTGAAATCTCACCCTCTTGTGGCCACTGATTGACATGACACCCATTCACGTTGGATGAATGAAGCCAGAAGGGTTTTGCTGTGGATATTTTTAAGTCCGGGCTTTCTGAAGGAGAGCCTAGCGCCCTGTTGCACATTAGGCACTTAACTTTGTGCACGAACCAGTATTAGCTTATGTTATATATGAATGCACAGATTACTTAGGAATGGAAACAATATGACAACTTTTCTTCTCTGTACCAGGTGGCTCCAAAGACACAACTCTATCATTTGTCATTGCCTGTTAGGTGTTTCGTCTCCACTGGATAAGGCTGGGACTGCTCATGAGATGCCTACAAGAGAACTTAGATTCTAGCAGACTTGAGGAGATAGTTGGACAAAAATGCAGTCTGCTTAACTTCTGTGGAAATGATCCCAGTCAGTGAGAGTTCATTTTTCACAAAATTCTAGAAAACTAATGTGAAGATCCTGGAATAAACAGAAAATGTGATTGCCATTTCTGGTGACACCAATTTCTTACTAAGTTTAAGGCAAATGTAAGGCAAATGTAAGGCAAAAGTTGTTCACATCAAAAGTCTAGAACACAAACTCACAATAGGATAAATCCAAGTTCAATCATCATTTCATGTTAGCCTCATTGCATGGAACTCTCATTTTTTTCAAACCACCAGAGGAAGATATTTTCAAATTTTATCCAGACTGCTAACCATTTATATACCCTGTTGTCTTACCTCATATTGATCAGCCATTTTTTCTCCAAAAACATCCCCAACTTTCTTGTATTTAATTAGAGTTGCTTGCAGAGTTTTGGAGGAATATATTTACTTCAGCAAGAGCAACTAACCACAGGCTTCACTACAGAGGAACAGACTTTGTCTTCCTCCAAAACCCACTAATTGCCTATGTATGGGATCTTTTAAACCCATAAAGGAATGTTGATGGCATACTCTTGTGCAGTTAACTGTGGCTTCTTAGAGTCCATGTGGTTGAGAGTTACATTGTGTCCAGAAGAAAGTATTTCTCAACACTCCTTCATAAAACTAAGCTTTTACATTCTTTTTTTCCTCTTTTACAGTGCTTCCTTAATATTGGAAAGATTCACACAGATTTCCTATTTATGTCTGAGCACCCAACAGTCACCTATTCTCAATGATTTGTCCAGTTATTAGACTCTGAATTTCTCACCAGCCCCTGTAAAAAGAAGCTTCTCTTATTAATGCAGAGAACACCACCAATACTTAGAAGAAAAATGAGTACAATTTTTAGTTACCCAAAAAATAGTAGTAAATTCCTAACCAGGGCTTGTGACCTACCCAGTAGGGGCTTTTGATCATGTTTACCCTATCAGGCCTGAATGATCTCCTGTGGTGAGGCCTCAAATCCAGTTTCACACATTATAGTTATAACTTAGTAATTTTATATCTAAGACCACGGATGATTTTTTCTCTCCCAGCAGGCTGCACAGTAATGTTTCTCACCCTAACATTTAACCAACAATCCCCAGAGCTGCAACAGAACAAAGCTGCAGCTTCCCCTCCCCTGTGTCCATGCCGGCTGGAGATCCCACAGACTACGGCCCCTGGCCTTCCCTTCTCCTTGTTGGTGTGCTTCAGTCTCCAACGCCGGCAGATACCCCTGCTCAGCCACAGGCCACACCAACCAGAATACCAAGTAGGCTGCCTGTGGATATTCTCCACTGTCTCTGTTCCCCCAGACCCAGTTCTCAGGGTCACCCCTAGTGCTGTGGCAGAACATCAGCTGCAGCTCCCCTCTACCCTGCCATGACATGCCTCCTGTGGATCCCACAGACTATCTGTCCTTAGTCTCCTCTTCCTGCCTCCTGTGCCCCAGCCTCCAACACAGGCAGACACTCACTGCTCAACCACAGGCCATGCCTTCCAGAAGACCACCAGGTAGGCAGCCTGGTGGACCTTCTGTACTCTCCCTGCTAGTCCCAGACCCAATTCTCAGGGCTGCTTGCACAGGAGTCCATTCAGCTCTTACACAGTCTTAGGGGACATCTATTATTTGGTAGTTCCTGTAAGGTTACTGGATAAATTAAGGTTGGCTGTCTGAAAGCCTTAGGCTTTTTCTATGTTACCTTATAATGCAAAATTGAATTTGGTGCCCCTTTAGATTCCTCTGTCTGGGTCTGAATATCTCTATGGTCTGTTTTAACAAGTTTTTCTAAGACTTGTCTCTTGGCACTCATATAAACCAACTTTTTTAGGGATAAAACAAGAATGATCAAACTGATAATGTTTATAATTGATATTACATAAATCCCATCTAAGTTAATTATCCTCACATTTAATTTTTCCACTTTCAAACCATCTAGCATATTATCAAACAGAGACCAAACTCCTTCCATTGTAATCGTGTTTCCCATTTTTTAATGTAGGAAAAAACTCTTTTTAATTGCTCCTTTAAAAAATCCCAATTGACATGCTAAATCTATTTATTGACAGTGATGATTCAGATGGCAGTGTGGCAGTAGCCCAAGGAGGGGCCCCAAGGAAAGCCACAACCCACCAGGAGAGGAAAGAAGCAAAAGAGCCAGCTGTCTGCACGGGGGAATGTATGAAAGCAGCTAACTCCTGTGACTTTTGGAGCCCAAGAGCTTATGGAGTTTGCTGCAGATAGGCTGCAAGAGAAACTTAGGTGGCAAGGTAGGATCTCCAGCCCAGGTAGGGTGGAGATTCTGGCTGCATGTAGCTCCAGCCTGAGCCGGTGGCTGCAAAGCCATAGGCAAGTGGCTTTTTCATGGATTTGTGCCCCATGTTGGGTGCCAGATGTTGCACGAATTCTAAATGGTCTTAATAAAAACCCAGAGCCAGATATAAGGGTGAGGCAGAGCAAGCCACAGCCTCTACCTCTTACCTCACCAACTCTTCGGTCTGAAAAAGGGTGAGTTCCTGTTTTCCTCCCACTTTATATGCCTTTCTCTATCCAGCCATATCACTTCCCCATCTCAACCTTCCTAGTGCTGGGATTAAAGGCGTGTGATTCCAAATGCTGGAATTAAAGGTGTGTGCTACCATTGCCTGGATCTGTTTCTCTTTTAGACTGGATTAATCTTGTGTAACCCAGTGTGGCCGTGAACTCAAAGAAATCACACAGATCTCTGCCTCTGCCTACTGAGTGCTAGAATTAAAGGTGTGTACCACCACTGCCTGACCCCTGTGGCAAATTCTGTGGCTGACTCTGTCCTCTGATCTTCAGATAAGTTTTATTTCTTGGATTATAAATGATATATCACCACACTGTTCCTATATACAAATCAAACAAGTGAAAGACTAGTAAAATAAAAACTTTTAAGACATTGAAGAAGATATAAGAAGATGGAAAGATCTCCTATGTTCATGGATTGGTAGAGTTAATATGGTGATATTTTATTTGTACTGAAATGTGTAGATGAACAGTCTTATTAAATAAGAAACACAGAGCCAATCGCAGAGTTAAAAGCCCAAGAGGTCAGAGCAGTAGCTGAGAGCTGAGCTTACCCTTCGCTGCCACTGCCATCCTTCCTCTCAGCAAGAGTGCTACTTCCTGTGTATTTTCTGTCTTTTTATTGACTTTCTGTTCTGCCTTCTCATTGGTTGTAAACCCAACCACACGACCTCCTTGTCACTGCCCATCTATAGAGACCTCCAGGTCTTCTATGGTTGGTATTGAGATTAAAGGCGTGTGTCTCCATGCTGGTGGTATCCTTGAACACACAGAGATCTGTCTGTCATGTGATCGGGATTAAGGGCGTGTGCTACCACTGCCAGACTTCTGCTATGGCTTGCTATCAGCTCTGACCCCCAGGCAACTTTATTTATTAACATACAAATAAAATCACATTTTAGTACAAATAAAATATCACCATAGAAATGTGATTTTATTTGCCTGGGGGTCAGAGCTGATAGCAAGCCATAGCAGAAGCCAGGTGGCGATGGTGGACACCATTAATCCCAATCACATGACAGGCAGATCTCTGTGTGATCAAGGATACAGCCAGCATGGAGACACACCTTTAATCTCAATACCAACCATAGAAGACCTAGAGGTCTGTATAGACGGGCAGTGACAAGGAGGTCATGTGGTTGGGTTTACAACCAATGAGAAGGCAGAACAGAAAGTCAATAAAAAGACAGATACACAGGAAGTAGGTCTCTTTCTGAGGGGAAGGACGACAGTGGCAGCAAAGGGTAAGAAAGGGTTTTTAGTATCAGCTTAGCTACTGCTCTGACCTCTTGGGCTTTTAACTCTGCATTTGGCTCTGTGTTTCTTATTTAATAAGACTGTTACATCTACAAGTTAATATACTAAAAATTGGCCCTCCTACCTGTATTAGTTAGAGTTACTATTGCTATGATGAAATGCCATGACCAAAAGCAAGTAGGGGACATAAGGTTTTACTTGGCTTACATTTCCACATAGTAGATCACTGACAGATGTCAGGACAGGAACTTAAGCAGGGTTGGAATATGGAAGCAGTAGCTGATGCAGAGGCCAAGAAAGGGTGCTGCTTACTGGCTTACTTAGCCTGCTTTCTTATAGATCCCAAGACTGCTAGTTCAGTGATGGCCCCACTCACAATGGGCTAGGCCATCCCACACCAATCACTTATTAAGAAATGCTCTGTAAGGTTGCCTACAACTGAGACTCCCTCTACTCCCATAACTCAAGTTTGTGTCAAGTTGACATAAAATTAGCCAGCACACTACCAAAAGCAGTCTATAATTCAATACTATCCCCATCAAAATTCCAACACATTTTTTTTTCACAGAAATTGAAAGGCTACTTTTCAGCTTTATATGGTAACACAAAAACCCAGGATACTAAAACAATCCTGAATAATAAAAGAATTGCTGGCAATTTTACCACTTCTAGCCTCAAATTGTACTATAGAGCTGTAGTAATAAAAACTGTATGGCACTGGTTAAAAATCAGACATGCAGATCAATGGAACTTAATTGAAGTTCCAGACATAAGTCCACATACCTGTGGACACCTGATTTTTTATAAAGAAACCAGAAATACACACTGAAAAAAGACAATATCTTCAACAAATAGTTCTGGTCAAACTGGATTGCTGTATGTATAAATATACAATTAGATTCTTATTTATCACCCTGAATAAAACGTAACTCCAAATGGATCAAGGACCTCAACATAAGGCTAGATCTGCTAAATCTGACAGAAGGTAAAGTGAAGACTAGTCTTGAACTCATTGGCACAAGAAGAGACTTATTGAACAGGAAAACAATAGTATAGGCATGAAGGTTAATAAACTGGACCTCATGAGACTGAAAAGTTCATGCCTCTGCATGAACACCATCACTGGACAAAGTGGCTGTCTACACAATGGAACAGATCTTCATAAATTACACATTCTATTGAATGTGGCTAACAATGGCTTATGTCTAAAATATATAAAGGACTAAAAAAAATGGACATCAAGAAAATATTCCAACTGAACAATGGGGTACTCAACAAAACACAGAATTCTCAAAGGATGAAACACAAACAGCAGAGCAACACTTACAGATATGTTCCACATCCTTAAAAATCAGTGAAATGCAGATCAAAACTACTTTGCGATTTCATCTTACACCAGTAGGAATGGCCAAGATCAATAAAACAAATGGTAGCCCATGATGGCAAGGATATGTTGTAAGGGAAACACTTGTCCATGGGTGGGTGTACAAAAACTTGTACAGCCACTGTGGAAATCACTGTGGTGTTCCTGTCTCAAGAATCATCTACACCACTCTTCGGCATATACCAAAAGGACTGTATACAATGGGAACACTTGCTCATCCATGTTCATTGCTCATCTACTCATAATAGCCAAAAATTGGAAACAGCCTAGATATCCATCAACAGATAAATGGATAAAGAACATGTGATACATTTACACAATGGACTAGTATTCTGCTGTTTAAAATAAATGAATTTTGCAGTTAAACTGATGGAGCTAGAAAAAATAATTTTGCATGAGTAACCCAAACCTCAGCTGATGTCAAGACACCTTCTTGTTTTTTAAAGCATATGAGAGAACAATCTACATGATGAAGTTCAGCTGTCAGCACAAGGTATAACTGAGCCACCTCTGCAACTCAGCTTCTGTGTGAGGACACACTTACTAAAGGATTTCAGCTCAGCATTGCTGGTGTCTCCTTAATCACCCCTAATTTCTCAGCTCCAGCTTGCCAGCATCAATTGTCCCAGTAAATCAAAGATTTTACTTCAGTGGTGCAGGTCTCATTAGTCATGGCTAATTCTTCAGCCCTACCTGAACAGACCCATAGATTCTTTATTCAAGGTATCAAATGGCCCTGATAGAGCCCTTAAACTTCCCTCTAAACTTCACAGGTTGGGCCTCCATCAGCTGCACTACATTGAGCATTTTCTTCCAAGCTCCAATACAACAGGCCACTGAGCTATCAACACTCAATGGCTTTTCTAGCTCAAAGTTGCAAAGTCTTTCTCTGATCCTCCACCAGACAATGTTTTCAGGTCTGTCTCAGCACTTCATACAAACCGGGCTCCCATTTTTTTTTTCCTTAGGAGGGTTATTATTACTGTGATCAAACACCATGATCAAAACTACCTTGGTGGGGGAAAGGGTTCATTTTGCTTATATGTCCATATCACTGTTCATAATCAATAGAACTCAGGTCAGGAGCTCAAGCAGGGCAAGATCCTGGAGGCAGGAGCTGATGCAAAAATCATGGAGGGGTGCTGCTTACTGGCATGTTCCTCATGGCAGGCATGCTCCTCATGGCTTCCTCAACCTACTTTCTTGTAGAACCCAGACCACTAGCTCAAGGGAGGGGGTGATGACAGTCACAATGGGTTGGACCCTCCACCTACTTTTACTAATTAAGAAAACAGTCTAGCCTGCTAACAGCCCAATCTTATGGACTCATCTTCTCAATTGTGTTTTCTGCTAAGTTTGAGCTCTTTCCTTGGCTTCCTTCAGGGCTACTATTGTGTTAGGGAAAGCTACTTGAAGTGGAAAGCCTTATTTGACTGGTATCTTGAATCACAATCTACTGAAGGAAGCCAAGGAAAGGACAAGCCATACGAAATGTGATTCCTCTCTGTCCATCTCTCCTAGAATGAAACTAAGAAGTGTCTTGTGTCTGCTTCCTCAGTTGCTGCTTTTGCGTCCACCCATCTTTAGACCTGCTCTCATCCAGAGCTGGACTTCGGCAATTCTGCATTATTACAGAGCTTGATCTGTATAGGAATGCCAAGGGGTGGAGCAAAAGACCTCCCCCTAGCTCAGCCAAGTGTAGACCCTTCCAATCACCTAGAAACCATGAACATGGTCAAACAATCCACCAATGCAGCTCTGCTGGGTAAAGCAAGCTCAAATCGCACTAGGAAACCTTTGTGTGCCTTTATAAACTCTTGCTGTTAAGGGCTGGAAATGGGACAATGTAACAATTCTTATGAAAGCTGATGTTAAGAATAAAACCTATGGTGATTCCTTGGGAGAATTGGCTATGCAAGAAACTGAATCTTCTATAGAACTTATTACTCAAGTGGTTATAAATAAGCATGAGAAATAGGATGTGGAACAAATAATTTAAGAAGAAAACCTTAGGAAAATTTTAGAAGCTGACAAATTATAACTGAATCATTAGGTTTTCATCCCCTGCCTAGAAACACAAAACTAGTATGGACAAGGAAAAGATTTGATTCTAAAGTTAATGACAGGCCTTGGTGCCCTCCTGAAGGCAAAATAAGCAGCTTTAGGAATCTTGATGTTCCTTTACTCTTTGCAGAATTGTAATAAAGACAGAGACCACATTGAAACAAGAGTTTATGACAGAGACACAAAGAAAACCACCTTGGCTCAGTGAACTGCCTGGCTGCTGAGCAGACTTGTCAGACCAGTACTTCTCTGATTGTGGAGAGAATAAAGAGTAGAACATGGTATTTCAAAGGTCACAGGAAAGGGTGGTGGTCTTATGTTAGATATAAAATAAAGAATTTAAACAAGGGACCGAGGAATTAGATTTCTGTAGGAAGATCAAATATTCATGATAGTAGATTAATAGAATAACAGGTAGTGGGCAATAACTTCTGATCTATTAACTTACTAGTCAAACTTAAATAGAGACATCCTGTCTAGTCTTTCTGTAACTGCAAGGCTTTATGACACCAATGTTAAGGAAAAGGATATTGAATTAAAAGAATTGATTTTATTGTAATGTTATATTTTAGTTCTCATGAAATTTACTATTTGCCCATTTCATTTCTTTTACTTTGATATGCTTATGTAATTATGGAAGACTTTAGAAAATGTATGTACCATGAAAAGACTTCGTAAGCAATGATTAAAGTCTGTGACGAAACGATTTTGTGTATAAATAAGGCCTGTTAGAGATACGGGTTGCCAGAGTAGGACAAGCCATACCAAGATGTGACTCCTCTCTGTCCATCTCTCCGAAAAGGAAACTAAGAAATGTCCTGTGTCTGATTCTGCTGCTGATGCTCTTGCATCCACCCATCTTTAGACCCTGCCCTCATCTGGAGCTGGACTCCACTAATTCTGCATGATTACAGAGCTTGATCTGCCATGCCCAGACCAGGCCCTGCCTGGGGAGTTAGTCTGACTGAGTTCCCTGCTGGTCTTCTGCTCTGGCTGGAAGAGAGCTGCATAGCAGCTTTTCCAGGTTCCTGCTCCGTTCTAAGGACACTAACCCTGTGTCTCTCCAGTCCCTTTCCCAGCACCTTTCTTATCTGCCCTTAGATGACCTGAAAATCCCCAGGAAGCCACTTCTGTGTGCTGACTGAAGCTAGGCCAGGTTCCCCACCTCTTCTTACCTGGAATTGGAGTCACAGCAGCTACAGCTGGGCTCAAGCAATGTGCCCCTGTGCTGAGAACGGAGCCAGGGGCTAGCTGAATCCTAAAATGAGAGGAAGAACAAGAAGACATAAATCAACCCAGCTTCCCATGCTTAGAGCTTATAAGCTCTATGGAAGTGTGCCGTGTGAGTGAGATGGCTCGAAAAATCGTAAACACTTAAATATATGGGTGTGCGTTTCAGGGGGTGCTGAACAGAAGGGAAAAAGGAGCAGGAAGGAGGACAGTGAAGTGTGGGGGGGGTCATTTTTAGGGTGTCCCAGGGAAGTTTCAGATAGATGGGTGTCATAGCAACTAGGCCATGGCAAAGAAAGGGACAGAGCATTGTGGGAATCCCTCCAGTGTGGTAGATTATTATTTTTAGGTGTGTTACTTTTGTTTATGTTGCATTTGTTTAACTCTGTGAAGCTGTGTTACTGTGCCTGTGTAAAAAAACCTGATGGTCTAATAAAGAGCTGGCCAATAGCAAGGCAGGAGAAAGGATAGGTGGGGCTGGCAGGCAGAGAGAAAAATAGAAGGTAAAAACTGGAGTGAAGAGATCTAGGAGCCAGAGAAGGAGCAGGACCCGGGGGTCAGACACCCAGCTATACAGCCAGCCACAGAGTAAGAGTAAGATTTACAGAAGTAACAGAATGGAAAAAGTCCAGAGGCAAAAGGTAGATGGGATAATTTAAAGTGAAGAAAAGCTGACATGCAACAAGCCAGTCTAAGGCCAGGCATTTATAATTAAGAATAAGCCGCCATGTGTGATTTGTTTGGGAGCTGGGTGGTGGCCCCCAAAGAACAAAAGACCAAAAACCAAAGAACACCCCAGTGAATTAGAGGAACTGGAAGCAGGCAAGCAGAACTCTACATTTTTGGGTGAGTGGGCTAGGAGGATGCCGCTGGTCATGCAGAGCCTAAAAGGTAGAGGTCATAGGTGTAAGGAGGACTATCACTGACACAGCAAAACAAGGAAAATGGGAAAACTAACCTAATTGGAAGGTGCTAGAGGGCCTCAGATACTCACAAGTCTGGTCCACTAAGTGGCAATGGTCATCACTGTGTCTGAGATGGCGAGGGCTGATAGCTGTGGCAAAACTAGCTGGCACATAGGGACTCCTGTTGTTCTCCACAGGCTCCTGGCCTGGTCTGCTACCAGGCCTCATAGAAACAGTGTGTCTAGGGGGCCTCCAAGGGGGCTGAGAGGCTGCAGAGAAGAGGCAGGAAGAGCATAGAGCTTCTGCTGGCTGCTGCTTGGGCAGGCAGTGGAAGGAACACAGTAGCATGCAGCCCGGGGAATCTCAGCAATTTCAAGCGTTAAGGGCAGGGAAAGAAAAAGTCCAATTGTGATTGGAAAACAACACCCTAAACACGAAGTGGTCATGCGAGAAAGCACTGGCCCATCTTACCTTAAATTCTTGGGGATCGCTTCACAGAACTTCTTTTACTTTGTCTTCTGCCAACTCAGAACAGCTGAAGGATATTCTTCACAATTTTTTTGTTGATGACTTACAGGATCTTTCTTGGCTGGAGCATTTCCTGGAAGATGTTCAGCAGTATGTCACCTAAGTCAACCAGGCCATTTTCTACCATCAACCTGCTGTGGGATGTTCTGTATGGCAAATGTGTTGCTCTGATTGGTCAATAAATAAAATATTGATTGGCCAGTGGCTAGGCAGGAAGTATAGGCGGGACTAACATAGAGGAGAAAAGAAAGAACAGGAAGGCAGAAGGAGTCACTGCCAGCCACCGCCATGACAAGCAGCATGTGAAGATGCCGGTAAGCCAGGAGCCACATGGCAAGGTATAGATTTATGGAAATGGATTAATTTAAGCTATAAGAACAGTTAGTAAGAAGCCTGCCACAGCCATACAGTTTGTAAGCAATATAAATCTCTGTGTTTACTTGGTTGCGTCTGAGCAGCTGTGGGACTGGTAGATGAGAGAGATTTGTCCTGTGAGCCAAGCAGGAAAACTCTAGCTACATCAACCAGAGCAGAAAATGCAAGATACAGTTGGATCAGATCTGGTCTGGATTAAAGATTTAAACAACAGTCTGTCTGGATTAAAGACAGACTCAGCAGTACACTGAAGATCTCTTAAATGAGAATTTGCCTGTTCTCCATAACTTAGGCCCAGGAGCTACTTACCAAGGCACTCAGGTATCAGCTCATCACAGCTGTCCATGATAAATACATTACAGACATAGAGTTTGATGTTGTTCTTGTTGTTCTTATAAAGGTCAAAGGGAGCTTGCCAAGGAATGAAGATCAGTGCTCAGAATTCCAAGTGACCTTCACCAGAGAAAAACCCAGGAGTACATTTCAGGATAGTATTGTTTCATGTCCCAATATCAAACATCTGACATTGGATCAATTCCACACTCTTGAAGACCTAGTGACTGAATAGAAACTATAGGCAACTACAGAGAAGATAGCCCTAATACCAAGTCATCCTAGAAAGCTAGTAGCAAAATGTCCCTCCAATCAGAACCCTGGCTGTAAGGGCCACCACGCTGATTCCCACCAGAAGGGAAAAGTGAAACAAACCACTGCCAGGCACAGACTTCCCTGAGTAGATCCTAGTTTGTGAAGTCACTTGGTTTCACGGCTTTCAGTTCTCAGCTATCAACCAGTTAGGAAAGTTGTTCCCTACCACCTCTAGCACATTCAACGCTCCTCTCCAGTTTATACAACATGCACCTTAACTGCCATGTGGTCTTGCCTATACTTGGTGAAATGGTTAAAGAATTCATCATATCCCTACTGAGTGATGCCAGAAAAGTTTCTTGTCCAAATGGTCTTAGTCTTATTCAACTCTTCCTGATTAATGTATTTCTCCTTGATCGTCTTGGTTTTTTTTTTTCTTATCTTTGCCACCATCATCCTCATCTGTTTCCACATCTTCAGTCTTACGCTTCTCCTCACCATCCTTATGTTCCTCCTCTTACCTTTCTGTTCCTCTGCCTCTTCTTCACTGATCTCCCTCTCTCCTTCCTTCTCCAAATAAATCATCAAATGTATTAATGAGTTGTGGAGAACTCAGCATCAATGAAGCCAGAGGCCAGGAGCCAACACAGCAGCCTGTTCACACTGCCAAGCCCGTACTCACATAGAAGGTGACAGGTAGTCAGTGTTTCCTCATTACTTCCTTGACCCTCCTCTCCTCTAAGTAGTCTGTCTGGTCTTCTTTGAGGTGAAGGATTACTTTGGTACCCTGGCCAAAGGGCTCACCTATAAAGAGATGAGTCAGAATAAGATATGAAGACATGGAGTTAAGACAACAATTAAAATATCTGACAATGATAGAACACTTTAAAATACAAGCTCAAGACTTCCTCCTGAGAATTCTATCAATCACCACAATGTAGAAAGTCAACTCACTATAGTCTGCACAGACTTTAAAGGAGCCACCAGTAGCAGACAACCAGGCATACTGTATCATTTTGCTTTGTGATTACAGCCACTTTCTCTCCCACCAGAGAGCTAGAATAGAATCTAACAGCAAACTGCTCAATCATGGAGAGGCATGCAACAGTTGGCAAACAGTTTTAAAAGTTGAGAGAGACAGTAAGATGGTTCTGGAAACATAAAAGTGCTTGCTGAGCAAGTACAACAATCAAGAATTCAGTCCCCAGAACCTAGTGGTCAAAGCTGTCCTCTCACCCTCACATGTACTAACTCTAAAAATTCACCACATACGCCAGTCAAACAAGTTTCGAAAAATTATCAAGCCAAAAGCAGTAATGAATTGAGAATGGTGTAGATGAAAGGCCACACACTTGGATAGCCTCCATGAAAGTTTTTGTGCTAGACTTAGCAATAATCTCCAATTTATTTACGAAGTCAGCCTTGGTCATGCCAATGCCTGTCCAGCAAGGCCAGCCTGCTCTTCTTAGGGTTGGAGATGATGTCAAGTTTTAGCTCTTTACTGTCGCCCAACTTAGAAGGGTCTCTCAGGCTATCATAGTGAATTTTGTCCAAGACCTATAAATACATATACAGAGTCACATTATTCCATTTGTCCAGTCCCTTTCAAACTTGTGACACATTTTTGGGATCAACTGCTGCATTATATCACTCAATCACTCACACTACATGTCACACTACATGTCACTTCTCCCACTTCTAAAAAGTTTTAAGAATACAACAGAATACTCACATCTGAAGCATTGGAGATCAACTCCTGAGGAAAATACATAGCTTGTATTGATGATGGGGGCAGGAGGTGAGCAATTTCTGCCTGGCATCTAAGAATGAAAAGATGGTGTATGACCAGGGACCATGATGGCTGTATATTTTAAAATCCAAGAGTTCACCTGTTTCAATTAAGTCCTGATTCAGAGGCACAGTTAAAACAGCTTCCAACTCCCAGGAGATGAGAACTGCCACTTCTTGAAAGGACCGTGAAGCTACAGCGAAAAGAAAAATCAAGAGTGAAAAGACAAGACAAAACAAACAAACAAACAAACAACAAAGGAAGGTTGTTCAACCAAATGGGAAGTCTTACTTTCTGAAAGGTATGTTATGAGGTCAGCTAGGTGCCTCAGAAGCTCAACACCTGCTGATATACCTTGTAAAAACCCAGAATGAAAGCGTTAAGTACATTAAGAATCCCACACAATCCCTGATGTGCACATATAAATGGGAAATTCGTTAGCAGTCAAATTTTCACTTGAATTAAGAACAAACTAATAGGAACGGTAGCCATTTCTATGTGCTGTGGCAAAAATCCATCAAAAGAGTTAGCTGTTCCATCCAGTAGGGCAAGAGAACCCATTGGGCAGTAGTGGAGGCGCTCAAGGGGCAATTAAAACAGGACAAAGAATGTGTGAGGTAAAAGCTCCACCATAACCACATTGAGTCGATCTGCATAGGTCTAAACACAAGAAAAAAGGTGATCCAGGCATGCCAGCCACACTCGTCATCCATGAACATTCATGGGAAAGAGCCACTGGGGAAGGGGCACCACCATACACTCTCCCATCATCAGGCAAGTGGACCCGGGCACAAGAAGTTTCCACAACAATCTGTGCTTTGGGGAGAAGAGGAGTAGGTGAGGAACCTATAAAAACTCCCCTTGCCTGCACCATCCCCATTTCTCCTCAGCCACTGGGGGAACATTCAAGATCTGGAAAGGGAAAGCACTGTGGGAAAGTGTCCCTGCCAAAGCATCCCTGTGGACTCCTTCCCCCAAATGAAGCAGGTTAGGAAACAGGTCCAACACAGGTGGCAGAGTCGGCTTCCCTGGGCAGCGCTGAGTCACCAACAGGGCAGCCCTCCACCGCCCAGATGACTGGACCCAGCGGCCCCGCCAACAATGTGAGGGCAAACACGGCTGCGTGCCCAGTCCGTGGCTCCCCCGGGGTGGCTGCCCACCACCTGGGTGGGTCGAGCCCCCGCCTCGCGCGCTGCCGATCCGCCCGCTCCCAGGCACCCGGGGAAGACTCGCGGCAGGCTTGCGCCGGAGTCAGCCACAAGCATTGGAGACTCTCCAGGCACCTCATCCCAAAGGTCACCCTCCCTCCTTTAGGACACATGAGAATATGGGGAGGCTCCCGGGGAAGGAGCCGCCACCGCAGGAGGCCAAGGCCTTGCCTTGACAAGAAAGCACCGGCGTAGGACACAGAGCGGTGGGCTGGGATCCTCTGAAATTGAGATGTATGTGGGTGACTTGGAGAGCGTTTCCCAGGGTGAGCCCGGGACATCCCTGGGATCTATTAGCCTTAAAGGAGGGGCTTCTAGCTGCCCAACCGTCGTTGCCGCCCACCTTGACGTCTTGACGTCAAAGTCACGATTTCTGGAGCCGGAGGGAAGGAATTGGTTCCTGGATCTGGGCTTGCCCAGGCTCTAGCCGGCTGTGGCTGAAGCAGCGGGAGCTGCCGTATTATGATTTTTTTCAGCAGTTTCTGGTCAGGTAAGGGAGAACCAGACCTCTGTCTTTTTCTTCCCAGGGGTGTGGGAGTACGCCCCAGAGCTATGAGTGGTGCTGGCGAGTTTGGCAAAGTTCATTCCAGAGGCAGCATTTGTGGAGCAGGGGAACTTAAGAGTGAAGACTAGGAAAGACCCAAAGCTGCCTCCATTTCCTGTTCTTTGAAATAAGGAGTGGCTGGGGCGTAGTCAGCAGACTGCTTGCCTAGATCCAGGATATGGTAGTACATGCCTGCAATACCAGCACTTAAGAGGTGAAGGCAGGAAGAACAGTTCAAGTTCATCCTCATGTACATCTTTTCTCACAAAAACAAAGTGAGCATAAAAGAAAAACTAACCTTTCTGTATCTAGGCCACATTCCAGGTGTCTGTACTCCGGCCTCTCCCTTCTTTGCGGCTGTAGCAGGGGGACTCTGCAGCCCTCTGAGGTCAAAGCAATTTACCATCCCTTTATACCCAGGCCTAACCTTGGGTCTTGCTCAATCCGGAGACACAGGCTGCCCGCCCGCCTTCTGTCCTCTTCAAGGGGTTAAGCCTTGGGAGGACACGGACCCCAGTACACACGGAGCTGTGGAGAGGAAAAAAGGTTATTTAGTCAGAGAGCCTCTGAAGGCACCTGGTTTCTGTCAGCATGAAAAGGCAGGAAGATGACACGGTTTGGGGACGTGGAGAACAGTCACGGAAGGAAGGATGGAGAGGGAACATCATCAGATCACATGATACACCAGTTAGGCCTGCCACCCCCACCCCCGTCCTTGTGATAGGTCTCTCTCAGCCTAGGAGTCGCTTGAGCTTGGCTTAAGCAGGGATCCATCAGAGCTGTCAGTGAGAGACTGTACCCCTTGCATCCTGACCCCTCAATCCCAAGTCCATCTGCTGAGGCTCCCTCCCTGGGGTCTGGACATCAGAATCCAGCACAGGGCAGAAGAAAGCAGAAGCTGGCTAGGAGAGCAAGTCTCTTTACCCCTGCTCATCCCAGACAGAGAAGGTAATGAGCAGTATTGAGAAGGTAAAGAAGCAGGCAGGCAGTGTAGTCCTGTCCCCATGTGGTCACACAACTGCCCTTACTAAGGAGAATACAACTCTCAGAGCCAGTCCCATAAACAAAGAAGGCTGTGATGATTCCCGCTGTCTCCACTTCAGCTGGCTTGCCTCTCCTAAAAGATGGAAGGCAGTGTAACATTAGGAGAGCCTAGGCCAGCCCTGCCCCAGCGTATCAACCTACATCCAACCCCAGCCCACCTCTTGGAGGGTTATCCTCCACCCTGTCTCTATCCCCGTCCACAACTCAGCATAAGCACACCATGGGGGGGGGGCGGGAGGGGGATGCCCTTACCTCCACTGCCCCTCACAACCCCCTCCCCACCCAGGCTAGGCATTCTGCTCCCACTGGCTTCTTGCAGCTTGGAGACTGAGTACTTTCCTATTGTCATTTCTTGCTATACTGAAGGATACCCCTGGGACTCTTTAATTAAGTCCTTGCAGATGCCACCAAATTCCCTCATGGCCCCACCCACTTGGGCCCAAAACACATGCAGAGGCTGGTAAGGTAGTCATTGGAAAAGGCAAGGGCAGGCATGAAGATGACGAACCAGTTGTCACCCTTAAAGACCAAGACAGGTAGGAGAGCTTTCCCACCATGCATAGCAACCGCAGGGGAAACAACAGGAGCCTGGTGATCACCAAACTTGGCAGACAGTGCCCATCTTTACCAGGCTGCACGGAACAGACAATACCTCAGTCCAGGTCATTCCTCGTACTCCACTCAGGGCCTGTAGAGACGTGGAGAAAATCTCTAGGCCTGATTACCTTTTGGGGTGCTGAGTGCCAGGCGCACAGTGGTGGTACCTGTGGAATACTGAATTTTTTGGAATGCGCATTTTTTTTTAAATTTCTGGTTTTGAGACAAATTCTCATATATCCCAGGCTTGCCTCAAGCTCAATAGGTAGCCAAGAATGACCTTAAATGTCTGATCTTCTGTTTCTACCTCAAAAGTACTGGGAATGCATGTGTGCACTAACCTACTTGACTTATGAGGTACTCTGGATCAAACTCAGGGCTTCAGGAAGTATGCTAGACAAGTAGTCTTAACACCTGAGCCACATTCCTAGTCTCAAATACTGGAATATATCTTATGATATGGGTATACATGTGTGCATGTAGATACACACACACACACACACACACACACACACACACATACACACATCTCTGTCAGGTTATCTACCTATTCATGGTACGTGTGGGTAGGAGAAATGTCTCAGTGGTCTAGAGTGAGTACTGCTCTTACAGAAGACCCAGGTTCAGTTCCCAACCCCCACACCAAGCAGCTCACAACTACCCAGGTCCAGGGGATCTCATGCCCTCACCTGGCCTCTGGGCACCTGCACACACATGCATGTATCCACAATCATATATCCACATAATTTAAAAATAATTTTAAAATTATAGCTAGACACGGTGGCACATGCACTCAGAAAGCAGAAGCAGGTAGATCTCTGTGAGTTCTAGTCCAGACTGCTCTACATAGCAATTTCCTAGACAGCTAGCACTGCATAGTGAGACCCTGTCTGAAAAAAAAAAGAAAAGAAAACAGAACAAAAACAAAAATAATAATCTTAAAACCTAAAAAATTTGTATACATAGTTACAATTAAGTTATGTCTAAATTTGAAAACAATGGTTGCCTTAGCATTGTATTTTTTTCCCCATCTACAGTGCTACAGGTAGAACCCAGGAGACATGCTAGGCATTCCCTCTACCACAGAGCTGCACTCCCAGCCACAACTTTATATATTCTTGGGGGTCCCTCTTGGTCTCCCTTGGACCTTTTTGATCCCACAGAGACTGTAGCCCATCCTCTACTTACCCACATGCAAACAGCTGTGAGGCCCCAGCCTACACAGTCAAACACACTGAAATGCAAGAAACAAGACACAAGAACGAAGTAGCTTCCTGGAAGAGAGAAGAGAGACTCAGACTTAGCCCCTGTCTCTCTTGGGCACAGCTTCCTCACTGTAAAGTAGAAGAGATGTTTCCAGCCAAGGGCAGGGGGACCAGGCCCATGAAGATCCAGCTGGCAGAATCCTCTCCAGGTTGCATACATTCTACCCTTGTTCCTGCTCTAGACTTTGGCTGAATCCATCCCAGGGATCCACAACAGCCTTTCTCCAGGTACACTGGTGCCTGAGATGCTGGATTTGACCTTAGCAGTCACAGCAGGGAACAAGGCAGTAAATACTGTGAAGTTGAAGCAGAGGTTGAGAGCCAGGACTGAGATCTGGAGAGCAAGGGTAGAGATTCATTCAGGTTCTTGGTTGTTCATAGTTGCTGTGTATAAAAGACCAAAGAAAACATGCACGCACGCACGCACGCACACACGCACGCACGCACGCACGCACACACCCTACCCACAGCACGGAAGCCAGAAGAAGGCCCTGTCTCAGGTCAGAAAGGGCAGTGGTGAGAGGGTAGATACAGCAAAATGTGAGGAAGGGGTGAGGAAGGGAGGGCAGGACACCTCCACTCTGAAGCATGACACTGATAGAGTTGTTTCTGCACTTTTGTGTATTTATTACATCAGTTGTAGTCTAGTTTGTATTGTGATTATTTGTTGGTGTGTCTTTTTTCTCAGCTGGAACAGGAACCCTTTAAGACAGGGATCTGCTGAGCTACAAGCATTGTAGTAACTTAACTACAAGCACTCTACTTACTGAGCCACAGGCACTCTACCCACTGAGCTACAAGTACTCTACCTGTTGAGCTCCAGACTAAGCCAAAGCTGTCTACCCTCTGTACTACAAGCAATTTGCCAGGAAGGCCACAATAACCAACACCTCTTCCTTGTTTCCCCATCAGCCCTCTCTTCTCTGAAGAAAAAAAAATAGTTTAAGGCAGAGCAGTCTTGTTGTTCCAATCTTAGATGGCCTTTTAATAGAAAACCCAGAGCCAGATATCAAGATGAAAGCTGAAAGATCAGAGAAGCAGAACAGTCAGCCACAAGATCTTACCTCTATGAAATTCTCAGCCTAAAGAGAGTGAGTTCCTGTTGCTCATGCCTTATATACCTTTCTCTGCCTAGACATCACTTCCTGGGATTAAAGGCATGTATGCTTCCAAGTTTTGGGATTAAAGATGTGTGCCAACACTGCCTGACTCTGTTTCCATTGTGGCCTTGAACTCAAAGAGATCCAGACAGATCTCTGCCTCCTGAGTGATAGGATTAAGGATGTGTGCCACCACTGCCTGACCTCTATGTCTAATTTAATGGCTGGCTCTGTCCTCTGATCCTCAGATAAGTGTATTAGGTTATATAATATATCACCACATTTCCCTTTTTTGTCTAATAAAAAGGTTATAACTAATATAAGAAAAACTATATACAATAAGTACATACAATATATACAGTCAATAATTACATTAACAATATCCAGTCCATAAACATTTGACAAATTCAGAGAAAATGCTCCTATTTTGGTGAGTCCAAAATGTACCTAATTCACTTTTTATCTTAACTTGGATTACCAACACAAAACTGTCCTTTGATGTCTTCCAAATTTTATACCTCTTTAGTGAGTTTCTTTTCTGAATTTGTTAACAAGGAAAACTATAACTATCTAATCTTCAACTCCCTCAGAGACCCAAGGAAGAAATTATATTACCTAAGTAAGCAGGAAGTGCAAACAAGCAACTTCCAAAAAATGTGAGAAATGACAGAAACAGTTAGCTGCCTGGACAGTCACCCAAGGTTCCTCTGCAAAGTTAGGGCATCCATCTTTGGCTTACAGACCTAGCATATCTGACAGACTCATCTGTGAAGCAGGATTTTCTGAAGGGCCTTCCCACCTTGTCTTGGCAGGGTTTGGCAGTCCATCCTTTTGTGTCCTACTTGTCCATTTTGGACAGCATATTATCAGCAGTCGAGGCAAGGGCATTTTCTTGCCCAGTGGCTAACTTTTGCCATGAAGAAAGTAAACTCCATATGAAGCTTCTTCAGTGTCCATCATCTTCTCTGAAGTAGATTGATTCTGCCAGGAGCAGACATGTCTCATAGTCATTAAAAAAAAAGAAAAACTCTATATTATTAAAGCATCTTAAATACCATATTCTGTAGATCTCTGAAGTGTTTGAAGATGACCTATCTAAAATATATTTCTGTTTAACCTTGAAAATATACTTAATATGACTACAAGTTTGATTGTAATGACTATTAACTTGCATTTCTTATATCCTAATTAGTTGGTAATGACTAGCAATTTATATTATATTGTTAAATGAACTATATAGGTACAATACTTTGAACAAGATTAGAAGTGTATATACAGTATATTCTAACAATTAATCTCAAATTTGTATCAATATACAAAATTTGTAAACAATATACAAAATCCAATCCAATGTAAAATATTTAAAACTAGTAGTTGCTTTCTAAAAGTAGATTCAATAATCTACCTTTTTATCTTATCATATCCATATTCTCTGTTTTTTTCTTTTCAGAGTAGATTCAATAACCTACCCTTTATCCATCATTTCTATTTTTTTTCACAGTAGATTAAATAAACTACCTTTTATCTTATCATATCTATATCCTCTTTTTTCTCTTCAGAGTAGATTTGATAATCTGCCCTTTTATCCTATCATTTCTATATAATACATTTCCATATCATATCCCCTTTCTTCTTCTAGAAAAAGATTGACTATGACAAATAACAATTTTTAAACAACCCCTAAACAAAGACAAACATCCATAACCCATTTTTTGGGAATGTGGATATAGTTTTCTAGGCTACTTCCTATTGATTAGGGGCACTGGTAGTCTTATGGGGACACACAAAAAAAAATTAGGATTATGGTCAAGTCCTGACTGGTATAGTCTGTGAAGCTGGATCATCTCAGCTAGTTGTCTTGATATTGTTCTGAACAGTTTGTAATCCAAAGCCAATCTTTGGATGGTGTTTGTCAGCTTGGTGGCATTATCATAGTCCTGATGGAATCATCATTGTGGGGTCCCCTCATCTTTTTGGAGACTTCAAAGTTGCTGTTAAATGTGGTTATGGTTCACTGCAGAAAATCTTTTTTTGTGAGACATTTTTTTTTCTGGATGATTTGTCTGTTTTCTTCAGATATCTCATTTGTCCAGTGTTCTTCAGATTCCTTAGCCTTCATTCTCCTGAAAGACAAAAACAAAATCATTCCCCAACCCTAACTTTGGGGAGTTTCCAAATCTAATCTTTATCAATTTTGATTTATGGTTTCTCCTGAATTTTTTGTTCTCTCTTTTATAGATGTTCTATCATTCTGAGCAGTATAGTTTTTTTACAATAGACATTAGGTTCTTTAATTGCTCTGGGAAGGAGTTTTCTCCATGACGACAGGACAGGAATGAACAGAATTTAACATGGGGGCCTGAGAGAGGCTTCTCAGGGTGTTTCCAAATGACAAAGGCAAGGGATTACCCTTGTCTGTCCCTTGTTGACCTACATTCATTAGTCCAATGTCTGCCTTTGCCGCACCTTCTGCATAATCCAGAAGGGAGGAGCATTCTGTTGCCATTGTTCCTTGAAAAAAACATTGTTTCTAGGAATGCCCTGTTTACAATCCCTTTTTAGATGACCTTGTTTACCTCAATTGAAACATCTGACATTACTGTTTTTCTTAAAACCTTTGGAAATCACCTCTCCTATCCAAGTATCCTCATGGTTGTGAGAATCAATATTCATTGTATCTTGGATCCATTCCTCCAATGATGCTGATCTTGCCTTTAATGGCATAATTACCATTGTATATTAGCATTTTCAAAAGCCAGAGATTCAATTATTATTTGTGTAGCTTCTGAGTTTGGTATCATTCTATTTACTTCTGAAGGCAACCTTTGTAAGAAATCAGTGAAGGTTTCTTTTGGGCCCTGTATAAATTTTGTAAATAACTCAATTTTCTTTCCTATTTCTTCAGTTCTGTCCCAAGCATTCAAGGCTGACATTTGGCATAAAGCTAGGGTGTAGTCATCATATAGAGATTGCCTTTCTACATTAGCACTATCTCCCTATCCAAGAAGTTGATCTTGGGAGATTTCCATACCTCTGGCCCTACTTCATTGTTCAATGATCTTAGCCTCATATTTTTACCAGGTCCTCAATTGTAATTGGGGACCAGCTTCTAACACAGCTGTAACCAAATCTCTCCAGTCTTGAGGAATAATTCTATTACAAGCTGACCATGAGTTTAATATCTGCTTCACAAATGGGGAATACAAACCATATGACACTATAGCTTCTTTGAATCTCCTCAAATTTAACATTTGCACAGGAGTCCAGTCAACTCTTACACAGCCTTGAGCATTTGGCAGTTTCTTTAAGGTTACTGGATAGATTAAGGTTGGCTGTTTGAAAGCCTTAGGCTGTTTCTCTGTAACCTTATAATACAATACTGAGATTGGTTCACCTTTAAATTCTTCTGTCTGGTTCTGAATATCTCTATGATCTGTTTTAACAAATTTTTCTAAAACTTTTATCTTGGCATGCATATTAACCAACTTTTATAATGATAAAACAAAAATGATCAAACAATATTTATAATTGACATTACATAAATCCTCTGTACATTAATTATCCTCTCATTTAATTGTTCTGTTTTCAGAATGTCAATTCTATTAACAGAGACCAAACACTCTCCATTGTAAAAATGTGTCCCATTTTTTAATATGAGAAAAAACTTTCTTTTAACCAATTTCTCCCTTTAAGAAATCTTAATTGACTCACCAAATCTGCTGATAATAACAATTCAGATGACAACGTGGCAGTAGCCCCAGCAGGTGGCCCAAGAAAAGCCAAAGGGAAGAAATTAGAGAGCCAGCTGTTTGTATGGGGGAATGTGTGTGAAAGCAGCTAATTCTGGCATTTTTGGAGCCTGGGCCTTGGGAGTTTGCTGTAGAGAGCCTGCAACAGAAACTTAACCAGTAGGATACTGATTGCAGCCCAGGTGGGGTGGAGATTCTGGCTGCGTATAGCTCTGGCCTGAGCCACAGGCAAGACTTTTTCATGAATTTGTGCCCCACAAGTTGGATGCCAGATGTTGTTCAAATCTTAAATGGTGTTGTAATAAAAAACCCAGAGCCAGATATCGGGGTGGAAGCTGAAAGATCAGAGAAGCAGAGCCGTAGCCAACCTTGCCTCACCAACTCCTCAGCTGATTCTATTTCCTCAGATTGAAAGCCTCTGAGTCCTCACTCAAAAGAATCTCAGCTGAACTGCCTTAATTCCTGTTTCTCCGTGCCTTATATACCTTTTCTGCCCAGACATCACTTCCTGGGATTAAAGATGTGTGTGCTTCCCAGTACCTGGGATTAAAGGTGTGTGCTACCACTGCCTGTCTCTATTTCCATTGCGGCCTTGAACTCACAGAGACCCAGACAGATCTCTGCCTCCCCGTGATAGGATTAAGGAAGGGTGTGTGCCACCACTGCCTGACCTCTATGTCTAATCTAGTGGCTGGCTCTGTCCTCTGATCCTCAGACAAGTATATTAGGTTAGACAATATATCACCACACGGTCTACTCATTGTAGCTTCATCTTGTGCCATTGTTTTCCCCCAAAAAAACTACAGGTCCCTGGGTGCAGTGTGAGGCCTTGTTGCTTCTGTCCAGTCTGAAAGGGGAACAGCTGCTTAGCTCAGGGTTTGAGTCTGATGGGCATGATGTGTGTGCTTAATGAACAGTGAGTATCTCTAGCTAGACTGATGACAAGTTGACCACATGAAGAAAAAACACTGTATTTGTCAGAGTGACTAAGCCATTGCATATGTCTGTTCTCCAAGACAGCACGACACATGTGGTAAATACCTGCTCTTTATCTGCCATCTAGAATAAAATGAGATTTAATCGTAGACTCAGATATTGTATTTTAGGTGTTTTCTACCAGTTAGAAAAGCTGACAGTAATGTGCAATGATGGAAAATGTGAGAGCCCCTCAAACCTTTTCTCATGAAGTGACTGATCAGGGGTTTGTGATGGTGTGTTCCTATTGGAGATAATTTTCTGTATTTATCCTAAGATCACACAATCTTCCCTAGTAGGGAAGCAGTCATTTTCCTGAGCTGTGAGCTTGAGATACTGTCATTAAACTCTGCACTCTTGCCTTACCCACTGAGCATGGCTTCACCATAGCTTTTCTTAATATTAGCCATTTTGACTAGGGTGAAAAGCACCGGAAGTTGGTTTTGACTTTGCAGTTTCATGACTTACTAAAGATGATGAGTGCTTTAGAACATATTTTTGGTAGAGATGACTCAGCCATTAAGAGCACGTACTGCTTTTTCAGATGGCACTGTTTGCTTTCCAGCTCCCACGTGATGGCTTACAATTGTTTTATGTCCAGGGTTATTAATGCTATGTATTTACACTGAAATTTTGTGTGACATAACAGAATGATTTCATCAGAAGACATAGATTGTTTCAACTGACTTAATGAGATATTTGTGTAATTTATAGAGAAGCCAAATAGAAACTTTTCTACATTAATGAAGAAATTTAAAACCTGGTTCTATATATTGCAGACTATGAACCAGGATTTTTTTTTTCAAGTCAGAGATTCTCTGTGTAATAGCCCTGGAACTCTAGGCTGTCCTGGAATTCACTCTGTAGACCAGGCTAGCCTCGAATTTATAGAGATATGCCTGCCTCTGCCTCCTAAGTGCTGGAATTAATGGTGTGCATCACTACCACCCAGCTGAGCCAGGACTTTTTAAGGGGAGAAATGGGGACTTCTGAATCCCTAAACTCTTGCTTTCTATGACCTTCCCCTTAAGTATACTATCTATATGAAATATGTGCTTATAATTACAGCTTAAAATTGGTACTTTGCTTGGGAACTTTCTCTGTATCTTAAAGAGGTTCCAAACATTGGTAAGAAATATTTGCAAATTAGAATTTGTATTTCAAAAATAATTCACATAGTACTAAAAAAAAAGAACATTTAAAAATGTAAAGCAACCAAGTGTTGATTAGTGGTGTTTTATTTCCTAATGAGACATTTATATATGATTTTATTAGTTATCAAACACTTTGATGTGTTTGAGAGAACCTGAGACCTGACAATGGTGAAGGTCTAAGGTCTTAATCTGGTGACATCATAGGCCAAACAAGGCCTATAATTTGTTTAACCAGCACTGTATTATTAAAAACAAAATGGAATATATTGTTTGTATTAAAAAAAATCCTGACTGTCTTGGAGTGAGAGGGTAAGTAAGGCTTCTCCAAGTTACATGGGGGCAGCCTTTTGCCCATTACTTCAACTCCATTCTCACTTTAAAGTGTCTTATTGATATTTTGTTGCCCCAAGCAGTGTATTGGTTGCATGCTGGTACCACAATGCAATTTCTGTCCAACAATTGTCCTTTATACATGTGAAAGCCCACCAGACCTGGCTTCAATCAAGCCCTCCCCAGTAGACTGGTGCCTTCCAGACCTAAGTCGGGCTGCACCAGGCCAAGCTGCAACCACCTTGAGGATGTTTTTACTGTCTGTTTAAAATTGCCATTTTCTAGGTGACAGAAGTTACACTTTAGGCACCTGACCAGTGCTTTTTAGGTTTTTGTTTTTTAAATGAGAGTTTAAAACAATTTAGTAAATGAAAATTAGATTGCTTTGACTCTGTGATGGCTCATAGTTGTCTGTAACTGTGTCTAGGGGATCAGATTCTCTCTTCTGTCCTCTGTTTGGACACTCATCTGGTGCACATCCTTATATGCAAGCCAAACATGCAGTCATAAAATAAAAATAAGTAATAATTTTAAAAGTTAAAAAGTTTACACATGTGCATCTTTTGGCTTTTTTGTTTTGTTTTGTGAACTCTGTGCCTAATTTTTGGATTATGCCATTTTTGTATCAGATGTTTTGGACTTCATGTGTTTAAGCAGAACTTTGTACCGTCTATATATTAACCTTCGTAGTGTAAAGAAACCTGATTGTTTATTCCACTCTCTTAGCTGCACTCCCTCTTTGTATTTTCCTATTACTTCCACAGCATTTCACCGCATGGAATCACTTTACAAGCTACCCTGGTTATGTTCTGTGCCTCTGTAATCTATTTCAGACAGTGTTTACTAATTTTTTGAAGCATTTGATCATGTTTTTCTTTTGCACATGGACAATCATTTTGCCAACATAGAATGTTCAAAGGGATCTTTCTTCCTGGGTTCATATTTGACACATTTGCCTAAATGAGGTCGCAGCAGTTTGTATTTATTTTTGGGCTCTGTGTTCTGTTCCTTTTCTTCTATGTTCCTATAAAGGACAAAGCTCCTCTGTCTCTGGGACTCTGTATTTAAGGTAATAACCGCAGAAATACTCTTTCTTAGGGTTAATTTTGACATTTGTAGCTTTCCTCTTTCCATATCCATTTTTGTGGAAAATGTCATAAAATTTGGCTGATGGGAATTGCATCAATTCTATCACCTGCTATTAGTAATGTAGCCTTTAGCCACTTTGTTTGCTGTCAGAGTACATGGAATTTGTGTAATACTTCTTTTCCTGTGTACCTTAAACATTTCCTCTTAGAAGTCATTTAACTCATTACTCAAGCCTTATTCCTAGATCTTTTTGAAGCAACCTGAATGGGTTAATTTTCTACTTTATTTATGAAATTGCTAGTACCTGGGAAAATTAGCCATTTTTTGTTTTAGTTTTTGCAGTTTTCAATAATGCTTAAAGCATTTATCAAGTCTGGGAGTTTCCCATTGGGCCTGTGGGAAGTTCTGTATGTGATGACATCATCATTAAAAAGGAGTTGAATTTCTCCTTCTCCTACATGTATCTTTGTTTTCTGTAGGCCACACTCATGACTCTGGGTTAAATAAGACCTGAGAATGAATGAATCATCCCCTTCTCTCTGTGTTCCTGCTAATGCAGTTCATGGTTAAATTACTGGCAGTATTTTTCTTCTCTTTGCTTGGAAATAGTGTTTGTTTTGTTTTGTGAGTTGAACATAGTTTTCCCCTAGCTCCTCTCTATTCATCTATTCCTCATGTAAAATGTCTTATTTCCTGTGTTCTCATGGATACCTTCTGATATTTTCTGTATACTTTGCCTCTAATTATTACCTTCAGTTCTGTGTGAGTGAATGACCTGAGTTATGTCGTAAATCTCTTCATGTGCACTTTCTTCTCCATGACTTTTAAAATCTGGTGTTTGTGCAGTGATATGATTGATGGTTGTTGTCTTTCAGCACCCTACAAACATCCTTCTGTCTGGAGGAATGTTGACATAGCTGTTGGTATCATTCTGCTGTTTGGGTCTTTTCCTGGGGTAAATGTGGTATAACATTGTCCATAACAGAGTTGTATTAATTTTAGGTTTGTGCTTTTTTACGTCTTGACATGAAATGTCAACAAGGATTCCTGTCTTTGTTCCTGAGACCGAAACTCAGATAAGAGCAACGGGGAGATGGCTGAATCTGTGGTAAATGCACCCCAGGTTAGTTTTGTGTCCATATTTATTTGAAAAAACAACTGAAACCATGCGATTCTTCATTCTCTGTCTGGTAATTTCACCTGAAGTGTTTATTGCATATGATTCTTTTTTCTTCTCTGATAATCAAGATTAAGTCTTTAAATCTTGTCAACCACACAGCACAGACATGCCTCATTGTGTCCTTCCTTGTTTATTGCTATGAGGACATATATTTTCATGGCCTTAAGACTTGCAGTTTGGAAAGAGATTCCATTGTAAGTGATGATTAATGAAATATATTGGTGCCTAATTCCTAAAGAAGATAGACTTATGTCCTTATATGTTAGTGAGGAAAGAACGTCGCATGTGCCACATGGGATGCATTTAGGGATGGTCAGTGTCAACTTTTCAGCCAACCTAAGCAGATCTTGTCTGCTGGACCTGGGATCTGAGGACCTGAAAGAATGGGGCAGACTGCAGTCTAATGCTGTAGACAACCACACTTCGGTTTCAGTGTTCTTTTATACACAAATGTAACAAAGAATGCAATGATTCAAGGAAGGTTGTTTGAGATCAGAAAAAAACATGTAAACAACTGTCAGTAAGCACATGCTAAATATTAACAGAGCAGACCTTTCCCAGAACTTCCTCAGGACAGACCAGTTTAAATATAGTTGCCTGGCACATACTATAGATTATATCTGGGAAAGCATGGAAACAAGGCAGAAGGCCATATCAGATTCAGGGTACACTGACCAGATTGGGTTCTATAGCTATGTTCTGACATCCAACAAGAATAAATGTCTTATTAATTTAATGTAAATGTTTGTTGCAGGAGGTACAAAATCATATCCAAGTATAATCCAGGGAACAAAATGCACCTGATGTAAGAGGCCCTCTGCCTTTTTCCCTGGAGCTTCTCTCACAGTTCCCCAAAGCTTGCTCACCATGTGTTATTCTTTTGACTGTGTTCTGACATCTCCCCTTTTTTCATTTTTTTAAAGCAACAACAGTCAACATAGTAGATAAAACTGAGTGTTCTCAGGCATTCATTCTTGTTTGTAGCTATCAACATTCTAGGAGAAGCATAAAAAGACTTATGATAAGTGCAGTGCTCGATGCAAGAGCTCTCACCGAGCTGACGCTTTGCCATCGGGAACAAGGGTCCATATCTTGCAAAGCATCAGCAATTTCTTCTGCCATTGATTGTCCTGAGATTCCAGGTAACTGCTTAAAAAGTGTCTGAAAATGTTCATTCTGGTACACAGGGGTCTAGTTCTTTATACTATATGGGACAGGACAATGGCTGCAGGTAGGGCTGAGCATCCTGAAAATGCCAGGAAGCTTGAGTACTAGGTTTCCATTGGGGCAAGTTTAAAAATTTTAAAATAAGTAAAGAGTAAAATAAGTAAGTAAGAGTATCTCAGGGAATAGTTGCTCCCTTTTTATTTTTTAAAAGCTGCTTTTTAAGGGTAAAATGCGTACATTCTACAAATCTTTGATATTGTTGGTTATAAGGGATTCTAGTGATATATTGAATTTGCCATCAATAATAGAATTTCTTAAAATTCTTACTAGTAAAAGCTGGATCATGTCAGTTTTTAACTGTATAGTAATACCCATAGCAGTGAATGTCTGCAGCCAGGCAGAAATAAGAGCTATGGAAGAGGGTAATTTATCTAACTTGGAATGCTGAATAGTTAATATTTTATCATGAAAGCCTCGAACATCAATACTTAAATTGTCATGTGACAATCTTTACTGGGGGAAAAGTATGATTAGCAAGATCTCATAGTCATTGTCATCAACAGGAATGTTATTCTCTTTCCCAATTAACAAAAGGAAGCACAAGAGGATTGGGTACATAAGTGCACTCTGTCTCAGCAATAACAGGTGCATTCAACAGAGAAAGATAGCAAACCCAGCAGTTCTGCAGTCATACCCTTCCCCTGAGATTTCACCAACTCTTTTCCTCGGTCATTCATTTCTTTATCTGAGTCATCGTTGCTAGGGAGAACTTGTTCTTTTGGTTTGATGACTCGGTCACTCCATTCTCTTTCTTTTCTTCAGGTGTAGCTTCTGCACATGCATTGGAACCTCTTTTCCCATCTTTCACAGGTCAAGTCAGTCTTTCAGGTATCTACACTGACTATTCAGCACCTCGAGGGAAACAAAACAAAAACCACAGCCCTGACTCCAGTGAATTATTGAAGTCAGGCCATTCAGTTGGCCTGACATAACATCTCTCCAAATAACTGTGACCCTGAATTGTTTTGGAGGGGGCCAAAAATGCTTTACAGCAATAAGGCCATCTTTGCCCAAATTAAAATTTTTTGGGAGGGAGGTTCGAGACAGGGTTTCTCTGTGTAGCTTTTGAAGTCTGTCCTGGATCTCTCTCTGTAGACCAGGCTAGCCTCAAACTCACAGAGATCCACCTGCCTCTGCCTCCCAAGTACTGGGATTAAAGGTGTGTGCCACCACCACCTGGCCCAACTCATTCCCTTCTTTCCTTCCTTCCTTCCTTCCTTCCTTCCTTTCTTTCTTTCTTTCTTTCTTTCATTCTTTCTTTCATTCTTTCTTTCTTCTTTATGCTGGAATTATGCCTTTCATTCTACCTTCACCCTTTATTTGGAATAAAGGGCAACATTATATTTTTAAATGAATAAACATGGTGATAAAAGTGTTGAAAATAAGTATGGCCTGAAATTTGGAGAGCAAGTAAGTGGTTTTCCAGTTTGGGGGTAGGAGAGAAAACAGATGCAAGATCATCTCCAAAGGAAAATAGAACACATACTCAGTGAGCCACCAAAGGGTTAGGCTTCCACTCACTAAGGGGAAGCTTTATTTTTAAATAATGTTTAAGTTGTCCATCAGCTCTTTCCATGAAAGACTGGCCCTGAGGATTACATGGAACACATGTGTTATGGGTTATATCAGACTGTTGGCAAAAATTCCTGAAAAGACTTGGCAATGTATGCAGGAGCATTGTTAGTTTTAAAATTTTTTTGTTTTGTTTTTGTTTTTTGTTTTTTTGAGACAGGGTTTCTCTGTGTAGTTTTGCGCCTTTCCTGGAACTCACTTGGTAGCCCAGGCTGTCCTCAAACTCAAAGAGATCCGCCTGGCTCTGCCTCCCCATGCTGGGATTAAAGGTGTGTGCCACCACCGCCTGGCAGTTTTTAAATATTTTACAGGAGCATATAATGGCAAAAGTCAGTGCTAAGTCATCTGAATTATTTAATAAATATTGTTACTAAAAATTTTATTATAAATTATATTATCTGATAGACAAGAGACAAAATATATCCATTTAAATTGCCCTCCCAATTAAAAGAAAACCAAACTTTGGAGTTTATTCAGATATCAAGAACAAGGTATTCATGCCACATCCTATAGGTTCTGGAAAAAGAATTATGTATATAGAAAATGTACTCTTCACACATTATGTGTATCATTATATTATTTATGTATGATTTATTATATAAAATATATTATAAAATGTATTTATTATGTAGTATTATTATACAGTGAATTAGACATGCTTCTAAGTACTGACATAGATTTTTTTTGTTTTTCGAGACAGGGTTTCTCTGTGTAGCTTTGCGCCTTTCCTGGAACTCACTTGGTAGCCCAGGCTGGCCTCGAACTCACAGAGATCCGCCTGCCTCTGCCTCCCGAGTGCTGGGATTAAAGGCGTGCACCACCACCGCCCGGCCTGACATAGATTTTTAAAATGAATATTATTCAGGTACAATGCACTAACAGAAATTAGTATAGATTTAGATTTTAAATGTGTTAGATGAGAATTGCTAAATGTACATGCCTATGTGACCACAGCCACAACAATTGGTAATATTTCTGTGATAGAGCTCCATAGATAGAAAAAGCTCCATCAAATTTCTCATTCACCCTTTTTAGTATTTCTGGATGTAGGTAGACATGGCTCAGAATTTGAACATCACAGGTAAATTTTTTTAAAGTTTGACTTCTTCTGAATCAAACCTGACAATATATGCTTTTTGTGTCACTTTTAGTTTTCTAACTATGTGTGTGAAATTCACACAGTTTTTTAATGTGTCAGATGTTAAGTACAGAAAACACAGCATACAAAAAGCATTATAGATGCACTATAACATATTTATGCAGTTATCTGCTAAAGTACAGTTAGATGATGATGATGACGATGATGATGATGATAATGATGTTGAGTTTTGGTTTTTCAAGACAGGATTTCTCTGTGTAGCCTGGCTGTTCTGGAACTCTCTCTGTAGTCCAGGCTAGCCTCAAACTTGCAGAGATCCACCTGCCTCTGCCTCCCAAGTGCTGGGATTAAATGAGTGAGCCACCACTACCCAGCTATTTAGATTATTTATAGTTTGTGTTAGTACCAATAAAGTCATTAAGAATATTTATACACAAGTCTCCGAGTCAGCACTATGCTTTTATTTCCTTTGAGTAAATACCAAGAAATGGAATTATTAGAAATAAATGTCAAGACTAGAAATATATACTTTAACAAAGTAAGTTCATAAGTAACTGTACATGATATTGTCAAAACTCTTTATCCAAGCTGATAATATTGCATCTTCTTCACTAGAAACTTTAGATAAGAATAATATATAGAAGTAAGTAAAAAGAAAGAATATCATCTTGAATACTTCTAGGAGTTGGTCTATTCAATTGGCTATTGGCCAGGATAGAACAAAGAAGCAAAGAAAATTAAAACTTTACAATTATTTCTCTCTCTCTTTCCTACCTCTTTGAAGGAGGAATATGTTTTTCCTGCTCTTTGACATCTGAACATACATTTATCTGGCTGTTGTCCTCCAGAACTTACACTAGTGGCCCTTTCTGATTCCTTAGCTCTTCAGCTTTTGGAACAGCTACACCATCAGCTTCCTTCATTCAAGTTTTTAGACTTAAAGTAAGCCATGGTCCTTGTATTCCTGGGTCTCCAACCTATCATGTCTCAGTCAAAGCTTGCATAATTGTATGAGCCAATTCCCTTATTAATCATCCTCCTCTACCTGCTTTCCTTCCTCTCTCCCTTCTTTCCTATTCTCCCCCTCCTTTCTTCTTTCTTTGGTTAAAAGGAAGAGAAAGAAGAAAAAGGAAAGTGATCCATTGTAGAGACAAATGTATCGTTACATTGAAAAATGATATTAACTTTGAAATAATCATTATTGAGAAGAAATAGCAATTAATGCTTTGTGTGTTTCTTAAGATGTATGTGATAATTAAGAATTTTTGTCCAGCCTTGATATGAGCGATTGTGCCTAGTCTTATTGTAACTTGTTATTCTGTGTTCAGTTGGTATTCCTGGGAGGGATAGCTCAGGGGAAATGGAATAGGCATGGCTCTGGGGTGGGGGTGGGGCTGGAAGGTGTGGATGGAGGGGAAACCAGTCAGAATGTATTGTATGAGAGAAGAATAAATAAATTCAAATTAAATCTAATAAACTAATTGCCTTCTGTGAGATGGTAAAGAGGTTGTTGATGAGAGAAAAATGAGATTCTCAAAGGCTAACCTTCCTAGAATGAGTGGCATAGAGTACCAGACAAAAGAGATGCACAGACAGGGAATCCCCCACATAAGAAGATGTTTCTCCTCAAATCTGCTGGTTATATACCAGGTCATGCATATTAAGAATGCATTCAGTGGTATGGAAAATAACGATCAGCAGTGTTTGGTGTTCACTCAGAGACAATATAATATTTCCTGCTGCTTAGCCCAGCCTGAGTGATTCCATGGTTTATGTAACACTGGGAACAATGTCCAAAGCATTTGGAGAAATGTGCTGTTATATTCAACCTCACAAACCCAAAAGACAAGAAGAGGAAAAATGGCTGTTTCTAAATAACTTATAGAGCACATCACCCAAAGGATATTTATGGACTTATAAACATTTAAGAATCCAGTAAAGTAAAAGTCAAATTATTTGAAATTTTATCAACAAGCTTTCTGTTATTGTAACAAGTACCTACAATAATAAACTCACAAAGATGAAGAGTCTACTTTTCCTCATGGAAGTTATGATTAATAATCACCTAACCTATTGGTTTTAGGTCTTTTATGAAACAGGTAAGGTTTCCAGAAATAGTCTTATGAGCATGGGCATGCAAATACTTGGAACTTTTTAATGGCATTACTGAGCAATTTATGGAGAAGTAGACTTAGAAGAAACAGAGACTCACTGTCTTGAATCCTAATACTAAATATTTTAGCACTGTAGAAAGTATAGATGACAGAAAGAATATGTAGCTTCCACTTGAGGAGATGTAGTTAGCAGTAAACTGATTTATTTCTATGGCATTTGATATCACATAGTGATGATATACCTATGGGTATTTTTGTACTCCTGAAATCTATTTGTCTGACAAGAGTTCATGTACATATTATTCTCTTAATTCCAATGCTCAGTGGTAAGTTCTTAATGTATCAGTATTTCCTCTTTTTCTTTTGTTTTATTCTTCAGAGCGGGTACTATTATGTGAGCATTTCTGGCCCCAACTTTCTATTGCATGATGTGGAATATATCATTAGAATTTTCTAAAAAGTGTTGACTTTGTGCTGTGCATAAATCACAATTTTCAAGCATAAACAATTGCCCCTTTAATGATTGTATTCTTTTCTTTTGGAGGAGAAAAGCTCCCCCACCCCGTGTTTTTCTTTCCCTGAAGCTACTATATTACTCAGGTAGAGATTCTGATGAGGTTGAAATGGACAAGTTGACATTTCTTTCTTTAAAAATTTTATTTAGCTTATGGGTATTCATCTGTGCTACCTGAGTACATGATGAGCATAAAGTCCTTAGGCTGGCACCAAAACCTTGGGACTGAAGTTGGGCACTGCAGTGAGCTGCCTTGCATATAGAGAGAAATAAACTTGAAAAATCTCTCTGAAAGAACAGCAAGTCCCTTTACCACTAATCCACCTCAATGTAAATTTCCAAGTTTACATTTCTGATGAACATTTGTCAATGAGCCAGTATATGACGTTGCACCTTCTATTATCAGAAAAATAAAAGAAATATCATAAATGATATTTGTCTATGCAACCTAAAATCCTCTTAAATGATTGAGCTCAATATTGAAGAAATGAATAGAATTGAAATTATGTGATTCAGATTTTCAGTTGAGCCAATCTCATGAATGATGGTATATTGAAAATTAATGGTTATTATCATTCTCACAAAATAATACATTAATTTTGATCACAAGAGAGCTTTCTATTTCTGAATGCATTGTCACTTAGGCCATTTGTTTATACATTTCTGTAACTATTTTGTAGCAAAACCACATACTGATTTTGTGAAAGTGGTACTCATCTGTATTGACTTGTGTGGTGGTAATCTAATTGTACTGAAATGTGATTTTGATTGTATGTTAATAAATAAAGTTGCCCGGGGGTCAGAGCTATTAGAGCCATAGCAAGAGTGTGGCGGTGGTGGCACATGCCTTTAATCCCATAGATCTCTGTGTGTTCAGGGATACAGCCAGCATTGGAGACATATCCTTTAAGACCTAGGGGGCTGTACATTCAGACAGTGACGAGGCAGTCATGTGTTCGGGTTTACAACCAATGAGAAGGCAGAACAAAATACTATAAATAGACGAACAGACAGGAAATAGGTCCCTTTCGGGAAGCTGAAACACTGCAGGCGGAAGGGTGAGATTTTAGCTCTGAGCTCTGACCTCTCGGCTTTCTCTTTTACATTGTTTCTGTGTTTCTTATTTAATAAGACGGTTGGTTACATCAATATCTGGCACCCAATGTGACAAGAATCCATTAAAAACCGCTTGGCTTGGCAGCAGGTCCGCTTTCCCACAAGGGCAGCAGACGGCCGGCGGCGGCCGGCGGCGGCCAGCGGCAATCGGCTTCTTAGTCCGAGCGGCGGCTTCTTAGCCTGGGTCTAGGTCTGCTTGAGCTCAGGCTGGACTATCGGTGAGCTGCTTGCTTAAATCCTGCTTGCTGAAAGCCGGTGTTACAGGTGTTACAAACAACTCAGACCTGCCCTGCCGAACAGGGCCCTGCCTGTAAAGCCAACACACATGGTCGGAGCTTAAGGAAGCCAGACCCAAGCCTTGACTCGGCACAAGAGGGAACACGTGGCTGGATTTAAGCTTTAGCCGGCTACGCTTTCTTGTGCGTTCTCTCTCTCTCTCTCTTTCCTCCCTCCCTCCCTCCCTCCCTCCCTCTCTCTCTCTCTCTTTCTCTCTCTCTCTCTCTCTCTCTCTCTCTCTCTCTCTCTCTCTCTCTCTGGATTTACACTGGGACACTAGGTGGCTGCTTTGAAAATCCCCTCGGATTTCTACTGTTCTATGCAGATTTGGTAAGTCATAACATATCAGATATTTTAAAGGAAACTATCTAAAAGAGAATTTTTTCCACATTAAAAAACAAATGGGTTTTATGTGTACATTGGAAGAAAATTGGTTTTTGTTCGAAATTTTAGGCAGTCTGACAATGGAACAACTATATAATATTAGTATTGGTGGAATTATGCAGCTTATCACTATGCTAATCCACATTTTAATATTTAAAAAGATAGTCAATTTAAGTGCCAGGATAACAGCTTTAGAAGAACTTGTTAAACCTGTAAAAATTCAGACAGAAGAAATTAACAGTGAAGTTGTTTCAAGTCGGGATCATAAGGTTGCAGAAAGAAAGCCTGTTTTCACACAGTCACCCTTAATTTATCCTGTAACCGTACAGCAGATGCCTGATCAAATGGCTACACAAAATATTTGGGCTCCAATTGAAATGTTGGATTTAAAAAGGTTTAAGGAGGCAATAGTATCTTATGGCATGCATTCCCCATATGTAAAGCAAATGTTGAACTCTTGGTCAACATATAATAGGATAATACCACAGGACTGGCGGGACCTTGCACAAGGTGTTCTGGAACCCAGCCAGAGACTTCAATTTCTGACCTGGTTTAAGGAGGAGGCTAAAAACATAGAAAAACAATGGAGGGATAAAGGAATACAAGTTTGCCAGGATCAGCTTATTGGAGAAGGCCAATATGCTTCAGTACAAACACAATGTTTATATGATGTCCAAACCCTAATTTTATGTCAAACGGCAGCCTTGAATGCATGGGACAGAGTTGAGGAACCAGGAAAAAAATCTGAGTCATTTACAAAGGTGAAGCAAGGCCCAAAAGAGTCTTTTACAGATTTTTTACAAAGACTGGCTTCAGCAGTAAAGAGAATGGTCTCGGATTCAGAAGCTGGTAAGGCAATAATTGAATCTTTGGCCTTTGAGAATGCAAATGCAGCATGCAAAAGAATAATCAAGCCATTAAGGGCAAGATCTGCACCTATGGAAGATTGGATTAGAGAAACAATTAATGTTGAGGTTGATGAGCATGATGATACGTGGGTAGGAGAAGTAATTTCAAAAGGTTTGAGGAGTGTTAGATGTTTTGGATGTGGAAAGCAAGGACATTTGAAAAGGGACTGTAGACAGGTCATTCCTAAAAAAAATGTTTCTTCAAGGAACAATGGCAACAGAATGCCCCTTCCTTCTGGAGTATGCAGAAGGTGTGGTAAGGGAAAACACTGGACCAACGAATGTAGATCAACAAAGGACAGACAGGGTAATCCTTTGCCTCAGTCTTCGGGAAACTCCCAGAGGGGCCTCACGCAGGCCCCGGTTGCAAATCCAGTTCAAACCTTTCCTGCAGCCATAGAGGAAATCCCTGCTCTGAGCGATTAAATAACCAAATGCCTATTGGAATAAATCATGCTGGTCAGGATGATGAAACAGAGAGAATAGAAAATTCAGGAGAAAACATAAAGAAAATTTTTTGGCAAACTTCTATTAATGAACAAAGACCAAAATTAACAATAAAAATAAATGGTGCTTTGTTGTCTGGTCTGGTAGACACAGGTGTGGACGTTACCATAATTGCACCAGAATTTTGGCATCCAACTTGGCCTCTTCAGGAGGTAAATGTTCAACTGTTAGGAATTGGGACATTATCTCAGGTGAAACAGAGTGCAAGATGGCTCGAATGTATAGGTCCAGAAGGACAGAGAGGAAAATTAAAACCATATGTGGCTAACATAACTATGAACCTGTGGGGTCGAGACTTGTTGCAAGAATGGAATACTCAGATTAACATCCCTCCAATCTCAGAAACAAATCATAAACTAGCACATGTTACTGAGAGAAATATTAGAAGATATTGTTCTAATGAGTGGTCACCAGCCATCCATATTATACAAGAACAGGGCACAATAACTGATGATCTTCCAAAGACACCAACAGCTCTACCTTTAAAATGGTTAACAGACAAGCCTGTATGGGTCCAGCAATGGCCTTTAACAACAGAGAAACTCCAGGCTTTAGAAGAGCTGGTAGAAGAACAGTTAAATGCTCAGCATATTGAAGAATCAACCAGCCCTTGGAATTCTCCTGTATTTGTTATTAAAAAGAAATCTGGTAAATGGAGAATGGTAACAGACCTTAGAGCAATTAACAAAGTAGTTCAGCCAATGGGCTCTCTACAATCTGGGATGCCTTTGCCTACTCTGTTACCAAAAGGATGGCCTCTCATAGTTATTGATTTAAAAGACTGTTTCTTTTCAATACCCTTACAAGAAGAAGACAGAGAAAGATTTGCTTTTACAGTGCCTACTTATAATAATTCTCAACCGGTTAAAAGATTTCAATGGAGGGTCCTCCCACAGGGAATGTTGAATAGCCCAACTCTGTCCCATTGGAAGTGATACGTAAAAAATTTCCTAAATCTATAATTTATCATTATATGGATGATATTTTACTAGCTGACTCAAATGCAGATACTTTAGAAATAATGTTTGAAGAAGTAAAGAAAATTTTGCCTTGCTGGGGATTACAAATTGCTCCTGAAAAGATACAAATAGGAGATTCTATTAATTATTTAGGATATAAAATAGAGCTACAAAAAATTAGACCCCAAAAGGTGCAAATTCGGAGAGATAGACTACAGACTCTTAATGACTTTCAAAGATTATTTGGAGATATTTCTCATCTATGAACTATTGTTGGGGTAAAAAATGATGAACTGACTAATTTGCTCAAAACCTTAGAAGGTGACAAGGACTTAAATAGTCCAAGAGAATTGTCACCTGAAGCTGAGAAAGAATTGGCCTTGGTAGAAAAGAAAGTGCATGAAGGACACGTGGATCGTATTGATCCAAAGCTGGATTGCATTTTGGTTATTTTACCTTCTAGGCGTTCTCCTACTGGAATATTAATGCAGAGGGAAGATATTATATTGGAATGGATATTTTTACCAAATAAACCAAATAAAAAATTAAAAACTTATGTGGAAAAAATCTCTGACTTGATTTACAAAGGAAAATTGAGACTTCGTCAATTAGCAGGCATAGACCCAGCAGAAATTGTCGTACCATTAATTAAGGAGGACATTGAAAAATTATGGACAGAAAGCAAACCTTGGCAAAGAGCTTGCAGTAATTTTTTGGGAGAAATTAACAGCAAATATCCCAAAAGCAATAGAATTGATCTTATAAAGAGAGCTGATTGGATCTTGCCTCGAATTGTATGGCAAAAACCCATATCTGGAGTTTGTACATTTTATACAGATGCCAACAAAGAAGGAAAGGCAGGTTACAAATCAGAAAATTTGAGTAAAGTGGTTGAAAGTCCGTATAATTCAGTTCAAAAATCAGAATTGTATGCTATTTTGTTGGTATTAATGGATTTTTCAGAACCTCTCAACATAGTAACTGACTCTCAGTATGCTGAAAGAGTGGTGTTACATATTGAGACTGCAGAATTTATCCCTGATGCTTCAGAATTAACTTCACTATTTATTCAATTACAAGATACAATCAGGAAAAGGAGTCATCCTTTATATATAACTCACATTCGATCCCATACTGGTCTGCCAGGCCCTCTAGCACAAGGCAATGATGAGATTGATAAATTATTGATAGGAAATGTGCTGGAGGCCTCAGAATTTCATAAAAAACATCATGTCAATAGTAAAGGCTTAAAAAAGGATTTTTCCATAACCTGGCAACAAGCCAAAGAAATAGTAAAGAAATGTCCTACTTGTTCCTTCTACAATCAAACGCCATTACCAGCAGGATGTAACCCAAAGGGTACTCAGAGAAATGAAATCTGGAAGATGGACGTGTTTCACTTTGCAGAATTTGGAAAATTGAAATATGTACACCACACTATCGATACTTATTCAGGATTTCAATGGGCAACTGCTTTGAGTTCTGAAAAAGCTGATTCTGTAATCACTCATTTGCTAGAAGTTATGGCCATCATGGGTATACCTGCACAAATCAAAACTGACAATGCTCCATCATATGTCTCTGTTAAAATGAAACAGTTTTTTGCTTATTACAATACAAAGCATATTACAGGCATACCACATAATCCTACAGGTCAAACAGTTATAGAAAGATCAAACAGAACTCTAAAGGATATGCTAAATAAACAGAAATGGGTAACAAAAACCCCCAGAAATAGACTGCATAATGCTCTTCTAACTTTGAATTTTCTGAATGCCAATGAGAAAGGAACAACAGCTGCAGAGAGACATTGGATAATAGAAAAAACTACAGAATTAAATCAGCCTATATACTTTAAGGATGTGCTGACCTCAGAATGGAAACCAGGGTATGTATTACATTGGGGACGAGGTTTTGCTTTTGTTTCTACAGGAGAAGATAAGCTGTGGGTACCATCAAATTTGATAAAGGTTCGATTTGAACAAGAGAGACCTCTTAATTAGAGGAGGTGATAGTTCATCAACCAGCATGAACATCCAATTTAAACTAACTTGTATCAATAACACATGCCTTTTTATTTAATCAGATAATAACTTGTCAAAAGGAAACATCCCCAAAATTAGTCTTGGGGAAAGGTTTTTGTTTTTGTCTTTTAGGAGAATGAACGTTAAGGAATCTGAAGAACACTGGACAAATGAGACAACTGAAGAAAAGGGACAAATCATCTATCCCAAGAAACTGAGTGAAACGGTGTATGGGTATATATTATCTAAAAAAAATTTTATGTCTTCCTAAATGTTTGTTTCTGCTTTTCTCTAAAGATTTAACACTATTAGTCTTCTAATAGTCCTAGTTCAATTAAAATTTAAAGCTGACTTTGGAGTTGGAGAATGGCTCTCTCCTTCTTTAAAATCAAGCATGTTGTTAAAAGGAAAATGCAAACTCCCTGTATCATGCCAGAATAAAAGAGCCATCTTCTACTATGGTACAGGACAAAAGCAAAATTAATTAAGGGACTATTCTATTACTAATCTCAACTCTTTTGATTCTATTCTGATTCTTTAAACTTTTCTTAGAGTATAAATTTTATATCAAAATTTACAAGATTAATATACATATACATTTTAGACTTTGTTAAGATATGAATGGTCATATAGAGTACTAACTAATTCTAGAAAAAAGGCTAGCTGCATATATATGTTTTTGTGTTCAAGTCTCTTATCAATTTTCTGCAGGAAATCGCGGCCAGGCCTAACATCAACTGAAGTCTCCAGAAAGAAGATGGGGCCCCACAACAACAACAATTCCACGTGGACAATAATAATATCATTAAGCTGACAAACATCATCCACAGATCAGCTTTGAACTACAAGGTGCTCAGAGCAATTTTGAGATGACTAAGATGATCCAGTCTCAAAGGCTACTTGAATAAGGACTTGAGATAAACCCTGAACTTTGGCATTATACACAGGCTGGATAATGAAGGATATATTTACCTTTCCTGGAATTTGACAATTAACCTAAAATTTTTCTTTCAGGATAAAGAAAACTTCGCCCATACCCAGCAGGAAGCAATTTTAAGAATACGACGCCCACATTCCCAAAGAGGTGGTGTGGGGCGGGTGGTTTTTTGGTCTTTTTAATGGGTTTTGGGTCTGGGATAATTTTCAGTATTTAGGGGGGTTGGTTACAAGTTGTTGTCAAGGGTTAGGAAAAAGGCTAAGCAAAGGAGATTAGATTTAAGGTTCTTATTTTAAAAAAATAAAATAAAATAAAGAGAAAGAAAAGAAAGAAAAAGACAATTACTAGTTTTAAATACTTTACATTGGATTGGATTGTTTTATATTGTATACAAATTTGAAACTGATATTGTTAGAAAATGCTATATGTATATTTCTAATTGTATTTATACCATTCATTTAACAATGTAATGCAAATTTCTGATCCTTGAATGTTATTATTACCAACTATTAGGATATAATGAAATGAAAGTTAGTAGTTAGACATTACAATAGAACTTGTAGTCATATTAGATATGTTTTAAAAATTGAGCAGAGATGTTTTAGATAGGTCATCTTCAAACCTTTCAGAGATCTACAGAATATGGCATTTAAAATGTTTTAATAACTTAGAAAATTTTTCTTTTTTGACACATGTCGGCTCCTGGCAGTACCAATCGACTTCAGAGAAAATATGGGCATTGAAGAAACTGCATATAGAGTCAACTTTCATTGTGGCAAAAGTTAGCCACTAGACAACAAAGTATCCTCGAATCAACAGGACAAAATGGACAGACAGAACACGAAACAAGGGACTACTGATTCTTGCCAAAACAAGTGTGGTTATGGCTTTATCAAAAGGCATCTTCTGAGGCCAGAACAATATGGCCCCATCCCTGAAGTGGCCTTTGCATCCGGAAAAGGTACGGTGCCCTTTTCTTCAAAGGCAGCTTAACAGGCAGAGGGCCGATGGCTTCTGGTGTGCAATGGAACAGCAGCTGAAAGTTCTTGCCTCTCGAAAGTAGACTGGCATTTAATAGAGGGATGTGGAGAAGAAGGGGATGCTGAGATGAAGCCATATATACACAGCCAAGAAGAATGGACAGCTGAATTTAAAAACTGTCAACAATTTCCAGAATTTAAAATCCTGAATCATGGCAGGACACTAGTGGAATTCAGGTGTTTCTGGTACGTGGAGTGCTCTCACCCAATGTGAGGTTGAACTGTTGACCTTGTGTACATCCTACATCACAAATGTATCTGTCAGATACACTAAGCCTATAGGCTGAAGATGATGCCCCAACACTGCGGAGAAACCTCAGGTGACTGCCCAGACAGCTGGCTGTTTCTGTCAACTCACAAATTTTTTGGAAGTTGCCTGCATGCACTTCCTGTTTTTATTTTTGTTAGCTAATATTATTCCCTTCTTGGGTCTCTGAGGGAGTTGAAGATTAGTTAGTTATGGTTGAAGATTAGTTCATTATAGTTGAAAATTAATTAGGATAGAAAGTACATTAGATACATCTTGGATTTACCAAAATAGGATAGATAATGGAATTACTTTCTCTGATTTGTCAAATACCTGTTTAGTTATTTATTATTTGTATATATTGTATATAGTTACTGTACTTTTGTATATAGTTTTTCTTTTGTTAGTTATAACCTTTTGCTTTCTTTTTCTTTTTATTAAAATAGAAAAGGGGAAATGTGGTGGTAATCTAATTGTACTGAAATGTGATTTTGATTGTATGTTAATAAATAAAGTTGCCCAGAGTCAGAGCTATTAGAGCCATAGCAAGAGTGTGGTGGTGGTGGCACATGCCTTTAATCCCGTAGATCTCTGTGTGTTCAGGGATACAGCCAGCATTGGAGACATATGCCTTTAAGACCTAGGGGGCTGTACATTCAGACAGTGACGAGGCAGTCACGTGTTTGGGTTTACAACCAATGAGAAGGCAGAACAAAGTACTATAAATAGACGAACAGACAGGAAATAGGTCTCTTTTGGGAAGCTGGGACACTGCAGGCAGAAGGGTGAGATTTTAGCTCTGAGCTCTGACCTCTTGGCTTTCTCTTTTACATTGTTTCTGTGTTTCTTATTTAATAAGATGGTTGGTTACATCAATAGACTTGTGTCTTTCAAAAAGTTTAGACAATATTAACATTGTCTAACACTGATTTTCTTGTTCTTATTTCATGGTTGTCAAAATATTCTCATAACATAACCTCACAAGTTATTTGATTCTGTGTGTTATTTAGAACATGTGGTCTATGCAATGTTATTACAGTACTGTTAAAAATCAAGTCTCTGACTTTAGTTCTTCCACATTCTGTCTCTGTTCTACAAAGGGTGCATCTTTGCACCTGGTCCACAACATCCCAACTGAGCATTTTAGATTAGAGTTAGTTAAGGCCTGGTTTCAGACAGAATTGATCTGTTGTCCATATGTGAGCAGCATTGACAGTTGCAGCATTTGGAAGCACAGTTTTTCTTATCGTAACTTTTCTATCTGAGATGAGACATTGGGATCCTGTTTGATACCAACATACCCTTCAGAAAGGTACATCCCTGCATGTACAACTAAAATGTGTATTTTATATTCCATATATATGTAAGATTGTTAGGTCATTCTCTTTTCATAAAAGTAAAAAAATAGTATATAAGGTATGCGTATTCTAGAAATTTTTTTTCCTTTATTTTTCTTTTTTTCTCCAATTCCCTCCCTCTACCAACCCTTTCCCCCCATCCACTCCTCTGTTTCTGTTAAGAAAGTGGCCGATCTCCCATGGATGTCAACAAAGCATGGCTTATCAAGTTGAGGTAGGACTAAACTCCTCCCCTTTTATTAAGACTGTGCAAGGCAACCTAGTATGAGGAATAGGTTCCTAAAAGCCAGCCAAAACATTAAGAATAGGCCCTGCTCCCATTCCTAGGAGTCCTCCAAGTAGACCATGCTACACAACTTTCACATATGTAGAGGGCCTAGGTTGGTCCCATACAGGTTCCCTAGCTGTCTGTTCAGACCCTGTGAGCTCCTGTGAGCCCAAGTTAGTTGCTTATGTGGACTACCTAGTGATGACCTTGACCTGCATAGCTCCTACAATCCTTCCTTTCTTCAACAGGATTCCCCAAGCTCATCTCAGTGCTTGGCTGTGGGTCTCTGCATCTGTTTCCATTAGTTACTGGATGAAGGCTCTCTGAAGACAACTGGGGTAGTCATGAATCTGATTACAGGAGAATGCCAGTTCAGGCTACATATCTACTATTGCTAGAAGTCTTAGCTGGGGTCATCCTTGTAGATTCATGGGAGTTTCCCTTGTACCAGGTTTCTACTAGACCCCCAAATGCCCACCATATTAAGACTTCTCTTTTAGTACTCTCCCCCTTCCAACCTCATGTTCCCATCCCCACCTATTCCCAGTGTACCTAGGAGATTTCTTCTGTTTCTCCTTCCCAGGGAAATTCATGAATCCTTTGAGCTCTCCTTATTACCTAGCCTGTCTGGGGTGTGTATTGTAGCATGATTATCCTTTACAGCTAATATCCACGTATGAGTGAGTACATACCGTGATTTTCTTTCTGACTAAGGATGACCTTTTTTTCTAGTTATGTCCATTTGCCTTCAAATTTCCTGATGTCATTGTTTTTAACAGCTGAGTAAAACTCTACTGTGTAAATGAACCAAAATTTTCTTTATCCATTCTAGGTTGTTTCCAGGTACTGGCTATTATGAATAATGCTATTATGAACATAGTAAAGCCAGTGTCTTTGTGTTACAGTTGAGCATCCTTTGCGTATATGCACAAATGTGGTATAACTGGGTCTTGAGGTAGATTGACTCCCAAGTTTCTGAGAAACTGCTATATTGATTTCCAATGTGACTATATAAGTTTGCACTCCCACCATCAGTGGAGGAGCATTCCTCTTGCTCCCCACCTTTCTACCATAAACTGTTATTAGTGTTTTTCATCTTAGCCATCCTGACTGGTGTAAGATGGTATCTCAGAGTCATTTTGATTTGCATTTCCCTGATGCTAAGGATGTTGAGCTTTTCTTCATGTGTATCTTAGCCATTTGAGATTTTTCTGTTGAAAATTCTCTATTTAGATCTGTACCCCATTTTAAAAATTAGATTATTTTGTTTTGTGATATCTTGTTTCTTGCATTCTTTGTATATTTTGGAAATCAGCCCTCTGTCAGATGTGGGGTTGATGAAGATCTCTGCCCATTCTGTAGTCTGCCATTTTGCCCTATTGACAATAGCCTTTGCCTTACAGAAACTGTTCAGTTTCATGAGGTTCCATTTATTAATTGTTAATCTCAGTGTCTCTGCTAATGGTGTTCTATTCAGGAAGTTGTCTGAAAGTATCTTTTAATACAATTTACTTTCCTGTTTGTTTTATGGATGTAAATGTATTTGCCAGAATGTATGTATGAGTGCTTTATGTGCCTCCTGTGTGTAGAGTTCAGAAGAGAGAATTGGATACCATGGAACTGGATTAGAATCACTTGTTTGGTGCCATGTGTGTGCTGGAAACCTAACCTGTGTTCTCTGGGAGAGCAGCTAGTACTTTTGACTGCTGACCCATCTCTGTTTACCCTCTAGGAAATTATTATCTTTGAATAATTGTCATGCCTCATGTATATCACAAAACTGTCTCTAATTCCTTAAGTCTCTTTTACCTAGTGTCTTAGTTATAGTTAATTATTTTCTGTAACTAAATATCATGACCAAAGCAACTTAGGAAAGAAAGGATTTATTTGTCTTGTACTTCCATATCACTGTTCATGATAGAAGAAAGTCAGGACAGGAATTCAAACAGGGAAGGAACCTGGAGGCAGGAGCTCACACAGAGACTGTTGAGGGGTGCTGCTTACTAGTTTGCTCCTCATGGCTTGCTTACCCTACTTTCTTGTAGAACTCAGGACCACCAGCCCAAGAAAGACACCGTGCACAATGGAATGGGATCTCTCCTATCAATCATTAATTAATAAAGTGTTCTGAGGCTTGTCTGTAGTCTAATTATGGCATCCTGTATTTTCAACTGAGGCTCCTTCCTCTCTGATGACTCTAGCTCATGTCAAGTTGGCATAAAACTAGCCAGTAAAACTGATCCCTTGTGAATTTGACACACAAACACATCACTGTTAAGCCTCAACCTTTCTTTTCTTGTTTATTCCCAAGATCACATATTAATATCAACACCAAAATATAAAACATTTTAGAAACTTAAAAAGGCACATGATCTCTATAAATTCAAATACTTTAAAATTCAATCTCTTTAACAATTCAAAATCTGTTTTAAAACCTAAAATTTCCTTACAAATTCAGTCTTTCAAATGTGGGCTCTTGTAAAATAAAAAAAAAAGTGAAATACTTCCTTCAAGAAGGAAGAATCAGTGCAGACTTGCCATTTGATCACAGGAAAACAAAATTCCAACAACATAAATAACTTAATGTCTAAAATCTGGGATTCACTCATGAACTTCTAGGTTCCTCCAAGGAGTGTGGCTCCTTCTGGCTCTACCTGCACCACACACAGCTTGTCTTCTAAACTCTGGCAGGTTTTACTCCAAGACTGTTGCTGTTCTTGGTGGTCATCCCTTAATACTAGAATCTCCCAAAATCCTGGTGTCCTTTGCTGAAACTGGGCTGTACCTTAACCAGTAGCCTCTCCTGGTCCCTCTTCAGGAAGTCCAGACCTGCCACACAGTGCCAAGCCTTAGCCACTCTCCATGACCCCTCATGCCTTCATAACTAGTACCACCTAGGGGATTCTTTACCTCACTATATTCAACTAACAGCATGATAAAGAACCTTGGCAGCTTCTAGAACACAGCTTCTGTGTGCTGACCCTGAGGAATCACTTCCCAGAAGATCCTACCTCAGTGATGCTTATCTCTCAATCACGGCTGCCGATTCTTTACCCATAGCTAACCAGCATCCATTGTCCCAACAAAGCAAAGGTTTTACTTTGGTGGTTCTAGTCTCTTCTTAATCATAGCTGATTCTTTAACTCCAACTAACCAGATAACACAGATCCTTCACAGAAAAGGCCAGAACAATCTTTGCTTCTCTTGTAAACGTCACAAGCCAGGCCTCAATCATCTATATTGTTTTCAAAATTTACATCTTTCAAGTAACTACAAAACAGCTCACTGAGCTCTGAATACTCAATGGCTTTTCTAGATTAATGTTCCAAAGTCCTTTTACAATCCTTTCAAAAGCAACGTGATCATGTTGGTCACAGTAATACCCCACTCCTGGTACCAGCTTGATGTAGTTAGGGTTACTATTGCTGTGATTAACCATGATGGCCAAAGCAACTTGGGGAGGAAAGAGTTTATTTGGCTCACACTTCCATACCACTTTTCATCATCTAAGGGAATCAAGATAGGAATTCAAATGACAGGAAACTGAAGACAGGAGTTCATGTAGAGGCTATGGAGTGAAGGGTGGTTGATGGCTTGCTCCTTTGGCTTGCTCAGGTTGCTTTCCTATAGAACCCAGGAGCACCAGCCCCAGGGATGACACCAACCAAATGGGCTGGGCAATGCCCCATCAATCACTCATTAAGAAAATGCCTTTCAGGCTTACCTACAGCCTGATTTTATGGATACAATTAGTTAATTGAGGTTCTCTCCTCCCAGATGGCTTTAGTTTGTTTAAAATTGGCATAAAAAGAAAGCATTTTGTCCAGCAGCACATGGTGAATGGATAATTTTTCTTACAGGGTCTGCTGACATTCAGGGATGTGGCTGTAGACTTCTCCCAGGAGGAGTGGGAATGCCTGGAGTCTGCTTGGAGGGATTTGTACATTGATGTGATGTTGGAGAATTACAGCAATTTAGTCTTTGTAGGTAAGTACTTTTCTTTTTTCTTTCTTCCTTCCTTCCTTCCTTCCTTCCTTCCTTCCTTCCTTCCTTCCTTCCTTCCTTCTTTCTTTCTTTCTTTTTTTACTCTTGAGACAGTTTCTTTGTGTAGTTCTGGTGCCTGTCCTAGATCTTGCTCTGTAGATCAGGCTAGCCTCAAACTCAAAGAGATCTGCCTAGCTTTACCTCCCAAGTGCTGGAATTAAAGGCATGCACCATCACTGCACACACTGCCTAACGCTTTTTTTTTTTTTTAAGAATACTTTCCTTGTAGGATTCTTTTTTTGTTTTTTGTTTTTTTGGGTTTTTTTTTGTTTTGTTTTGTTTTGTTTTGTTTTGAGATAGGGTTTCTTTCCTGGATCTCACTCTGTACAGCCCAGGCTGGCCTTGAACTCACAGAGATCCGCCTGGCTCTGCCTCCTGAGTGCTGGGATTAAAGGTGTGCACCACTGCCGCCCAGTTCATTGTAGGATTCTTGACTAATCTTTTCTATTTACCTACTTTGTGCATATGTAAACTCTCTGGAATGTTTAGAGACTACCAGAAATAAGAGAGATTCTAGTAATAAATGCAAGTTTTTCATGGTGTTTCCTTCTTCTCTGTTCTCTGCAAGAGCAACCAATGCTGTATACTTCACAGTTTCTCCAGCACTTTTATCTCGTTTATAATGAAACCTTCAAAGGGAAAATTGAATATTCAGAAAAAGTAAATTCATTGAAGTACATTTAGTAATTGAAATGTTTTGATTTTACTATTATATTAAACTATTTGCCTATTTCTGATTTTTAAAAAATAGAGAGGTTTTACAATAAAGAGGTGATTGTGGTAAGCATGTTGTTTATGTTTAATCTTTCCATTTATTTTGAAATGTGGTTCCTACATTTATTCCTAGCACAACATGATTTTAATCCTACCTCTATGAAAACTGAAGCAAGAAGTTCTGGTGAGTTCTGTGTGTAGTGAGTTCATAGCTGGCCAAGGCTATACGGTGTGATTCTCTCTCATAAATATAAACAAGAAAACAAAGGAACATCCTACATATTGTTATTCAAAGAATTTCTATCTCAAAGTACATTATTGCTCAATCACGTACTACGTTCTGCAAGGTATGCAGTTTAGATAACAATGAAAAGGCTATTATTGATCCTTGAAGTTTGATGGAAATTAAGGTGGTAGTTCTTTTGAGCATTCACTTAATGATAGAGAAACACAAAAGACCTCTATTGAGCGCTCTGTTCCTATGAATTGCTAGTTTTCTTGTTTTTGAGAAATTAAGGATACATTAGTTATTGAACCAATGCCCATTAGCCCAATTTATGCTTATTTTCCAGGGAAACATCATGAGAAGGTCTTGGATCAAGGCTCAAAGCACATTGTCTACGAGTTTATGAATATTCAAGAGAAGTCTCATAAATGTAGTGAACTTGGAAAAATGATTCATGAATCCTCCAAGTGTACATCTTACAGCACAAGTGATATCACAGAAAACTGCAGTGAGTACAGATGTGGAAACAGCATGGAAGCCTCTATTGATTCATCAAACCTAAACAGACATAGAATTGGGAACATTGGAGAAGACCCCTGCAAACATAAAGGCTGTGGGAAATGTTTAAATTTGTGTTCCATCATTAGTCAAAATCAAAGAATGCATATTGGGAAGAAAGAACACAGAAATGCAGAGTATGATAAATCATTTGACTCTAAACATAAACTCATGTGGAAACAAATCCTTAGTGGAGAGAAAGCACAACAATGCATGGAATGTGGAAAATGTTTCTGGGACTACTCAAGCTTCAGTAGACATCAAAAAATCCATTCCAGAGAGAACCTCTACAAATGTAAAAAATGTGGCAAGGGCTTTTATCAGTTGTATCAAGTTAAAGACCATTATAAAACTCATACTGAGGACCGGCCTTACAAATGCAGTGATTGTGAGAAATCCTTTACCAGTGGCTCATATCTTAGAAAACATCAGAATATTCACACAGGAGAGAAACCATATATATGCAGTGAATGTCACAAATGCTTTAGCCAGCTGACATACCTAAGATCCCATCAGAGAATTCATACAGGAGAGAAACCTTATAAATGTAGCATATGTGAGCAATTCTTTACATGTGGGTCAGGACTTCGAAAGCATCAGAGAATTCATACAGGAGAGAAACCTTACAAATGTAGTGAATGTGAGAAATCCTTTACACATGGCTCAGATCATAGAATACATCAGAGAATTCGTACAGGAGAGAAACCATACAAATGCAGTGCTTGTGAGAAAACCTTCACATGTGGCTCAGGTCTTAGACAACATCAGATTATTCATAGAAGAAAGAAACCTTACAAATGTAGTGCATGTGAGAAATCTTTTACTTGTGGCTCAGAACTTAGAATACATCAGAGAATTCATACAGGAGAAAAACCTTACAAATGCAGTGAATGTGAGAAATCCTTTACATGTGGCTCAAATCTTAGAAGACATCAAAGAATTCATACAGGAGAGAAACCTTATAAATGCAGTGAATGTGAGAAATCCTTTACATGCAGCTCAAATCTTAGAATGCACAAAAGAATTCATACAGGAGAGAAATGTTACAAATGTACTGAATGTGAGAAATCCTTTACATGTGGCTCATATCTTAGAATACATAATAGAATTCATACAGGACACAAACCTTACCAATGTAGTACATGTGAGAAATCATTTATATTGTCCTCAGATCTTAGAAAACATCAGAGAATTCATACAGGAGAGAAACCTTACAAATGTAGTGAATGTGAGAAATCTTTTTCGTGTCTCTCAACTCTTAAGAAACATCAGAGAAGTCATATAGGAGAGCACCCTTTCAAATGTAGTGAAAATTGCAAAGTCTTCACTCCCTTCTCAGGTCTAAGAAAATATCAGAAAATTTGTACTGGGCAGAAAAGTTTCCATAGTAAATAATGTGGCATATACCTTTTCAAAGCTGTCACTAGAGACCTCTGCATTCTCTACACTAGAGTATCATTATGAACATGAGAAACGAGAAGGCCTTTAAGTAATGTTCAACTCATAGAAAACATCAAGAGATTATGCTGAGAAAAAATTCTGAAAATGTGACAATGTAAAAAAATTTTCATTAAAACATTTTTTTCCAACCTCAAATACTACATACAAGTCCAAAATGGAGAAGCCTGAAAAATGTGCTATAGTGCAGTAGTTCCTTGGAGACTGAAACATTTTGTGCTGAAGAGAAGCTGATTAAAAAGGAAGTAGCACCTCTGTATAACTTCAGGAAGTCCCTGAAACTGATAGGATTAGCCATACATAACTCCCATGAAGAAACTCAGACCATGCTTTTAAGCATGCTGCTTAAAAGAGGCTCTAATGAAATGAAATGAACCACCAAGAAAAGACACTCTTCAGCCTGTAAATATGCCTGCACGTATGCTCTGGAAGTCCAGGGTTCATAAGCTGTATCCCATGCTGGGTTTGAGTTTCATGACTTTTGTAAGCAACTCTTTCCCCACATTCCTGGTAGTGACCCCAATAAAATTTCTTGGCTCAAGAAGATTGACTTCAGTGGCATCATAGTTATGTCTGTTGTTGGTTCCCATTTTTGTGTAAGTAGATGCATCTCTATGTTGCATCTTCCCAGGAAAGTTTTATCATACATGTGCTGACCCCATTAATTGTTCCTCCAAACTTGTTTTACACCAGAAAATTGAAATTAGAGAGGAAGCTTTTTAAGTGTCAGATTGGTGCTTCATTACACCTTAAAAATTCCACTTTAGAGAACCCGAAGAAATGCATTGAAGCTGTGAAACATTTACACAGAGATACCGGTGTAGGCTTATTTGAAAATTAAATGTTGAGGAAATAAAAAGTAAACCTAAAGTGTATAGTTTGCAAACACTTACTGGTGACCACAGAGGTTAGAGGAGTATTGTTCAAACCCCAGTAGCAAGCTGTTAGGATCCATGTGATGTGGTGCTGACAAACAAAATCAGGTCCTCTTGATGAATAAAGAGTTTTCTTTATTGATGAGCCATCTCTAGCACCACTTATTTTTAACACCAAACAAGCCTGATGACCTGAGTTTGATCCCCAGAACGCGCTTAAACATGAAAAGAGAAAATTGACTTCACAAAGTTGTCTTCTGACTTCTATATATTTATTGTGGCATGTGCATGTCCACATACATGCAATATAATAAAAATGATTTTTAAAGTATTTCAGGTGACTATAGTTTTGTTTTTGGGTTTTTTGTTGTTGTTGATGTTGTTGTTGTTGTTGTTGTTACCTTGGTGCAATTTCCAACCGTAGTGAAATATACTTATACATTTTGCTTCTCAGTTTTATTTTATGGATAAAGTTGATTTGCTCATAACAGTTATAGCCACAAGACTGTGTTTTAGTTTTAGTCTTAGTGTTTAGAGATACAAAGATGTTATTACTGTTGACATTGTTGTGAAGCAACCATTAAAGTGTCATTTACTATTAAGTTGTTATTTTACTATGTCTCTCAGGCAGTATCTAAGGAAAGAGAATAGTGAGTTTGAGGCCCATTTATACTACACAGTGATTTCCAAGTAGCTTGGTCTCTTGGACCTCTCTCAGATTGGAGATGGGGAAATCTTTTCCTACTCTATAAGCTGCTACTTTGTTCAGTTGATGGTATCCTTTGCCTTACAGAAGCTTTTCAGTTTCATGGAATGCCATTTGTTAATCTTAGTGCCTGCACTATCAGTGTTCTGTTCATAAAGTCATCTCCTATGCCAATGCATTCAGTGCTATTCCCCACTTTTTCTTCCATCAGATTTAGTGTACCTGGTTTTATGTTGATGACTTTGATCTACTTATACTTGAGTTTTTTACAAGATGCTAAGTATGAATCTATTTGTATTCTTCTATGTGCAGACATTGTTTGACCACCACCATTTATTGAATGTGATATTTCTTTTCTATTGTGTATTTCTGTCTTTGTTAGAAAAATTAAGTGTCCATAGGTGTGTGGATTTATGTCTGGCTCTTGAATTTGATTTTGTTGTTCAATATATCCCTTTTATGCCAATACCTTGAAGTTTTTATTACTATAGCTCTGTAGTACAACTTGAATGCAGGAATGGTGAGACCTTCAGCAGTTCTTTTATTGTTCAGGATGGTTTATCTATTCTTTTTCTGTGTTGTATGTGTGTGTTTCCATATTAGATGAGAATTTTCCTTTCAATGTCTATGAACAATTGTGTGATAATTTTAGTAGGGATTGCACTGAATGTGTAGATTGCCTTTGGTAGGATGGCCATTTTTACTATGTTATTCCTACTGACCCATGAGCATAGGAAAGATTTACATCTTCTAGTGTCTTCAATTTCTTGAAAGACATTTAAGTGTTTATTATACAAGTCTTTCACTTGCTTGGTTAGAGTTACACTCTAAATATATTATACTTTTTTATATAATTGTGAAAGGTGTTGTTTCTCTGATTTCTTTCTCAGTCCATTTGTCATTTATGGATAGAGGGCTACTGATTATTTTGAGTTAATCTTGTATTCAGTCACTTTGCTGAAAGTGTTTATCAGATGTAGGGTTTCCTGGTGGAAAATTTAGGGTCATTTATGTATATTATGCATATTATATACATTATGTATATGTATATCATCTGCAAATAATACTTTGACTTCTTCATTCACAATCTGTATCCCCATGATCTCTTTCAGTTGTGTTATTGTTCTAGCTAAGACTTCAAGTACTATTAAATAGGTATGGGGAGAGGCCAACCTTGTCTTGTTCCTGATGTTAGTGGAATAGCTTTGAGTTTCTCTCCATTGAAGTTGATGTTGTCTATAGGCTTGCTGTAAACTGCCTTTATTACATTGAGTTATGTCACTTGTATCCTTAATCTCTCTAGAATTTATTAAGAAGGGGCTTTGGAGTATGTCAAAGGCCATTTCTGCATCTAATGAGATGATTGTGTGTTTTCTTTCAGTTTGTTTATATGGTAGATTACATTTATTGATTTTCAAATATTGAACCATCCTCACATCTCTGGAATGAAGCCTATTTGATCATGGTGGATGATACTTTTGAAGTGTTATTGGATTTGGCTTGCAAGTAGTTTATTGAGTATTTTTGCATCTATGTTCGTTAGTAAAATTGGTCTGTAATTCTCTTTCTTTGCTGCACCTTTACGTGGTTGAGTTATCCAGGTAACTGTAGTTCAAAAAATAAATTGAGCAATGCTCCTTATGTTTCTAGTTTATGGAATAATTTAAGGAGTACTGGTCTTAACTTTTTGAAAGTCTAAAGAAACATCTGGCCCTGGACTTTTTTTTTTTCTTTTTTCTTCTTTTGTTGGGAGACTTTTAATGACTGCTTCTATTTAACTAGGGATTATAGTTCTCTCCAAATAGCTTATCTCATTCTGATTTAACTTTGCTAAGTAGTACTTATAGAAAATTCCATTTCTTTTAGATTTTCCAGTTTGGTGGAATTTTAAAAAGTATGTCCTTATGATTCTCTGGATTTTCTCAGTGTATGTGTTTTATGTCCTTCTTTTCACTTCTGATTTTGTTAATTTGGATATTTTCTGTACATCTTTTAATCGGTTGTGATAAGGGTTTGTCTATATTGTTGATTTTTTTTAAAAAAATCAACTCTTTGTTTCATTGAGTATTTGTATTGTTCTCTTTGTTCCTATTTTATTGATTTCAACCCTCAGTTTGATTATTTCTTGCCACTTACTCCTCTTGGGTGTTATTCTTTTTGTTCTAGATTTTCAAGTGTGCTGTTAAATTGCTAGTATGAAGTTTCTCCAGTTCTTTCATGTAGGCATTTAGTATTATGAAGTTGTCTGTTAATACTGCTTTCATTGTGTACTATAAGTTTGAATGTGATGTATATTTATTTTTATTGAATTCTAAAAAGTCTTTAGTTTCCTTGTTTCTGTCTTAACCCATTTTTCATTCAATAGAGACTTGTTCACTTTCCATGAGTTTGTATGCTCTCTCTCTCCTTCCCTCCCTCTCTCCCTTTGTTTCTTTCTTTTTCTGTTGTTGATATAAAACTTTAATCCAGTCTGATAGGATGTAGGGAGTTACTTCAATTTTCTTGTATGTATTAAGACTTGTTGTGTGAGTATGTGGTCAGTCTTGGAGAAAGCTTCATAAGGTGTAGAAAAGAATGTATGTTCTTTTGTGTTTGGTTGAAATGTTTTGTAAATATTTGTTAGTCCATTTGGTGTATAAAGTCTGTTAGCTCAGCTTTATATCTAAATGCACAGCAGTTCTAATAGCCTGCATGAGACCCGAGCTAGCCAAGCCAGGCCAAATCCCACTGTGAAGAATAAGAGTTTTGGGTGAAATCCATCCCTAGCAGAGTATTGTTAGCTGCTGTTCAAGGAATAGTCTGTAGCTTCCCTCCCTCTCTTTTTTTCCATGTAATATATGCATTCATATTCTTTTGGCTCCCTCATGTCCAAATTTCTTCCTCCTACATTCTTATCTTTAAACTTCATTTTTTTTTCCTCTTGGAAAAATATCAAACCAGCCAACCAACCAACAAACCTACAAAAACAACAACAACATAGCAAAACAAAACAAAAAGCCTACTTAGTGTTGATCAACTATTCCTGGCATAGGCCCTGCCTGTAGTGTGGTTGATAAGCTCAGTGCGACTGCGTTAGAGAAAACTGATTTTCCCTTTCCTACCAGGTATCAATTGCACACAGCTTCTTGGTAAAAAATGGGACTGACTATGTCTCCTTCCTCCTCACTGCTGTTTTTTTTTTTCCTGGATTCAATACATGCAGCCCTTATGCATGCTGTGACAGTCACCATGATTTCATAAATGTAACAACTATTATAGAAGTAGTGTAGAAGATGCACTTTTGTTATAGTCATAAAAATCTCTTTGTATACTTTCATAACCTCTATTTCTCATAGATTCCTGAGCGAGGGGGGGGGCATTTAATAATGATATCCTATTTAGAGTAAACTGCTCTAGAGTCTTTGCACAATTCTTTCCACAATGGGTGCCTATGTTAATTACCATTCACTGCCAGAAGCTTTTTTGACTAGGTTTCAGTGATGTACTGATTTTTGGGTATAACAGTATATCATTAGGAGTTATTTTATTATTATGTCCCTTTAACAGAATAATAGGAGGTTTCCCCTTGGGCCCATGACTTACCTCGTCTCGGGTTCTTGGCCACACCAGCAGGATCAGTTGTGCATTCCATCTCATGAAATGGGCCTGAAATCAAATAAAAAAGTGGTTGATTACTCCCAAACATCTGTGACACAATTGCACCAGTATATATTGCAGGTACAAAGCTAGTGGAGTTCAAAAGGTTTGTAGCTGGGTGATACTGATGATTACTTTCCTCATCTGTTGCATGTATATTAACTTCAATCACTATGAATGATAGTCAGGTGGAACTTTGACGAGGCCATCAGTTGGTTTTTGTTTTTTTTTTTGTTTTTTTTTTGTTTTGTTTTTTTGTTTGTTTGTTTGTTTTTCGAGACAGGGTTTCTCTGTGTAGCTTTGCGCCTTTCCTGGAACTCACTTTGGAGAACAGGCTGGCTTCAAACTCACAGACATCCGCTTGCCTCTGCCTCCCGAGTGCTGGGATTAAAGGCGTGCGCCACCACCGCCCGGCCGGCCATCAGTTTTAATTCCCCACATTCAATGACATAAGTGCTGTGTTCAGTAACAAATCTTAGCATCTGGTTTTAGCATGTAAATATCATTGGCAATAGCTTGTAATGTTTATGAGGCCCATAGCAGCTCATTGGCCAACAATAAAATAAAATGTAACCTCTTAGTGGTACTAGGGGTTGAACTTGGTACCATAAGATGTCTAGTTGGGGGCTTGTCTCCCTCATTCTATTGTGATTCCACTTTAAGTTTTTCATATGTGTATAGGAATCATCTATAATAATATTTTTATATGGCTTTCCAAAATATGTTTGGTGTGTTTTCCCTCTTTCTATTCCACCCATTACCCTTTATTCCATGCTTCTTACCTCTCCTAGTCTAATTACTTCAGTATTCCTTTGTAATACTATTTTCTATTTCCTCTTTCTTGATAGTTTCTCTCTGGACCACCCCCCCATTCCCGTACTACATACATAACCTTTGTCTTATTCTTAGTGAAGTAAATATATGTAAAGCTTAAAAAATAACATATACACAAATGATAAACCACAATGTGAGTCTTTCTGAGTCTCTGTTACCCCACCTTTGTGATTATTTCTGTTTCTATTTATGTACAAATTCAATATTTTTATTTTTCTTAACAGTTGAATGATATTTCATTGAATAAATATACCATGTTTTCATTATCAAGTGATGCATAGGGAGCCTGTTTCTAACTTCTGGGCATTATGAACTGGGCAGCAATGAACACAGATGAGCAGGTGTCTCTGTGGTAGAATCCTTTGGGTATACGCCAAAGAGTAAAAGAGCTGAATCTAGTGTTAGAGCAATTTTCATTTTTAAAGGAACTTTCATACTAATTTGCATAGTGCTGCACTAGTTTGAACTCCCATCAGCAATAACTGTTTCCCTTTCCCCACATCCTCATCAGCATGTGCTGTCATTTATTTACTAATGCAGAGTCATATATATATAAAATCATATCATCTGCAAATAAGAATACTTTCCTTCTTTCTTTGTTTTCCATTGATGTCCTCCTATTATCACTCAAACTAAATTTCAAATACTACATTGAATAGGTATAGAGAGTCAAATATTATATTGAATAGTATAGGATACACACACACACACACACACACACACACACACACACACCTATACACCTTTGACCTATTCCTGACCTTAGTGAAAATGCTTTCAGCTTATCTCTGTCTGAGACAATATTGGCTGTGGGATTACTCTAACTTGTCTTTATTATGTTGACATGTGGTCCTTGTTTCCCTATTCTAACAGAAGTTTTATCATAAAGGGGATGTTGGATTTCAAAGGCTTTTCCTGTATCTGTTTATGTTGTGGGTTATGTTTATTGGTTTCTGTATGTTTAACCATCCTTGCTTCTCTGGAATGATGCCAACTTCATTGCAGTGCATTGTTTAGGTTTGCAGGTATTTATTGAGATTTTTTTTAACTTAAGTTCATAAGAAATATTGCTCTATAATTTTCTGGGATTTTTCTTTTTGGGGGGCTTCATGTGATTCTAGTGTCAGTTGTGTTAGTCATTTCAAATTAGTAATTAGGAAATGTTCCTTCAAATTATATTTTGTAACACAATTTGAGGAATATTGCCATTAGGTCTTCTTGGAAAGACTCGCAGAATCCTGTCAGGAATCAATTTGGCTCAGGATTGTTTTGATTGAACAATTTTAATTACTGCACCTTTTTTACTAGGGGTTGTAGAATTGGTTTATATTTATTGCATCTTGATTTAATTTTGGTAGGTCATCTATATCAAGAAATCATCCATTTCTTTTAGGTTTTCCAGTTGACATGAATATAGATTTTTAAGACACAATTCTCTGAGTTCCCTTGGTATTTATTTTAATGTCTCTGTTTGTTTCTAATTATGTCAATATGGTTCTGCTCTCTTCTATGATTAATTTAGAAAAAGATTTTTCTTTTTTTTAAATAAATTTTTTATTAAGATATTTTCTATTCATTTTACATACCAACCACAGAATCCCCTGTCCACCCTCCTCCCACAACCCAGCCTTCCTCCCCATCCAATCCCCCCATTCCTACCTCTCCTGACGAGTTAGGAGAGCCTAGTACATTTAGTTGAGGTCAGGTCCAAATCCCTCCTCCCTGCACCAAGGCTGAGGAAAGTGTCTCACCACAGGCACTGGGTTCCAGAAAGCTGGCTCATGTACTAGGGACAGGTCCTGGTCCCACTGCCTGGGCCCCCCCTAAACAGTTCAAGCTAGACAACTGTCTCTCTTATCCAGAAGGCCTAGTCCAGTACTATGGGGGCTCCTCAGCTATTGGTCCACAGTTCATATATTTCCACTAGTTTGGCTAGTTGTCTGTGTACTTTTTCCAGTCATGGTCTGGATATCCCTTGCTCACAGAATCCCTCCTCTCTCCCATCTACTGGACACCTGGAGCTCTGCCTGGGACCCAGCCATGGATCTCTGCATCTGTCTCCATCAGTCACTGGATAAGGGTTCTATGATGACAGTTAGGGCATTCAGCTGATCACCAGAGTAGGTCAGCTCAGGCAGCTTCGTGACCATTGTCTATGGGGGAGTCATCCCTGTGGGTTCCTGGGAAACCACTCCCCAGCACTCTGTTTCTCCCTATTCCCATGGTGTCTTCATTTATCATGGTATCTCTTTCCTTGTTCTCCCACTCTGTTCCCACTCCAGCTTGAACCTCCTACTCCCCTAAGCTCTCATCCCCCATCCCTTGCCCTACATTACCCTCCCCTCACCCCAAGTTTGCTCATGTAGATCTCATCCATTTCCCCATCACTGGGCAATCCATGCATCCTTCCTAGGGTCCTCCTTAACTAGCTACTCCTGCCTAGAGCTGTGGGTTTGCAGTCTGGTTATCCTTTGTTTTATATCTAGTATCCACTTATGAGTGAGTACATACCATGTTTCTCTTTCTGAGTCTGGGTTACCTCACTCAGGATGATATTTTCTAGTTCTATCCATTTGCTTGTGAACCTCATGATGTCATTGTTTTTCTCTGCTGAGTAGTACTCCATTGTGTATATGTACCACATTTTCTTTATCCATTCTTCAGTTGACGGGCATATAGTTGTTTCCAGATTTTGACTATTATGAATAATGCTGCTATGAACATAGTTGAGCATGTGTCCTTGTGGTATGATTGAGCATTCCTTGGGTATATGCCCAAGAGTGGTATAGCTGGGTCTTGAGGAAGATTAATTCCCAATTTTCTGAGAAACTGCCATACTGATTTCCAAAGTGGCTGTAAAAGTTTGCATTCCTACCAACAGTGTAGGAATGTTCCCCTTGCTCCACATCCTTTGCAACATAAGCTGTCCTCAGTGTTTTTGATCACAGCCATTCTCACCAGTGTAAGATGATGTCTCAGAATTGTTTTGATTTGCATTTCCCTGATGAGTAAGGATGTTGAGCAATTCCTTCTGTTGAGAATTCTCTGTTTAGCTCTGTAGCCCATTTTTAATTGGACTATTAGATATTTTGATGTCTAGTTTCTTTTTTTTCTTTTTTTTTTTTTTGGTTTTTTTTTTTCGAGACAGGGTTTCTCATGTAGCTTTGCGCCTTTCCTGGAGCTCACTTGGTAGCCCAGGCTGGCCTCGAACTCACAGAGATCCGCCTGCCTCTGCCTCCCGAGTGCTGGGATTAAAGGTGTGCACCACCAACGCCCGGCAATGATGTCTAGTTTCTTGAGTTCTTTACATATTCTGGATATCAGCCCTCTGTCAGATGTGGTGTTGGTGAAGATCTTTTCCCATTGTGTAGGCTGTCATTTTGTCTTATCGACAGTGTCCTTTGCTCTACAAAAGCTTCTCAGTTTCAAAAGGTCCCATTTATTAATTGTTGCTCTCAGTGTCTGTGCTACTGGTATTATATTTAGGAAGTGGTCTCCAGTGCTAATGTGTTCAAGACTACTTCCTACTTTCTCTTCTATCAAGTTCAGAGTAACTGGATTTATGTTGAGGTCTTTGATCCACTTGGACTTAAGTTTTATGCATGGTGACAGATATGGATCTATTTGCAGTCTTCTACATGTTGACATCCAGTTATGCCAGCACCATTTTTTGAAGATGCTTTATTTTTTCCATTGTACAGTTTTGACTTCTTTGTCAAAAATTAGGTGTTCATATGTGTGTGGGTTAATGCCAGGGTCTTCAATTTGATTCCATTGGTCCACATGTCAGTTTTTATGCCAGTACCAAGCTGTTTTTATTACTGTAGCTTTGTAGTACACCTTGAAGTCAGGGATCATGATGCCTCCAGAGGTTGTTTTATTGTACAGGATTATTTTTAGCTATTCTGGTTTTTTTGTTTTTCCATATGAAGTTGAGTATTGTTCTTTCCAGGTCTGTGAAGAATTGTGTTGGGATTTTGTTGAGAATTGCATTGAATCTGTAGATTGCTTTTGGTAAGATTGACATTTTTACTAAGTTAACCCTACATAACCATGAGCGTGGGAGATCTTTCCATTTTCTAATATCTTCTTCAGTTTCTTTCTTCAGAGACTGAAAGTTCTTGTCATACAGGTTCTTCACTTGCTTAGTTACAGTTACCCCAAGGTATATTATTATTTGTGACTATTGTAAAGGGTGATGTTTCTCTGATTTCTTTCTCAGCCCTTTATCATTTGTATATAGGAGGGCTAATGATTTTTTTTTGTGTGTGTTAATCTTGTATCCTGTCACATTACTGAAGGAGTTTATCAGCTGTAGAAGTTCCCTGATAGAATTTTTGGGGTCACTTATTTATACTATCATATCATCTGTAAATAGCTCAATTTTGACTTCTTCCTTTCCAATTTCTATCCCTTTGATCTCCTTTTGTTGTCTTATTGATCTAGCTAGAACTTCAAGTACTATATTAAATAAGTATGGAGAGAGCTGACAGCCTTGTCTTGTTCCTGATTTTAGTGGAATCACAGTTTCTCTCCATTTAATTTGATGTTGGCTGTCAGCTTGCTGTAAATTGCCTTCATTATGTTTAGGTATGTTCCTTATGTTCTTTATCTCTCCAAGAACTTTATCATGAAGAGGTGCCAGATTTTGGCAAAGGCTTTTATAGCAGCTAATGAGATGATTGTGTGGGTGTTTTCTTTCAGTTTGTTTATATGATGTATTACATTGACAGATTTCTGTATGTTGAACCATTCTTGAATCCCTGGGATGAAGCCTACTTGATCATGGTAGATGATTTTTTTGATGTGTTCTTGGATTTGGTTTGCGAGTATTTTATTGAGTATTATTATTATTTTTTAAAGGCTGTTTTTTAAAGATTTTATTTATTTATTATGTATACAGCATGTATGACAGCAGGCCAGAAGAGGGCACCAGATCTCATTACAGATGGTTGTGAGCCACCTTGTGGTTGCTGGGAATTGAACTCAGGACCTCTGGAAGAGCAGTCAGTGCTCTTAACCACTGAGCCATCTCTCCAGCCCCCTTATTGAGTATTATTGCATCAATGTTCATGAGAGAGATTGGTCTGTAATTCTCTTTCTTTTTTGCATCTTTGTGTGGTTTTGGTATCAGGGTAACTGTAGCCTCATAAAAGGAGTTTGGTAATGTTCCTTCTGTTTCTATTGTGTGGAACAATTTGAAGAAGACATGAAGAATAATGTTCTACCTTTCATGAAGGGTTAAGTTGAGGAACTACTGATGTATTTTGGCAATGTTGTTTGCCATTAAGGAGATCAATAGCAATCCCCAACTATCACTCAATACATCTCTATAATTTGGGATCCATAGTGTTGTATTCAGTATTATTATTATTCAGTATTACTATTATTCAGTATTATTATTCAGTATTATTATTGCATTAGTTCACTCTAAGGAAACTCATAACCTCACAGGGAAGAGATTCACTATTCCTAATTACAGTCGCACATAAGAAAACAAATCAGCTGCTGTACTTACAGGAGTATCATGGATAATATCTGGAAACTTAGGGATATTTACAAATTACCAAAGGTGACAGAGGGTGGAGTGAGGGAATATGGAGTTGATGACATTTCTGGTGGTTGCTAGGGAAACTAGATAAGACATGAATTACTACTCATCACTGAAGGGAAAGTATGCTTACCTTTGTTGATGAATCTCCATCACTGCATCTTGGATTGTAGAGAAGTGGGTGAGCGAAACAGGCACAGCACATCTGAGTAATGTCATGAATCTTCTGGATCACTTAGGAATTAAGGTGCTACTTTAAAAGTAACATGAGTGATATTAGTCCTAAGGGCTTCTAACTATTGTTTTAGGGTTGAGTTGTGTGCTATGACAATGTTTTTCTTTCTGATATATTTTTCCCATCAGTTTACTTTTGACCTTTTGATACTATCCTGAGTGATCAAGCCAGGTGTCTCTGTATCAAGTGGCCCACAAGGATATATCTTTGCCACTGGGCATGACTTCTTTGATGAATTATTTCCAGTGGGCCTGGGTGGGGCTGTTCATTTCAGATGACCACAAAGGCACTCAGATTGTATCAGACTTGAGAAGAAAGATGGATAAAAGTGGAGTCTGCATAGCATTTGTGGAAATAATCCTAGTCAGCAGGGGTTTATTTCTTACTAAATCTTGGGAAAGATGGGTACATTTAATTTTATTAACTGTGATTATTATTTATGTGGATACTGATTCTCCATTAAAATTAATAGTAAATATTATGCATTGGTCACTCACCTGGAAAATCTGGGTTCTAAACTCACAATGGAATGTTTCCACAGTTGATAAATACCACATATAGTCATTGCACAGGACTCTTGTTTTTTCACACTATCAAGAGGAAATAGTTAACTTTACAGATTTTATACAGACAACCAATCCTTCCAAACACTGAGAAGAAATTTAGCTTCATGCATTGTGGACATTGTTTTTCAGCTGCTCATTTTCAAGGAACAATTGTAAAATTCTGAATAACTGTCTTCACAGTATCTCCTTGGGATTCTTACCTGGGAATATATTTTACATGGCCATGAATGAAGAGAGTTACAATGTATACAATGTTTTATATGGAATGGCCCACTATCTACATGAGATGTTCTTCCTCTCAATCAAGTATAAATCAATTTCATGGAAATGGGAAAGAGAAAGTATAGGCAGAGTTTTTTTGTCCCTCCAGCCAACTCCCAAATAAACACACAGAGAATTAATATTAATTATAAATGCTCAGCTAATAGCTTAGGCTATTTATTAACTATCTTTTATAATGTAAATTAACCCATATTTCTTATCTCTGTTCTGCCATGTGGTGGTACCTTTTTTCAACTTGACAAGTTCATGTTGCTTTTCTCTTTAGCTCCTCACTATCCAATGACTGTGCTTCTTCTTCTTCTTCTTCTTCTTCTTCTTCTTCTTCTTCTTCTTCTTCTTCTTCTCCTTCTTCTTCTTCTTCTCAGCATCCCTCTGCTCTGAAAATCCTGTCTAGCTATGGATAAGTCAGCTCTTTATTAATGACTGAGAGTAATACATATTCATATTGTACAAAAAGAGTATTCCACAGCAAGAAAGTGTTCTTTCCCTGACAGGTAATATTACTTCCATAGTATTGTAACATCAACAATGTGTCCCACTGTGGATTTATAAAGGCACTTGGGCTAGGCAATACATAATTTAGAATATTTTGTCAACAAGCCAACATGACAGGCTCTACTTGTCTCACTGCCTAATGATAGATAGAAACCAAGGTTTCAATGTCTCAGATGAATGTGGTATCTGTAATAAAGAGGGCCTTTGTTTTAAGTCATTACAGTTTGACTACAATGAGCCTTGTGATCTTCCCACGACAAAATGTTCAACCTAAATAATCCATATATCTTCTGACATTTCTCACACCAGAGATGGTATGAACTAGACTGGTATGAGCACTTTTATTTTGTGGAGTAGAGACACAAACACTATTCAGCATGATCAATGTCTAAATTGAGAGTCTGTATTAATACACCAGTGACTACCTGGAGAGAAACACTTCTCAAAGAACAGCCTCATATTCATTTTATAGGCAGCTTTAAAATGCAAAGAACACAGAAAAACTACATCATGGTTGGCAGTTGTAAGAGGAAGTAAAGCAAGCAAGCAAGCAAGCAAGCAGTTTAATAGAAGCCAAAAACATGCAGTTAGCTGGGGCATTTCAACCCTGAGTTTCTAGAACATGGTTGGGGACTTTTCACTGTAGAGGTAGAAAATGGGGCTCAGTTTCAATCTAAACCAAAGATAGCTCCACCTGAGACAAGCTGGAAGAACTTTGCCCTGTCATATTCTACAAACATTGTGCTAAACAAATGATCACATAATATTCTATTAAAAAAATCATTCACTTTATGCAGTGCAACTGTAAATAGTCTAAAAACTTACTTGGGTGTTATCTTTTCAAGAAAGTTGGGATTTGTCTCAATACATTTTCATTATTTAGGAGTGCTTGGCTATACGTTTTCTTTTCAAAATGACTGATCTTTGAGGAACATAATGCTTTGTCCACTTTTCTAGGCTTTCATTTGTTCAACATCATGGATGCCCATGTTAAAGTCACTTTTAACTTGGTAATTAAAGTCAGTAGGAGATTGTCCTTAATTCTGGCTCAGTTTTACCTTTATGGGGCCTATTTATCACAAGATCATGCACCTATTTAGGTTCACCCTTTTCGGAAGAGCACCCAACTGACCAAACCTGTTGGAGACCATGTGGTTCTTGACTGGAATGGGAAATCAGACACAGACTATGGTATTCTCAATGTTTGAGGTTTCTCAAAGGGTTTAGTGCTGAGCATGGTAATAGGAACAGTTTTCCCAAGTGATTCCCAGGGACACTTGTCTTTATCAGAGCACATGATACAATGGCCTACAGGACTTACAGGGTTGGTTTTCAAATTATCTCAATGTTTTCACCCATATATAAATAACAAAAATAAGTTTCCAATTGTCACATGGTCTGTCATTGCTACATTGGGGCCCATATAAATAAATACAATGTCCAGTATCCTAAAGAATTGTCTACCAGTTAGATCATTTATTTTTAAATCCATTAATTCATGTTATATCATAAATAAATGACACATTTCAGTTTATTCTTCTGGCTAGTTTTATGTCAACTTTATGAAACCTAGAGTCATTTGGAAAAATGGACACTCAATAGAGAAAATGCTTCACCAGGTTTACCAGTTATGAAAAATCATTCCCCACATTACTGTTTTTCTACATCTGCAGAATATAAACAAGTGGAATATATCTGTGAGTGAACTGTAGAAATTATCTTCTTCCTTCCAGCTGTAGGTAAACCACTGGTTCCACTTCATTTTATTTCCCACTGAAATAACACACTTTAAACATTGCTTCCTACAAAAACCACTCTTTCCACATTAGAGCAATGCAACATTTTACCATGAACTTGAACACAACCCACTATAAGTACCAAGTCTTCATGACTTTTGAGAACACAGCTCAGTGTTCTCATTTAAGCCTTTTGTCTTTTGCATCTCAAACTGCATGATTGCCAGCAAGGTTCCAAATACTCAGCATATAAGAAAGGTTGTGTTTTATTTTCCATATTTATATATACCTATACATACATACATACATACTTTATGAGTACAATAAACAATATATTATGCAAAAAAATCAAGATTATGATCAGTATGCAGCAAACACATATTGGGCCATAATGGGAGAATATAACTGAATCCATATTTACAGTAGAGTACTGTGTCTAATTTAATGTTTTATTCAGAAGAAAAATATTGATATATCTATTAATGAAGATGACCATAGAGTTATATAATTATATAATTTCTGAAACTTGTGTGTTGAATCTCAGCCACATCCTGAAATTTTCAAATCTCAAATCTCTGCCTCAGATTAAAGGTGTACCATTGACTGATTTCTATGTTTTATATGGTGGCTGGGGTTTTCCTCTGATCCTCAGATAAGCTTTATTAGGTTGCACAATATTTAGGGGTACACAATATATCACCACATTTCCCCTTATGTTATCTAAAATAAAAATATAATATAAAAAACTATATATAGTAAGTACAATAACTATATACAATATATACAAGCAATGAATACATCAATAATGTCTAGCCCATTTGCATTTGACAAATTCAGAGAAATTATTTTATTATCGATTCTATTTTTGTGAATACAGAGGATTGTATCTAACGTACCTTCTATCCTAATTTACATTACAAAGACTATCTTTTGGTAACTTTCAAACTGATAAGTTTTACACCTCTTTAGTGAGTTTCTTTTCAGAATTTCTTTATAAGTAAAACTATAACTATCTAATCTTCAACTCCCTCAGAGAACAGAGAAGGAAATAATATGACCTAGTAAAACAGAAAGTGCAAATGAGTGACTTCTAAAAAATGTGAGTTATGACAGAAACAGCTAGCTGCCTGGACAGTCACCCAAGTTTTCTCTGCAATGTTGGGGCATCATCTTCAGCCTACAGGCTTATCATATCTGACAGACTCCTCTGTGAAACAGGATTTTCTAAAGACCCTTCCTACCTTGTCTTGGCAAGGATTGGTAGTCCTTTTTTTTGTGTGTGTCCTGCTTGTCCATTTTGGACAGTATACTGTCAGCAGTCAATGTAAGGGCAGTTTCTTTCCCAGTGGCCAATTTTTTGCCACAGTGAAAGTAAACTCCATGTGGAGTTTCTTCAATACCTATTGTTTTCACTGAAGTAGATTGATGATGCCAGAGGCAGACATGTCTCATTGTCATATAAAAAGAAAAAAATCTATGTTATTAAAACATCTTAAATGCCATATTATGCAGATCTCTGAAGTGTTTGAAGGTAACCTGTCTATCTTAAATATATCTCTGCTTGACCTTGGAAACATACCTAATATGACTACAAGTTCGATTGTAATGACTAACTACTAATACATGTCTCTATATACTAATTAGTTGGTAATAATAACTTTCAAGGATTAGCAAATTGCATTACATTGTAAAATGAATTGTATAGGTACAATACCTTGAACAAGATTAGAAATATATGTACAATATATTCTAACAAAATCAATCTGAAATTTGTATCAATATATAAAATTTGTATACAATATACAAAAATTCAATCCAATGTAAAATATATTAAAACTAGTAGTTGCCTTCTAAAAGTAGATTCAATAATTTACCTTTTTATCTTTTCATATTCTCTCTTTTTTTCAGTGTAGATTCAATAATCTACATTTTATCTTATCATATTTATATCCTCTTTTTTTCTTTTGAGAGTAGATTCAATAATCTGCCTTTTATCTTATATCTATATCCTCTTTTTTTTCTTTTCAGAGCAGATTCAGTAATCTATCTTTTATCTTATATCTACATCCTCTTTTTTTCAAACAAGAACTTTAAACCTAATCTCCTTTGTTTAGCCTTTTTCTTAACCATAAACAATAAGAACTTGTAAACAACCATCCTAAACAATGACAATTATCCATAACCCATTGAAAGACCAAAAACCACCCACCCACACCTCTTGGAAATGTGGGCATCTTGTTCTTAAAATTACTTCCTGCTGTTTGGGGGTGAAGGCATCTTTAGGGGATCCCGAAAAGAAAAATTCTGAGTTAATTGTCAAGTTCTGGGAGAGTTAACTACATCACTTGTTGTCCAGTTTCTGCATATGGGAAAATTCAGGACTTGTCTCAAGCCCTTGCTCAAGTAGTCTGTGAGGCTGGATCATCTCAGCTAGTCATCTTGAAATTATCCTGAGCAATTTGTAGTCCAAAGCTGATCTTTGGGTGGCGTTTTCCAGCCTAGTGGTATTATTATCAACCTGATGGAATCATCATTGTGGGGCCTTACCATCTTTTTCAAATTTGCTGTTAGGTGTAGTCATGGTTCCCTGTAGAAAAAATGATAGAAACTCAAACCCAAAATAATGTACAGGAAGCTAGATGAAGCCTTCTTTATACAATTAGGTAGTACTCTATATGACCATTAATATCATGACAAAAGTTTATATATATATGTCTTGATATAAAATAAGTACCTTAAGAAAATTATTAAACAGTCAAAATAGAACCAGAGAATTATGAGATTAGTGGCAATAAAATAGTCCTTTAATTTTGGTTTTCTTCTCTCTCTTATCAGATGGCTCTTCTGACATGATATAGAGATTTTGGATTTTCCTTTTAACAAGCATGCTTGCTTTACAGAAGGAAAGAGCCACACTCCAACTCCAAAGCCAGCTTTAATTTTTAATTGAATTGGGACTACATAAAGACCATGTGTATTATGTTGATGGGGGAATATCTTTCTATATGCTGTGAAAATGTTGCTCTTTAAAAGTAGATTCAATAATCTACCCTTCCATCCTATCATATCTATATCCTATCCCCATTTCTTCTTTTAGAAAGAGATTGACTATGACCAATAACAATTTGTAACCAACAACCTAAACAAAGACATACATCCATAATCCATTTTTTGGGAATGTGCGCATAGTGTTCTAGGCTACTACCTTCTGATAAAGGGTGCTGTATTCTTATGGGGATCCTGAGAAAATTAAGAGTTATGGTCAGGTCCTGACTGGAATAGTTTGTGAGGCTGCATTGTCTGAGCTAGTTGCCTTGAAACCATTCTGGATATTGGATCATCTGGGCCATACTGTCATCAGAGACCTTTTATGAGGTCTTGGCTGGTCAACCTATATTAGCCTGGAAGCAATCCACAGCTTCTCATCTTCTGTGGAAACAAAAGCAGAACCTCTTTTCCAAAGCAATATATCCTTAGACATAGATTTTGAAATCATGATACCTTTAAAATATACATATTGATTTAACTAAGCAGCTTTTACAATCAAATGTCTTTCTGCAATTAAAAATCCCAAAGACAACACAATCCAGATTCTCTGTGTAATTCCCATCTTTACATGGCTTATTTTTTTTATATTACCTTTACTTTCTCTTTAAAGACTTTATTTTTAAAAACTATTTCTTTATATAACTGTCTATATTTCTTTTCCTCTCTCTACCAAGTCTATGTACATTTTTACACACACCAGAAACCATTTACAGGTTTATTTAATCTGAATCTGACTTATTGTGAATCTATTGCTTTAAACTGTAGAATGAAAAGGAGTGAAATGGCAGCTTTGGCTGCTGGCTCTGCCAACCTCAGCTTCCCAACATGGTGGAACTATGTTTATAGCCAGCTCTAGGAACCATGCTCACCATGGACTCTGTGAAGCAGTGAGTCTATGCTTCCATCCATCAGCGTATAACCCAGAAACATCTTTTTTTTTTGTCTATACTAGCAAAAACTATATCCATCATGCACCATGCTGCATGGCTTGCAGATGCCTCTGTATACTGTGGTGAAAATCCATAGCCATGCCACTTAGCTCATGGTGGCTGGTGGCCAGCTCCATCTTGTAGGCAGCTGTTGGGAGACAAGTCTGTGCTGCTGCTGATATGAGATGGTGAGACTAGGAAGCCTAGTATGGTTTCATTTCGTGAAGTCAGAATCTTTAAGCTTTCTTAGGTCTATGAGGATCAATGCCCAACAGTGAGGAATCTTTAGACTCATAAATACAGGATAGATGGAATATTTTCTTTAATTTTGCCAATACAAATAGACTAGATATTATAACTGTAATTCTTGCTTGATATATGTAATTATACTAGGTTAAAGTTAAAACCTTACTTTTGTTTAGAAAGAAAAGGGGAAGTGATGGGGAAATGTCTTTCTGTATGCTATGAAAATACGTTGGTCTGATTGGTTGATAAATAAAGATGTTTGGCCTATGGCAAGGCAGCTTAGAAGTAGACAGACAATCCAAACAGAGAATTGGGAGAATGACAGAGCAGAGAAGAGACTGCCAGCCACCTCCATGAGAAACAAGGTGTAAAAGTATTATTAAGCTACAAGCCACCTGGCAAAATATAGATTTATAGAAATGGGTTAAATTAAGATATAAGAACTAGAGAGCAAGAAGCCTGTCATGGCCATAGTTTAAAAATAATATTAGCCTATGTGTGTTCATTTGTGTCATTGGGGCTACAGGATCAGCAGGTGAGAGAGATTTGTTCTGACTACAGGCCAGGCAGAACACAGGAAAACTTTCAGCTACATTATGTGTCTGTACAGAACAGCAGAAACAAACATTTAGGAAGACATGAAATTTTATCCTGTTAGATATATGATATACCAATAGGTCAATTTACTCTTTTTCTTGGGACATTTCTTCTGGATGGTTTGTCCTTTTTCTTCAGATGTTTCATTTGTCCAGTGTTCTTCAAATTCCTTAGCTTTCATTCTCCTGAAAGACAAAAACAAAAATCCTTCCCCAACTCTAACTTTAGGGAGGTTCTAAATCAAATCTTTATCAATTTTGATTTATAATTTTTCCTTACATTTTTTTTATTTTCTAAAGTTGCTCTATCTTCCAGAGCAGTATGGCTTTTTACAATAGGCATTAGGTTCTTTAATTCTTCTGGGAAAGTGTTTCTTCTATGATGGCAGGAAAGCACTGAACTGAATTTGACATGAGGGCCTGCAAGAGGCCTGTTAGGATATTTCCTAATGGCAAAGGCAAAGGATTACTTTGTCTGTCCCTTGTTGATCTACATTCATTAGTCCAATTGCAACACCTTCTGTTGGGATTATTCCTTGAGAAAACATTATGTCTAGAAATGCCCTGTTTACATTCCCTTTTTAGGTGATCTTGTTTATTACATTTGAAACATTTGACATTACTATTTTTTTCAAAATTCTGGAAATCCCCTCTCCTATCCGAAGTATCATCATGGTCATGAGATTCAATATTCATTGTATCTCGGATCCATTCCTCCAAGACTACTGATCCTGCCTTTAATGGCATAATTACCCTTCTGCATTGTGCATTAGCATTTTTTATAATTTAATTTAATCTTACATATCAGCCACGGATTCCCTTGTTCTCCCCACTCATGTGCCCCTCCCCCCCCCGCATTAGCATTTTCAAAAGCCAGAGATTTAGGTATTATCTGTCTAGTTTCTGAATTTGGTATCATTCTGTTTATCGCTAAAGACAGCCTTTGTAAGAAATCTGTGAAGGTTTCTTTTGGGCCCATTATAACTTTTGAAAATTACTCAATTTTCTATCTTTCTTCTTCAATTCTGTCCCAAACATTTAAGGCTACCATGTGGCATAAAATTAGGGTGTGTTAATCATATAAAGATTGTCTTTGTATATCAGCATAATCACCTTCTCCAAGAAGTTAATCTTGGGAAATTTCCATACCTCTAGTCCTACATCATTGTCCTGTAGTTTTATGCCAAAATCCAGCTCTGGATGAGGGCACAGTCTGAAGATAGGTGGGTGCAAGAGTGGTGACAGAGGAATCAGACATGGGGTACTTCTTAGTTTGTGGTGGAGGGAGAAGACACAAGAGACTTCTTAATTTTGTTTTAGGAGAGATGGACAGAGAAGAAGCACATTTCAATATGGCGTGTCCTACTCTAACAAACTGTATCTCCCACAGGCTTTATTTATACAGAATTTAGTAAATAGGGATGCATTCATGATGTTCCAAAACATAGATCATATTTTTGTTTTTGGACATGTGTTTCACTTCCTTTTGCTCATCTTTTAGTCATCATTAATAAACTATGACAGAACAGAGTTATAGTTTCCAATCATTTTCCCTCAAGTTTTGACATTATTAATAACAGAGCTATCATTCTTACTCATTAACCCCATAACCCAATTTTAAGAATCTAGAGTCACATGATGGCCTGTTCTCAAGCTGGTAGCTTTGGTTGCTTTAAGGACACTGGACCAAAACAAAATCTTTAAGTCACCTTGGGCATTTTGCTATGTCTCAAGCAGTGTATTACTAACTCTTAGTGGTCAGAGTGTCTAGGAAAAATCCTCAGGCTAAAGCTGCTACTGTTTTTATTCAAATCCTGGCATAATACAATGTTTATATTTTATATCTTTATAGAATTTGTCTATATGTCTAATCCTGGCATTCTGTTGTTCCTTGGTCATATGACATTATAGTGGCTCTAACTTTTAAGAGAGGGAGGTCCTGCCACCTTATAATTTCATCATCTTTCCATTCCATACTTTGTTCATCATATGTCTCTTGGGCAGAGTTGTATGTCACATAATTTTCTAAGTGTACAGTGGAAAGAGTCTTGTAATCTGAACTGTGGCCAACTCCTCTAGCCCATCGAATTTTGTTGACCTTTTTGAGTTTACTTTGTTTTGAATATCTTGTTCCTGTGTAAGTACAGGGACAGATGTTTCAAGAATGTCTCATTTCCCCATGAAGAGACCTCTGGCTTCTTTATGTGTCACAACCTCCAAGGCATAAGGGAGACCTTCAAGTAGATAAGGATATCTCCCTCAAAGTGGGGCAGGGGGATAGTATGTCCAGGACTTTCCTGGGGAAGCTTAGAAGCAGCATTCCTGGGAGAAGACATAAATGATTCATAAGGAATTTTCCATCAATCCAATATCCCCAAATTGTACAAATGTTAAAAGTGCCCCAAATATGTAACAGGTGGAGGTGAAAAGCAAAGGTGGCATGGCAGTATTCATGTGGCTCAGCTTTGCTGGATCTTTGTCAGGAAGCTGTGCTGGCTTTATGACTTTTGCCATTCCATCCAGCTATGGTTGTGACAGTTTTAACCTTCTCTTTCCACCAGGTCCTCCATTATAACTGGGTTACACCCTCTAGGACAGCTGTAACCAAATCTTTCCAGTCTTGAGGGATAATTCTATTACAAGTTGACCATGAGTTTAACATTTGCTTTACAAACAGAGAATGCATACCATTTGAGACTATAACTTCCTTGAATTTCCTCAAATCTAACATTTGCACTAGAGTCCAGTCATTCTTACACAGCCTTGAACATTTGGCAGTTCCTATAAGGTTACTGGATAGATTGAGTTTGGCTGTTTGAAAGCCTTAAGCTATTTCTCTGTAACCATATAATATAATGCTGAGATAGGTTCACCTTTAAATTCTTCTGTCTGGGTCTGAATATCTTTACAGTCTGTTTTAATAGTTTTTTCTAAAACTTTTATTTTGGCACTAATATTAACCAACCCTTTTGATGATAAAAAAAGACCAAACAAAAAATATTCATAATTAATATTATGTAAATCCTATCAACACAAACTATCTTCTCATTTTGTTGCTCCATTTTCAGACTGCCTAATGTGTTATCCGAGACCAAATTCCCTTCATTGTAAAAATGTTTCCCTTTTTTTAATGTAGAAAAAATTCTGTTTTAATTAATTTCTCCCTTTAAAAAATCTTAATTGACTCACTAACTCTGCTGACTACTTAGAACAGTAGAAGCCTGAGGGAGTTTCAAGGCAGTCACCTGGTGTTGTAACAGTCTGAGACGGGAATCCAGAGAGAGCCCACAACTCACTAGGAGAGAAGCCAAAGAAACTCCTGCCTATGTAGGGTGGAGACTCTGGCCATGTGCAGCTGGGGCCTGAGCACCAGGCAATTGGCTTTTTTGGGAATTCATGCCACAAACATTGGGTCACCAGATATAACAAAAATTGCTAACTGGTCTTATTAATTTAAAAAAAACAAACAAACCAGAACCAGATATTGGTGTGAAAGCTGAAAGACCAGAGGAATAGAACAAGCCAGCCATAAATTCTTAATGCTAGGAAATCCTCAGCCCAAGAGAGCTACTTCCTATAAACTTACACCTATATACTTTTCTGTACCCTGCCATCTTACTTCCTCTCTCAACCCAGCTACATCACTTCATCTTTCAACCCAGCTTTGTACAGAACCTCAGACCTCTACGGTTAACTACTGCTGGGATTACAGGCATGTGCCACCACCACTCCTGGCTCTGTTCCCATTGTGGCCTTGAACTCACAGAGATTCAGCTGAATCTCTGCCTTATGAATTAAAGGCATGTGCTACCACTGTCTGACTTCTATGTTCGATATAGCAGCAGTCTTTGTCCTCTGATCCCCAGGCAAGCTTTATTTGTTAGAGTACAAATAAAATATCAACACACACTACCTCAGAGTGAAAGGTTGGGAAGAGACTTTCCAGTCAAATGGGATTAAGAAGCAAGCTGGTGTGGCTATCCTTTTATTAACTAATTAAGAAATTTTTATCCATTTTACTAACCAACCACAGATCTCCCTCTCTTCCCTCCTCCCATCCCCCAGCCTCCTCCACACAATCCACCCCACCATTCCCTACTCCAAAATATAAGGCCTCCCATGGAGAGTGAGCAGAGCCTGGTACACTCAGTTGATGCAGGTCTAAGCACCTCCCACTGCATCAAAGCTGTGCAAGGTGTTCCACTATAGGTAGTGGGCTCCAAAAAGCCAGCTCATGCACCAGGGATGGATCCTAATCCTACTTCTTTTAATAAGATCAAGCCACACAATTGTCTCACTTATGCAGAGGGCCTAGTCCAGTCCCATGTAAGTTACACAGCTACTGGTCTAAAGTTCATGAGTTCCCACAAATTTGCTTTGGCTTTCTCTGTAGGTTTTCCCATCATGATCTTGATGCCCCTTGCTCATAGAATCCCTCATCTCTTTCTTTGATTGGATTCCTAGAGCTCAGCCTGGAGTCTGGCTGTGGATCTCTGCATCTGCTTCCATCAGTTACTGGATAAAGGATCTATGATGACAGTGAGGGTATTCTCTGATCTAATTACTGGGGTAAGCCAATTCAGACACCCTCTCCACTATTGCTAATAGTCTAAGCTTGGATCATTCTTGTGGATTCCTGGGAACTTTCCTAGCATCCAATTTCTTCCTATCCCCATGATGTCTCCCTCTATTATGGTATGTCTTTTATAGCTCTCCCACTCCATCCCTGTTCCAGCTTGACCATCTGATTCTCTTCTATTCTCATACTCCATCCACTGCCCTCTATTGTGCCCCCTTGCCCCTAGCATTACTCAGGAGATCTCATCTATTTCCCCTTTCCAGGGTGATACATGCCTTCCTCTTAGGGTCCTCCTTGTTAGCTAGCTTCTCTGGAGCTGTGGGTTATGATCTGGTTATCCTTTGCTTTACATCTAGTATCCACTTATAAGTGAGGAAATACCACATTTGCCTTTCTGAGTCTGAGTTACCTTACTCAGGATGATATTCTCTAGTTCCATCCATTTGCCTGCAAATTTCATGATGTCGTTGTTTATTACTGCTGAGTAGTACTCTGTTGTATATATGTACCAGATTTTCTTTATCCATTCTTCAGTTGAGGGCCATCTAGGTTGTTTCCAGGTTCTGGCTATTGTGAATAATGATGCTATCAACGTAGTTGAGCATTTGTCCTTGTGGTATGATTGAGCATTCCTTGGGTATATGTCCAAGGGTGGTATAACTGGGTTATTTATTTATTTATTTATTTATTTACTTACTTACTTACTTATTTATTATCAGCTTGATACAGTATAAATTCTTATCCTAATACTAAAATGTTTGATTGAGGCTTGCCCAGTATTTGAGTAAAACCAAAGCTTATTATAAGCCACAATCATCCTAGGGTCCCCCCTGCAATATAGCCTCCCTGGTTCTGTGGGTTGCAGTCTGATTGTTTTTTGCTTTATATCTAGAATTCACTTATGAGTGAGTACATACCATGTTTGTTCTTCTGGGTTTGGCTTACATCAATTTGCCTGCAAATTTCATGCTTTCATTGTTTTTCTCTGTTGAGTAGTACTCCATTGTGTATATGTACCACATTTTCTTAATCCATTCTTCAGTTGACAGGTATCTAGGTTGTTTCCATGTTCTGGATATTACAAATAGTACTGCTATAAACATAGTTGAGCATGTATCTTTGTGATATGATTGAGCAACAATTCTTCACAGACTTGGAAAGAAAAATACTCAACTTCATATGGAAAAACAAAAGACCCAGGATAGCTAAAAGAATCCTGTATAATAAAGCAACCTCTGGAGGTATCACCATCCCTAACATCAAGGTCTACTATAGAGCTAGAGTAATAAAAAACAGCTTGGTACTGGTATAAAAACCAACATACAGACCAATGGAATCAAACTGAAGACCCTGCCATTAATCCACACACATATGAACACCTGATTTTTGACAAAGAAGCCAAAACTATACAATGGAAAAAAGAAAGTATTTTCAACTAATAACTGGGTCTTGAAGTAGATTGATTCTCAATTTTCTGAGAAGTCACCATACTGATTTCCAAAGTGGCTATACCAGTTTGCACTCCCACCAAAAGTTCCCCTTGTTCCATATCCTCTCCAACATAAGCTGTCATCAATGTTTTTTATCTTAGCCATTCTGAAAAGTGTAAGATGGTATCTCAGAGTCATTTTAATTTGTATTTCCCTGATGAGTAAGGATGTTGAGCAATTCCTTAAATGTCTTTTGGCCATTTGAGAGTCTTCTATTGAGAATTCTGTTTAGTTCTGTAGCCCATTTTTTAATTGGATTGTTTGATATTTTGATGTCTCATTTATTGAGTTCTTTATATATTTTGGAGATCAGCACTGTGTCACATGTGGTGTTGGGGAAGATCATTTTCCACTCTGTAGGCTGTTGTTTTGTCTTATTTACTGTATCCTTTGTTTTACAGGAGCTTCTCAGTTTCAGAAGTCCCATTTCTTAATTGTTGCTCTCAGTGTCTGTGCTACTGGTGCTATATTTAGAAAGTGGTCTCCTGTGCCAATGCATTCAAGGCTACTTCCTACTTTCTCTTTTATCAGGTTTCATGTTACTGGATTGATGTTGAGAGCTTTGATCCACTTAGACTTGAGTTTTGTGCATGGTGATAGATATAGATCTATTCTACCTGTTGACATCCAGTTAGGCCAGCACCATTTTCTTGAAGATGCATTCCTTTTTTTCCATTGTACAGTTTGCCTTCTTTGTCAAAAATCAGGTGTTCATAGGTGTGTGGATTGATGTCAGGCTCTTCAATTCGATTCCATTGGTCCACATGTTGGTTTTTATGACAATACCAAGCTGCTTTTATTACTATAGCACTATAGTAGAGCTTGAAGTCAGGAATGGTGATGTCTCCAGAAGTTGTTTTATTTTACAGGATTGTTTTATGTAGACAAATTTCTAAATAGTCTTATTAAATAAGAAACACAGAGTCAAATATAGGGGTGAAAGCCGTAGAGATCAAGGAAATAATGGAGTCACCAGACCAGCTAATCTTAGCTGCCATAGGAAAGGTTGAGAGGCCAATGGACTCATAAAACAACAGCTCACTAAGCTCTCCATTGAACTCAGGTTGTCTTGGCCTTTCCTTCTCCACATGGCCCTTACCCACTTCTGGGCTACCCCAAGCTTTCCTACAGGCCTGAGTCCTTTATCGTATAGGATTCTTTTAGCTATCCTGGGTCTTTTGTTTTTCCATATGAAGTTGAATATTTTTCTTTCCAAGTCTGTGAAGAATTGTGTTGGGATTTTGATGGGGATTGCATTGAATCTGTAGATTGCTTTTGGTAAGATTGCCATTTTTACTATGTTAATCCTACCTATCCATGAGCATGGGAGATCCTTCCATTTTCTGATATCTTCTTCAATTTCTTTCTTTAGAGATTTAAAGTTCTTATCAAAAAGGTCCTTCACTTGTTTAGTTAGTGTTATCCCAAGGTATTTTATATTATTTGTGGCTATTGTAAAGGGTGATGTTTCTCTGACTTCTTTCTCAGCCCTTTTATCATTTGTGTATAGGAGGGCTACTGATTTTTTTGAGTTGATCTTGTATCCTGCCACTTTACTGAAGGAGTTTATCAGCTGTAGGAGTTCCCTGGTAGAGTTTTTGGGGTCACTTATGTATACTATCATATCATCTGCAAATAGTGAAAGTTTGACTTCTTCCTTGCCAATTTGTATCCCTTTGTTCTCTTTTTGTTGTCTTATTGCTCTAGCTAGAACTTCTAGTACTATATTGAATAAATATGGGGAGAGTGGAAAGCCTTGTCTTGTTCCTGAATTTAGTGGTATCACTTTGAGTTTCTCTCCATTTAATTTGATGTTTGCTGTTGGCTTGCTATAAATTGCTTTTTATTATGTTTAGAAATGTTCCTTGTATTCCTGATCTTTCTAAGACCTTTATCCTGAAGGGGTGTTGGATTTTGTCAAAGGCTTTTTCAGCATCTAAGGAGATGATCATGTGGTTTTTTTCTTTCAGTTTGTTTATATGGTGTATTACATTGACTGATTTCCGTATGTTGAACCATCCTTGCATCCCTGGGATGAATCCTACTTGGTCATGATGGATGATTGTTTTGATGTATTCTTGGATTCGGTTTGCCAATATTTTGTTGAGTATTTTTGCATTGATGTTCATGAGGGAGATTGGTCTGTAGTTCTCTTTCTTTGTTGCATCTTTGTGTGGTTTGGGTATCAGGGTAATTGTAGCCTCATAAAAAGAGTTTGGTAGTGTTCCTTCTGTTTCTATTGTGTGGAACACTTTGAAGAGGATTGGTATAAGTTCTTCTTAGAAAGTCTGGTAGAATTCTGCACTGAAACCATCTGGTCCTGGGCTTTTTTTTTGGTTGGGAGACTTTTGATGACTGTTTCTATTTCTTTAGGGGTTATTGGTCTATTTAAATGGTTTATCTGGTCTTGATTTAATTTTGGTAAGTGGTATTAATCCAGAAAATTGTCCATTTCTTCCTGGTTTTCCATTTTTGTGGAGTACAGGTTTTTGAAGTATGATCTGATGATTCTCTGGATTTCCTCATTGTCTGTTGTTATGTCTCCCTTTTCATTTCTGATTTTGTGAATTTGGGTGTTCTCTCTTTGCCCTTTGGTTGATTTGGCTAGGGGTTTGTCTATCTTGTTGATTTTTTCAAAGAACCAACTCTTTGTTTCATTGATTTTTTTGTATTGTTCTCTTGTTTTCTAACACAAAAGAATATACCTTCTTCTCAGCACCCCATGGAACCTTCTCAAAAATTGACTACATGCTTGGGCACAAAACAAATCTCAACAGATACAAAAAAATTGGAATAACCTCCTGTATCTTATCATAACACAAAAAATAACAGGAATTAACAATCACTGGTCATTAATATCCATCAATATCAATGGTCTCAACTCACCTATAAAATGACACAGGCTAACAGAATGGATAAGAAAACAGGACCCATCCATCTGCTGCATACAAGAAATACACCTTAACTTCAAAGACAGACACTACCTCCGAGTAAAGGGCTGGGAAAAGGCTTTCCAAGCAAATGGACCTAAGAAACAAGCTGGTGTACCTATGTCTTCAGTGTCAGAGATTCTCTGTTGATTTCAGCCCTCAATTTGATTATTTCCTGGCGTCTATTTCTCCTGGGTGAGTTTGTTTCTTTTTGTTCTAGAGCTTTCAGTTGTGCTGTTAATTCATTGGTATGGGATGGCTCCATCTTCTTTATGTGTGCATTTAGAGCTATGAATTTTCCTCTTAGCACTGCTTTCATAGTGTCCCATAAGTTTGGGTATGTTGTACTTTCATTTTCATTGAATTCTAGGAACTCTTTAATTTCTTTCTTTATTTCTTCCTTGAGCCATTGATGTTTCAGGTGGGCATTATTTAGTTTCCATGAGTTTGTGGGTTTTCTATAATTTTTGTTGTTGTTGAGGTCTAACTTTAAGGCATGGTGGTCTGATAAGATACAGGAGGTTATTCCAATTTTTTTGTATCTGTTGAGATTTGTTTTGTGTCCAAGCATGTAGTCAATTTTTGAGAAGGTTCCATGGGGTGCTGAGAAGAAGGTATATTCTTTTGTGTTAGGATGGAATATTCTGTAGATATCTATTAGGCCCATTTGAGTCATAACATCTGTTAGGTCCTTTATTTCTTTGTTAAGTTTCAGTCTGGTAGATCTATCTTTTGGTGAGAGTGGTGTGTTAAAATCTCCCACTACTAATGTGTGGGGTTTGATGTGCATTTTAAGCTTTAGTAGTGTTTCTTTTATGAATGTGGGTGCTTTTGTATTTGGAGCATAAATGTTTAGAATCGAGACTTCATCTTGGTGGATTTTTCCCGTGATAAATATGTAATGTCCATCCTGGTCTCTTTTGATTGATTTTAGTTTGAAGTCTATTTTATTAGATATTAGGATAGCTTCACCAGCTTGTTTCTTAGGTCCATTTGCTTGGAAAGCCTTTTCCCAGCCCTTTACTCGGAGGTAGTGTCTGTCTTTGAAGTTAAGGTGTATTTCTTGTATGCAGCAGATGGATGGGTCCTGTTTTCTTATCCATTCTGTTAGCCTGTGTCATTTTATAGGTGAGTTGAGACCATTGATATTGATGGATATTAATGACCAGTGATTGTTAATTCCTGTTATTTTTTGTGTTATGACTTTTTTGTCTTTAATGTTTTCTTTGACTGACGCATCTATTTTCTTTATCGTGTCTTCAGTGTCAGAGATTCTCTGTTCCATCTCTTGCAATCGGTTGGTTATGCTTGTTTCTGTAGTTCCTGTTCATTTAGTCAGGATTTCTATTTCCAGCATTCCCTCAGCATGTGTTTTCTTTATTGTCTCAAATTCATTTTTCAGATCTTGGAATGTTTCTTTCATCTGTTTAATTGCTTTTTCTTGGCTTGATTTGATTTCTTCCCATTTTTTGTTCGTTTTTTCTTCCATTTCTTTAAGGGAGTATTTTATTTCCTCTTTAATGGAGTTTTTCATTTCCTCTTTAAGGAAATTTTTTATTTCCTCTTTGAGGGAATGTTTTATTTCTTCTTTAAGGGCCTCTATCATCTTCTTAAAATCATTTTTAGGGTTGATTTCTTCTGTTTCTTCTGTCTTGGTATGTTCAGGTCTTGTAGGTATAGAATCACTAAGTTCTGATGTTGCCATATAGGTCTTTATGTTGTTGCCTGTATTTTTGCACTGGCGTCTACTCATCTCTTCCTCTGTGCAGTGCAGGTGGTGTCTGTGTCTGAGAGTGCCTCTCTTGTTCTAATTTTTAGTCTTGGTTTAGTAGGGGTTCTTGGTTAAATTGGTGCTATTGGGCTATTTCTTCAGGGGCAGCTGATTTCAGTCAGTGAAGTATATACTTATGATTCTGGTGATCTGGTTTGGTGCCTGGGTAGCGCCTTCTTCTGTGTTCCCAGGTCACGTTTTGTTCATTCGTCAACTCCTCAGCTGATCTTGTTTCTTCAGACTTCAAACTGTAGGCATCTGAATCCTCTCCCAGATGGGTTTCAGCTGAGCGTGGTAGTCTCACCAACACCTCCAAGTTGTTGGGTTTCACAGGATCAGCAGCTGGGCCCTGGGTTGTCCTCAGACGGAGTGTTCAGATTCGTTCTGGTTCTGTCCCACAGAGATAGCTTCTTCCCCAGGTGTTGGGGTTAGAGGTGTCCCTGTTCCAAGCTGCGTCTGCTTGTCTCCGTCCCTGGGCCTGTCTACCTCTGCGGTCCGCCGCCGGGCCTGTATGTCCCTGTCAGCTGCCGCTGGGTCTGTCTGCCTCTGCGGGCCACTGCCGGGCCTGTATGTCTCTGCCAGTTGCCGCCGGGCCTGTATGTCTCTGCCGCCTGCTGCCGCGGGCCTACCTACCACTGCTTGTCACTGCCACCGGGCCCATCTACCTCTGCGGGCCGCCACCAGGCCTGTATGTCTCTGCCAGCTGCCGCTGGGCCTGTCTACCTCTGTGGGCTGCTGCTGCAGACCTACCTGTGTCTGCTTGTCTCCGACTGTAATCAGATGGATAAATACCCTAATTGTCATCATAGAATCTTCATCTAGTAACTGATGGAAGCAGGTGCAGAAATCCACAGCCAAGCACTGGGCCAAGTCCCTGGAGTTTCAGAGGTTTAGTCTCTTTTCACACTGTAGAACACAGGTAGATATGGTGCAGGAGATATAGCTGAGAGTTCTACATCTACATCTTTGGGGAGCAGGAAGAGAGAGAGCCACTCTGCTTGGCTTAGCTTCTGAAAACTTTAAGCCCACCCCCAGTGACATGCTTCCTTCAAAAGGCCACACCTCCTAATCCTTCTAAGCTGTATTACTCCCTAATGACTATGCATTCAAATATATGAGCCTATGGGAGCCATACTCATTCAAACCACCACATTGCACTCCCTGTTCTCATAGGCTTGTAGCCATATCATAATACAAAAAGTTCAGTCCAACTTCAAAAGTCTTTAAAGTCTGCCACACTCAACGCTGGCCCAAACATCCACAATCTGGTCTCTTCTGAGTCTCATAACAGTCTCTGAAGTGTAAAACCCTGCAATATTAAAATCAAGTAGCAGATCCCAACCTTCCAGCATGCGATGGCACAAAATAAACATTCTCATTCCAAAAATGATTAAAGAAAATATAGTGAGGGGCAGCAGAGTGAGGAAATTCTGGACAAAGGCAAGACTACGAAACAGCTGGGCTGACTCCAAACTGCATCTCCATGTCTGATGTCAAACAACTCTTCAGAACTCTAGAAACTTTCAGCTTTGTTGACTTCAACACACTTCTTTCTCTTGGGCCAGTTCCACATACAGTTTGCAACCTTCCCTGGCAGGTATCCTGTGGAATAATCCTTCTGAACACTGTGAATATGTATAACTTTGATTGGTTTAATAAAGAATATGACTGGCCAAAAGCTGAACAGGATAAAGTTACGCAGCAGAGCCAAACGGAATTATGGGAGGGGGAGGGCAGAGTCTCAGGAATCATGGGAGTCTGAGGTCACCAGCCAGATGTTGAGGGAGCAGATTAGGATACTGCTGTGTTACAAGAAGGTACTGCCAAGTGACAAAACATACACTGGAAATATGGGATAATTTAAATGTAAGACTTCTCTAGTAACAAGCCTGAGCTATTGGCCAGGCATTTATAATTAATATTAAGATTCTGTGTTGTGGTATGTACTCAATCATAAGTGGACATTAGAAGTAAGGCAAAGGATAACCAGGCTAAATCCACAATCCAAGAGAAGCTAGATAACAAGGAAGACCCTAAGAGGGACATTCATGGATCGCTCTAGGATGGGGAAATAGATAAGATCTCCTCAGTAAACTGAGAGCATGGGGTGGGGGATAAGAACATGAGGGAATGGGATAGTTGAGTTGGGAGAGGGACAGAGTAGAACAGCAAGGAAAGAGATATCTTAATTGAGGGAGCCATTATGGGGTTAGAGAGAAACCTGGTATTAGGGAAATTCCCAGGAATCCACAAGGATGACACCAGCTAGGACTCTAAGCAATAGTGGAGAGGGTGCCTGAACTGGCCTTCCACTGTAATCAGATGGATAAATACCCTAATTGTCATCATAGAATCTTCATCTAGTAACTGATGGAAGCAGGTGCAGAAATCCACAGCCAAGCACTGGGCCAAGTCCCTGGAGTTCAATTGAAAAGAAGGAGGAGGAATTATATGAGCAAGGAAGTCAAGACCTTGATGGGGAAACCCACAGAGACAGCTGACCTAAGGCAGTGGGAGCTCACAGACTCTGGACTGACAGCTGGGGAACCTGCATGGGACCGAACTGGGCCCTCTGAATGTGGGTGACAGTTGTGTGGCTTGGGCAGTTTGAGGGTCCCCTGGCATTGAGACCAGGATTTATCCCTAGTGCATTAACTGGCTTTTTGGAGCTCATTCCCTAGAGAGGGAAACCTTGTTCAGCTTTGATACAGTGCAGAGGGGCTCGGTTCTACCTCAACTCAATATGCCAAACTTTGTTGACTCTCCATGGGAGGCTTTACACTCTCTGCAGAATGGTGGGGGAGAGTTGGGGGAATAAGAGAAGGGGAGAGAGGGGGGAAAGTGGTTGGTGTATAAAATGAAAAAAAATATATATTAAAAAAAAAACAACAACAACTCTGTGTTGGTTATTTGGGAAGTGGCTGCTCAGACAGAAAAACTCTGACTACAAGAATCCTACCACTCTGGCATCTCTAACATCTTGGAATTTCCAAGTCAATCCAATTCATCATCACAGTTTCATACAATGGCTGCTTCACATCTAATACATGACTGGCTTCAGCAACTTTCCTGACCACAAAAGCTGGCAGCAGAAAGAAGAAGCCATTGGGCATGGATGGCATGGGCTTCTGAAACCTCAAAGCCCACCCCAGGAAGATATGTGCTACAGCAAGGCCACACCTCCTAATCCTTCCAAGTAGTGTCACTCCATGATAGCTAAGCATTACAATATATGAGCCAGTGGGGGCCTTCATTAGTCAAACAACCACAGATGCCGAGTCCTTAGCACCTCCACAAACTCACAGGCATCTCAAAGGATAAAGACAGGTGACTAAATTCAGTCTGAGCTTCACCAGGAGCTGCATGTGGCTGGGTATTCACTATCACCATCATCACCCAAGAGGATAGACCTTCAAAGCAACTGCCCTAAAAGTGCCAGTCCCTTCTCCAAATTCCTAACTTAACTCACAGCCTACTTTGAAGCTGTAGCCAGGTTCAGACCAGAAGACCAGGCATCATCTCTCTTTGGGAGTGTGCAAAGCACCCAGGGCCTTTGTGCAGGTACCTGCTTCCCCAGCCAGCGTCTTGAAAAATCTACCAATGTCCCTCTATCTGGGAAGGGAAATTTCCCAGCCTATTCAGTTTTTGTTTTTATTGTTGAGGATGGGTGTGGGTGTGTGTCCCTGTTTGCTATATATTTGAGATCTTAGTGCCAGATTTCTGAATGCACTATCCCAAAGAACAAAAGATAACACCTGGTTAAAGTTGCCATTTCGATCCAGGAAGCTTAGTTTAAGGGTGATACAAGGGTACCTGCTTGGAAATGCTTCCAAAAGAAGGTTGACTAGACTCAGCATTCTTGGGCAGGCACTAACAAAGACAGTTTCTTAGCTACATGAGATCTTACCTCCACCCTCCAGCCCTCAAAAGCTGCCGGGGTAGAACAGGACTGCTTCATGCCAACTGTGACATTTTGTCCCTCTTAGCCAGTTTCTTCAGCTGGTCAGGCCTAAGGCACCCCCAAATCAACTCTGACAGGAGTGAATCAGTGTATCTAACCGGGTGGAAGACAATGCATGGTAAGGCCTGGGAGAATCCAAAGAGCCATGCCTGGGCACAGGCCTGCACTCAACTCCAGCAACTGTCTGCAGCAAACAAAAATATAGCTGCTACTTCCAGGTTTTGGACTTTTGTTAAGAGACAATCTCATATTTCCTACACATAAAAAAAAATTCAGTCAGGTGGGGTGGCACATGCCTTTAATCCCCATACTCAGAAAGCAAAGGCAAGGAGGATCTCTGAGAAATTGAGGCCAGCCTGGTCTACATAGTGAGCTCTGGGACAGCAAGAGCTACATAGTGAGACCTTGTATCAAAAACCAAACGAACAAACAAAAAAATACTCAAAACATTTTATGCTTATCCTTCCAAACTTGCAACAATAACAAATAGGCCAGTTGATTGGATCACATCAAAGGTCATTCCTAGCTCAGATATTCTACATGATTTATTTCAGAGCTCATCTAAAGCTTTGGGGTTTTGCCATGCCCAGACCATGCACTATCTGGGGAGTTAGTCTGACTGAGTTCCCTGCTGGTGTTCTGCTCTGGTGGGAAAGGAGCTCCTTACCATCTTCCTAGGTCCCTGCTGCCATCTCTAATGACACTAACCCTGTTTCTCTCCATTCTCTTTCTCAGCACCTTTCTTATCTGCTCTTTGATGACATGAAAATCCCCAGAAATGTGCTATGTATTGGCTGATGCCAAGAGAGGACACCCACCTTTTCCTACCTGGAATCTGGAGTCACAGCTGCTACAGGTGGAGCCCAAGAAATGTGCCCTGTGCTGAAGCCAGAGCCTGGGGCCAGTGCAATCCTAGGAGAATAAGAATGAGAAGACATTAGCTTTCCATGCTTAGAGCTTATAAGCTCTATGGAAGTGTGCCATGTGAGTGAGATGGCTCGAAAAAATTGAAACACTTCAATATATGGGTGTGAGTTTCAGGGGGTGCTGAACAGAAGGGAAAGGTGAGCAGGAAGGAGGACAGTGAAGTGGAGGGGTCATTCTTTGGGTGTCTCAGGGAAGCTTCAGATGAATGGGTGTCACAGAAACTAGGACATAGCAAAGAAAGGGACAGAGCATTGTGGGAATCCCTCCAGTGAATTAAAAGAGCAGAAAGCAGGCAAGCAACTCTACATTTTTGGCTGAGTAGGCTAGGAGGATGCTGCAGGTCATGAAGAGCCTAGAATGTAAAAAAAGCTCAAAGGTGCTAGGGGGACTATCACCCAGCAAAACAAGGAAGGAGAGATCCCTGTTAGAAAATGGGAAAAATAACCTAATTTGAAGGTGCTAGGGAGCCTCAGATACTCACACTTTGGTCCACTAAGTGGCAATGGTCATCGCTGTGTCTGAGATGGTGAGGGCTGATGGCTGCGGCACAGCAGGCTGGCACATAGGGAAGGTGTCACTTCCATGGTTCCCCACAGGACCCTGGCCTGCTACCGGACCTCACAGTGGGCTAGGGGGCCTCCAAGGGCATTGAGGGGCTGCAGAGAGGAGTCAGGAAGAACAGCCCTTCTGCTGGCCGCTGCTGAGGTGGGCGGTGGAGGAAGCACAGGTGGATGCAGCCCGGGGAATCTTCAGCAATTGCAAGCGTTAACAGCAGGGAAAGAACAAGTCCAATTGTGATTGGAAAACAACACCCTAAACACGAAGTGGTCACGCGAGAAAGCACTGGCCCATCTTATCTTAAATTCTTGGGGATCGCTTCACAGAACTTCTTTTACTTCTCTTTGTCTTCTGCCAACTCAGAAGGGAGCACAAGGCTCTTCTTCACAATGATTTTGGTGATGATGTTCAGGATCTTGCTCTGCTGGAGCAATTCTCAAGTTGTCAGAGATGTCCTTGAAATCAACTATGCTACAGGTAAAGTCTTCAATGAAGCAGAGCAGACAATGCAGGAAAAAGTTGGATCAGACCTGGTGAGGTCACCAGATTAAAATACATAGTAAATGAAGGTCTTAAGAGCCAAGGACTATAGTTGTCTGGGTTAAAGATGGTCTCAGCTGTATGCTGAAGGCCTGCTGACAAAGACTTTGTCTTTGATACATACATCACACCCAGGAGATATCGAGGTACTCAAGTGTCACCTTAACACAGCTGCCCATGATGAACACAAGACAGACACACAGTCTGATGTTCTTCTTCTTGTTTTTAGATAGGTCAAGGGGAGCTTGCCAAGGGATGAAGAGCAATGCCCTGAATCCCATGTGACTTCCTACAGAGAAGTGCTGAAAGAGAACCCAGCAATGCATTTCAGGACAACATTGCCTCAAGTCCCCAATATCAAACAACTGACACAGGAATAATGGCATACTCCTGAAGCCCTAGGGACAGAGTAGAAACTATGGGCTGCTCCAGAGAAAACAGCCCCAATACCAAGTCAACCTAAAGGCTCTTAGCAAGAACTGTCCCTCCAATCAGAAGCCTGGCCGTGATGACCACCACCAGAGCAAGGGGGGGGGGGGTTCCCCCAGAAGGGCAGGTGAAATCACTGCCAGGCACAGGCCACTCTCAGTCATTCCTAGTGGATCACGTCATGTGCTTCCATGGCTTTCAGTTCTCAGCTATGAAGCAGGGGGAAAGTTGTGCTCTACCACCTCCAGCACATCCTGTACACCCTTCTAGTTTACACAACATGCACTTGGACTGCCACATGGATTTGCCAATCATTGGGGAGATGGTGGCAGCATTTACCATATTCCTCCCCTGTGATGTCAGTAGCCTTTCCAGTCCAAGTGGTCTCAGCCTTAGTCAACGCTGCCTGATCCACGCATGTGTTTCTTCTTAGTCTCTTTGCTTTTCCCTTTCTTACCATTGCCTCTGTCATTATCCTCATCTGCTCCCACATCTTTACTCTTACGCTCTTACTCCAGATTCTCACCTTCTCCTGCTTCCTCATCCTTCTCTTTCTCTGCCTCATCTTCTCTGATCTCCTTCTCTTGTTCCTTCTCTAAGTAAACCTCCAAATTTAATGAGTTGAGGAGAACTCAACACCCAGCTAAGCCAGAGGCCAGGAGCCAACACAACAACCCACCCAAACACTGCCAAGCCCATACTCACATAGAGGGTGAAGGGACCTTAATGAACGGTGAGTGTTTCTTCATAGCTTCCTTGACCCTCCTCTCCTCTCTGCATTCTCTCAGGTCTTCTTTTAGGAGAAGGCTCACTTTAGTATTCTGACCAATGGGTTCACCTATAGAGAGATGAATCATAATATAATAATAAGAAAGGGAATTAAAACTACAGCTAAAATACTCAACAAAGATAGACCGCTTTAAAACACAATGTGCAAGACTTCTGACTTGCTTAACCCAGACAATTCCCCCAATCCCCACAATGTAGGTAGCCAACTCACATGGTCAGTACAACTTGAAGGATCCACCAGTAACAGGCTCCCCGGCATGCTGCTCACCATCCCTCTGCCTTGTGACCACAAACATTTTCTCTGCCACCAGATAGACAGAATAGAAACCATCATCCAAGTGTCCAGTCATGGAGATGCATCCAACAGCCTGCCAAAGGGGTTTCAAAAGTTCAGAGATCCAGCAACACGGCTCTGCACAAGCAAATCGAGATCTTGCTGATCAAGTATAGCAATCACGGTTCAGTCCACAGAACCTGGTGTTCAAAGTTCTCCTCAGACTTCCACATCATACTCAAAAGATCCAGTGCATACACCAGTCAAACATGTTTTCAGAAATTATCGAGCTAAAAGTGGTAATAAATTGAGAACGGTGTGGATGAATGGCCATACAAGTGCATAGCCTCCATGAACACTTTTGTGCCAGACTTTAGCAAGGGTTCCAAAGTCATATACAGGGCCAACATTGGTCATGCAAATGCATGTGTCTAGAATGTCAGCAATGCTACTGAGGTTAGGAATGCCAATTTTCAACTCATTACTATTTGCCTACTTTTAAGGGTCTCTCAGGCCCTTAAACAACAACAACAACAAAATCATCTTGTTCAAGGCTTGTAAATACACATAAAAAGCCACATTGTTTCATTTTCCAAACAGTCCCTTGCCTTTCAAATGTGGCAATATTGTGGGAACAACTGATAAGATTACTCCTTTCAACCCCCTGTACTACATGTCACACTACTCCTGCTTCTATGAAGTTTTAAGAATACAACAGAATATTCACATCTAAAACATTAGAGATCAACTCCCCCCAAAAAAGTCCTTGTTTGCATAGGATGTATTGATGATGAGGAGAAGGAGCTGAGCAATTTCTATCTGAAAGAAGAAGGTCTCCACCTCTTTTTCTGGCATCTAAGAATGAAAGCATCATGTATTACCAAAGACCATTATTGCTGAACATTTTAAAATCCAAGAACTGTTTCAATTAAGTCCTTATTCAGAGGTACAGTTAAAAATGCTTTCAACCCCAAGAGATGAGAAAAGACCTTGAATCTACAGTGAGGAAGGAAATCCAGAGAGAGAGAGAGAGAGAGAGAGAGAGAGAGAGAGAGACAGAGAGAGAGAGAGAGAGACAGAGAGAGAGAGAGAGAGAGACAGAGAGACACAACAACATTGGAAAAAATCCAGAATGAGAGTTACTAGATTTAGAACCCAAGCAACTCTTGGGCACAGAAAAATGGGAAATTCCTCAACTAGAACTTCTTCATTTGGACTAAGACCAAACTTTAAAAGAAACATCAGTCATTTCTATGTGCTGCTCCTCCTGGGCATAAGTCAATCCAGCAGACGCTCCCTTCCATGCTGCTGGGCAAGAGAACCCAATTTGTAGCAGAGGTGCTTAAGGGGCAAATAAATCAGGACAAAGGGCCCAGGAGACAAATCCCCACCATGACAGCTCGCTGTGCAGACTTGCATAGGCCAAAAGCCAAGCAAAACACTGGCCCAAGCTGTCCAGCAGGCGAGTCACTGCAGAGCATGGGTGGGCAGGAGCAATGCGGGGAGGCAGCGCCAAGGTTCACCCTCCCATCGCCCGGCATCTACTTGCGGGAAGCCAGAAGCTTATAAAACGATTTGCGCATTTGGGACGGGAACCTATGAATCTTCCTGTGCCTGCCCTTTCCAAATTTCTCCCCCCCCCCCCCGCCACCTCCACCTAGAGCGCAGAAAAGATCTAGAAAGGAAAAGCACAGTGGGTTCAAGCATCCCTGCCAAAGCGTGGACCCCTCTCCCAAACCAAGCACATTGGGAAATGCGTCCAGGACAGCTGGCAGGACCATCTTCAAGGGACAGAGCCGCCAGTCACTGAACAGATGCTTCAGATCCAGCAACTACATCTTTAAGGGGAGGGGAAGCATGGCTGCTTACCCGGGGTCCGAGGTTCCCATCGGCTGCTGTCCCCAGTTGGGTAGCCCCCCCCGCCCCCATAGCACCAGGTGCCCCTGCCTTGTGAGCTGCTGATCTACCCGCCTAGGGGAGACTCTGGGGGTGGGGTGGGGGGAAGGGTGAGCGTCCTGCAGCTACAAGCAGTTATAAACTATATGGACACATTAACCCGCTGGCAGAAGCCTTTGGGACAGATGCAAACACGGAAACGCTTCTGGGAAGGAGCCACTGGGAGCAGCAAGGGACAAAAAGCCAAGGCCTTACCTTAACTGAAAAACGAAGTAGAACGACAGAGCCGGGTGATCCCAGACTGACTCACACTCAAAATGTACGCCTGGAGGAGGTGACTGGAGTGAGCGCTCCTAGACGCACCAGGACCTCCTTTATTTCAGAGGTGCTCAGCTCAAGACAGCCTGCTTTGGATCTCTCAGACTTAAAGGACCCGCGTCCACCCACCAACAGCCCTGCCCCCGCGCCTCGGCGTCCTGACGTCACGGTTGCACACCCTGGAGGGGGCGGGGAGAAGCAGGAGCCTGGGTCTGGACTGGAATTGAATGTTTGGCGGCTCCTGCTGAGGGAGCTGCTGTGGCACTGCTGTGTTTTCTTCTGGCAATTTTCGCATCAGGGTCTGGTGCCAGGTAAGGGAGAACCCGGGCCATCTCCTGCTAAGGGATCGGGGAGTATGGCCAGGAGCTAGGGGTTGCTCTGGCCAGCCTGTCAGACTTCATTCCTGGAGATGAAGACCGCGATTGTGGGGGGCAGGGGATGTAGCAGTGAAGGTAAAGAACAGACCCAAAGCTGCCAACATTTGCAGTCCCGTAAATTAAGAAACAGGGTTGGGGCGTCCCTCAGCACGGTGCTTACCTGGCATATACAGAGCCCTTGATTCGATCCCTAGATCCAAGACATGATGCTGGAAATGCAGGAAATGCTGCAATATCAGGATTTTTTCTTGTACCAGGCCCATACATGGATCTTGCTCCTCGCCAGACCCAGGCTGCTAGCCTTCTATCCTTTCCAAGTGGTTAAGCCTTAGGAGGACACTGGGAGATGTGCAGGTAAAATAAAAGTTTGTTTAATCAGAGAGCCTCTGAAGGCCCATGGCTTCTGTCAGGGTTAAAAGAGAAAAAAAAAAAAAAGGCAGTAAAACGACAAAGGGGCGGTGACATGGAGAATAGGAGTAGAAAAAAGGAAAGAGAAGGAACCTCATCAGATCACATGATACAGCAGTCAGGCCTGCCCCCTCCACCTCATCCTTGTGACAGACAGACAGATCTCTTGCAGCCTAGGAACCTCTTGTGCTTGACTTCAGCAGGAGCAGTCAGAGCTGTCAGTGAGAGCTTGTGTCTCCTTGCTCTTCTGACTAATCCCAAGTCCACCCACAGAGGCTTCCTCCTCCCTGGGGCCTGGTCATCTCTGGGCAGCACTGACCAGTAGGAAGGAGTTGGCCAGAAGAGCAAACCTGCTCCTGGCCCCAGCTTATCTCTGGCATGGAAGAAAATGAGATGGAAATGAGCAGGACACAGGCAAGCAATACAGTCCTTCTGTCCTAATGTGGTCACACAACTGCCCTTATACAAAGGAGAATATGGCTCCCAGAGCCAGGGCCAGAGACAGGAAGAAGGCCATGATGAACCCCATTGTCTCCATTGCAGAGACCACTAAATATAGTAGTTAGAATCGATCCTTAAAAGATGAAAGGAAGCAGGTTGGTCCTCATGCTCTAATCAGGGCCCCTAGGATTAAGCCTCTAGGCCTGGTTATTTGGGGGAGTGCTAAATGGCAGGTGTATAGTCGTGGTGCCTATAGAATACTGAATTTTTATTCTTTCCTTTTTTGAGAAAATTCTCATGTCTCCCAGGCCACCCTCAAACTCACTATGTAACCCAAAATAACCTAGAACTTCTGATCCTCCTGTTTCTATCTGTCAGGTGCTGTGATTGCAGCACCACACCTGACTTCTGAGATGCACTGGATAAAACTCAGGGCTTCATGCAGTATGCTAGGCAGGCATTCTTAACAACTGAACCACATTCCTAGTCCCAAATACTGGGATGTACCTTTAGATCTGGGTATATATGTGTGCATGTACAGTCTTGCACACCTCTGCCTAGTGGCACACCTAAGAACTCTACACTTGGGCTGAAGGGCTCAGTGGTCTAGAGTGAGTACCTCTCTTGCAGAACAGCCAGATTCAGTTCCCATCCGCCACACCAATCAGCTCACAACCACCTGTGACTCCAGGTACAATTCCATGGTATCTGATGCCCTCTTTGGACATCTGTGGGCAGCTGCACTCACATACACACACACCCCACAAACATATAGACATAATTTAAAAATATCTTTAAAATCTTAACTGGATGTAGGAGCACATGCACTTGGGGGCAGAGGCAGTTGGATGTCAGTGAGTTCAAGTCAAGCCTGGTCTACACAGCAAGTTCCAGGACAGCCAGAGCTACAAAGTGAGACCTGACTCAAATGAACAGAAAGAAAACCATAATGACTTTAAATTGTAAAAAATATTAAAAATAGTTACACGTAAGTTTCATCTAGATTTGATGCAAGCACTGCTTTTTTGGTTTTGTTTGTTTGTTTGTTTGTTTGCTTCCCCCTCCCCCACATACACACTTCTTGCAGTGCTATAAATAGAACACAGGGCCACACTTGCTAGGCAAGCCCTCTCCCTCAGAGCTCCACTCCCAGCCCCACCTTTATACTTTCTTGGGGTCCTTCCTGATCTCTGTTAGACTCTTTGATCCCATGTGTCTTAAAAGTTCTCCTGTACTTAACGCACATGAATATAGCTGTGAGGCCCCAGCCTACACACTCAAACACACTGAAATGCAAGAAACAAGACACAGGAACAAAGTAGCTTCCTGGAAGAGAGAAGAGAGACTCAGACTTAGCCCCTGTCTCTCTTGGGCACAGCCTCCTCACTGTAAAGTAGAAGAGATGTTTCTAGCCAGGGCAGGGGGGGGGGTGAGGCCCATGGAGATCCAGCTGGCAGAATCCTCTCCAGGTTGCATACATTCCACCTTTGATCCTGCTCTAGACTTTGGCTCAATCCATCCCAGGGATCCACAACAGCCTTTCTCCAGGTACACTGGTGCCTGAGATGCTGGATTGGACCTTAGCAGTCCCAGCAGGGAACAAGGCAATAAATATTGTGAAGTTGAAGCAGAGGTTGAGAGCCAGGACTAAGATCTGGAGAGTGAGGGAACAGATTCATTCATTCCCTGTTGTTCATGGTTGCTCTGTACAGATACCAGAGAGCACACACACAGACATATTGTTCGGGGATTTTACTCTTTTTAGGGAGGCCTGCCACCTAGCTCCCAAATAAATCACACATGGAAGCTTATTATTAATTACGAATGTCCAGCCTTAGCTTGGCTTAGTTTCTAGCCAGCTCTCCTTAACTTAATCTGTCTACCTTTTGCCTCTGGGTTTTTCCCATTCTCTAACTTCAGAAAATCTTACTCTTAGTCCATGGCTTGCTGTGTAGGTGGTTGACTGCCCCCTGGAGTTCTCCTCCTTTTCTGGTTTCTAGATCTTAGCTCTCCAATCCCAATTCCCAGATTTCTCCTTCTATTTATATTCCCTGCCTGTCATCCCTACCTATCCTTTCTCCTGCCTTTCTGTTGGCCAGTTCTTTATTAAACCATCAGGTGTTTTACAAAGGCACAGCGACAGAACTTCACAGAGTTAATCAGATACAACATAAACAAACGTAGCATACATTAAAACAATATTATACTATATGCAAAGACACACATACACACAGACACAGATACACACAAACACACACACACACACACACACACACACACACACACGTCACAGAGGGAAGAAGCCAGGAAAAGGCCCAATCTCAGGTCAGAAATAGAGGTGGTGTGAGGGTAGGTAGATACAGCAAAAGCAGGTGAGGAAGGGAGGTCAGGATACCCCAGCCCCACATACACTCTTAAGTAAGGCTTTGATAGATTGGTTTTGCATGTTTGTATCCTTATTGCAACATGTGTAGTCTACTTTGTATCATGGGTTTTTGTTGGAGTGTCTTTTGTCTCACCTAGAATGAAATCCATTTAAGTCATGGACCCACTGAGCTACAAGCATTGTAATAACTCAGCTATAAGTACTCCACCCACTGAGCTAAAAGCCCTCTAATAACTCAGCTGAAAACACTCTCCTCACTGAGCTTCAAACACTCTACACTCAGAGTGACAGGACCCACTGAGTCAAGAGCTCTCTACACACTGAGCTACAAGCAGCATAATAACTCAGCTATCTATAACACTCTATCCACTGTGCTACAAGCACCTTGCCAAGTAGGGCACAAACACCAACACCTCTCCCCTTCTCTTCCCTCTGTAGCTCCCGTTGCATCTGGAAACCAGTTTAGAGCAGAGAAATCCACCCAGTGTAGCTTTGTCTCTTTCCATTCTTTATGCCCCCCAACACTTTGGGTGTCTCTGTGCAGTCTTAGGTCTTGTTACATCTGTCCCAGTCTAAAGAAGAAACTTCAATCAGCTGAAGGTTGGAGTCTCATGGACACACCACACCTACTTCAACAAGGCCACACCTCTTAATAGTGCCGCTCCCCTTGGGGTCATTTTCTCTCAAACCACCACACCTACAGAAAACACAGATATTTACATTACAGTTCATATCAATAGCAACATAGCAGTTATGAAGTAGCAAGGAAAATAATTTTTTCACTGTGGGGGTCAGCACAACATAAGTAAATATATTAAAGGGTCACGGCATTAGGAAGGTTGAGAACCACTGTTCTTATGGCTCTGGATTACATAAATGCACCTCCCTTCCCTCACTGTGTTCCTGCGAATGCTGTTCATTTTTGTCTCCTTCCTGTAATGTTGCCCTAGATGTGAAAAGTGCATTTTACTCTATGGCTATGTTCCATTTCTTCCTAGTTCCTTTAGGAGTTTATCACAAAATCTTGGTTTTGCTTATAGCTGGACTGTATTTCCTACATGTATTTTTGTTTGTGTGTTTCTTTTTTTGAAAATATGTTTTGTTTTTGCAAAATTACTGGCTGTATTTTTCCCCTCTACTTGGAAATACAGTGTTTTTTTTTTTAATGTAGTCAATTACTTCCCAGCTTCCTTCTATTCTATTTATCGTGTTAAATTTCTTATGTCCTAGGTTCTCATGGATAATTTCTCTGTGATTTTTCTATGCATAGTTTGCTTCTAATATGACCTACAGTTCTACCTGAGTCAGTGTTCTGTGTTATGTCATGTATTTCTTCAAGTGTACTTCCTTCTCCATGAACTATAAGAGCCAATGTTTCTGCGTGCAGTGATATGGTTATTTTCTTTCAGCACTCTAAGTATATCCTCCCATGCTCACCTGTATGTAGGAATGTTGACAGGACCTTTGGTATCATTATAGTATTGGGGTCTTTTATCTGGTTCAGTAGTGTCCATAACAGTTATATTAACTGTAGGTTTGTGTTTTTCATACCTTGATTTAGAATGTCAACAAGAGTTTTGGCTTTTGCTCCCGAGACAGAAATTCAGAGAATAGCAACAAAGAGAATGGCTGCATCTCCAGTAAATGCTCACCAGGTCAGTTTTGTGTCCGTATTATTTGGAATAAATTTGAATCCATGCAATCCTTTATTCTTTGTCTCTGATAATCTTATCTAAAATGCTTATTACTCATGATTGTTTTTCTTTTTCAGTTCTTTAAAGATTACATCGTTGAATCTTGACAACCACATAGCATAGATGTGTCTCATTGTATCCTCCCTTGTCCATTACTGTGAGGACATAAATTTACAGCCTTAAGTCTGTGGTTATGATGTCATTGTTTTAACAGCTGAGTAAGAAACTGGGTGCAGGGTCAGGAAAACCCACAGAAAGCACTAGCCTGGCTCATAAAAACTCACAGAGTCTGAACCATCAACAAGGAGCCTGTATGGGACCAACCTAGACCCTATTCATTTATGTGACAGCAGTGTGGCTTGGTCTGCATGTGGAACTCTGGTAAACAGGAGGAGGGGCTGACCTGGTGCTTTGAGGACCTGCTCTTGAGAACCTGTTCCTCATGCTAAATTGAATACAGGGGGTGGTGCTTGGTCTTATGGCAGTGTGATATGCCATCCTTTGCTGATGTGCATGGGAGGCCTGCCCTTTCTGAGTGATCACAGAGGAGGGGTGGATTGAGGAGAGGATGGAAGACAGGAGGGAGGGGGACTGGAAGAAGAGGAAAGGGAGGAGAGGCTGTAGTTGAGATATAAAATAAATAAATAAATAAATTTAAAAAGAGGGCAGTTCTGAAAGAGATTCCACTGTAAATGATCATCAAAGAAATATATTGATGCCTAGTTCCTACAGAGGATAGACTTGTGTCCTCATACATTAGTGAGGAAGGAAAGTCTTAGGTGCCATGCAGGTTGCATTTTGGGAAGGGCCGGGTTCCCAGAACCAGGCTTATCAATATGGCCATACAAATACATAGATCGTTTTTGCTGGTATCACCAGCAAATCTATGGAGAAATAGATAGAAGAGACTCACTCTATTGAATCTTAATACTAAATAGTTCAGCACCATAGAGAGCATAGATGATGGAAGGAATAAGTAACTTGCTCTGTCCTGAAAATGGTGTTTCTGTGAAAAGATGCAGATTGCGGTATACTGTTTCTCTCTTTGCTATCACAATGTGGTGATGTGCCTTTGGGGTTTTTGACACCTGAAATGTATTTGACTCAGGGAAGCTGCCGCTCATATCATTCTCTGGATTCCAATGATCAGTGTTAATGTCTCAGTAGACAGATCAGTATTTTCTCTTTTTATTTTGTATTATGTTTCAAACAGAGTACCATTGTGTAAGCAATGCCACGTATATTGCAGTATGTGGAATATATCTATATTGCATCATGTGAGATATATCTATAAGAAATTTCTAGAAATTGTTGACTTGGAGCTCTTCATAAACCATCAATTTTCAGATATAAATGAATGCCCTTAATGATGCTGCTGAAGGCTGTCCCACCTTGTGTTTAGAATAGAGTCACATGAGGCCCAGCTGCAGCTGGTATTAATCCAGTTTCCATATTTGATAAGGTAAACAGCTGTAGCATTTGCAAGTACAGTTTGCACATTGTAATGTTTCCAACTGAAATGAGACATACTTTTCCTGTTTCATAGCCACATTCCTTTCATAAAGGCACATCCCTGCATGTAGACCTCAAATATTTAATGTTTACTAGAGTTTATATGTCATCCTGTTTTTATGAAATATGAAATACAATATAGAGTATGTGTATTTTAGAAAGTATCATTTATAATTAACTTTCTTTTTATGTTTGGGGTATATTTGCCTCAATGTATATATGAGTGCTATGTGTGACTCCTGCATGTTGAGTTCAGAAGAAAGCATTGTATCCCATGGAACTTGAGCCAGAATCATTTGTGTGATAAAATGGATTCTGAGTCTGGAACATGTGTCCTCTAGAACAGCAGCCAGTGCTCTTAACTGCTGAACTATCTTGGCAGAACATACACAAGTTTTGTCTTTAAATAATTGTCATGCCTCATCTATATCACAAAACTGTCTTTTCTTGGGTGTCTTTTATCTAGGAAAGCATTTTTTTTCTAGAAAAACATGGGAATGGATAATTTTCCATTACAGGGTCTGTTGACATTCAGGGATGTGGTTGTGGACTTTACCCAAGAGGAATGGGAATGTCTGGAGTCTTCTTGGAGGGCTTTATACATCGATGTGATGCTGGAGAATTACAACAATCTAGTCTTTGTAGGTAAGATTGCTTTTCTTGTAGAATTCCTTATGCATCTTTTGTATTTACCTACTTTGTACATGTGTAAACTTTCTAAAATGTAATAAAGGAAATTATAGTAATAAACATAACTTTTCCATGGGGTGTCATTTTCCTATGTTAACTGCAAGAGGAACCAATGTGCTAGACTGCATGATTTCTCCAGCTCTCTTTTCTAGCTTTTAATGAGAACTTGAATGTTTAAAGGAAATGGGTATTCAGAACAAGGAAAGTCATTGAATTATACTTAGTAATTGGAATATTTGATTTTCAATTGAAGTGAACTATCACCTATTTCTGATTTTTACAAAAATGAAGTTATTTTAAAGTAGTGAAAGAGATGTTTGTGGTGAACATATTGTTGTTTTATTTTATTTTATTTATATAATTTGAGATATGGCTTCTATATTTAGGCCTGGCACAATATGATTTTAATCCCAATGCTGGGAAGGCTGAAGCTAGAGGATCAGATAAGTTGTAGGTCAGATTGGTTTACATAGTGAGTTCATTTCTGACCAAGGCTACACAGTGTAACTCTGTCTCAAAAACATAAACAACCAGAAGACAAAGGAACAATCCAAATAGGATCCTTCATGGATAGCCATTCTCAGAGTAACAATTGCCTAATCATCTATTTGTCTCACCTTCTGCAAGGTATGCAGTTTAGATAGGGAAGAGAAAATTATCAACTGTCCTTGTGGGTGATTGGAGATTGCAGTGGTTCTTTGGAGGATTCATTTAATGATAGTGTAGCACAGAAGACCTGTGCCGAATTCACTATTTTTGAGACTTGCTAGTTTACCTGTTTTAGAAAACGTATGGAGAAATCATTTATTGAATCTCTTACTCAGGCATCAACATCTATCATCCCTATTTGTGCTCTTTTTCCAGAGAAACATCGTATATGTAGAAAAAATGAAAAGTTCTTAGATCAAGACTCAAAGCACATTGCCTATCAGTCTGTGAATATCCAAAAGAAGCCTCATAAATATAACAAACTTGGCAAAATGGTTCATGAATCATCCCAATGTACACTTTATAACACAAATGATACTACAGAAAACTGCAACGAATATGATTGTGGCTACCACATGGATGCTTCTGTTGAATCATCAAACCATAAAAGTGTGAACAGTGGAGAAGAACCCTGTAAATGTAAAGACTGTGGAAAATGTACCACCACTAGTCAAAATCACAGAAAGCACATTGGAAAGAAAGAACACAAAAATACAGAATATGATGTATCATTCGACTCTAAACATAAACTCACATTGAAACAATTCCATAGTAGAGAGAAAAAACACCAATGTAGGACATGTGGACAATGCTTTCTGACACACTCGAGCCTCAATAGACAACAGAGAAATCATTCTGGATCAAAATCCTACAGTTGTGAACAATGTGGCAATTGCTTTTCTCAGTTGTATCAGATTAAAAAACATTTCAAAACCCATACTGGAGAGAAATATAGTGACTGTGAAAATTCCTTCACCAGTGTTTCTCATCTTAGGAATCATCATATAAATTACACAGGAGAAAAACCTTACAAATGCAGTGAATGTGGTAAATGTTTTACCCGACTGACACATCTAAGAACTCATCAGAGACTTCATACAGGAGAAAAACCTTACAAATGTAGTGAATGTGGAAAATCCTTTACTTGTGGCTCAACTCTTAGAGAACATCAGAGAATTCATACAGGAGAGAAACCTTACAAATGTATTGAGTGTGAGAAATCATTTAAACATAGCTCAACTCTTAGAACACACCAAAGAATTCACACAGGAGACAAACCTTACAAATGTAGTGAATGTGAGAAATCTTTTACATATGGCTCAACATTCAGAAACCATCAGAGATTTCATACAGGAGAAATTCCTTATAAATGTAGTGAATGCCAGAAATCTTTTGCATGTGTCGCAACACTTAGAAACCATCAGACATTTCATACAGAAGAAAATCCATACAAGTGTAGTGAATGTAAGAAATTCTTTACATCTGGCTCAAATCTTAGAAAACATTACAGGATTCATACAGGACATAAGCCTTATAAATGCAGTGAATGTGAGAAATCATTCACATTTGTCTCAACTCTTAAAAGACATCAGAACACTCATACAGGAGAGAAACCTTACAAATGTAAGGAATGTGAGAAATCTTTTACACATGACTCAAGTCTTAGAATACATCAGAGAATTCATACAGGGGAGAAACCTTACAAATGTAGTGAATGTGTCAAAGTCTTTACGCGCCTCTCAAGTCTAAGAAAACATGAGAAAATTCACACTAGGAAAGAAATTTTCAAGAGTCGATAATATAGCATACCTTTTATTCAAATCTGTGTCCTAGAGACCACTGCAGGCTCCATTGTAGAAAATCATTATGGACATGAGAAACCCATGAAAGCCTTAGATAATATCAAAAAGTTTATATTGAGAAAAAGTTCTAAAAATGAGAAATACGAGGAAAATTTGTACTTCAACAGTTTACTTTTTTACCCTTAAATACTGCATAATGAATAAAAAATATAGAATCCAAAACAATGTCGTGTGTTTGCAGCCATTTACTGGAGACTGAAATATTTCAAATGGAGAGGAACCTGAGTAAATGGGTAAAAATAAATCACTTTAGGAAATATTAGAAAGTGAAAGAATTCTCTCTGCTTAACTCACATGAAGAAACTTCAACAAGTTCTGCTGCTTAGATGAGGCTCTGACAAACTGGTCACCAAGAAAGGATGTCCTTCAACCTGTGGATAAGCCTGCAAGTGTGCAGTGTGCCATGGCTGTCCAGTTGTCCTAAGCTGTATCCCATGAAGCTTTGGAGTTAGTTACATTATGGAAACTCTGTGAGTCCCTTTTCCCCACATATTCCTGTAACTAACCTGAATAAAGCTCATTGATTCAACAAGATGGACTTCAGTGCTGTCGATACTTGGTTCTGGGTGAGTAGATGTGTATTGTGTTGCACCTCCATAGGAAGTCTATCATACAACATGTGCTGAACCTATTAATTCTTCCTCCAAACCTGTTTTACACCAGAAAATTGATGTTAGAGAGAAGGGATTTAAATATCTAATGTTATGTTAGATTCATGCCTCTTTGTACCCCATAATGTCCACACTAGAATACCCAAATAAATATATTAAAGTTAATAAACAGCCTAGTGCTAAAAGTGTAGACTCATGTGAAATTTGACCCTTAAGGAAACACCTACCTCCAAATGCTACAATAAAGATTCATGTTATCCAACATCAAAATATTGATTCTGGAGTGAAAACCTACCAATAGAAACAATGTGAGATCTTTATAGCTATAACCTGTGGATTTCACAACATAAATGTTTGTGTATAGATAGGAAATTTCTGAGAGTGTGAAAGAAATGAGCTTATCAGTACTCAGCAAAGTTTAAGAAATATTAATTAACTGAAGGAGCACAACAATTGTAGACAGTTCATATGGAAAACTATAACAGACAGATTTGTAGACATTCAACAAACCAAGTGTAATACAATTAAGAAACAAAAGGAGTATATGATCCTGTCTCACATGTCAGAGGGTGAGAATTGTTCTTTTTGACTGCTTATGAAACCTGTTTTGGAAATACCTTTGTATTGCTAGTATTAGAGTTGCGGTCATGTCAACACAGTCTTAAAATTATAGAATCCCACTGTCTAGGTGACATGATTATATATTAACATGCATGCTGCATCACTAGATCCTCTTTTACAGAAGCAGAGTAAGGTCGGGGCACCTGGGCCTCTTCCTCCAAATAGACTAGCCCCATTTCTGAAAGATGTAGGCTTACATCAGGCTTCCATTGAACAAGAGAGCAAATGTCTAGTGCCAACATTGACTACTCTGCCATCATCTGGCTTTCTGTTTCTCAGCTGGTTTCTGCTCTGCATTCTCCAGGTGGACCTTGGTGGACTATCTGCTTCCCAAGCTACTTGGAGGGTTGCTGTCCTTTTCAGGGCTTGTCTCAGCTGCAGATAATTTGCTAATCTAAGTTCATGATGTTTTTGCATGACTTCCACTTGTTCCCACAAGTTATAATGATCTGACCAGCTGATTGACAATGTGAACATAATCTCAGCTCCAGTTAACCTGCTGTTAGGACTCACGTCTATATGCTTTGGCCTGCTTCCACCATGTTCCTCCCAAAGATGGTTCCCTAGCCCTAATACACATCCTGCTTGTGACCTTACACCAGGAATGTTCATCTCCTTTTTCATCAGGGAAGACCTCCAGAGCCTGCAAAGGTGGCCTTGCAAACAGGCTCCCTCATCTCCAAGCTACACCACCCTGTGCGTGGCTCTGGCTTCTGAGGGTGCTGCCATCTGGGCCCTTTTGCCTATGCCTTCTGAATCACAACCCTGATGACTGTGGTAATGGATGATTGGTGTTCTGTGGAAACCCCAAATCCTGATGCCCTTTCATTGATTCTGTGTCATCAGCTCCCAGCACTTTAGGAAACACAGGAATTTCCTTTGTCTGTAGACATCACTAAATGGGCACTGTGAGTTCATAGCTCTGAGTTTCTAAGCATCCCTTGTACCTGAGTGGAGTGGATGAAGTCCTGAGTGAATATGTACTGTTGACATGGGTTACAGATTGCCAATTAGAGTGTAGGTAATGAAGAAATGAAAGATACATACAGAAAATTTGGGATTGCGTTGTCCCATGACTTCTGATGAAGACCAGCAGCGGCCTGGAAACCAAGGAAACAGCATTTTTTAATACAACTGAAATTCAGTATGTGGGGATATTGTATAGAGCTGAATGGGGAAGTAGGGTTAGTTAATCTTTTTGTGTGTTGAGAGAGTGTCTTTTTATTGGAGCAGAGTCAGGTTGCAGCCATCTATTAGAAGAAAGCTGTGGTTACTAGTTTTTGTACAAACAGTCAACATCATCACATGGGCCATACAAAAGATTTTCTATTTCCCTGTGCCTGAATACGGGGAAGGTTTTGTCATTTTCATGGATCTGAGACTTTCTGACCCTGGACATGGCCATGCCAATTTAAATAAACACATTAACTTATCTCCCCACGTGTACCTTTCTTAGTTTGGGTTTATATTATTGTGAGGAGACACCATGTCCGAGGCAACTCTTATAAAGGAAAACGTTTAATTTTGGCTGGCTTACAGTTTCAGAGATTAAGTCCATTATCATCATGGATAGAACCATGGTGGCATACAGGAAGATATGATGCTGGAGAAGGATCTGAGAGTTCTTGATCTGCAGGAAGCAGAAGGCACTAGGCCTAGTTTGAGTGTATGAGATGTCAAAGTACACCTCCACAGTTACACACTTTCTCCAACAAGGCCATACCATTTAATAGTGCCAGACATTCAAACATATGAATCATTTGGGCTATTTGTACTCAAAACACTACATAACCTAAGTGGAGTATGTTTGCTTGGCATTAAAGAAAGCTCAGAATGAACTAAGCATAGTTTCTTGGGGTCCTGAAAACTAGTGTTGTCTTCTTTAGCAGAAATTCTTCTGCTGAGAAGATCTGAGATGAAGGAATGTCCTGTTGATCTTTTTGCTCAGTTGGTGAGGGTGGCTATTTAAATTAATGTTCTTTAAGGAGCAATGTGTTTTTTTAAGGAGCCATTTCTCTTTTTCTGTGCTAAAAGGAAGTACCTCAGTTAGGAATCTGAGTAGATATCTGTCATTTTTTTTAATTTAATACCTGGTCTCATTTATCCATGCTGGCTTTGAACTCACTAAGTAACTAAGCTTGACCATGAATTTTTGATCCTGCTTTTACTTCCCAACTGCTAATATTGTAGGCATAAACCACCTCACATGATTTATACAATACTGGGTATCAAATGCAAGGCTTTCTGCATGCTAACTGAGATGTCTCTTTGGTTTCTCTCTTCTGGAATACAGCATCTGTGTTTCATCCAGCATGTATGTGTGTGTTTCAGTTTCATTCTGTTGCTCTGACAAATGCCCAAAAGCAACTTAGGAGGGAAAGGTTTATTTCAGCTTACAAATCCAGGTCACAGTTCATCATTGAAGGAAGCTAGGCCTGTAACTCAGGCAGAAACTAGATGCAAAACCATGTGTAAGGTCTGTTTACTGCTTCACTCACCCATAGATAGATAGCTTTTTTTTTTTTAAATACAGGCTAGGATCTCTTCTGCATCAACAAATAATCAAGATTTTCACTCACAGATTGGCTTATGGGAAAATAATCATTATAAAAGTGTGCAAGACTCAGCCTAATAGCACAGAACTTATGCTACAGATACTCTAAATGCCCCATGTCTGTAACCTAGAATTTATTGTGAATGCACTGTGTCAGACTCAAACCACTAAATCAGCATTCATGCTGCATGTACTCTGATTGGCTCATGACTATAGGCTAGAATTCATGGTGCATGCACTGTGGTTTGCTCTTGGATATAATGCAACCCTCATGGAACATATACTTTTTGGGGATGACACATGTATACCATCACTCAGTATGCAGGTATTGTCAAAAGCTCATTCCTAAAACTCAGGAATCATCATGAATGTACCATGTCATACTCAAGCACTCATGACTCATAAAATGTGAGAGGCTTCAACTGGTAACCCAGCTTTCATGGTATATGTACTGTGGGAAACTCATGCCTATAGCCCAGCATTCATGATATATTTACTGCAGGAGGCTCATAGCTCTAACCCTAAACTCATGGTTCATATACTATGGGAGAATCCAACCTTCATACCACACATATGTTGCATGTGCTGTGGAAGACTCATGCCTATACTTCAGTACTCATGGTGCATTTACTACGGCAGGTGTTGGAGCATATTTTTAGGTTTCCTCATGGCTTTACCCAGCAGGTCTGCATAAAGAGGATGATTGGACCACAGGTCTGAGTACAGGTGTATGAGATGGTCTGCACTTGGCTGTGCTGGGGGGAGGTCTTTTGCTCTACCCCTTGGCATTTCTTTAAACACCTTAGGGCAGAGACAGTTGGGGGCTGATGGGATTAGGATCCAGGCCCTCTTGAGGCTATCCTGTGTTTTCTATCTTTTCCTCTCCCATGTTTCTAACTAATATTTTCTGCTGCTTCTACTCAAGAGTACTCTGGGGAAATTAAGGGTGAGGGATGGCTCCCCACAGATGGCACCACTGAACAGGGACTAACATATATATATATATATATATATATATATATATATATATATATATATGAGAGAGAGAGAGAGAGAGAGAGAGAGCACTTGGTGAAAGGAGGAGTTAGACTCTGCCAGTAAAAGTAGTTGGAGCAATCTGATTTTGTAATGAAAAAAGACAGGGGTTTTTATCCTCAGCAGAAAAAGAAAAAATGGACTGGAAGAATGTCCGAATATGAGGCTGAAGCATAGAATCCTCTATCAAGATTTCTCTGTCTCTCTATTAATTTATATCTATGAAAAATAAGGAAAGCAGGAAATAGAAACATAGTGCTGGAAGAAATTTAGAGTAACGTAGTAAATGGAAATATTGGGTTAGGAATATAGAAAGAAAAAAACTTAGGATAAAGATAAGCAACTAGACAGAGAACTATGTCTTTAATTTTCTAGCTTTGGGGCTAGGAACACAAGCTGGGAAAGATCAGAGGAGAAGAAAAAACAGGCAGAAAAAAAGATTACTGTGGGAAGTTTTTGGTCCCAAGCAACAGGAGAACCTAATTCTCCCTGAGGCAAAATGCAGGAAAATTTGGTGGTCTCTCTCTTTATCAAAAACTAAACAAACAAACAACTAAAAAAAAAATCTCTTTCTAAAAAACTTAAAAAAAGAAAAAAACTTAATCTTTCTCTCTCAGAAACTAAAAAAACTTTTAGCATTTTCTCTCTGTTTCTTTCTGTAAGGGCAAAATTAGATTCACCTGGAAGAGCACAGGAATTCACCTGCAATTTGCTTAAAGAAAAGAAACAATAAATCCTATCTGCTAAAGTTCTGTCTCTCTAAGGTAGGAAAAAATCAGCATCGAGAAGTTCCCTATGTTTAGAGCCTAGTGAAAAAGGAAAGAGAGAAAGCCAAAACAGGGCCAGCTTCCCTGAAAGGTGAAGAGACAGGGGAGGGGCTGCTGGCGAGAAGGAAGCAATAGAAGCTTTAAAAGTCCTCCATTCAATGAAGGAGGCAGGGATTGAGTTCCCAAAAATCTCTCTTCTAAGCTCTGTTTCTTCAGGCCAGTAGAAATCCTTCTGCAGTTAGAGCCTAACCAAAGAATCTTGGGAAAGTGCAGGGCAGCTTTAGGAAGCTGCTGGCACAGACAACGCAATGAAGCCGAGCTGTGACTGTGGCTGCATCTATGCTGTCAAGTAAGGAACTCTGTCTGGGGCAGGATCTGAGCCAAGACAGGATGGAAAACTATGCAGGAGAAAAGCTCTCTTTTTTAAATCAGGGCAAGGACATTTCTGGGAAAGCTTTGTTTCAAGTGCTTTTGGTTTCACCCACTGACTCCTGGTGAGAAAAGGGAGTGAAGCCCTGAAGGGTTGGTGCCTCCAGCAATAAGCCACAAGACAAATAAATGCAACCACCTCAGGGACTAGGTCAGGTGAAAGGATAACAAAAACCTCCCTTGATAAAAAAGCAGAAGCTTGATTTCAGTATGAAAACAAACCACATAGACCCTGAAAACAGAAATGGAGAAGGGACAGATTTCTCCCTGAAAGGTGCAGGACCTGGGGAGAGCTGCAAGATTCTGAGGCAGATTCAGGGAGAAAATCCCCTACCACCAGAAGCAGCTAGCAGAGGAACAGAGTGGCAACCAGAGGCATCTGAAACTCTGCATCTGGGGTGGGCAGGACTAGATAAAGATCTATCAGGGAAAGTCTCCTGAAGGAGCTGTAAGAAAGCTCAGCTTTAAGTGCTTTTGTTCCTTTTCACTGACTGGCTGGGGCAAATGAACAAGCCCCTAAGGGAATTTTGGTATCAGGGATGCCCGATTCTATGCATACTCACAAGGTAGGTGTAATTCTGATCCCAGGCCAGTATCAGATAAAAAAACCTATTAATGTGAGCACAGGGAGAACAGAAATCTTTTGACTCAAGAAACCTCCCATAGTGAAGAAAAAAGCAAGTCTGGTAAAAGTTAACTTGGAAATTGACTCCCAGACCGAAAAAGAATTATGGGAAATGGAATCCAAAAGGTAACTCATCACAGCGGGCTGATATAAGAGAACTGCACTCTAGGAAAGGTAGTTTTTCTGATAAAGATGACAGGATTGCTCAGAAAAACTGTTTTTTCAGCTCGAAATGATGCTCATGGTAAACTTAAAATACAGTTTTTAGACAATTAAGGAGCTGGGTGGTGGTGGTGCACGCCTTTAATCCCAGGACTTAAGAGGCAGAGACAGGTGGAGGTCTGTGAGTTTGAGGCCAGCCTGGTCTACAGAGTGAGTTCCAGGAAAGGTGCAAAGCTACACAGAGAATCCCTGTCCAAAAAACCAAAAACAAACAAAACAAAAAACACACAAAAAAGAAAAGAAAATTAAGAAGGAGAAAAATTGTCTGAGAATCTATTGAGTGTCAGCCCCAATTAAAAATTGTAAGGATATGGAACTCAGAGCTGTGCTGCTTTTGGCTCTTTTGAGAAAATGCCTTATATTGCCTAATAGCTGTGCAAGAGATTTTTGCAAAGAGCTTTATGACAGTTCAATATGGTAATTTCACCCTCATCCTGAAGTGAAGCTTTTTGGTAGAGCAAACCAAAAGTTCTGCTGTTACAGAAACATTTGCTTGAATTGAAGCACTCAGGGGAGCTGTTTTGAATCTGGGTAAAGGGACAGCCTCCAGTTAGAAACAGTTTTCTGCTGAGTGCATCTCTGCTGGTTCTGGAACAGCTGAGACAGCTTGGTGGCAAGGGTGACTTTGGGGAGTGACATTGTCCTGAGAGTGTTACAGTGACCTAGCAACAAGTGTTAGTTACAGAACTCACTAACTCCAAGCATTGAAAGAGCCATTGACAAATTAGGCTCTTGTTTCTGTCAGGAGAACTTTCTGAATGATATCAAAGCTGATTATAAACTCTGAACTTTACTATTAACTCTGAACTTTAGACTTCCTGTCTTGTTAAGACAGCATTTCTAATAGTTCTATAGTTTTCTCTTAAATAGGTTCAGTAAATAGTGCTTCTAAAATCTTTTCTAAGAGATAGGTGATATGTAAAGTGATAATAGTTAAAAATTTCTTCCCAGTGTAAGTTAGTTCTGTTAAGAATAAGAAGTAGAAAATTGTTCTCTGTCTTGTTGGAAGTTGTTAAATCTGTTCTAGTTGTTAAGAGATCTCTTTTAGGTGTTTGTTAAGTTAGATATTTGCTAAGGGTAGCCCTATAGAGAGTTTGCTAAGAGATTCTTCCTAGTGTAATTAGTTAAGAGTAAGAAGTATCTTTGCTAAGGTAGTCCTATAGAATTTCCTAATGAATATAAGCTTGTATGAATATAAGAAGCATATTTGCTAAGGTAGTCCTATAGAGTTTCTTTAAGAATATAAGACTGTAAGAAGTATAAATAAGTATATGTTGAATGTGAGTTTGTGAAAAAGTGTAAATGTTCAATGTGAGTTTAAATGCTTAATGTAAATACATGTAGTAAATGGCCATGATAGTTGTCAATGTAAGTTTAAATAAGAAGTATAAATAAAGTAAGCTTTAGGCATAAAGTTTTTTTTTTTTTTTTTTTTTTTGGTTTTTCGAGACAGGGTTTCTCTGTGTAGCTTTGCGCCTTTCCTGGAGCTCACTTGGTAGCCCTGGCTGGCCTCGAACTCACAGAGATCCGCCTGGCTCTGCCTCCCGAGTGCTGGGATTAAAGGCGTGCGCCACCAACGCCCGGCTGCCATAAAGATTTTGTGTAGGCTTAAATAAAGCTTAGGTAAACTTAGGGCAGAGTAGGTTTTCCCACCTCCAAGCTGGGATGCATAAAACAGTGTCCATAGCAGACTGTCAACTTGGCAGTTCCAAAAACCACCAATAACAACAGGAAGCAGGTTCAGAGGCTGCCATCTTCAGAAAACAACAGCAGAACATGTATGGCTGAGACCCATGGAGCATCATAGCTCCTTAAGCAGCAGATGCCAAGAGCCAGTGCAAGCAGCAGCAGCAGCCAGTGAGTCTCAAAAGCTGAGACCCTCAAGATATCAACACAGTGCAGGTGGCAGATGCATGAGGGTCTACAAGCTTTCAACCAAAAGGAAGCCACGGTGAGAAGTGGACACTAAGCTGTGAGAAAGGCTAATGGCAGACAGCAGCATGGAAAGCTAGCCAAGACACCACACCACAAGAAAGGCGAACGGCGGACGAGACTTGGAGAGCCCAGTGGCTTATGTCACCTTGGGAAAGGTGAACAGAGAGCAGTGATGAGCAACGGAGACTGCGGAGACCAGACTGCTTCTGGAGGCTGAGAGCAGAGCAGTGTTAGCACCAGATGAGCAGCTGGGACATGCGGAAACTGCTGAATGCTACAGAGGATTCTGGGACCTGCAATGCTGAATGCTGGACAATTAGTGAAGCAGATAAGGGGTCCCCAAAAAGCTACAGTTCTTAGTGGCTGGGTTTCCTCCCAGAGCCAGGGTTGCTATAGGAAAGCCATGGGTCAGCTGTAGCAGCTGGAGTGTGGCATGAGGTGAAGCTCTCTAGCATTGGGACATAGAGGTCCAGGAATAGCTTGGTTACAGAAGGCTACAGAATGCAGTGGTAGCTGAGTATGAAAGTTGCAGAAACGCTTTCTTGTACTAAAATTGTTAACTGCAAATGTTTTGGTTATGGGACCACTCATATTTGGAGCTGTTTGCTATACACGTACTTAAGGGCAGCTGACAAGCCAGACCCTGATTTCAAGAATTCAGCGGAACTTTTAGTAATGGTACCAGAACTCTTTTTGCACTTTTGAACTTAAGGAATGAGATGGACAGTGATGATTTCATTACAATGGGACAGTTTGAATTTACTTATATATATATATTCTATAAATGCTAATGATTTATGAAACTGCTTATGGAATTGGTTTTGTTTTAAAAATGAAACTGTTTAAACAGAGTTTTGTTTTTTCTAAGTAGGCTCAAAAATTAATTTGAAAAATTATAAAGAAAAGGAGGAGTGTTGATTTTTCTCAGTCTATTTAATTTAAAATATTTTCATGTTACTTGAGTGAATTAACATTATGTTTTGTGCAGTTCTGTTAAGAAATTGTTTTTGAATGTAGGTTTTGTAGGTTGAATGTAGGTCTGTAGGAATTAAAATTGTGTATAGTAATGTTTATGTTAGAGTTATGTTAACCTATTGATATTGATACACCATGGTTTGGTGAAGTTGAGGAAGTATTTAAGTTTCTTGTGAATACATCAGAAGTTTATCCTATGTTTTGTTAGCAAGAAATTCAAACGGTTCTATTAAGAGTTTGTTTTAAGCTGTAATATTGAGAGACTTGTAATTATGTATAGCAATATTTATGTTAGAATTATGTTAATCTGTTAATGTTAATGATAAAGCTAAGGGAATTTTTAAGTTTGATGCCATTGCATCAAGAGTTTATTGATTTAAAAATGGGCTTGATGCAGCTAAGACTGCTTTAGTCACCTTACACCCATTCCAAAAAAGAAATGCCATCTTTATCATGCTCTACTCCTATACTGTGAGGTGTGACAACATGGAGATTGCTGTGAGCTCTTAAAGGGGAGTTGTTTTTTATATATTAAGAAGGGGGACCTGTTAGAGCCCATTTTTAGGTTTCCTCATGGCTTTACCCAGCAGGTCTGCATAAAGAGGATGATTGGACCACAGGTCTGAGTACAGGTGTCTAAGATGGTCCGCACTTGGCTGTGCAGGGGGGAGGTCTTTTGCTCCATACCTTGGCATTCATTTAAATACCTAGGACAGAGACAGTTGGGTCCTGATGGATTAGGATCAAGGCCCTCTCAAGTCTATCCTGTATTTTCTATCTTTTTTCTCTCCCCTCTATCCTTCTAACTAATATTTTCTGCTGCTTCTACTCAAGAGTACTCTGGGGAAATGTGGGGGTGAAGGATGGCTCCCCACAGGCAGATTTAAACAAGTATCCCAAATAACATGTTGTTTGTATTGTGGGATTATTATGCCTGCAATCCAGCACTCATTGTAAATGTGCTGTGGGATGCAGAATCCAGTAACTCAGCATTAATGGCCAATGTACTGAATTTGGGTCATGAATGTAAAGTAACATTCATGGTGCAGGTATTATAGGAGATTAATGCATATAAGCCAGAATTCATGCTGTATGTACTGTGGTGTCCCATAGCTGTAATCTATTCCTCATGGTGCATATACTGTGTGTAGCTTACATCTATAACCCAGGACTCATTGTGAATTGTTGGAGCCCACTGACATTTCCTAGTGGCTTTACCTAGCGTGACTTTATAAGAGGATGACTGGGCCATGGGTCTGGATACCAAGTGTTTGGAAGAGTCTACACTTGGTTGTATCCAGCAATGGGGAGGTCTTTTGCCTCGCTCCTTGGCATTGTTATAAAAATCCCTTTTGAATAAAGTTCTGGGCTGGTGCGTTTTGACCCAGGCCCTCTCTGGGTGCTCCTGTGTTTATGTCTTTCCTCTCATTGTCTAGGTATCTCTTTCTATCTAAATATTTCCCACTTCCTGCTCAAGAGTACCCTGGTCATAAAAGTGGGGACTGGCCCCAGAAACAGGGACAAACCAGGGACTTGGTGAAAACTGGGGAGTTGGCCCTGCAAGAAGCAATTGTACTGGTCTGGTTTTATAGAAAAAATGAAGGTAGGGTATTTATTCTCAGGAGTGAAGATAAGAGGCTGAAAAGATGCCTGCATGAGGCTGTAACAAGTGTCTGTCTCTGTCTATGTTTCTCTTTCTGTCTAGCAAAATAAGTCATAAGTTTAGTTTGATAAGTGTAGGTTTAGGTGTATTAGCATAGAATAAGACTTAGGTATAGCCGGGCGGTGGTGGAGCAAGCCTTTAATCCCAGCACTCGGGAGGCAGAGGCAGGCGGATCTCTGTGAGTTCGAGGCCAGCCTGGTCTCCAAAGCAAGTTCCAAGAAAGGCGCAAAGCTACACAGAGAAACCCTGTCTCGAAAAACAAACAAAAACAAACAAAAACAAACAAAAAACCAACCAAACAAAAAAAAGACTTAGGTATAATAGAAATTTAGAATACGGTAGTTTTTCCCCCTGAGTACAAGTGGAACCTGGGATGCAGAAAGCAGTGCCCATGACATACTGCCAGCTAGGCAGTCGGAGTGGCTTCAGAAGCTCCAGAAGTCACCAATAATGGCAGATGCTAGAGCCAGTGCAAGCTGCAGCAGCCATGCATCAGCACCTGAGACCCGTGGGACATCAGCACAGCACAGGTGGCAGATACCCAAAACAGCACGAACATCCAGGGTCTGCAAGCTTTCTGCCACTGAGAACAAGCTCCAGTGAGGAGCAGAGTAGAGATGCTATGCTGCCAGAGAGGCAAATGGTAGGCAGTGGCTTGGAGAGCCCAGCAGAGGTGCCGCACCATGGGAAAGGCGAACAGCAAGCCGTGGTGAGCAGTGGAGACTGCAGAGACCACACTACTGCCAGAGGCAGAGAAGTGGTATTAGCACCCATCAAGCAGCTGAGACACACTGGAGCTCAGGGAGCTGTGGGGGTGAGAGCCATGCTCCAGGCTGAACAGCCTGACTGGGGCTCTTCAGAAACTGCTGAGACTGATGCAGCCCACATTCCCAGTAGCAGGGTGTGGCTGGAACAATGGAGTTGCCCTGGGGCTACATTTGACTGTGCAAGCAGTACAGCATACTGAGGTTTCTGGGACCCAGGGTGCTGAGCACTGGGCTGCCAGTGAAGCAGCTAATGGGACCCAAGGAAGCTGCAGATAGTAGCAGCTGGGTTTCCTCCCAGAGCCAGAGTTGCTGTAGGAAAGCCACATCTCGGCTTATAGCAGTTGGGGGCATGAGCCCATGTGGCATGAGGTGATTGAGAGCTCTCTAGCCTCCGGACACAGGGGTCCTTCAGTACAGACAGATGAGGACTGTGAAAACCTGGAGCCAAAAGCTTTGTAGTTTCTGTTTGCTGGCTGTAAGATAGTCTCTTTTGAGAGGACTTTTTACCAACCAGCTCTTGTGGAGCTAACAACTTTCCTTCCTGAGGCCAGGTTGCAAGGAAAAGACTGCCATAAAATGCTCCTGTAACTGAAATGACCTCTGTGCCTGAGAACGAAAGTTGCAGAGATGTTTGTTTGAAGTAAAATTGTTAACTGCAAAAAGGTTTTGTTTGTGAGAAATATTTCTTCATATTTGGAAGACTGATACCATAATTTTTTGAACTTTTTGGACTTAAGAAATGGGATGGACAGGAATGATTTCATTGCAATGGGACAATTTTGAATTTACTTATGCATATAGACTCTATCAATGGTGATGACTTATGAACTTTTTCATGGAACTATTTGTGTTAAAAATGGAACTTTTTAATTAGACTCCCGGCGCTCCACCCAGGGCCTAGCCGTGGATGTCTGCATCCAGATTCCTCAGTCCTTGGATGGGGTTTCTGGCACAACTATTAGGGTGTTTGGCCATCCCATCACCAGAGTAGGTCAGTCCCGGCTGTCTCTCGACCATTGCCAGCAGTCTTTTGTGTGGGTATCTTTGTGGATTTTTGTGGGGAGTCTAATTAGCGAGAAAGAGGAGGGTTTATATGAGCGAGAATTATTGAAACCAAGGTTGGATAAAGCACAGGGACAAATAGCCAAACGAATGGAAACACATGAACTATGAACCAAAGGCTGAGGGGTCCCCAATTAGATCAGGCCCTCTGAATAGGTGAGACAGTTGATTGGCTTGATCTGTTTGGGAGGCATCTAGGCAGTGGTACCAAGTCCTGTTGTCAGTGCATGAGCTGGCTGTTTGAAACCTGGGACTTATGCAGGGACACTTGGCTCAATCTGGGAGGAGGGGACTGGACCTGCCTGGACTGAGTCTCCCAGGTTGATCTCAGTCCTAGGGGAGGCTTTGCCCTGGAGGAGGTGGGAAGGGGAGGTGGGCTGGGGGGAAGGGGAGGGGGGCAGGAAGGGGGAGAACAAGGGAATCTGTGGCTGTTATGTAGAACTGAATGGTATTGTAAAATAAAATAAAAAATAGAACTTTTTAAATGGAGAGGTTTTTTTTTTCTAACTAGACTCAAGATTCAGTTTCAAAAAATTATAAAGAAAAGGGGGAGTTAATATTCCTGTCTATTTAATTTAAAAAATATTTTTTGTTACTTGAGTGAATTAATGTTATATTTGTATAGTTCTATTAAAAATTGCTTTTGGATTTTTGCTAAAGTTTTTAAAGTATATTTTTTGATAAAATTTTAAATTGTTAATGGTTGAGAGTATTGCTTTTGAATGTAGGTTTGTAAGAATTATAAGTGTATATAGTAATATTTATGTTAGAGTTATTATGTTAACCTGTAGATATTGATACACCATATTTGGTGAAGCTAAGGGAGTACTTAAGTTTGATGTGGGTGCATCAAAAGTTTATCCTATGTTTTGTTAGCAAGAAATTCACATGGTTCTATTAAGAGATTGTTTTAAAGTGTATTTTTGTTAAAGCTTTTAAAATGTTAATGGTTCTATTAAGAGTTTGCTTTTAGATGTAAGTTTAAGAGAATTGTATTTATGTATATTAATATTTGTTTTAGAATTATGTTAACCTGTTAATGATGAAGCTAAGCGAGTCTTCAAGTTTGATGCAATTGCATCCATAGTTTGATTTATTTGATGCAGTTGCATCAAGTGTTTATTGATTTAAAAATGGGCTTGGTACAGCTAAGACTACATCTTAGACCAATTCCAAAAAGGATATTCCATCTTTATCATCCCTTACCTATGCTGGGATGTTTGACAAGCTATGGAGATTGCTGGGAGCTCTTAATGGGGAACCCTTTAAAATATTAAGAAAGGGGACCTATTGGAGCCCACTGAGGTTTCCTAGGGACTCTACCCAGCAGGACTGCATAAGAAGATGATTGGGCATGGGCCTAGGTACCAGGTGTTTGGAAGGGTCAACACTTGGTTGTATCTAGAAAGGGGGAGGTCTTTTGCCTTGCTCCTCAACATTGTTATAAAAAGCCCCCCCTTTTGGTTTTTCAAGACAGGGAAAAAGCCCTTTTGAATAAAGGTCTGGGCTGGTAGATTTTGACCCAATCCCTCCCTAGGCTGTCCTGTGTTTCTGTTTTTCCTCTTGTCATCTAGGTATCTCTTTCTATCTAAATATTTCACACTTCTCCTGCTCAAGAAGCACCCTGGTCGTAAAAGTAGGGGTTGGCCCCACACATTGAATGGACTGTGCAAGACTCAACCCAGTAACCAAGTACTCACACTGATGTACTGCAGGTGCTTCATGATGATAAACAAGAATTCATTCTGATTGTAGTATGGGGACCTGAACCAGTAAGTCTACATTCATGCTGTATATACTCTGGTGCATTCATGCTGTAAGCTAATATTCATGGTGCACATATGTGAGATTCCTCATGAATGTATTGCAGCAGTCATGGTGCATGTACTTTGGGAGGCTCACATCTAAAACCCAGCATGAATGGTACATGTAATGTGCCAGTCTCTGTCTATAACTCTGCATTGTTGGTGGCTGGATTTTGCAAGTTTCATTCTGATAACTATCATGCTTGACGCATATTCTATTTTGATGGTGACACCTGTAACCAGCAATGCTTGAAATTTTAGTATGAGAGGCTTATGCTTATATCACAAAAGCGACTGAGAATATCCTGTGTGAGATTCAAATCAGCACTAATTTTTCATGTACTGGGAGAGGCTCATGAAAATAATCAGCATTCATGGTGTGTGTACAGTAGGCTGTGAGATCTAATGCACTCAAACTAGGGCTAGTATGTTCTGTTTCCTGCAGATCAAGAATGCTTAGCTCCTTCTCCAGCACCATATCTTCCTGTATGACATGATGCTTCTCTCCATGATGATAATGGACTAAATCTCTGAAACTGTAAGCCAGCCAAAATTAAATATTTTCCTTTATAAGAGTTGCCTTGAGCATGGTGTCTCCTCACAATAATATAAACCCAAACTAAGACAGGGTACTTGTGGGGAGATAAGTTAATGTGTTTGTTAAAATTGGCATGGCCATGTCCAGGATCACAAAGTCTCAGATCCATGGAAATGGCAAAGCCTTCCCCATATTCAGGCACAGGGAAATAGCAAATCCTTTGCATGGCCCATATGTTGATGTTGACTGTACAAAAACTAATAACCACAGCTTTCTCCTTATAGATGGCTGCAATCTGACTCTGCTCCAAAAAAAAGACACCCTCTAAACACACAAAAAGATTAACTAACCCTACTTCCCCATTAAGCTCTATACAATATCCCCACATCCTGAATTTCAGATATATTAAAAAATGTTGTTTCCTTAGTTTCCAGGCCACTGCTGGTCTTCATCAGAAATCATGGGACAACGCAATCCCAACTTTTCTGTATGTATCTTTCATTTCTTCATTACATACCACTCTAATTGACAATCTGTAACCCATGTCAACAGTACATATTCACTCAGGACTTCATCCACTCCACTCAGGTACAAGGGATGCTTAGAAACTCAGAGTTATGAACTCACAGTGCTCATTTAGTGATGTCTACAGACAAAGAAAATTCCTGTGTTTCCTAAAGTGCTGGGAGCTGATGAAACAGATTCAATGAAAAGGATCTTGAAGTTTCCCCAGAACACCAGTCACCCATCAGCACCAGTCATCAGGGTTGTGATTCAGAAGGCATAGGCAAAAGGGCCAAGATGGCAGTACACTCAGAAGCCAGAGCCACACACAGGGTAGTGTAGCTTGGAGATGAGGGAGCCTGTTTGCAAGGCCACATTTGCAGGCTCTGAAGGTCTGCCCTGAGGAAAAAGGAGATGGACATTCCTGGTGTAAGGTCACAAGCAGGATGTGTATTATGGCTAGGGAACCATCTTTGGGAGGAACATGGTGGAAGCAGGCCAAAGCATATAGAGGTGAGTCCTAACAGAAGGTTAACTGGAGCTGAGATTATGTTCACATTGTCAATCAGCTGGTCAGATCACTATAACTTGTGGGAACAAGTGGAAGTCACGCAAAAACATCATGAACTTAGATTAGCAAATTATCTGGAGCTGAGACAAGCCCTGAAAAGGACAGCAACCCTCCAAGTAGCTTGGGAAGCAGATAGTCCACCAAGGTCCATCTGGAGAATGCAGAGCAGAAACCAGCCTGAGAAACAGAAAGCCAGATGATGGCAGAGTAGTCAATGTTGGCACTAGACATTTGCTCTCTTGTTCAATGGAAGCCTGATGTAAGCCTACATCTTTCAGAAATGGGGCTAGTCTATTTGGAGGAAGAGGCCCAGGTGCCCCTACCTTACCCTGCTTCTGTAAAAGAGGATCTAGTGATGCAGCATGAATGTTAATATATAATCATGTCACCTAGACGGTGGGATTCTATAATTTTAAGACTGTGTTGACATGACCGCAACTCTAATACTAGCAATACAAAGGTATTTCCAAAACAGGTTTCATAAACATTCAAAAAGAACAATCCTCACCCTCTGACATGTGAGAGAGGATCATATACTCCTTTTGTTTCTTAATTGTATTGCACTTGGTTTGCTGGATGTCTACAAATCTGTCTGTTATAGTTTTCCATATGAACTGTCTACAATTGTTGTGCTCCTTCAGTTAATTAATATTTCTTAAACTTTGCTGAGTATTGATAGGCTCATTTCCTTCACACTCTCAGAAATTTCCTATCTATACACAAACATTTATGTTGTGAAATCTACAGGTTATAGCTATAAAGATCTCACATTGTTTCTATTGGTAGATTTTCACTCCAGAATCAATATTTTGATATTGGATAACATGAATCTTTATTGTAGCATTTGGAGGTAGGTGTTTCCTTAAGGGTCAAATTTCACATGAGTCTACACTTTTAGCACTAGGCTGTTTATTAACTTTAATGTATTTATTTGGGTATTCTAGTGTGGACATTATGGGGTGCAAAGAGGCATGAATCTAACGTAACATTAGATATTTAAATCCCTTCTAACATCAATTTTCTGGTGTAAAACAGGTTTGGAGGAAGAATTAATAGGTTCAGCACATGTTGTATGATAGACTTCCTATGGAGGTGCAACACAATACACATCTACTCACCCAGAACCAAGTATCGACAGCACTGAAGTCCATCTTGTTGACTCAATGAGCTTTATTTAGGTTAGTTACAGGAATATGTGGGTAAAAGGGACACACAGAGTTTCCACAAGGCAACTCCAAAGCTTCATGGGATACAGCTTAGGACAACTGGACAGCCATGGCACACTGCACACTTGCAGGCTTATCCACAGGTTGAAGGACATCCTTTCTTGGTGGCCAGTTTGTCAGGACTTGTTGAAGTTTCTTCATGTGAGTTAAGCAGAGAGAATTCTTTCACTTTATAATATTTCTCAAAGTTATTTATTTTTAGCCATTTACTCAGGTTCCTCTCCAGTTGAAATGTTTCAGTCTCGAGGAAATGGCTGCAAACACAAGCCATTATTTATGCCTCTATATTTTCTGTTCATTGTGCAATATTTAAAGCTAAAATAGTAAGATATTTTAAGGAAATTTTCCTAGGTAGTCCAATGTTCACAATATTACTCAATATAAAATTTTTTATATTATCTAAGACTTTCATGGTTTCTCATGTTCCTAATTATTATCTACAATGAAGCCTGCAGTGGTCTCTAGAACAGAGCGTTGAATAAAAGGTATGCTATATTATTTACTGTTGAAAATTTTCTCTCTTGTGTGAATTTTCTTGTGTTCCCTTAGACCTGAGAGACGAGTAAAGACTTTGTCACATTCACTACATATGTAAGGTTTTTCTCCTGTATGAATTCTCTGGTGTCTTCTAAGATGTGAACTATATGTAAATGATTTCTCACATTCTTTACATTTATATGGTTTCTCACCTGTATGAGTGTTTTGATGTTTTTTAAGAGTTGAGACAAATGGAAATGATTTCTCACATTCATTACATTTATAAGGTTTTTGACCTGTATGTGTCCTGTAATGTCTTCTAAGATTTGAGACAGATATAAAGGATTTCTCACATTCACTACATTTGTAAGGAATTTCTTCTCTATGAACTCTCTGATGGTTTCTAAATGTTGAGATACATGTAAAAGATTTCTCACATTCACTACATTTATAAGGAATTTCTCCTGTATGAAATCTCTGATGGTTTCTGAATATTGAACCACAAGTAAAAGATTTCTCACATTCACTACATTTGTAAGGTTTGTCTCCTGTGTGAATTCTTTGATGTGTTCTAAGACTTGAGCCATGTTTATATGATTTCTCACACTCATTACATTTGTATGGTTTCTCTCCTGTATGGATTCTCTGATGTTCTCTAAGAGTTGAGCCACAAGTAAAGGATTTTCCACATTCACTACATTTGTAAGGTTTTTCTCCTGTATGAAGTCTCTGATGTCTTCTAAGATGTAAGCTACATGTAAAAGATTTCTCACATTCTCTGCATTTATAAGTTTTTTCTCCTGTGTGAATTCTTTGATGATTAATAAGACATGAGACACTGGTGAAGGAATTTTCACAATCACTATATTTGTAAGGTTTCTTTCCAGTATGGGTTTTGAAATGTTTTTTAATCTGATACAACTGAGAAAAGCAATTGCCACATTGTTCACAATTGTAGGATTTTGATCCAGAATGATTTCTCTGTTGTCTATTGAGGCTTGAATGTGTCAGAAAGCATTGTCCACATGTCCTACATTGGTGTTTTTTCTCTCTACTATGGAATCGTTTCAATGTGAGTTTATGTTTAGAGTCGAATGATACATCATACTCTGTATTTTTGTGTTCTTTCTTTCCAGTGTGCTTTCTGTGATTTTGACTAGTGGTGGTACATTTTCCACAGTCTTTACATTTACAGGGTTTTTCTCCACTGTTCACACTTTTATGGTTTGATGATTCAACAGAAGCATCCATGTGGTAGCCACAATCATATTCATTGCAGTTTTCTGTAGTATCATTTGTGTTATAAAGTGTACATTGGGATGATTCATGAACCATTTTGCCAAGTTTATTACATTTATTAGGCTTCTTTTGGATATTCACAGACTGATAGGCAATGTGCTTTGAGTCTTGATCTAAGAACTTTTTATTTTTTCTACATATGCGATGTTTCTCTGGAAAAAGAGCACAAATAGGGCTGATAGATGTTGATGCCTGAGTAAGAGATTCAATAAATGATTTCTCCATACGTTTTCTTTTTTTCTTTTTTTTAAAGATTTATTTATTTATTATATATACAATATTCTGTCTGCATATATTCCTACACCCCAGAAGAGGGCACTAGATCTCATTACAGATGGTTATGAGCCACTTTGTGGTTGCTGGGAATTGAACTCAGGACCTCTGGAAGAGCTGCCAGTGATCTTAACCTCTGAGCCATCTCTCCAGCGCCCTCCATACGTTTTCTAAAACAGGTAAACTAGCAAGTCTCAAAAATAGTGAATTCAGCACAGGTCTTCTGTGCTACACTATCATTAAATGAGTTACTAATTATTAATATTCTAATTACTAAATATACTTCAATGCCTTTCCTTGCTCTGATTATTCAATTTCCTTTAAACTTTCAAGTTGTCATTAAAAACTAGAAAAGAGAGCTGGAGAGATCATTCAGTATGAAACATTGCTTGCTCTTGCAGGGAACATAGGAAAATGACACCCCATGGAAAAGTTATGTTTATTACTATAATTTCCTTTATTACATTTTAGAAAGTTTACACATGTACAAAGTAGGTAAATACAAAAGATGCATAAAGAATTCTACAAGAAAAGCAATCTTACTTACAAAGACTAGATTGTTGTAATTCTCCAGCATCACATCGATGTATAAAGCCCTCCAAGAAGACTCCAGACATTCCCATTCCTCTTGGGTAAAGTCCACAACCACATCCCTGAATGTCAACAGACCCTGTAATGGAAAATTATCCATTTCCCATGTTTTTCTAGGAAAAAATGCTTTCCTAGATAAAAGACACCCAAGAAAAGACAGTTTTGTGATTTAGATGAGGCATGACAATTATTTAAAGACAAAACTTGTGTATGTTCTGCCAAGATAGTTCAGCAGTTAAGAGCACTGGCTGCTGTTCTAGAGGACACATGTTCCAGACTCAGAATCCACATTTTATGACACAACTGATTATGACTCAAGTTCCATGGGATACAATGCTTTCTTCCAAACTCAACATGCAGGAGTCACACATAGCACTTATATATACATTGAGGCAAATATACCCCAAACATAAAAAGAAAGTTAATTATAAATGATACTTTCTAGAATACTCATACTTTATATTGCGTTTCCTATCTCATAAAAAAAGGATGACATATAAACTCTAGTAAACATTTGAGGTCTAGATGCAGGGATGTACCTTTATGAAGGGAATGTGGCTATGAAACAGGAAAAGGGTGTCTCATCTCAGTTGGAAACATTACAATGTGCAAACTGTACTTGCAAATGCTACAGCTGTTTACCTTATCAAATATGGAAACTGGATTAATACCAGCTGCAGCTGGGCCTCATGTGACTCTATTCTAAATACAAGGTGGGACAGCCTTCAGCAGCATCATTAAGGGCATTCATTTATATCTAAAAATTGATGGTTTATGAAGAGCTCCAAGTCAACAATTTCTAGAAAATGCTTATAGATACATATCTCACATGATGCAATATAGATATATTCCACATACTACAATATACTTGTCATTGCTTACACAATGGTACTCTGTCTGAAACATAATACAAAATAAAAAGAGAAAATACTGATCTATCTATTGAGACATTAATACTGATCATTGGAATCCAGAGAATGATATGAGCAGCAACTTCCCTGAGTCAAATACATTTCAGGTGTCAAAAACTCCAAAGGCACATCACCACCTTGTGATATCAGAGAGAGAAACAGTATACCGCAATCTGCATCTTTTCACAGAAACATAGTTTTCAAGACAGAGCAAGTTACTTATTCCTTCCATCATCTATGCTCTCTATGGTGCTGAACTATTTAGTAATAAGATTCAATAGAGTGAATCTCTTCTATCTACTTCTCCATAGATTTGCTGGTGATACCAGCAAAAAGTTCCAGGTATTTTTATGTCCATATTGATAAGCCTGGTTCTGGGAACCTGGCCCTCCCCAAAATGCAACCTGCATGGCACCTAAGACTTTTCTTCCTCACTAATGTATGAGGACACAAGTCTATCCTCTGTAGGAACTAGGCATCAATATATTTCTTTGATGATCATTTACAGTGGAATCTCTTTCAGAACTGCCCTCTTTTAAAAATTTTATTTATTTTACATCTCAACTACAGCATCTCCTCCCTTTCCTCTTCTTCCAGTCCCACTCCCTCCTGTCTCCCATCCTCTACTCAATCCACCCCTCCTCTGTAATCACTCAGAAAGGGCAGGCCTCCCATGCACATCAGCAAAGGATGGCATATCACACTGCCATAAGACCAAGCACCACCCCCTGTATTCAATTTAGCATGAGGAACAGGTTCTCAAGAGCAGGTTCTCAAAGCGCCAGGTCAGCCCCTCCTCCTATTTATCGGAGTCCCACATGCAGACCAAGCCACACTGCTGTCACATAAATGAATAGGGTCTAGGTTGGTCCCATACAGGCTCCTTGGTTGATGGTTCAGACTCTGTGAGTTTTTATGAGCCAGGCTAGTGCTTTCTGTGGGTTTTCCTGACCCTGCGCCCAGGTTCCTACTCAGCTGTTAAAAACAATGACATCACAACCACAGATTTAAGGCTGTAAATTTATGTCTTCACAGTATTGGACAAGGGAGGATACAATGAGACATGTCTATGCTATGTGGTTGTCAAGATTCAAAGATGTAATCTTTAAAGAACTGAAAAAGAAAAACAATCATTGGTAATAAGCATTTTAGATAAGATTATCAGAGACAAAGAATAAAAGATTGCATGGATTCAAATTTATTCCAAATGATACGGACACAAAACTGACCTGGTGAGCGTTTACTGGAGATGCAGCCATTCTCTTTGTTGCTATTCTCTGAATTTCTGTCTCAGGAGCAAAAGCCAAAACTCTTGTTGACATTCTAAATCAAGGTATGAAAAACACAAACCTACAGTTAATATAACTGTTATGGACACTACTGAACCAGATAAAAGACCCCAATACTATAGTGATACCAAAGGTCCTGTCAGCATTCCTACAAACAGGTGAGCATGGGAGGATATACTTAGAGTGCTGAAAGAAAGTAACCATATCACAGCACACAGAAACATTGGCTCTTACAGTTCATGGAGAAGGAAGTACACTTGAAGAAATACATGACATAACACAGATCACTGACTCAGGTAGAACTGGAGGTCATATTAGAGGCAAACTATGCATAGAAAAATCACAGAGAAATTATCCATGAGAACCTAGGACATAAATTTAAAATGAAGAATAGAATAGAATAGAATAGAATAGAATAGAATAGAATAGAATAGAATAGAATAGAATAGAATAGAATAGAATAGAATAGAAAAGAATAGAATAGAATGGAGGGAAGCTGGGGAGTAATTGACTACATTAAAAAAAACTGCTGTATTTCCAAGTAGAGGGGAAAAATACAGCCAGTAATTTTGCAAAAACAATATATATTTTTGAAAAATGAAACCGACAAACAAAAATACATGTAGGAAATACAGTCCAGCTAAGCAAAACCAAGATTTTGTGATAAACTCCTAAAGGAACTAGGAAGAAATGGAACATAGCCATAGAGTAAAGTGCACGTTTCACATCTAGGCCAACATTACAGGAAGGAGATAAAAATGAGCAGCATTAGCAGGAACACAGTGAGGGAAGGGAGGTGCATTTATGTAATCCAGAGCCATAAGAGCAGTGGTTCTCAACCTTCCTAATGCTGTGACCCTTTAATACACTTATGTTGTGCTGACCCCCACAGTGAAAACATTATTTTTCTTGCTACGTCATAACTGCAATTTTGCTATTGTTACGAATTGTATTGTAAATATCTATGTTTTCTGTAGGTGTGGTGGTTTGAGAGAAAATGACCCCAAAAGAAGTGGCACTATTAAGAGGAGTGGCTTGTTGGAGTAGGTGTGGTCTTACTGAAGTAAGTGTGTCAATGTGAAGGCAGGGTTTGTGGTCTCATACATGCTTAAGAGACTGACCAGTGTTACAGACCACTTTCTCTTGCCTGCAAGATGTAGGACTCTCATCTGCTTCTCCAGTACCATGTCTGCCTGCATGCCACCATGTCCCACCATGATGATAATGGACTGAACCTCTGAACTGTAAGCAGGTTACAGTTTTCCTTTCTAAGACGTGCCATGGTCATGGTGTCTGTTCACAGAAACAGAAACCCTAACTAACTAAGACAGATGGTTTTAGGCAACCCCCATGAAAGGACCATATGCCACACAGGATTCATAAAACAAGCACATATAAGCATAAGCATGTCTATGTATAAAGATTTTTTTAATATTTAAAAGAAGTACTTTTTATCTGATGTGTATGCATGTTTGTCCTGCACATATGAATGTGCAACCCATGAATATCTGGAATCCACAGAGGACAGAAGAGACAGAATCTAATCCCCTGGACAAAGAGTTACAGAAAACTGATCCATCACATAGCTGTGAAGGAATTCACATCTTCTTCAAGAACAAGTGTTCTTAATGGCTGAGCCATCTCTACAAACACCTGGAATTATATGTTTTATAGTTCTCTTCATCCTTAGCCATAAAATTACAATGTCAAAACCAACTTTTAGTGTTTCTCACACTAATAAGAATGGCTAATTATCAGAAAAGCCATGATGTAGCCAGGTAATGTGGGAATGCCTTTTATATCAACACTCAACAGGAAGCTGGTGATCTCTCTGATTCCATGCCAGCTTGGTCTATCTAGTCAGTTGCAGGCTAGCTAGATCTACACAGAAAGGTCCTGCTTCAAAAAATTAATGAAAACAAAAATGAATGACAATATATGCCCATGGAAGCGATGGAAATGTGTGATCCTTATATACTCCTGGTGGAATATCAACTGGTACCAAAGAGTAAATTAATTTTGGAGATTTCAAACATTACCCACCACCATTAAACTTAGTTCTCCCTCACAGTTCCTACAGTCCCCCCACAGATGGATTTGCACACACAGGGTTACTACTGCACTGTTCACAAGAGTCAGGGAGCAGAATTGGCCAAAATGCCCACTAACAGAGATACAAGAGAGTGGAGTGCATTGCTGTGGAATTATATTTGCCACACATAAAAGATTATTATGAACCTAATATTAAAATCAGCAGTAGTAAAAATGATATTGAATGAATGCCTAATGGGAAAGAAAAATATTCCATGTTTTCTTGTATTAATGGATTCCATATTTTCTTTTTGTCAGTGTGCATGTCATAACAGTTGATGGCTCTCCACAGAGGAACATGAGATAAGAAAGAACAAGAGGTCTGAATGGAATTAGGAATAAAGAAAATAATGGATATGGGAGGACTGACTGGCTGTGGTTGCTTCATAAAAGGCAGGTGACACAGGAGCCCCTCAGGAGCATGGTTGATAGGATGGAGGGCATGGAAAGCATACTGTGACCTTGACATAGGAGATGATCACTGTGTTCCTCATATAGCTTCTGTAAGGCAAGACTGCAGAGTTTAACGACAGTAACTCAAGCTCACAGATCAGGAAAAGGGCTGCTTCCCTAAGAAGGTTGCACTCATAGCTCCTAATGTCCTCCCAGACAGACTTGGACTGTGTTTTCAGCACTGAACACTGCTGCCAGCAGCAACTTACATTGCGTACTGAGTTAAAGTGTGCCTTTCCAAGTTCAGGATTCGGAAGTGTGAGAATCAAGCACAAGTACTGTGTCCATGAGACTCCCACCCTCAGCTGATCTGAAGTTCCCTCCTTGGACTGGGACAGAAGTAACAAGACCTGGGCATAAAGAATGGAATGTGACAAAGCTACACAGGGTGGATTTCTCTGCTCTAAACTGGTTTCCAGATGCAAAGGGAGCTACAGAGGGAAGAGAAGGGGAGAGGTGTTGGTGTTTGTGCCCTACTTGGCAAGGTGCTTGTAGCACAGTGGATAGAGTGTTGTAGCTGAGTTGTTATGCTGCTTGTAGCTCAGTGTGTAGAGAGCTCTTGACTCAGTGGGTCCTGTCACTCCATGTGTAGAGTGCTTGAAGCTCAGTGAGGTGGAGTACTTATAGCTGAGTTATTAGAGGGCTTTTAGCTCAGTGGGTGGAGTACTTATAGCTGAGTTATTAACAATGCTTGTAGCTCAGTGGGTCCATGACTTAAATGGATTCCATTCCAGGTGAGACAAAAGACACTCCAACAAAAACCCATGATACAAAGTAGACTACACATATTCCAATAAGGATACAAACATGCAAAACCAATCTATCAAAGCCTTACTTAAGAGTGTATGTGGGGCTGGTGTATCCTGACCTCCCTTCCTCACCCTCCTTTTCCTGTATCTACCCTCCCTCACACCACCTCTATTTATGACATGAGATTGGGCCTTTTCCTGGCTTCTTTCCCCAGTGTGGTGTGTGTGTCTGTGTGTCTCTAAGTGTAGTAGAATATTATTTTATGGTATGCTACTTTTGTTTATGGTCTATTTGTTTAACTCTGTGAAGCTGTATTACTGTGCCTGTTTAAAACACCTGATGGTCTAATAAAGAACTGGCCAACAGAAAGGGAGGAGAAAGGATAGGCAAGGCAGGTACTCAGAGAGTATAAATAGAAGGAGAAATCTGGGAGGGGCAATTGGAGAGCTAAGATCTAGAAGCCAGAGATGGAGGAGGACTCTAGGGGGCAGCCAAGCACTTACACAGCAACCCACGGAGTAAGAGAAAGATTTAAGAAGCTAGAGAATGAGTAAAGCCCAGAAGCAAAAAGAAGACAGGATAAGTTAAAGAAAGCTGGCTAGAAACTAAGCCAAGCTAAGGCTGGACATTCATAATTAATAAAAAGCCTCCGTGTGTGATTTATTTGGGAACTGGGTGGAGGAACACCAAAAAAGAGTAGAAACCCCTAACAACAATGTGTGTGTGTGTGTGTGTGTGTGTGTGTGTGTGTGTGTGTGTGTGTGTTCTCTGTCTCTGTACAGAGCAACCATGAACAACAGGGAATGAATGAATCTGTTCCCTCACTCTCCAGATCTCAGTCCTGGCTCTCAACCTCTGTTTCAACTTCACAGTATTTATTGTCTTGTTCCTTGCTGGGACTGCTAAGGTCCAATCCAGCATCTCAGGCACCAGTGTACCTGGAGAAAGGCTGTTGTGGATCCCTGGGATGGATTGAGCCAAAGTCTAGAGCAGGAACAAGGGTGGAATGTATGCAACCTGGAGAGGATTCTGCCAGCTGGATCTCCATGGGCCTCACCGCCCCCCCCCCTGCCCTGGCTAGAAACATCTCTTCTACTTTACAGTGAGGAGGCTGTGCCCAAGAGAGACAGGGGCTAAGTCTGAGTCTCTCCTTTCTCATCCAGGAAGCTACTTTGTTCCTGTGTCTTGTTTCTTGCATTTCAGTGTGTTTGAGTGTGTAGGCTGGGGCCTCACAGCTATATTCATGTACGTTAAGTACAGGAGGACCTTTAACACATGTGAGGTCAAAGAGTCTAACAGAGATCAGGAAGGACCCCAAGAAAGTATAAAGGTGGGGCTGGGAGTGGAGCTCTGAGGGAGAGGGCTTGCCTAGCAAGTGTGGCCCCATGTTCTATCTGTAGCACTGCAAGGGGGGAGGGGGAAGCAAATAAACAAAAAAAAAAAAAAACACAAAAAGCAGTGCTTGCATCAAATCTAGATGTAACTTACGTGTAACTATTTTTAATATTTTTTGTGTAACTATTTTTAATATTTTTTACAATTTAAAGTCATTATGGATTTCTTTCTGTTCATTTGAGTCAGGTCTCACTATGTAGCTCTGGCTGTCCTGGAACTTGCTGTGTAGACCAGGCTTGACTTGAACTCACTGACATCCAACTGCCTCTGTTCCCAAGTGCATGTGCTCCTACATCCAGTTAAGATTTTAAAGATATTTTTAAATTATGTTTATATGTTTGTGGGGGGGGGTGTATGTGAGTGCAGCTGCCCACAGATGTCCAAAGAGGGCATCAGATACCATGGAATTGTACCTGGAGTCACAGGTGGTTGTGAGCTGATTGGTGTGGGGGATGGGAACTGAACCTGGCTGTTCTGCAAGAGAAGTACTCACTCTAGACCACTGAGCCCTTCAGCCCAAGTGTAGAGTTCTTAGGTGTGCCACTAGGCAGAGGTGTGCAAGACTGTACATGCACACATATATACTCAGATCTAAAAATACATCCCAGTATTTGGGACTAGGAATGTGGTTCAGTTGTTAAGACTGCCTGCCTAACATACTGCATGAAGCCCTGAGTTTTATCCAGTGCATCTCAGAAGTCAGGTGTGGTGCTGCAATCTCAGCACCTGCCAGATAGAAACAGGAGGATCAGAAGTTCTAGGTTATTTTGGGTTACATAGTGAGTTTGAGGATGGCCTGGGAGACATGAGAATTTTCTCAAAAAAGGAAAGAATAAAAATTCAGTATTCCTGAAGAAACAGCCCAATAGCACCAATTTAACCAAGAATCCCTACTAAACCAAGACTAAAAATTAGAACAAGAGAGGCACTCTCAGACACAGACACCACCTGCACCGCACAGAGGAAGAGATGAGTAGACGCCAGTGCAAAAATACAGGCAACAACATAAAGACCTATATGGCAACATCAGAACCTAGTGATTCTACACCTGCAAGACCTAAACATACCATGACAGAAGAAACAGAAGAAATCAACCCTAAAAATGGCTTTAAGAAGATGATAGAGGCCCTTAAAGAAGAAATAAAACATTCCCTCAAAGAGGAAATAAAAACTTTCCTTAAAGAGGAAATGAAAAACTACCTTAAAGAGGAAATAAAAACTTTCCTTAAAGAGGAAATGAAAAACTTCCTTAAAGAGGAAATAAAAACTTCCCTTAAAGAGGAAATGAAAAACTCCATTAAAGAGGAAATAAAAAACTCCCTTAAAGAAATGGAAGAAAAAACGAACAAAAAATGGGAAGAAATCAAATCAAGCCAAGAAAAAGCAATTAAACAGATGAAAGAAACATTCCAAGATCTGAAAAATGAATTTGAGACAATAAAGAAAACACATGCTGAGGGAATGCTGGAAATAGAAATCCTGACTAAATGAACAGGAACTACAGAAACAAGCATAACCAACCGATTGCAAGAGATGGAACAGAGAATCTCTGACACTGAAGACACGATAGAGAAAATAGATTCGTCAGTCAAAGAAAACACTAAAGACAAAAAAGTCGTAACACAAAACGTCCAGGAAATTTGGGACACCATGAAAAGACCAAACCTAAGTATAATAGGGATAGAAGAAGGAGAAGAATACCAACTCAAAGGCACAGAAAATATATTCAACAAAATCATAAAAGAAAACTTTCCTAACCTAAAGAAAGAAATACCTATGAAGATACAAGAAGCTTACAGAACACCGAATAGGCTGGATCCAAAAAAAAAGTCCCCTCGCCACATAATAATCAAAACACTAAACACACAGAACAAAGAAAAAAGATTAAGAGCCGCAAAGGAAAAAGACCAAGTAACATATAAAGGCAAACCCATCAGAATAACACCAGACTACTCAATAGAGACTATGAAAGCTAGAAGATCATGGACAAATCTCATGCAGACACTAAGAGACCACAGATGCCAACCCAGACTATTATACCCAGCAAAACTCTCAATCACCATAGGCGGAGTAAACAAAATATTCCAGGATAAAACCAGATTTAATCAATACCTGTCCACAAACCCAGCCCTACAGAAAGCACTAGAAGGGAAAATTCAACCCAAAGAAGCTAAACACGTCCATGAAAAATCAAGCAATAGATAATCCCACACCAACACACACCACAGAAGGACAACACAACACAACACAACCACAAAAAATAACAGGAATTAACAATCACTGGTCATTAATATCCATCAATATGAACGGTCTCAACTCACCTATAAAAAGACACAGGCTAACAGAATGGATAAGAAAACAGAACCCATCCGTCTGCTGCATACAAGAAATACACCTTAACTTCAAAGACAGACACTACCTCTGAGTAAAGGGCTGGGAAAAGGCTTTCCAAGCAAATGGACCTAAGAAACAAGCTGGTGTAGCTATCCTAATATCTAGAGAAAAAGGATGTTTCAAAAGAGAAGAAGTCTTGTGGCAATGCCTCAGTGGTCTAGGTAACTACCAGAACTCGGAAATCCGCGACGGAGACTAAGGCAGCAGAGACGAAACACATAGATGTACATACAGGAAATAATAAAGAAAAAGTCAGTAAAGCCAAGAAGAACAAAAGAAAGGTGAATGCTGATGCCCATCTGTCAGATGAGCCTGTGAACGAGGAACCAGTGACAAAAAAGAAAAAAAAGATGGAAAGCAAATCCAAAAATAGTACCGAGGTGCCAAAGGATGACAGCAAGACGGAGGAGACTAAGGGGGACAATAAAAAGCAAAATACTTCCATTAAAAAAGGTGCAAAGAAGAAACCTCAAAAAGGTAAATCAAGTAAGAAAGGCAGCGGACCTGCTCAGGAGATGCAGAAGGAGACGGCTCCGGCAGAGCCTCCTTCCATGGAGCTGGCTCAGGAGGAGGTCTCTTCCGGTCCTGCGCTCACTCAGGTGGTGGTCACTCCTACAGGCTCTACTCAGCCCGGGCTTCCTTCTCCCATGGATATTGCTCAGACTGGGCCTGCTCAGATGGAGCCGCCTCCTCCCCTGGAGCCTGCTCAGAGGGAGCTGCCTTCTCCCCTGGATCTTCCTCAGAGGGAGCCGCCTCCTCCCACAGAGCCTCCAAAGATGGAGCAGCCTCTTCCCATGGAGCTTACTCAGATGGAGCAGCCTCCTCCCATGGAGCCTGATTAGATGGAGCCTCCTCCTCCCATGGAGCCTGCTCAGAGGGAGCCACCTCCTCCCATGGAGCCTGATCAGAGGGAGCCGCCTCCTCCCATGGAGTCTCAGCGGGGACATTGTCGGAAGAAGCTGCTTTGTCCTTTGGACTATGCTCAGGTGGAGGTTGCTCAGACAGGGCCTCCTCACATGGGATCTGTTCAGAAGGAGCCTCTGCTGTCATTAAGCCACCTCTTCAAGTGAAACCAGTCACCAAAAGGTCTTCTCCCCGAAAAGAGACTACCAAGGAGAAGTCGGGCATGCGGAGTGAGGTGGTGCGGCAGGAGCAAGTCCTTATTGAAGTTGGCTTAGTGCCTGTTAGAGATAGCCAACTTCTGAAGGGAAGCAGGCGTGCACAGGATCTTCCAAAGGGAAACTCAAGAAGAGACGAGACACCCAAGGACCAAGAAATTGGCTCTGATGGGGAAGGAAATAAAATGGCCCCTCTTAAGAAAGTGGGAAAAGAGGAAGCTGGCAAGAGTCTAGCTATGCTTGCTGCTCTCAAGGAATCTACCAGTGTCTTATCCTCGGAACAAAACTCAAATGGGTCAGGTGGTGAAACGTTGCTTGCTAAGTGTCAGACTGGTTCAGCTGGGCTTTGTGAAATGGAAGTGGACACTGAGCAGAACCCAGACAGTGTCCCTGTGAAAGCCTCAGCACCCGAACCGGCGTCACCATTGCCTCCTGTCCCATCACCAACCGTAACGGCCTCGCCTCCTATCACTTTGGCTGAAAACAAGTCACCGGACATTGATGAAGATGAAGGCATCCACAGCCATGATGGAAGTAACCTGAGTGATAATATGTCCGAGGGAAGTGATGATTCTGGGCTGCATGGGTCTCGGCCAGTGCCACAAGAAGCAAGTTCAAAAAGTGGGAAGGAGCGGTTGGCAGTTAAAATAACCGAGGGAGAGTTTGTTTGTATTTTCTGTGATCGGTCTTTCAGAAAGGAAAAGATTACAGCAAGCACCTCAATCGCCATCTGGTTAATGTATACTTCCTTGAAAAAGCAGCCGAGGGGCAGGAGTAGTGAGCCGTCCGGTGGAGCGTGGCTCGTCACAGTTTGTAAGCAATGCCTCACTTTTAGTTTAAGGCAGTAGACACACACAAGCTCGCTTTAATTAGTGTCCAGTGCTGATTTTTAAGTGACATTATTTCCTTAGGACTGTATGTGTTATCTAGAGACTTGCAAAAACCTTAGCAAATCCTAGGGAGTTAATGTAAGAAAACAGACACTTAATCTGTTAGCTTGTGCAGTGCAGTGAAGAAAGGCGGGATGGTAGGTGATGTTCTCCGAGGTGTCTACCTGTGTGGAACCCGTCGGGTGTTCTGCCCTTTTCACTTCACTTGCTATTTTTAGTTCCTTGTTTAGGCTGATAAAAATTGGCGTAGCAAATTACTTGAAGAATTTGCCTGCTTTATATAAGTAAAGTTAGCACTTTAAGGTTTCTTTAGAGATGAGAAAAGACATTTAAATTGAAGAAAAATTCTTTCAACAGTGGACATTGTATCTGTCCAGGTAATTGCTTCCTGACTTATGGTCGATATTTTGTGCTTCTATGTTAATCATTATGAAAAGTGATTTTTGGTGGGTTTTTAATTTTTTTTTTATTTTGGTGCTTTACTGGCTTAAGATGTTGCACATGGTTTTTTGTTTTTCTTTCTTAACCTATACAGTTAATCCCCCCCTAGAGATAGCATTGTGTTTAATAGTAACACTTTATACATATATGCATGTTATTTTTTTTTCTTTTTGGGGTTACTTTTAGGCTTGTTTGCAAAGGGCCATTTTTCTTTGCTGCAGTTGTCTTTTTTGCAGAACAATAGTGTGTGCAAGTTTATAAGCAATGGAACATGCAGGTTCAATCCATTGTTTTTATTTTTTTAATCTTAACCTCTTGATCTATGCCAGAAGCAGTTTCATGTAAGTTATTTTGATGGTGAGCATATGTGTAATTCTACAGCTCTCCGGGTCTGGTTTTTGCAGTAAGCCACTAGATCCCATATTGAACACAATTTAATCTCAGTATCAGCCATTAGAGTTTTTTTACTTTGCTGTTTCTAGCTTATTTCTTACAGAGTGAGAAGTCATTCTTTGAGGAGTTTCTTTTTTCAATAGATGGTTGATGTTGGGATGGTTACTCAAATTAAGTGATGAGTGATGAACTCCAAGTCATCCTTGGAAATAGCAAATCTGTAGCCCAACATAATTATCCTTTAAACTAGAGAATATCACTTGTGAGAAAGCCATCATGGCCACATGGCTGATCTAGAGTGGAGTGCTGAGTTCTGGCAAACAGCTGCATCTTTCTTCCAGTGAGTACCTGAACAGGGCTGATGTGAATTATGTACAGTCCAGATTTTAAGAATCATACTTTCTCAGGGATCTCTACAAACTAGTGGGTGTCCTCGCTGCCCCTGTGAGACAGCCTCTGTATGGGAGAGGCCTCACGTGACTTTGTCCCTGGTGTTCCTCTGGGGATACCTGTGTGAGAAACTGCATGCTCCAGAACCAGCTCTCGTGTCCTTTGGCCAATGCCAGAGTGTGAAATGGTCCAACGTGGGATTTTTCTTACTGGTAGTAAACAAAGGATGATCCCAACGGAATCGTGACTTTTTTTTTTTTTTTTTTTGATGGTCATGTTCTGTTTTGAAATAACCTCTGTGTATTTCATTTATTTTCTTTTACCTGGCGATCTCTGAGCAGGCTTCAGATTTTGACAGTTGATGAAAGATACGACAAGCATTAATGTGTGGGTGAAAGCTTGGTGAAATTCTGAGTGAAGTTTTAGTTAAAGTTGGTTGAACTTGGGATTGACTGGGAGGCCAAAGATTTAAAAAGCAGAAGATTCTCTCAAGACACAAGTTGTGTGATAATAGTGTGTTTTGTGTGTGTGAATGACAATTTGTAAATGTTGAATTCTAGGCTCGACAATCATTGTCAGTGCAGATCAAGCTGTAAGTATTTATGTTTTAAAACTTAAATTATAAAGCTAGTTACGTCTTTCTAACAACTAGTTTTAATGTTTATGAGCATATTTTACCTACATTACCTTTTCAGGATGTTGAGAAAGATGCATCACAAGCACAGGCTGGAGGCTGGGGGCTAGATGGTTTTGAGGAAGAGGTCTTGGTGGACTCTTTCATAGAGCAAAGGGAAGCAATGCCTTCTGGGAAATGAGCTAAGTTTTAATCTAGTCTTTAAGATTAGAAGTCAAAAACAAAAATATTAAGGAAAGTAAAACCTAATTGATCTTTGAAGCACTGTTATGTGGAATTGAGTGGGACTTTTGAGGCCTTTCTTCCAGAAAACAAGGACTTGGTTGTCAGGCCTATATTAGGCCTAAACCTTGGTGCCATGTAGTTGTACTTAAATCATTTCAATGGAAAGTGTCTTAGTGATTGGAACTTCTAGTGCAGTTTGGAGTTCTTCCATTTGAAAAAATGTGATATTTGCATGGGATTGTTTGAATCTTGTTTTCTAGTCCCTCCCCATCACCACCCTCATAGTCTGAAGGTAGATTTTTCTCTTGATAAAGGAACAAAAAAAGTGAACATCTTGTTTGTAAATTGGTATCTAGTAACTAGTGGTAAACTTGAAATGGTAGAATTCTTTAAAGCCTAATTCTAGGTAGCCTTAGGAAAATGTATCTTAATTATTTTTGAACCTGTATTCACCTTGTTTTTTTCAAATATCTTTTCTTTTTCACAGCTGCTTCTTATTTGGGGCTACTTTTTTTTTTTTAAATTGAGGCGAAATTTATAAAAGGGTACATTGTTTTGATGAGACTTTTTACAACTGTGGCTGGATGTCTTTCTTTAGTCTTCCAAGAAGGGCCATTTTACTTTTTTAGAGTTACTTTTTAAAGTCATGAGGTCAACAACTTGGACTACTATGCATGTAAGTACTAATGCAAATTAAAGCCCAAGTTGACCTCCAGCAGCAGTTCATTCTATGTTGACAGTGAGAGAACACTTTGCCTGTTAGGATACTGTTACTCGTGGACTGAAATGCTGAAGAAACCCCTCCCCCTATTTTGTTTTTTGCAAAAATCAAGGTATATTCTAGGGTTTCCTGGTTGACCTCAACAGATAAACTGAGCTGATAGTCTTAGTTCAGAAATGATCTGAATGTAGATTTACAGTCTACACGTACAGCTGGCTAAGTGAGATCGCTTTCACAGTTCTGCATGTATCCCATCGGCTCCCCATTAGTTACTGAACTCTTAAAACTGGTATTGTAACATTAAAAAAAATTATCTCTTACATTCTAAGAGACAAACTTTTGCTGAACCTCACAGCCAGAGTGAATCATATACCTTGAAGTTACTTAAGATTTAAGACTGCTAGCCACCTATGTATTCAAACTGTTAGCTTAACCTGACTTTAAGAGAACAATGTAACAATATCAGTTGCCTTGGATATCCCATATGATCAACTTTTACAACTTAAGCTAATGCATAGCTGCAATCTTATGTACTCTTCCATGTCCCAGATCCCGTAATACATGTGTATCATTTGCTGAAAGCAAATACAGAAGTTGAAAGCAACTTCCTAGAATCTACCATAGATGTTGAAATCAATCATTTAGTGGTATTGGTTGATAAAAAATGATGCTTGCTATTGAAATCAACCATTTATGGGTATTAATTGATAAACAATTATGTCTGCTATCTGGGTCATTTGGAATCCACTGGAGCCAGTGATTTAATCCCTTGTAAACCTCTGTTAAAGATTTCTGTAAAGTATCCCATTTCTTCCCCATGTGATATTTTCTGTTCTGTTCAATAAATGCAGAGTGAAAAAAAAAACAGTATTCCATAGGCACCACGACTATACACCTGCCATTTAGCACTCCCCCAAATAACCAGGCCTAGAGGCTTAATCCTAGGGGCCCTGATTAAAGCATCAGGACCAACCTGGTTCCTTTCATTCTTATAATGATCAGTTCTAACTATTATATTTAGTGGTCTCTGCAATGGAGACAATGGGGTTCATCATGGCCTTCTTCCTGTCTCTGGACCTGGCTCTGGGAGCCATATTCTCCTTTGTATAAGGGCAGTTGTGTGACCACATGGGGACAGAAGGACTGTATTGCTTGCCTGTGTCCTGCTCATTTCCGTCTCATTTTCTTCCATGCCAGAGATAAGCTGGGGCCAGGAGCAAGTTTGCTCTTCTGGCCAACTCCTTCCTACTGGTCAGTGCTGCCCAGAGATGTCCAGGCCCCAGGGAGGAGGAAGCCTCTGTGGGTGGATTTGGGATTAGTCAGAAGAGCAAGGAGACACAAGCTCTCACTGACAGCTCTGACTGCTCCTGCTGAAGTCAAGCACAAGAGGCTCCTAGGCTGCAAGAGATCTGTCTGTCTGTCACAAGGATGAGGTGGAGGGGGCAGGCCTGACTGCTGTATCATGTGATCTGATGAGGTTCCTTCTCTTTCCTTTTTTCTATGCCTGTTCTCCCTATCACTGCCCTTTGTCAATTTACTGCCTTTTTTTTTTTCTTTTAACCCTGACAGAAGCCATGGGCCTTCAGAGGCTCTCTGATTAAACAAACTTTTATTTTACCTGCACATCTCCCAGTGTCCTCCTAAGGCTTAACCACTTGGAAAGGATAGAAGGCTAGCAGCCTGGGTCTGGCGAGGAGCAAGATCCATGTATGGGCCTGGTACAAGGAAAAATCCTGGTATTGCAGCATTTCCTGCATTTCCAGCATCATGTCTTGGATATAGGGATCGAATCAAGGGCTCTGTATATGCCAGGTAAGCACCGTGCTGAGGGACGCCCCAACAAACTTTTTATTTTACCTGCACATGTCCCAGTGTCCTCCTAAGGCTTAACCACTTGGAAAGGATAGAAGGCTGGCAGCCTGGGTCTGGCGAGGAGCAAGATTCAAGTTTGGGCCTAGGTACAAGGAGAAGGCAGAACTCTTGGCCTCAGAGGGACAGCAGTGGTTCCTGCTAGGACTGAGGAAAAGAGGCAGGCTAAAGCCAAGACACCCAGACTGAGACCCAGACCTAGAAAGGCCAGTTTTTTTCATTTCGACCCTTCTCTCTCCTGTCTGTCTTTCTTTCTGTCTGTCTCTCTTCATCTCCCCTTTTCCTGTGTCTTCCGTCTCCAGTTCGCTCTCTCTGAGACAAGATGGACAAGAGGATGACCTCTTGCTTTCACCCCTTAAGTGGTGGTATTGCAGGAATGTGCCATTATGTCCTGAATCTAGGGATCGAATCAAGGGCTCTGTATATGCCAGGTAAGCACCATGCTGAGGGACGCCCCAACCCTGTTTCTTAATTCAAGGGACAGCAAATGTTGGCAGCTTTGGGTCTGTTCTTTACCTTCACTGCTACATCCCCTGCCCCCCACAATCGCGGTCTTCATCTCCAGGAATGAAGTCTGACAGGCTGGCCAGAACAACACCTAGCTCTTGGCCTTACTCCCCGATCCCTTAGCAGGAGAAGGCCCGGGTTCTCCCTTACCTTGGCACCAGGCCCTGATGCGAAAACTGCCAGAAGAAAACACAGCAGTGCCACAGCTGCTCCCTCAGCAGGAGCCGCCAAACATTCAATTCCAGTCCAGACCCAGGCTCCTGCTTCTCCCCGCCCCCTCCAGGGTGTGCAAAAGTGACATCAGGACGCCGAGGCGCCGGGGCAGGGCTTGTTGGTGGGTGGACGCGGGTCCTTTAAGTCTGAGAGATCCAAAGCAAGCTGTCTTGAGCTGAGCACCTCTGAAATAAAGGAGGTCCTGGTGCGTCTAGGAGCGCTCACTCCAGTCACCTCCTCAAGGCTTACGTTTTGAGTGTGAGTCAGTCTGGGATCACCCGGCTCTGTAGTTCTACTTCGTTTTCCAGTTAAAGTAAGGCCTTGGCTTTTTGTCCCTTGCTGCTCCCAGTGGCTCCTTCCCAGAAGCGTTTCTGTGTTTGCATCTGTCCCAAAGGCTTCTGCCAGCGGGTTGATGTGCCCATAGAGTTTATAACTGCTTGTAGCTGTAGGAGGCTCCCGCCCCTAGAGTCTCCCCTAGGCGGGTAGATCAGCAGCTCATGAGGCCAGGGCACCTGGTGCTATTGGGGGCCGCCTGTCCAATTGGGGACAGCAGCTGATGGGAACTTCGGACCCCGGGTAAGCAGCCATGCTTGCCCTCCCCTTAAAGATGTAGTTGCTGGATCTGAAGCATCTGTTCAGTGACTGGCGGCTCTGTCCCTTGAAGATGGTCCTGCCAGCTGTCCTGGACGAATTTCCCAATGTGCTTGGTTTGGGAGAGGGGTCCACGCTTTGGCAGGGATGCTTGAACCCACTGTGCTTTTCCTTTCCAGATCTTTTCTGCGCTCTAGGTGGAGGGGGAGGAGAGATTTGGAAAGGGCAGGCACAGGAAGATTCATAGGTTCCCGTCCCAAATGCTCAAATCGTTTTATAAGCTTCTGGCTTCCCACAAGTAGATGCCAGGCGATGGGAGGGTGAACCTTGGCGCTGCCTCCCCGCATTGCTCCTGCCCACCCATGCTCTGCAGTGACTCGCCTGCTGGACAGCTTGGGCCAGTGGTTTGCTTGGCTTTTGGCCTATGCAAGTCTGCACAGCGAGCTGTCATGGTGGAGCTTTGTCTCCTGAGCCCTTTGTCCTGATTTATTTGCCCCTTAAGCACCTCTACTGCACATTGGGTTCTCTTGCCCAGCAGGATGGAAGGGAGCCTTTGCTGGATTGACTTATGCCCAGGAGGAGCTGTTAGTTATTTGCGGCACTATAACTAACACGATAGAATCCGCTAATAAGAGTTTTATTAAAGATAAAGGGACAGATTGTGCGCAGGCCTGTGAAAGTGACATGTGTGTGGAGAAGAAGAAGAACTGGGAACATGGCGCTGGCTCTTAAAGGCTGGGCGTGAACAGGTTACGTCACTATTCTACGCATGCGCGTAGATCACATGGCTATGCTTGCTTATGTAGCCTTGCAACATCATGGATCCTGGTCGAGTGAGATGCCTTGAAATTACTATCCTCACCTGGAACTGGCTAGGTGGACATGTCCATGTCCACTGGGCATCCTGCTCACGAGAGATGCCCTGACCCGGAAATGGCTATCCTGACCTGGAACTGGCTAAGCGGACATGGCCAGGTCCGCTGGGCATATGTAAACACGCCCAACCATGGGGTCGTGTTCTGAACCCTTCAGGAGCCACACATAGATATGACCGCTGTTTCTTTTAAAGTTTGGTCTTAGTCCAAATGTAGAAGTTCTAGTTGAGGAATTTCCCATTTTTCTGTGCCCAGGAGTTGCTTGGGTTCTAAATCTAGTAACGCTCATTCTGGATTTTTCCAATGTGTTGAGATTCTGAGCTACCCGTCTCACTCTTAGATGCCACTCATAAAGTCAGACTTCCTTTATGTTTGACACAATCCTTGTGGTTTTTTTTGTTCTCTCTCTCTCTCTCTCTCTCTCTCTCTCTCTCTCTCTCTCTCTCTCTCTCTCCCTCTCCCTCTCCCTCTCCCTCTCTCTCTCTCTCTCTCTCTCTCTCTCTCTCTCTCTCTCTCTCTCTGTCTGTCTCTGGATTTCCTTCCACACTGTAGATTCAAGGTCTTTTCTCATCTCTTGGGGTTTAAGGCATTTTAAACTGTACCTGTGAATAAGGACTTAATTGAAACAGGTCAACTCTTGGATTTTAAAGTGTTCAGCCATGATGGTCTCTGGTAATACATGATGCTTTCCTTCTTAGATGCCAGAGGAAGAAGTGTCCTTTCAGATAGAATTGCTCAGCTCCTGCCCCTCATCATCAGTACATCCTAGGCAGACAAGGACATTTTTGTGGGAGTTGATCTCTAATGTTTTAGATGTGAATATTCCGTTGTATTCTTAAAACTTTATAGAAGCAGAAGTAGTGTGACATGTAGTAGAGGTGGTTGAGAGGAATAATCTATCAGGTGATCCCAAAATATTACCACAAGTTTGAAAGCCAGAGGACTTTTTGAAAAACAAAACAATGTGGATATATATACAAGCCTTGAACAAGTTTCTTTATGAGGGCCTGAGAGACTCTTACAAGTGGGCAAATAGGAATGATTTGAAAATTGACGTCCCTGCCGCATGGTGGTGACACTTGCCTTTAAAACTGGCCCTCGGGTGGCAGAGCCAGGCAGATCTTTGTGAATTCAAGGCCAGCCTGGTCTACAGAGTGAGTTCCAGGACAGGCTCCAAAGCTACACAGAGAAACCCTGTCTCAAAAAACAAACAAGCTGCCGGGCGTTGGTTGCGCACGCCTTTAATCCCAGCACTCGGCAGGCAGAGGCAGGCGGATCTCTGTGAGTTCGAGGCCAGCCTGGGCTACCAAGTGAGTTCCAGGAAAGGTGCAAAGCTACACAGAGAAACCCTGTCTCGAAAAACCAAAACAAACAAACAAACAAACAAAACAAAAACAAAAAACCAAACAAACAAGAAAGAAAGAAAGGAAGGAAGGAAGGAAGGAAGGAAGGAAGGAAGGAAGGAAGGAAGGAAGGGAGAGAGAGAGAGAGAGAGAGAGAGAGAGAGAGAGAGAAAGAAAGAAAGAAAGAAAGAAAGAAAGAAAGAAAGAAAGAAAGAAAGAAAGGAAGAAAGAAAGAAAGAAAGAAAATTTACATCCCCAACCTCAGTATCATTGCTGACACTGCTACTAGCATTCTAGACCTAGACACAGGCATTTGCTTGATCAAGGTTGGCCCCTGAGGTGACTTTGGAACCATTGTTAAGTTTGTCACAAAAGTGTTCATGGAGGCCAGCATTTTTGTGGCCTTTTATCCACACTGTTCTCAATTTGTTACTGATTTTGGCTTCATAATTTCTGAAAGCATGTTTGACTGGTGTATGCAATGGATCTTTAGAGTATGATGTGGAGGTCTGAGGGGAACTTTGACCACCAGGTTCTGTGAACTGAACCTTAATTGCTATAATTGATCAGCAAGATCTTGATTTGCTTGTGCAGAGCCGTGTTGCTGGATCTCTGAACGTTTGAAACCCTTTGGCAGGCTGTTGGATGCATCTCCATGACTGGACACTTGGATGATGGTTTCTATTCTGTCTATCTGGTGGCAGAGAAAATGTTTGTGGTCACAAGGCAGAGGGATGGTGAGCAGCATGCCTGGGAGTCTGTTACTGGTGGATCCTTCAAGTTGTGCTGACCATGTGAGTTGGCTACCTACATTGTGGGCATTGGGGGAATTGTCTGGGTTAAGTAAGTCAGAAGTCTTGAGCATTTTGTTTCCAAGTGGTCTATCTTTGTTGAGTATTTTAGCTGTAGTTTTAATTCCCTTTCTCATTATTATATTATGATTCATCTCTCTATAGGTGAACCCATTGGTCAGAATACTAAAGTGAGCCTTCACCTAAAAGAAGACCTGAGAGAATGCAGAGAGCAGAGGAGGGTCAAGGAAGCTATGAAGAAACACTCACCATTCATTAAGGTCTCCCTTCACCCTCTATGTGAGTATGGGCTTGGCAGTGTTTGGGTGGGTGGTTGTGTTGGTGCCTGGCCTCTGGCTTAGCTGGGTGTTGAGTTCTCCTCAACTCATTCAATTTGGTGGTTTACTTAGAGAAGGAACAAGAGAAGGAGATCAGAGAAGATGAGGTAGAGAAAGAGAAAGATGAGGAAGCAGGAGGAAGGTAAGAATCTGGAGTACGAGCGTAAGAGTAAAGATGTGGGAGCAGATGAGGATGATGACAGTGGCAATGGTAAGAAAGGGAAAATCAAAAAGACAAAGAAGAAACACATGCGTGGATCAGGCAGAGTTGACTAAGGCTGAGACAACTTGGACTGGAAAGGCTACTGACATCATAGAGGAGGAATATGGTAAATGCTGCCACCGTCTCCCCAATGATTGGCAAATCCATGTGGCAGTCCAAGTGCATGTTGTGTAAACTAGAAGGGTGTACAGAATGTGCTGGAGGTGGTAGAGCACAACTTTTCCACTGCTTCATAGCTGAGAACTGAAAGCCATGGAACCGCATGAAGTGATCCACTGGGAACGACTGAGAGTGGCCTGTGCCTGGCAGTGGTTTCACCTGCCCCTCTGGGGGACCCCCCCCTGCTCTGCTGGTGGTGGTCATCACGGCCAGGCTTCTGATTGGAGGGACACTTCTTGCTAAGAGCCTTTAGGTTGACTTGGTATTGGGGCTGTTTTCTCTGGAGCAGCCCATAGTTTCTACTCTGTCCCTAGGGTTTCAGGAGTATGCCATTATTCCTGTGTCAGTTGTTTGATATTGGGGACTTGAGGCAATGTTGTCCTAAAATGCATTGCTGGGTTCTCTTTCAGCACTTCTCTGTAGGAAGTCACATGGGATTCAGGGCATTGCTCTTCATTCCTTGGCAAGCTCCCCTTGACCTTTCTAAAAACAAGAAGAAGAACATCAGACTGTGTGTCTGTCTTGTGTTCGTCATGGGCAGCTGTGTTAAGGTGACACTTGAGTACCTCGATATCTTCTGGGTGTGATGTATGTATCAAAGGCAAAGTCTTTGTCAGCAGGCCTTCAGCATACAGCTGAGACCGTCTTTAACCCAGACAACTATAGTCCTTGGCTCTTAAGACCTTCATTTACTATGTATTTTAATCTGGTGACCTCACCAGGTCTGATCCAACTTTTTCCTGCATTGTCTGCTCTGCTTCATTGAAGACTTTACCTGTAGCATGGTTGATTTCAAGGACATCTCTGACAACTTGAGAATTGCTCCAGCAGAGCAAGATCCTGAACATCATCACCAAAATCATTGTGAAGAAGAGCCTTGTGCTCCCTTCTGAGTTGGCAGAAGACAAAGAGAAGTAAGAGAAGTTCTATGAAGCAATCCCCAAGAATTTAAGGTAAGATGGGCCAATGCTTTCTCGCATGACCACTTCATGTTTAGGGTGTTGTTTTCCAATCACAATTGGACTTGTTCTTTCCCTGCTGTTAATGCTTGCAATTGCTGAAGATTCCCCAGGCTGCATGCGCCTGTGCCCCCTCCACCGCCCACCCCATCAGCAGCCAGCAGAAGGGCTGTTCTTCCTGACTCCTCTCTGCAGCCCCTCAACGCCCTTGGAGGCCCCCTAGCCACACTGTGAGATCCGGTAGCAGGCCAGGGTCCTGTGAGGAACCATGGAAGTCACACCTTCCCTATGTGCCAGCCTGCTATGCCACCACCATCTCAGACACAGTGATGACCATTGCCACTTAGTGGACCAAACTGGTGAGCATCTGAGGGCCCCTAGCACCTTCTAATTAGTTTTTTTAGTCCTGCGTTTGTCCCGAATTTCCTCACTCGGCTCACCCTCACCATGTTTCCTTTTCTCATTTTTGAAATGAGAATGTATATTTTGTGCCATTGTATGTTGGAAGTATGAGATCTTCTATTTAATTTTGATATTGCTGGTTTTTACACTTCAGAGACTGCAAAGGTCTCAGAAGAGACCAGACTGTGGATGTTTGAGCCAGTGTTGCATGGGGTAGACCCCGGAGACTTTTGAAGTTGGACTAAATGCATTTTTGTATTATGATCTGACTACAAGCCTGTTGGGGTAGGGAGTAGAATGTGGTGGTTTGAATAAGTATGGCTCCCATAGACACATATATTTGAATGCATAGTCATTAGGGAGTAACACAGCTTAGAAAGATTAGGAGGTGTGGCCTATTGAAAGAAGCATATCATTGGGGGTTGGGCTCAAATGTTTCAGAAGCTAAGCCAGGCCCAGTGGCTCTCTCTTTTCTTGCTCCCCAAAGATCTGGATGTAGAACTCTCAACTAAACCTCCTGCACCATATCTACTTGTGTTCTACAGTGTGAAAAGAGAGTAAACCTCTGAAACTTTAAACAAGTCCCAATTCAGTGCTTTCCTTTATAAGATTTGCTGTGATCATAGTGTCTCTTCAAAGCAATAAAACACTGATTAAAACATCACCCCATGTGGGTGGCCAGTAGTCAGCCTGGGGATTGGTTTTTTGCTTCTAGTCTTCCCAGGTCAAGGATTCATTGAGAGAGGAGGAGAAGTGTGGAGTCAGCGCACTTTCCCTTGCATCGTCCTTCTCTCCTTTTCCTTGGTCTATAGAGGATGGGTCCAGGGCTGTGGGCAGCTGCTGAGTGAGAGTCCAGAGACTGGGGCCACAGCAGGCTTGGATTGAAGCACAGGGAGCAGATTAGCTCTGTGCATGTGTTGCACTGGCTGTTGATGCCTCCCATGGCCCCTTACTGCCTTGATCACGCCAGTGGCCCCAGCCCAGGTCTCAGGGCCCAATCGGATCATATCCTCATGTATGCCACGTGCCTTTCCAGTTTGGGGGTCTGCCTAACACAAGTAGCACCCCATTCTGAGTGTCCTTACTAACCAGCTGTGCTGACATGGGAATCAGACATGAAGCATGAGAGGTCTGGGGCATCAGACAGGTTTGAGGCAGGTTTGAGCAGCTGAATGGTCCCCATTCCTGTGTTCCCACTTGTCCCACCTGGGGACCAAAGAAGTTGAGACCATTCACTGGCCTGAGTGCTGTCTACCTCGGCTGAGAGTTGTCTTTCTTTATCACTGTTGCTGCCGTTTAAGCAATGTCTGTCCCAATCAGCAACTGCAACTCTGCTACCAAAGTGGTTCTCCTCAAGGGCTGCAGCCTGAGGGGATTCTGTTCCCTCAGGCACTGACTCTTTAGGGCTTTGAAAGGAACTTATCTCAATCTCTGCTGCTCTAAAGAACTCAATATTCAAAGGTGGATGTAGTGGGTAGCCATTCCAGCTTGGATCTGGAAGTTCCAACCACCATTGAGATGACACACACCCCGAGCCATATATGACATATACATTACAACCAATTTCAACAAGGGACTTTAAAAATATAAAGGAAGCAGTAGTTATGTATGGAATACACTCCACATACGTAAAACAGATGTTAAATTTGTGGTCTACCTCACATAAAATGATTCCAGCTGTTTGAGAATATAGCCAGCAGTTACAGTGGAAAAGCTGGTTGAGAGAAGAGGCAAAAATTTAGAACAACAAGGTAAAATCAGAGGTTTTGTGATCTCCCAAGATCAAATACTTGTTGAGGGATGTTTCGCTGACAGGAATGTACAAGCCACTTATGATGAGCATACAATATCCCTATGCCATACAGCAGCTCTAAATGCTTGGGGAAAAATTCCAGAATGTGGAAAACCAACTGAGGTATACACAAAGATATTCCAGGGACCACACAAACCCTTCACTGATTTTTTTTACAAAGACTGAACACAGCTATAACAAGAGCTGTGTCAGATAAAGAATTAAGAAAAGTATTAACTGAGTCCTTGGCATTCAACAATGCTAATGCAGAATGCAAAAGAATACTTACACCATTAAAGATCAGATCAGCTCCTTTGGAAGAATGAATTCAGTATACTAATGGTGTTCAGTCTCTTAATTACAGTAATGAGGCTTGAATAGGAGAGACAAATCCCAGAGGTGAAAGAAGGCCCCAAGGTACCAAATGTTTTAAATGTGGTACACCAGGTCATATAAGTAAAAACCATACATGGGGTACTCCTAGAAGTAATACTCCTTCTAGGAATAGCATCAACAGGAGACCCCAACCACCTCCTGGATTATGTAGAAGATGTAGCAAAGGCCAACACTGGACCAGTGATTGCAGATCAAAAATAGATATACAAGGCAACCCTTTACTGGTGGAAAATGCCTCAGAGGGCCTCTTGCAGGCTCCCAAATCAAATGTAGTATGGACATTCCCAGCCACTGTGGAAGAAATTCCTCTTGAGGACAACTGAATAAACCAATTCCTAATGTAAAAACCGATACTGCAATGGGTGATAAAAAAGCTTTGATAGATGGATCACAGTTTACAAAGAACACAATAAAACAAATATTTTGGCAGATTTCCATAAATGAATGAAGACCAAAGCTTAGAATTCGAATTAATGTCCTGGTTCTGGAAGGCCTGGTAGACACAGGTGCAGATGTGACCCCAATTACACCAAAATCATGGCATCCCAATTGGCCTCTTCAAGAGGTAGATGTCCAACTTTTAGGGATTGTCACCCTATCTCAGATAAAACAGAGTTCGAGATTCGTTGAATGCATAGGGCCAGAAGGACAGAGAGGAAGGCTAAAGCCATATGTAGCAAATGTAGTAGTAAATCTTTTGGGCCGAGATCTGTTACAACAGTGGAATACCCAGATTAAAATTCCTACACTTTCAGAAAAGGAATACAGACCAATGCATGTTTCTAGGAATAATATCATGACATGCTATAAAAATCAGTCACCAACCATTCAGGCTGTTCACAAACAGAGCACAACTGTTGTTGAACTCTCAGAAGTACCAACTGCCTTACCTTTAAAATGGCTAACTAATAAACCTGTCTGGGTTGGACAATGGCCTTTGACAAAAGAGAAGCTACAAGCTTTAGAACAGCTGGTTCAAGCTCAGTTAAATGCTCAACACATTGAAGAATCTACCAGCCCTTGGATTTCTCCTGTATTTGTTATTTAAAAAAAATCTGATAATTGGAGAATGCTGACAGATCTGAGAGCTATTAATAAAGTAATTCAGCCAATGGGCTCTCTACAGACTGGGATGCCCTTGCCCTTTCTGCTACCCAAAGAATGGCCTATAATAGTTATTGACTTAAAAGACTGTTTCTTTACCATACCCTTACAAGAAAATGATAGAGAAAAATTTGCCTTCACATTACCTAATTATAATAATTCTCAAGAGATATCAATGAAAGGTCCTCTCACAGGGAATGTTAAACAGCCCTACTTTGTGCCAATACATTGTGCAGAAACCATTAATTCGTATAAAGTTTCCACAATCCATAATTTATCACTATATGGATGATATCCTATTAGCTGATCCAAAGTTAGATACATTAGAAAGCATGTTTGAAGAAGTAAAAAAAAATTTTGCCTCACTGGGGACTGCAAATTGCTCCTGAAAAAATACAAAGAGGAGATTCTATTAATTTCTTAGGATGTAAGGTAGAGCTACAAAAAATTAGACCCCAAAAGGTACAACTAAGGAGAGATAGATTGAAGACTCTTAATGATTTTCAAAAGTTATTAGGAAGCATTTCCAACTTACTGGGTATCATGGGAATACCCAAAGATGGACTACAAAATTTGGCTAATATTCTAGAAGGGGACAAAGAATTAAATAGCCCAAGAGAATTATCAGCCGAAGCTGAGAAGAAATTGGCTCTAGTAGAAAAGACAATTTGAGCCGGGTGGTGGTGGCGCACGCCTTTAATCCCAGCACTCGGGAGGCAGAGGCAGGCGGATCTCTGTGAGTTCGAGGCCAGCCTGGGCTACCAAGTGAGTTCTAGGAAAGGCACAAAGCTACATAGAGAAACCCTGTCATGAAAAACCAAAAAAAAAAAAAAAAAAAAAAAGAAAAAAAAGAAAAAGAAAAGACAATTTGAGAAGCACATGTGGGTCGTGTGGATCCAGAACTTAAATACATTCTTGTCATATTCCTCTCCATACATTCTCCAACAGGTATTTTGATGTAGAGGGAAGATATTACATTGGAATGAATATTCCTACCACGTAAACCAAATGAGAAATTAAAGACTTATATAGAAAAGATCTCTGATTTGATTCAAAAGGGTAAATTAAGACTTCGCCAGTTGACAGGAATGGACCCACCAGAAATTGTAGTACCTTTAACTAATGAGGAAATTTCATTACTATGGAAAGATAATGAATACTGGCAGAGAGCCTGCAGTAACTTTTTGGGAGAGATTAACAACCACTATCCTAAAAGCAAGAGTATAGAATTCATAAAGAAGACTGAATGGGTCCTTCCTCACATTTTATGACAAAAGCCAATTTCTGGAGTCCTCACATTCTATACTGATGCAAATAAATAAGGGAAAGCAGGATATAAATCAGGAGACTTAAGTAAAGTGGTACAAAGTCCATACAGCTCTGTACAAAAGGCAGAACTGTATGCCATTCTTATGGTACTGATGGACTTCACAGAACCCCTTAATATAGTCACTGACTCTCAATATGAAGAGAGAGTTGTTTTACATATTGAAACTGCTGAATTTATTCCTGATAATACAGAATTAACTTCATCATTCATACAATTTCAGGAAATCATCAGAAAAGGGGAACATCCTATATATATAACACATATCAGATCCCATACAGGCCTGCCAGGACCTCTAGCATAAGGTAATGATGAGATTGATCAGTTACTAATAGGTAATGTGCTAGGAGCCTCAGAATTTCATAAGAAACACCATGTAAATAGCAAAGGTTTGAAGAAGGATTTCTCCATCACTTAGCAACAAGCTAGGGATATTTTGAAAAAATGTCCTACTTGTTCCATCTATAACCAAACTCCATTACCTGCAGGGAGCAATCCAAAAGGTATGCAAAGAAATGAAATTTGGCAGATGGATGTGTTTCATTTTGCAGAATTTGGAAGATTAAAGTATGTACATCATACCATTGACACCTATTCAGGATTTCAATGGGCAACTCCTATGAGTTCTGAAAAGGCTGATTCTGTGATTACACACCTATTAGAAGTTATGGCCATCAGAGACAGACAGACCCAACGGCGGCAGCCCGCAGAGGTAGATAGGAACGGCAGCGGTGGTAGGCAGAGGCAGGTAGGCCCAGCGGTGGCCAGCAGAGACATACAGGCCTGGCGGCGGTGGCCGGCAGAGACAGACAGTCCCGGGGGCACCTGGCAGAGACAGACAGGCCCAGCGATGGCTGGCAGAGGCAGGTAGGGCCTGCAGTGGCCCGCAGAGGTAAACTGGCACAGCGGCGGTGGCAGGCAGAGGCAGTTAGGCCCATTGGCGGTGGCCAGCAGAGACATACAGGCCCGGAGGAGGCCAGCAGAGAAAGACAGGCTCAGTGGTGGCCGGCAGAGAAAGACAGGTCCAGCGGTGGCCAACAGAGAAAGACAGGCCCAGCGGTGGCAGCCGACAGAGACACACAGGCCGGGCGGTGCCCGGCAGAGACATACAGGCCCGACAGTGGTCCGCAGAGGTAGACAGGTGTGGCGGTGGTGGCAGGCAGAGGCAGGTAGGCCCAGCAGTTGCCGGTAGAGACAGACAGGCCCAGCGGTGGCCCGCAGAGGTAGACAGGCACAGAGGTATCTATAGGCAGAGACAGACAGACCGGGCGGTGGCCCGCAGAGGTAGACAGGCACAGTGGTGGTGACTGGCAGAGGCAGGTAGGCCTGGTGGCAGCTGCAGACAAAGACATACAGGCCCGGTGGTGGCTGAGACAGACAGGCCCGGTGGCGGCCGGCATAGACAGACCTCTTGAAATTGAGGTGTGAGACCTCTTGAAATTGAGAAGCTTTTGCAGGGCAAAAGACACAGTCAATAAGACAAAAAGACAGCCAACAGAATGGGAAAAGATCTTCACCAACCCCACATCTGACAGAGGATTGATCTCCACAGTATATAAAGAACTCAAGAAACTACACATCAAAATACTGAACAGTCCAATTAAAAAATGGGCTAAAGAGCTAAACAGAGAATTCACAAAACAAGAATCACAAATGGCTGAAAGACATTTAAAAAAATGCTCAACATCCTTAATGATCAGAGAAATGCAAATCAAAACAACTCTGAGATACCGCCTTACACCTGTCAGAATGGCTACGATCAAAATCATCAATGACAGTCAATGTTGGAGAGGATGTGGAGCAAAGGGAACACTCCTCCACTGTTGGTGGGAATGTAAACTTGTACAACCACTGTGGAAATCAGTATGGCAGTTTCTCAGACAATTAGGGATCGAACTACCTCAAGACCCAGCCATCCCACTCTTGGGCATATACCCAAAGAATGCTGATTCATACCATAAAGATACATGCTCAGCTATGTTCATAGCAGCACTATTTGTAATAGCCAGAACCTGGAAACAACCTAAATGCATGTCAATGGAAGAATGGATGAAAAAAAATGTGGTACATATACACAATGGAGTACTACTCAGCAGAGAAAAACAATGAAAGCATGAAATTTGCAGGCAAATGGATGGAACTAGAAAAAATCATCCTTAATGAGGTAACCCAAACCCAGAAAGACAGTCATGGTATGTACTCACTCATAAGTGGATTCTAGATATAAAATAAAGAACAATCAGACTACAACCCACAGAACCATGGAGGCTATATATATAAATATATATATATATATATATATATAGATGGAGGTCCCTAGGATGACTGTGGCTTATAATAAATTTTGGTTTTGCTCAATTATTGAGCAAGCCTCAATGAAACATCTCACTACTAAGATAAGAATACATACTCTATCAAGATGATAATAGAAAAATAAATAAACTAATTAATTTTAAACAATAAAAAATAAATAAAAATAGAAAAATTTAAAATATTAAACAAACAAACAAACATTTTACTAAATTTAAAAAAAGGGAGAACTAGGGACTCATCATTCCTCTCCACATTCTATTCTTTCCCTTGTCTTATATATTTTAATTTTTTTTTATCAGTGGATTCTGCTGGAGTTTATCAGTGGAGTCTGCTGGAGGATCTGATGCGGATAAGCACTGGAGGGCTCCTGTTGCAAGTCACCCTCTGGAGCGATGGAAGGATCTTTCTACTAGGACGTGGAGGAGACCCTATCTAGTGTTTGTGTGGCCCCGGAGTTTGGTTTATGTCTTTCCTCAGGAAAATGAGGTTCCTCTTTGGATTCCTGAGCACTGAACACGCCCTGTGGCTGCTGCTAAAGCCCAACATGACAGAGACCTAATGGGTCATCATGAAAAAAAATCTACCCTTCTGATGCCAATGGAGATTGAGAGCCCAATATGACCAGCTTTGGCAAGCATTAATGTAAGTCTACGAACTGTAGCCATGAGATTGGATTCTCCAGAAGAGCTGCCAGCCAAATTCATCCTGGGATCAAGAAAAACAGGTCTTGGCGGTTCATATTCCTGGAGTTGTATCAATGCCAGTGGATGTCCACACAATCCAGAAGAGAATTTGACATTGCTGCTGCCGCTGTTGCTATTATAACAATGGTGTACACCGCTGCTACCATTTCTGGGATTACCATTTCATAATTGCTTACTACAGCTAGCACAGTGGAGACCCTGGCAACAAAAGCAGCTACTACAGTTAGTTAATCTTTCATTTTATTGGGCATGATAAATTTAATTCAGTAGTTATATGCATCTCAATTGGCTTTGTAAATTATAAATTTATAAACTCAAGTTCCAGTTGCTTTTGGGATACTGTCTTACAAGGACTCCAACATACAGTATGGCTTGATAAGGAAGGGAATGGCTCAGTTGCCTTTAGCCTACTGGCTATGGGTGAGATAGGACCTCTGTTGGTCTTTTCTGTATCGAACACACAGATTGCAAGCCCAGTGTCACTTTGAGATCTTTGGCAGCAATTAACCATGAAGCTCACACACGATTGAGCCAGCATGATAATGAGTATGCAGAGACAGGTAATGCCTGGGGGGCACTCACCAACCTAACACAGAGCACTTATGTGGTCTGGGCAGGCATCTCCATGATGAGTAAGGTGACCTCCTGACGTCCCAGGCAACCCAAGTCAGAAGCTCATTTTTTAATAAAAGGGGGACCTGCAGGTCCCTGGCCCCTGTTTTGGGTAACTGTTGCCTTGCTTGCAGACCTTGACCTTGATATCCTCCCAATGCTAATTCCCTGCCAGGTTCCACCCTCCTGAATGCCTAAGGGAAGTTCCTTGTCTGTATATCCTGAATAATGGGCGTTAACAGCTTAGATGCAAGATTGTAAAACATCAGTAGTGAACTTCTGCCCTCTGGGGTCCTCCCATTGTGCTCTAAGCCTGTAATTAAGACCTTCTACCCACTTCAAGAAATGACATTTGACATTTAAAATTAAATATATATATTTGAATGAATACTGCAAATGTAATCTATGAATTCCACAAATGTGATTAATATCATGAGTGTAACTTAAAAAATTAATTAATTAATTAATTAAAATAAAAAATAATAAAAGAAGAAGTTATGGCCATCATGGGAATACCTGTACAACTTAAGAAAGACAATGCTCTAGCATATGTCTCCAATAAAATGAGCCAATTCTTTGCGTATTACAATATAAAGCATGTTACAGGTATACCACACAATCCCACAGGCCAAACTATTATAGAAAGATCTAATCGAACTTTAAAGGATATGTTAAATAAACAGCAACAGGTAACAATGACTCCTAGAAATAGACTTCATAGTGCTTTATTAACCTTGAATTTTCTCAGTGCTGATGAGAAAGGAACAACAGCTGTAGAAAGACATTGGACAACAGACAAAAGTCCTGAGCTAAACCAACTAGTTTATTTCAAGGATGTGCTGACCTCAGAATGGAAACCTGGATATGTTCTACATTGGGGAAGGGGTTTTACCTTTGTTTCTGCAGGAGAAGAAAAGCTATGGATACCAACAAAATTAATAAAAATTTGATTTGAACAGGAAAAACCCCTTGATGAAGAGAAGTAAAAGATCATCCACCAATGTGACATCTCTACAAGTTGTAAGAAAAATTTAACAATCAAAGGGTGGGGTATGGTTCTGTTTTTGTCTTTCCAGGATAATGGAAATACCCATCTTCCAAAACTCATAAGGCCTTGGATATCTGGATGTTTACAGCAGAAAGAATCTATTGGTACCAATCTACACACAGTAAAATCTCACTGTCTAACATCTATCTCTCTATCAATCTAGAAAAGTTGTGGTTCCAATTCAATTATAAGCCAAGCTGGCTCTGGAGATGGAATTGGCTCACTCTTTCTCTAAACCCAAGCATATTGCTAAAAGAAAAGTTTGAGAGATTCTTCAGTCCCATATCAGAAGAGCCCTCTGGTGTGAGACAGAAGGAAACCAATAAAAACGGACCATTGTCTTCTAAATTCTAATTCTCTCCATGCTTACTCTTGATTTCTCAGAATCCTTTCTTACATGCTATGTCCTCTTTAAATCCAAACCTCCCATTTATGATAACAAATAAGTTTTTCCAATAGCAATCTCAGAAGTCTCCAGAAGGAAGATGGGGCCCCAACAACAACAACTCTACCTAATCCAGAATGATGCCATGCTAATCATCATCATACTATACTTCTTGCCAGAATTTCAGACAATCTTATTACCCATTACTCTAAAACTTGCTGCAGAACCTACAGTTAGTCTAACTGAGATTTAACTATCTGAGCTTTCTCACAATACCCAACAGAGATAACATCATCCCCTAAACGGCAGGAAGCAATTTTAAGAAAACGACGCCCCTTCTCCCTTATGTTTCATAATTCTCAGGGTTATGGATGATGGTTATAGGGTTGGAGGTGGAAGAAAATATTAGACTCGGTATTCTAAAAAAAATGGGGGGAGAAGAAATGGAATGGATAGGTATAAGATATGATGGTAGATCATTGTATATACTAGTAAACAAATTTAGTAAAATAGCAACCTTAGATAATTTGCACTGTAATTTGTACTGTTATGGATTCTTATATGTTGATACAAATGTAAACTATTTTTATATTCCTGTTTAAACAATTTGTATATTGATACAAATACAGAACTATATTTGTTATAATATACACATATTTCTACTCTTATTTGAAATATTTTTATATTGATACAAATGTAAATTTATATCTGTCATACTTTATGTATGTTCTACTTCTGTTTAGGATATTCGTTATATTGATATATATTTAAGGTTATTGTCATATTGCATATCGCACTATACATTCCTACATTTGTTATAAATATCTTGTGTATTTTCACAATTTTGAAGTCATCATTCTTCAACATACATTTGCTTATAGACTGTTAACCTTGTTTACGTGAAGCCTTAGTCCTTAGGTTATTTCAGTAGATAAGACTTATAGATTTATAGTCACCTATGCCTGTCATCTCTATAGTTACGTTAGTTAGGTTATCCAGATTTACAGATACATAGGTCAGATGGACAGATAATCTTCAAACACTTCATAGACCTAGAGAATATGGCATTTAAATAACTTAGAATTCTGTTGACGTGAGACACAATTGCTCCTGGCTGCACCAATTTGATCCCAAGAGAATGTTGGGCTTCTAAGACATTTCCATTTGGAAGTTTGTCTTTTTGGCACAAAATGGCCTACTGGGCAAAGAACTGCCCTTGCCTTGATGGCTGACAGTACAAATGCAATGCTGTCCTTTCTGGACAAGAGGGACACAAGGAAAGCGACCACTGTACTCAGCCAAGACAGGGTAAGATGGTCTTTCAGAATTCCTGCTTCTGAAAATGGTCTGTCAGATACTCTAGGCCTGTAGCCAATTTGAATGCACCAACAATGCTGAAAAACATTAGGTGACTTTCCAGGCTGCCAGGTGTCTTGGTCTACTCTTGCAAAATTCCTGAAAGTTGCTTGCATCCATCTACCATTTCTCAGGTACCATTATGTTCCTTCTCAGGTCTTTGATGGGATTGAAGACTAGCAGTTATAGTTACAACTTATTATATATATAATATCTTAGATAGAACATATTAAGTATTAAATTCAGGCTCTTTAGGATAGGACACCTTTTGGAATGATCTTTATAACATGCCATTTACCTATGCTCGATACTTCTCTGGATTTTAGTACGTGTTTCTTGCTTGATATTGTTTGCATTGGTTGTAGTTCCATCTTATCTAGGTCATTATCCCTCATTATTCCTGGACAATATTTGATAACCATCCCTTTGTATATAGTCTTGTATTAGTTTAGAACCTTCTTATTTAGACAAAAAGGGGGAGATGTAGTGGGTAGCCATTCCATCTTGGATCTGGAAGTTCCAACCCCCATTGAGACTCTGGCAACTGTCACGCCTACAAGGCGAGGTCAGGGGAGGCGCCTGGAGACCCGAGATCTCGATGGGCGAGCGCTTTGTGCCGGGACCCTGAACGGTGGAGGTGGACCGAGCAGAGCTCCAGAGAACACCGCTGGACTGCGATACACCTTCTCCAGACCCTGTGACCTACCTTTCCCTTTTTGTAAGTTACCCATTAAATAAATCTTCCTTTTAACTAAGTGTAGTGGCCTTAATAATTTCACCAATAGGTGGAGGTGGAATTCTACAGATCTGAGAGGCTGGATAGCAAGGAGCCCACCTACTCTCCTTGACTGCATCTCCCAAAAAGCCAGGAGTCCTTCTACCAGACCCCACTTAAAAGCCCCTCTCCACCTGACTCTTCCCTACTGCTTCCTGTCAGCTAGTTGCTGACTCAGCCTCCTGACCACAGGCTAATTTTATTTAATCAAACCAAAGTAACACATCTTTGTGTCATTAAACAAATGTTCTAGAGCTTAAACACAAGTAACCCACCTTAAAATAACATTCTATGACCGTATGTCTGTAGCTACAGATCTTGACTCATTCCTACATTTATTGTTGGACTCATTCAGTCACTCAGTCTTCCCCTTCCTTTTTATTTCCTTCAGCAATTTATTGCATTTATTCATCCCTTCTTTTTGTTCTGTGTATTCATTAATCCAATTGTTTAAAACGTTTATTTATTGGGTTTCTGCACAAGGGGGCATAGTAATACAGGTTATTTTGGAGATTCCTGTAGAGTACTGAGAGGTGTTTTCAAGTGAATGCCATGTTTATGAGACTTGTCCCTGTCTCTAGAGAAGATATAAAGGGCAAGCAGACAGTGGTGACTTGGGAGTCAGGTTCACTATAGTAGGGAATGGAAGGGACATGGGCAACAGTTCCCCCCAACTCCTGCCAATTCTGCAGCTTGACTCCTGACTTCTTCCTAGGCTTGGGCATAGAATGTTATATGATTTCCAATGATACCTGTGAGCCACACCAAGGATCCAGTAGCACCAGCTCCAGTAGCCTAGGGCAAGCCCTGATCCTTCCTCCTAGGAGGCCTCTCATCCTGGCTGGGTCTAGCTGCGAGCCTCTAGTGTCTTACTCTCTTGGTCCTAGAATCTTCTTCCTAAGTTCTAGTTCTAATTGATTTTGCGGCTGTTTTGTGCTTGAAGTTGGCCTCTGGCAGAGGTCATAGAGCTCTAGCCATGACCCTACCATATGTAGATCCCCCCATATCCATGCCTACAATAGTTACAGCTGACATAACAAGAGTCATTTGCAGCCTTCCATGTTTACAGAAATACCCATAGCCTTGGTCTGATTGCTCTTAGTTTCTATTTTTAGTTTTGTTTTTTGTTTTGAGAGAGTCTCCCTTTGTAGCTCTGGCCAAAATGAAGACATCTAAAGACATATACCTTGATATACTTTTTAAGGCAAATGTGGAAAATAATTACATCATAAGCTCAGAATTGATCATTTTCGTTTAATTTCCTCTTCATATATATATATACTATTTTTATGATATGGAGATTAAATCTCAGAGATTGCAGATAACAGCCAAGCACTCTATCACTAAGCTCCACCCTCAATCCGCTTCTTATTTTTCATTTGAGACAAAGTCTAACTAAGTTGTCCAGGCTGGTCTTGAACTTACTGTGTAGCCTAGGCAGGCCTTGAACTTCTGTATTAGCCTCCCCAGTAGCTGGGATTACAAGGAGAATCTTACAGTCCTGGCTATAAAGATATTTTTGGTAGAAACATATTTACTAGGCACAGCTGGGTCTGGTAGCACAGGCCCTTAATCCTAGCTACTAGAAATCCAAGGAGGAGGGAAACCAGAACAGGAGCCACACTGTTGGTAAGTTTCCATATCTTACAAGAACATGTTTCTGTTTCCCAAACCTAATGTACCCAGCAAAATCACACTGAACTTGTGATCTCATGATGTATGACTGCTCTTTGCCTTGCAAAATGTTTTCAAGATACCTTCATCTATACCCCATATTGTATGACTTCCTTCTACATTATTATAATTTTATTCCTATCTTTCACTGTATGTTTTCTAACAGCCAATTATCTTGCCCCTGTAAACACACTTACAACTGTTTTCCATTACCATAATCTTCCCCAATAAAAGAGACCCCCAAAAGTCAGAAGGGGTCTGCTTTCTCAAATCCCAACTTAGGTTAAGATTGGGTGAGGTGGCCAGTCCCGATGTTCCTCTAAAATAAAGCTTGCTTTAATGGAGTTGATATTTATCCTCATATTCAGGTTTAACATTGGAAGATTGAAATTTTAAGGTCTGCCTGGGCAACTTATTTCAGTATTTTCCCAGGGGCCTGCCTTGAGAAAATCCCTCCCAGAGTCCTGGGGAAGAACACTATGACCAGTGTGGGGTTATCTGAGCAAAAAGAATCTATGTACACCATGATCATTCATCCATTTACTTTATTTCTCTAAGACAAATTTCTATCTCTACAGCTTCAACTCTGTCCTCATATTCAGCTGCTCTGTGTATCTACTTTTCCTGTCCTCTCATAGTCCTAAGCTCCTATGCTTTTGATCTCATCTTCTTCCTCTGTTCCTTCGTCCTCCATCTTTCCTTCCTTGCTCCTTACTAATTGGCCTGAGCTACTCTGCCTTACCATCTACCAAAACTCTGCTTTGTTCTCTGACCATACTTCTCTGCCCCTACCAAGAATTCTACTCCAGTTTTTACTGCACCTGTTTAGGCAAAAAGCCCTATTGTCCTGAGTCAATATCTCTGCAATGCTACTAGGCCTGAAGATAAGGGATTGTCTGAGCTTCTTTTGCACAAGGAACAAAGCTATGTATGCATCTACAGTCTGCCTGTCTCCTAGGCACTTTAGGGGTGTTACCTAGTAGATCAGTAGTAGGTCGGAGAAGCTTTTTTTGCTTGCCATATCATAGTAGTATATGAGCACCCAAGAATTTCATAGCAGAAGACAGCTGATATATATTAAAAGCTGGATAACTCCAAATATTCCTTGATAAATGGTTTCCCTCTAGAAAAATTCCTTGATCTTTCTAGGTATTGCTTTAATATATGCAGAAGAATCTCTATAATATATTCTTGTGGCTTGCTGCAAATTTAAGTAAGACTCTGTCTCTTTGTTCAAAATAAAACAATAAGAAGTGAGTTGAGGATATATAGAGCTTAGTGGTCAAACAAATTCCTAGCATGCATGAAGCCATAGGTTCAAATCCTAGCACTGGTAAAATAAGAATAACATAAACAAACAGAGGATTTATCTAAAGAGATTCTAGTTCCATGTGGTTTCAGACATCTATTTTGAGGTCTGGGCTGTGCAGCTCATTTAGTAGAGTATCTGCCTGGTATTCTGGAAGTCCTGGGCTTGATCCTCCATGAACTGGAATGGTGGTGCACACCTGTAACCTCAGCCTTAGGAGTCAGAGGCAGAATGACAGGAGCTTCAAGGTCGTCCTTGGCTACATAGTGGGTACAAGGCAGCCTAAGCTACATGTCTGTCAATATTCTTCCCATCTTTTTATATTATGGATCTTTTCACTCTTTTCTGTTTTGTAAAAATTCTTATATCAACCATGTAGTTTTCCAAACAAAGGCTTGTTACCTTTTGATTAAACCCATTCCCAAATATTTATTCTAATTGATGACTTTGGAAATGGGGTCATTTTCTTAATTTATTTTTCATAGAATCTTTCATCAGTGCTTGAGAACAAATTATGTGTCTTGCTTTCAATCCTATAACGTAACTGGAATTTATTAGTCCTGCCAGACTTTTAGTATAGATTTTACAGGTTTTTTTTTGGGGGGGGGGCTTGGATATCATGTTATCTGTCAATATAAAACCACTTACTTTCTGACTCTTTAATTTTTTTAAAATTTTTTCCAGTTTCATGCATGTATAGAATGTGTTGTGTTCATATTCACCCACTTATCCTCTCCTGTCCCCTCCCACTCCCTTCTTCACAACTAGACTCCCACCGCCTACTTGCATGTCTTTTTTTAAATGTAGGTCTTTTTTAATCTAGGTAGCACCACAGCTGTGTTCATAATTGCAATTGACAGGTCATATCCAGATGATAGTGCTCCACAGTTCCCCTCACTACTCACTACCCTCTAGCTCTTACAATCTTTCTACATTATTTGGGCTTCAGAAGGGAAGATATAGATACCCTAATTAGGGCTGAAAACTCATCATTCACTTATTCTGAGCAAGTATACTATTTATGAATCCCTCATTAACTGTTGCCCTGTGTAAAACAAAGCTTCTCTGACCCAGGATTAGAGTAACATTAATCGTTGGGTATAAATATATACATTTAGAAGGCAGTGGGGCTGTGTGTCAATTTAATTATTTAATGAAACATCACTAGTAAATTCTTCCCTTACCTGCAACATCAGTGCCTGTGATATTCTCAGCTACAAGCTTGAGATCAGATCACAGCACCAGGCATGTACCTGCATATAACCAGCCCCATATTGGTTACAGTCATGTCACTATTTTATCAATGGGCACACCTTGACTGAGACTGCTAGAGGAGAATGCAGGGTCCACAGATAGAAAAGGCATTGATAAATTTTCTCCACAGCAGCTTGTTTAGCACCTCTGGCAACATAAATATTGTCCAACAGAGAGGAAGCTTTCAGCTCAATTGCAGCTTGATTTATGTCCTGTATTCAAAGTTATTGTGTCTTCACCTTAGAGTCTAGAAGTCTCCTATTTCATTTTCTTGTCTAATTGATTTCATTAGGACTTCTAGTACTGTTATAAATTATTATAGCAGAGCTATGCATGTTTGCCTTATTCTTGGCCTCACAGGAAAAGCTTTGAAGTTTTCATTATTGGGTATGATGATAACAATAGGTTTATCACACATGATATTTATTGTCTAGATAACTTCCTTCTATACCTAAATGGTTAGGTGTTTACATTTTGAAAGACTGATAAATTTTAGGCAAATGTGAGTAAAGAGATGGCTAGTCAAAGAATATACAATGTAACCTACAGGGATTGTGATAGGTATGAGTGAGTTCTTTAATTTGATTGTCATTACTGTTCCTCCTAATCCTCTCTCTATATGAAATCACAACATTTACCTTGTACTTATAATATTGTCAAATGTGCCAAGCCCCAACCCTGGAACCTTCATGACACTGTGAACATATAGCATGCATCAGGGAATTCTTATTCAGAATCCCCGGTGCAATGCACTGCTTCCGATGTAGTTACAGATGTAGTTACAAACCCATTTCACTAACCATTCTCAGAATAACTTGCCTCTTATTGTTTTTACAACAAATAGTAAGACTTGGGATTCCTGCTGCCATGGTTACCTGGCAGCTCTTCTGAAACGCCACTGAATTCAGTGCCTGACCACACTTTGTTATCCCTTCCCAGGAGTATTATCAGGGCGATAGTTACTTTTAGGGATGTGAGTTAGGAATTACTTCCAAGAGAATGAATGGCCATATCACAGAAGAAAATTCACATCCATGCTCCCTCTAATGATGGAACTTTGGCTTGTGTTGGTGACCTAATTTTTCCTCTAAAGTGAATTGTGTACACAAAATGCTAGTCCAGTTTCATGTGCTACAGCAGGAAAACTTTTCATTTGGGGAAAAAGAATGAAAAATTAAAGAAGTTCAGGAGGCTTCAACACTATAGCCTTTTTGTACTACAAATAACTATTTCATCACTTAAAATAGTTTAATTAAGGTAGGTAAGTATTGTAACTGCTGTAATTTTAGGGTCCCATGCTGGTAAGTTTTTTTTCTGCTTCTTGCAGGCTCTGTTTTAGTGTATGTGTTGACTGGCAGTGATAGGAGCATGACCTTGATTGTTTTGCATTGGGTACACAATGCTTCAGCAGGTAGCCAGTTATGGCACCATTAAAACTCAATAATCCATCTGCCTCCAGTGTTGAGTAAACACTCAGCTTGCTCATAAATTTCATCTGATGCTTTCAGTTCACTTCTCTAGAAGTGAAGATTCCTCACTGGTTCTTCTGGATACAGAATAATTTTTCTCCTCCCACTTTTTTTTGTGTGTTTGTTTTTGAGATGGGGTTTCTTGGTATAGCCCTGGCTGTTGGAGAATTCCCTCTGTAGACCAGATTCTCCTCTGCCTCACAAGTGCTGGGATTAAATGTGTGCACCACCATTGCCACACCCAACTGAATGGACAACCTTTTAACTTTTACCAAGCCATATATTTGGCTGTGTCATTGTTTACCTTGCATATTTTATGATTTTACTTGGATATGTCCAATGGAACCTTTTAATGTGTGAAACACTTCTTAATTTACAACAATGTATTAAAATGAGCAGTGAGAAAAAACACTTCTTTTTGTAACAAAAATACATTTTTTGTTACAAAAAAAGACCTCAGAAGTACTATTTTACTTTGACATCAAAGCTCTATTCCTCTTTAGCAGAAGGAGTCAGGCCTCCAGGGTAAATTTGAAGCCCTGGATGGCTGCAGTTTACTTTAAGGTCAGTAAAGAAATATGCTTCTAGCATGGGACTTTCTTTGGCTTCTGTTCTGATTGAGACTCAAGAATGAAATAAGCAATTAGACTCTGAGTCTCAGGACTGAGACATGTCCCTGCCCTGACACTTGTTCTTATCTTCCTACTCTTGTTTGAGAATAGCCCTTGCCCCTTGTCTACCCAGTTGTGAAGATAATGTTAAGCACCTCCTCAGAAAAGCCTGGAGACAGCTCCCTTGTTCCCCATAGTCCTCTGCCAGAGTATTTCAACTAGCCCCTTACAGCAGAGAGTGTCAATTGATTCTCAAGCATGGGAAACAAAGGTTTCTACATCCAAACAGAAACCTGTAAGGTTATCCTCCCCTTCAGGTACCTCAGCTGAGCAAGCAAAACTGGGATGTCTCAGCCAGATGCTGGGTTTGTGCTCAAGTAAATCCAAAACAGAGCCCTTTCCCAGGAATGTGTTTGAATGAGAGGCCAGCAACCCAGCAAACTCTATGAAACTGACTTCACTTAGACCCAGCCTGCCAGAGGAGGGTGCAGGTTCTTGCTATTTTTTATAGACACCTTCCCTGGGTAGGTAGAAACATTCCCTACCTGGACTGTAACTGCACAAGATGTAGCTTAAAATACTCAGAGACTGGTCCTCGATCCTTCTCCAGCAGTGGGTTCCAACAGTGGCCCAAGTTTCATATCCCAAATCTCTGAATTTATAGAAAAAATTTTAAGGGATAGATTGGGAACTTCATTGTGCATATAGACCTCAGTTCTGAGCAAGAAACAAGAATGAAGAGGATGTTAACATAAACTAACAAAACTCATTAGAATCTGTGGGATGGTCTGTATGTCAAATGTGTGCTCTGATTGGTCAATAAATAAAACACTGATTGGCCAGTGGCCAGGAAGGAAGTATAGGCGGGACAAGGAGAGAGGAGAATTCTGGGAAGTGGAAGGCAGAGGAAAAAGTCACTGCTAGCTGCTGCCATGACAAGTAGCACGTGAAGATGCCAGTAAGCTACGAGCCACATGGCAAGATATAGATTTATAAAAATGGATTAACTTAAGTTATAAGAACAGTTAGCGGTGCCGGGAAGGTGGGGCGGAGGCATGAACCGAGCCACTAAGCGTTAGCGGGCGGGGGGCCGCAGGCAGGCTGATGGGCTAAGGGAGAGGCAGCGTGTGAGACGGGGTGACGGCAGGGACCAGCCCGGGCGGGGACCGGGACTGGAGCGGGGGGATCCCTGAGCAGCCGGCTGGCCCGGCTGGAGGGACGGGGTTAAGGTTGCGGTTCCATCTCAAAGATCTGAGCAGTCAAGGCCATCCTGCGTGGAAGAGGACAGGTGGAAGTGTCCGGAAGCGTGAGCAACCAGCAGCAGGCGTGGGTCCCAGGAAACGGAAGAGTGAAGGAAAAAGGGAGGTGTGTGTAAGTAGCTGACAGGGCCGAGTGACCCGGAAAGAAGGTCGGTGGAAGTGAAACGAGTGAAGTGTGGCCGGAGAGAAGAAGGTCTGTGGAAGTGGATAGAGAATCGAAGGAAAGCGGTGGAAGTGGCCGGGGCCTGGGGCCGAAAGGCAGCGGAGCCGAGCTCAAGCCTGAAGGTGTTTGGAAATTGGAAGACTTGGTGGCAAACGAAAGTCAGGACCCGGAGTCGGCCTCGGCGAGTGGGAGACGTGTTCGGGATGTGGGATCAGAGGTTGGTCAGATTGGCCCTGCTGCAGCAGCTTCGGGCTGTCTATGGCATTAAAGTCAAGGGTGGCCGCGGCCAGTGTGATCGCAGGAGACACGAAACTGCAGCTACGGAAATAAGGGGTAAGATATTTGGAGTTCCTTTTAATTCATTGCCTCATTCAGTTGTTCCAGAATATGGACACATTCCAAGCTTTCTTGTTGATGCATGCACATCTTTGGAAGAGCATATTCATACAGAAGGGCTTTTTAGGAAGTCAGGATCTGTTATCCGTCTAAAGGCACTAAAGAGTAAGCTGGACCATGGTGAAGCCTGCCTGTCTTCTGCACTTCCCTGTGATGTTGCAGGTCTGCTTAAGCAGTTCTTCCGGGAACTGCCAGAGCCTGTGCTCCCGGCTGATCTGCATGAAGCTCTGTTCAAAGCACAACAGTTAGGGGCAGAGGAGAAGAATCAAGCTACATTGTTGCTGTCCTGTCTGGTGGCCAATCCTACAGCTGATATATTAAGATACTTCTTTAACTTTCTCAAGAATGTTTCTCTTAGGGCGAGTGAGAATAAAATGGACAGCAGCAATCTAGCAGTAATATTTGCACCAAATCTTCTTCAGACAAGTGAAGGCCATGAGAAGATGTCTGCTAACACAGAGAAAAAGCTACGATTGCAGGCAGCAGTAGTACAGACTCTTATTGATTGTGCATCGGATATTGGACGTGTGCCAGATTTTATTCTGGAAAAGATACCAGCCATGTTAGGTATTGATGGTCTCTGTACTACTCCATCCCTGGAAGGCTTTGAAGAAGGAGAATATGAAACTCCTGGTGAATGTAAGAGAAAAAGAAGACAAAGTGTTGGAGATTTTGTTAATGGAGCACTAAATAGACTTAAATCTAGCAGAACACCCTCTGTTACACCTCAACAAGATAGAACTGCCCAGGCCTCTGGATCACCATTGATTCTCACACCAAGTGTTAAGCGAAAACTGCCAGGAGAGTCTTCTCATGCCTTCTCAAGTAAGAAAAGGAAGTCCATCAAACACAACTTGAACTTTGAGCTGTTGCCAAGTCATCTCTTCAGCAGCAATTCTACACCAGTATCAGTTCACTTTGATACGAGCCCAGATGGGTCATCGCAGAGTTCACTCTCTCCCATCGCCATGAGTGGAAACCACTTGATCAGTACAGACCTAAGGCGAAGTAAAAGAACTGCGAGCAAAAAAGTTTACAGGGTAGAGTCAGGAAAAGCAGGCTGTTTCTCTCCTAAAGTCAGTCGTAAAGAAAAGGTCCGAAGATCTCTTCGCCTGAAATTTAGCCTGGGAAAAAACAGAGACTCGAATGGATGTTCTGTCATCAATAGATATGAAAATGTTGGTCGACGACTAGCGAATCAACAGAGTCTAAAAAATAGGATTGAATCTGTAAAAACAGGCCTGCTTTTTAGCCCAGATATTGATGAAAGATTGCTAAAGAAAGATGCAGAAAAGACGAGGAAATCTGAGGAACACTTACTAACTCCAGATGGACTGGATGGAGCAGGGTCCAGGATATCTTGGACAGAACCCAGCAATTCAAGTTTTCAAGACATGGGTGCAAGCGGAGCTTCTCCAGTAATGAGCAATCTTGAGGTGAAGAGCTTTTCTTTGGAGCCGGACAATACTGTTGACAACTCACCACTTGTGTCCTGTGAACTCAGACCTTCCACCTTGCACAGTCAACCTGACAGCAGTGTGCTGGGGAGTTCCCTTAGTGGAGATGAAAGTAACCTGACCTCCGAGACCCTGCTAAAGATTCAGAAAGCGTTTTCCGAGGCTGGGAGTGATCTTCATACACTGATACATCGTGGGCAGTCCTCAGTCACAGACACAGGGGAAGAAAGTGAAGCCAGCGATGCGACTGTGAGAGAACCAAAGGGAAATGATGGGGACTGCATTGGGGAAGATGGGGACTGTGTTCCAGAAAGAGATTCCTCATCGTGTCCAAGTCCAACATTGGGCAGAGAAGCAAGCGTAGAATCTTACTCAACTCAGATGAAGCGGGGACATGAAGAAGACATCCAGTCAGAAGTGCCAAAAGCTGACTTGATCCTGCAAGAATTCCCCAGTCAGGAGCAAACGAAGGGACCGCAGTCCCCAAGGAACCAACTAAATGCTCAGCCAGCGGGGAATGAGGCCGTGGTGGAGCAGAACTCCATGGCGTGTGAAGCCGCTGGGGAAGCTGAGGCTCACTCTTCTTTAGAGCAGAGTGCATGCAGTGTGCTAGTCCCTTCAAAACCTCAGCCCCAGAGACTGGCTAAGCAGCGATCACCGGTGGGAAAATGCGATAATGCGGTTCCTGGAGGTTTACAAATGACGGAGCATGGCAAGGTTTCTGATCACATACAGTGGTTTAATAAACTTTCTCTAAATGAAGCAAACAGAACAAAAGTGAAGTCACCTCTGAAATTTCAGCGTACTCCTGTCCGTCAGTCTGTCAGAAGAATTAATTCTTTGTTGGAGTATGGCAGGCAGCCTGTGAGGCAGAAGTTGGCATTCTTTGGTGATGCAGCTTCTCCTCTGGTAAAATCAGTGAGCTGTGATGGTGCTCTTCCCTCATGTGTAGAAAGTACATCGAAAGATTCCTCTGTTTCATGTGCTAAATTAGGTCCCGAAGCACAGAAGTCTACGTCATGTGATAAGTCAAATGATGCAGTTTCAAAATCAAGCGTTGAATTAACTTCTAAATCTTTCTCAAAAGTTAAGAGACATCCAGATCCTGTGCATGCTTCTCTTGGAACTACTAGACTTTGTAAACAGGAGAGCAAATCTGATGGCCAAATTAAGTTTCCCTTGGATGATCTCACTAATCATGATAGATTAAAATTTGCTGTAAATAATAATACAGCCTTTCCTCCTGGAATAAAAAACAGAGTTCTTAGGAAACCATCAGAAAAAGAAAGGGTCTGGTACAAGGGTTCTCCCAAAATCCTATTGGAAAGACTCAACTCCTACCAACGAGTAAGCCTGTAGACTTGTAAATGACAAATGTCTTACTTGGCATCAGTGTTTATAAAGTTAGCAGTTGGAGGGATGGTTTGCAGGGTAATTGTGTGCTAGTGTGTAGCTAAGGATGCTTGTTAAGCAGCTTTTCTCTGAAGCAGTCTCACTGCTGGCTGGAAGAATTTGGATTTTCATACTTGCACATAGAGCTGTTTTGTTTTTCTTTATTACTGAAGCATTTAAACTTCATTGTGATTTCTTGAAGCAAAGGTTATAATTAACTTTTAAAAAAACCTGTTGGCTAGATTTATTTAAAAGAGGGACAGGTTTTTGGTTTGCATGCCTGATAGGAAGTTGTGCTTGGTTTTGGTTATTTCTCCAAGTCCATTACAAATCTACCACATTAAGGGAATGGTTTGCCCTGCCAATCTTATGTCTTGAGTTATATTCGTGTCTGTTGTCTTGACCTAACTCCTCAGAAGTCTGCTAGTACTTATTCCTGTTTGGGGCAGAGGAAAATTTTTAATCAAGGTTTTTTTTTCCTATGAAGGTGGTTGATTTTAGAATTTGAATTGCTAATGTACCTCTGTACATTTTACTTAGATAAATATCTGATAGTCTTATCCTCTGTTTAAATCTTATTTATTTAGCGTACACATTAAAAATAACTTCTGGAAAAAAAAAAAAAAAAAAAAAAAAAAAAAAAAGAACAGTTAGCAAGAAGCCTGCCATGGCCATACAGTTTGTAAGCAATATAAGTCTCTGTGTTTACTTGGTTGGGTCTGAGTGGTTGTGGGACTGGCGGGTTACAGAGATTTGTCCTGACTGTGGGCCAGGCAGGAAATCTCTAGTCACAAATGGTACCCAACATGTTGGCAAGCGTTTCCACCTAAAACGTGAGAAAAAGTTTCTAAAATGGAGCTAAAAATAGTTCCTAATTGTTTCTATCAAGTTAGTGGCAGCCTGCATGTTTGAGCTACTATGGCAGGTTCCTGGCACGCATGCTTGACCTGCAGTGTGGCGGGAATGAGGCCTCTGTAAGTGGCACATTAAGCTGCATGGTGGATTTAGCCTTTGCTAATACAAAACAAAAAGAGGTTTCTGGGCTACACGCTGCTTTGGTAGAAGCATAGACCTACTATTTCTGAGAGTTGATGGCTCCCAGAGCTGGCAGAAAACATACCACCGCCATGTTGGGAAGCTTAAGTGGGTGCAGCCAGCAGCCACAATGCCATTTCAGTATTAGAATGCTGCAGTTTAAAGCAATAGGCTCAAAGTAATATAAAAAAATAAGCCATGTAAAGATGGCCACCACACAGAGAATCTGGATTATGTTCTCTTTGATATTCATAACTGAAGAAAAACATTTGATTATAAAAGCGGTTGCGTTATGGCAAAATGTATATTTTAAAGGTACCTTGACTTCAAAATTTGGATGTAAGGATATGTTGCTTTGGAAAGAAGGCTCTGCTTTTGTTTCCACAGAAAGCAAGAGGCTATCTGGATTTGTTCCGGATTAAAATAGATCAGGTTTGACCAGCCAAGACCCCCTGAATGGTCTCCAATAACACCATGGTCCAGATGATCCAACATCCAGAACCGTTTCAAGGCAACTGGCTCAGATGATACACCCTCATGGACTACTCCATAATCCTAAAATTTTCTTTGTGTCCCCATAAGATACAGCACCCCCATCCAGCAGGAAGTGGTAAGAGAAGCTATGCCCAAATTCCCAAATATACCAAGCTGGTTTTGGAGATGTGTAAAAGTTAAAACCTTCCTTTTAAAAAAGAAGGGGGGAGTGCTGTGGGATGGTCTGTATGTCAAATGTGTGCTCTGATTGGTCAATAAATAAAACACTGATTGGCCAGTGGCCAGGACAAGGACAAGAGGAGAATTCTGGGAAGTGGAAGGCAGAGGAGAGAGTCGCTGCCAGCTGCTGCTATGACAAGCAGCATGTGCAGATGCCAGTAAGCCACAAGCCATACAGTTTGTAAGCAATATAAGTCTTTGTGTTTACTTGGTTGGGTCTGAGTGGCTGTGGGATTGGTGTGTGACAGAGATTTGTCCTGACTGTGGGCCAAGCAAGAAATCTCAAGCTACAAGCTGTAGCTTAAAAAACTCAGAGAACTGGTCCTCCATCCTTCTCCATCAGTGGGTTCCAACAGTGGCCCAAGTTTCATATCCCAAATCTCTCAATTTATAGAAAAACTTTTAAGAGATAGATTGGGGACTGCACTGTGCATATAGACCTCATTTCTAAGCAAAAAGCTAGAGTGAAGATGTTAACATAAACTAACAAAACTCATTAGTGTCTGGCAAGGAGCAGGTCGATCTCCTTCCCTCTGCTTCACATGGGGTTCCACTGCACCCCATATGGCCGGGATTTTCCCCATATGAGATTGGGTTTGGAAGATCTGTTTTTCTGGTTCAGAGGCCAGCAGCTTGCAGAACTCTCTAACCATTCCTTTCTCATCACTACAGGCTCTCCAGTCTTCCATAAAGGTTATTTATTCATCATATAATACAAGAGAGTCAGCCTACTGGTAAGTCCACAGGTCCACTACCAGTTTCCTTTTGTTCAAGACTGGTGAATTATCTGGGTCAGAATAGCCAAAGTGATTCTGGAAGCAACTTGAAAAGGAAAGGACCCTACATGGGGATTCTCTCTACTCCTATGGCTGTGGTAATATCTGGCATTACACCATAGATCCACCACACACAGGTAAAGAATGTGAAAGTCATAGATGCTGCCATCAAATGGACTGTCTTCCAGACTATGGACCCATTTTTATTAAGTTTCATTGGTGCCAAGTCCTTCCATTCCCTGTCTCTCTACCACCTATGAGTCTTATGTTTTGTCATAGTCTAACTCCCTCTACCTTCAGGTCTGAACCAGGGAGTTAAGGAAGACAAATACAGGAAATGTATTAGCTAATGTGACTACAGACCAGCAAGTTATATTTATCTTTACCTTTTCTCACTGATGCGTACTTCAAGTATCTGGTTTTATAAGAAAAAGAGAAGCTGTGAAAGTTTATATTTTGAAATTTAAACAAAGAATTTACAATTCTATGCATATCCTTCAACTGGTCTCTCTTGTTGCCAAGAACAAGGGATTTTTCCATTGCACAAAACTGTGTAGTGAAGAGGATTCCTGGATACACACAATTAAATGTAGAAAGAGAAAAATGTAACCCAACAGCCATAAAATTAAAGATCTGTGAAAAGGTTTTGCACCCTGATAAGCCTCTCTGCTGATGCAGCAATCCAAATCAGAGCATACCAGACCAAATTAGAATAAGTTTCAGTTTAATGGTTTAAGTGTTCCCAGATGATTCTCCAGCCTCCTCAGAGAGGAGACAGGGACCGAAAAACCATGTTTCTGTTTTGGGGGGGCAGTTTAAATACCCTGAGGAAGTGGTCTTGCATATATTTTGGGGGAGAAGACATGTTTGGTGGGACTTTCTTGGGGGCAGGCTCTGGGAAGAGAGGTGGAAGCCCATGAGAACATTCCAGACTCTTTGAGTATATAGATCTCAGTATGCCAGGGCCTGAGTTGGAGCTTCTACCAGAACAATCTGAAATTTCATTAAGAAATATTTTGTTCTTTGGGAAACAGGGAAGACCTGGAAAATCAGACTCCATGATATAGGAATGGGCCCTCAGGATAAATTTACTGTACAGAAGAAACCAGCCTTCCCAGATGTCCACAGACCTTTGGGTCCTTACAAATATCTATCCATGCCGCAACCCTATCCAACTGTCCCCTCCAAAGCCCTTTATACTCCTGGAACCAGAATCCCATCTCCCACTGTCCAGAAAGCTGAGGGATCCCCATCCCTATTTTCCACTCTTAATTATTTCCAGGCAGAAGTTGGCCAGATTGTTGGTTATGCTTAGATACCTCAGCCCCTGTACTACAAAGGGATGGGAACTAACCTGGCTGTCAGCCCATTGACTGACAAAATTCATTGTGACTGGTGGCATCCCAAATTAACATTAGAGGACTTGACAGCGGGCTCTAACTTCTCTAATACCCAAAACCTTTAACCTAGATGCTCCCCTGTATCCTAATGTCTACTATTCGTCTTTGCAGGTTCACTCATGTGGATAACAGCAATATTTCTGGGCTCCTGGTATGACTTGGTGGGCATTTACTAATGATTTGACTAAGTGCTTCTTCTGATGCTTTCTGAACTGAGAAAAAACCCCTCTCCCCCTTTTTGCATCTTAGTATACATTCCACCCCATGTATATGTATTTAATGGGGAAGAAGGGAAATACATTTAGATACTGAACTACAGAGAGAGGTGGTGGGGAGAGGGAAGGAGGAATTGAGGGAGGGAAGGAGGGAGGGAGGGAGGGAGGGAGGGAGAGAGAGAGAGAGAGAGAGAGAGAGAGAGAGAGAGAGAGAGCTGTCCTCAGACCTGGTTTGTACAGGCATAGCCAGCTCATTAGCTTTTATCATGGGAGATAAAAACTTTTTAAAAAACTAAGTAGATAGGTTGATCAGGACCTAGAGTTATTGAAAAATTCCATTTCTGAATTAAAACACGTTAGATTCCTTTATGGAAATGGTCCTACAAAATAGGATTTACTTCTCAGTAGATAAGGAAGATTTTGTATGGCTTTGAAAAAAACCCATTGTTTCTACACAAAGAGATCAGAACTGATTTAAAAATTCTTTCCATGGTTGGGGAAAAACTGAAAAGAGACAAGGACATTAATTAGATATTTGGTACCGGTCTTCTTCTTTTGGGCCCCCTCACTAACCACTCTGCTATCAGTACTTGCAGGGCCCTGCATCTTAAACTGTATCATCAATTTTGTATCAGCTCAGTAAAATTAATGGTCCTTAGGATGAACTGTACCTCTTTAGAGCATATGTGTCCATGATTTGACTCATCTACTTAGACTAGTGGGCAAAACAACAGGCCGCAACACCTTAGCACAACTGACTCCATGAAGGAAGTACCTTTCAGGCCCTAAAGTTGAGCACATAGAAAGCACCACCTGCCAAAACAAAACCAGGCCTAATCCATCAAAGTTCATGGTTCTGGGAAACTCTATAAAACCTTGCTTTTGGGCTTCTGTAGTTATGCTTCCAACTTACTATTCTTACTGCCTGTGGTGTGTGAACCCAGGATAGGTTTCTTGTGTTTAAAACTCACCCTAAGAAATTCTTGGGGCTACACTTGGTCCTAAACACCCAATGTAGTCACATTCTGGTTATTAAAAGTCTATTAGCTTAAACCTATATCTAAATAATCTTCTCTGGTGGATACTCCACACAAATCTCTTCAGGATAAGTTATGTATCTGATTTAAGCACTCATAGGATTGCACATAGTGGTCTGGGTGCTTGGTTGAGTTTTTTGGCTCTGACTTGGTGTTATTTATTTCTGAGAGGGTGAAGGAGCCATGAGCTGAAACAACTCTGCCTGTTCCTACTGATACATCCTTGGGGGACAGAGCTCTGCTGTAAGTGGAGGAGCAGAATAATAATTTTTTGGTCACTGGAGAGAAAGGTCAGGCAAAGATATGTAGAATATGTCAGATGTGAACACCCAGAAACTAGGATAGAATCTTGGAGATTTTCTATTGATGCATGGATTCTCTTTGGTGAAAACTTTTCTCTAACCTCTGTTGAAAGGCTCTTCTTAGGAGGGAATTTTTGTTCTGAAACTCTCTAATGGAGGGGATCTTTCTCCTGAACTTCCTCCCCTTCAATGCCATCTTCTCTTAGTTAGAGCATACTACAGCTATTGTCTGTAAGCACAACTTGGAGTCTTTAAAAAAGATCGGCATATTCCACAGGTTAAAGAAAATTTGGACATGGGGAATAACTAGGAATGTTCAAATTTGCTTAATGAACAGCTCAAATTGATGGGTAGTTTATAATTAAGACTTTCCCCTGGGGCCACTTTTTATTTTTTACTCAAGGGTTTTGAGACCATACACTGGTTGACTAAAAGTCTAAAGCTCCCTTCTTAAGCACCTAAAGGCCAAACTTGCTTCCAGGAGGCAAGCCAGTGGGGAACCTTCAGGAATCTTGGAGGATTCCATCTGTTTGTAAAGATTAATGGAGGATTGCCCAAACTTCCTCCTCTTAGACTAGCATCAGTAGAGTGTATTCTAGCCATGAGATGGTCATTGTTATGCCCAGATCTCGGGCAACCCCAAAAGACCACCACAGAGAATGAGTCCCGTATGTAAAAGCAAAGAGCCTTTATTTTCAAGCTCAGAGCTTGGGCTCTGTCCAACACAGCAGTGAGAGCAGAGAGCCCAGAGCCCAGGCAGGGTGTGGATTTTTATTCTAGCAGAGGTTGGGTGAGGGGATTTCCTGATTAGCTGACATTTGTCTGGTATGGGGAATGTTTGGAATGTTAGGTATTTCCTCTTAGATGTCGACCCCATGGGTGGGGTCAGCTTATGGCTTATCATGGGTCCAGGTGTTGCCTGTCAGAAGCTGTATCTGGGCCTCTAAGCCTGTCATAACAGCTGTGTGGTCAAACTGTTTTGCTTCCCCCACCAGTCATCAGGACACAAACTCCACAGGTCTTGTTCCAGTGTGATTTATGATTTTGTGCCTGAAGTTTTATTTGCTAATTCTAATTTTTATTTTCACACTAGATATCATACTAAAAGTATAATTAGTTTCTAGCCTTATACTTAGGACAGATCAAGTTTATAAGCTGTGCATTCTAAGAGATGTCTGAATTTGTTTTCTTTGTTAAGAATATTTTTATTCATTTTACATACCAACCACAGATTTCCCCTCTCATCCCTTCTCCCTCACCCCCCAGCCTTGCCTTCCCCAGCTCATCCCCCAGTTCTCTTCTCCAAAATGGCAGGCATTCCGTGGGGAGTCAGTACAGCCTGGTGCATTCAGTTGAGGCAGGTCCAAGCCCCTTCCCCTGTGTCAAGGCTGTGCAAGGTGTCCTACCATAGGTAGGGGGCTCCAAAAAGAAAGCTCATGCACCAGGGATGGATCCTGATCCTACTGCCAAAGGGACCCCTTAAACAGACCAAGCTACACAACTGTCTCACTTATGTAGAAGACCTAGTCCAGACCCATGCAGGCTCCATAGCTGTTGGTCTAAATTTCATGAGTTCCCACTAGCTTTGTTTGGTTGTCTCTGTAGGTTTCCCTATCATGATCTTGATGCCCCTTACTCATAGAATCCCTCTTCCCTCTCTTTGACTGGACTCCCATAGCTTGGCCTGGTGCTTAATGTGGATCTCCGCATCTGCTTCCATCAGTTACCAGATGTAGGCTCTATGATGACAGTTATAGCATTCTCCAATCTGATTACTGTGGTAAGCCAATTCAGGTACCTTCTCCAGGAATTACTCAAATATTCCATGTGGATATTCAACTGTGAAGCCAAACAACTCAGAACTAACCAGAAGTTTAATCCAAATCCCCTCAATCAAACAACAAATATGAATGGCTCAGTAACTACATCATATGTAAATACCCTTAATTCACTAACTGTAAGCCAGATTAATGAACTGTATCAAAATTAAGGTTCAACTGAATTTTTTCATTAAGAAACGACATAACTACAAAAGACATCCAAAAACTAAGAGTAAAGATTATCAAATGTGTAGGACTTTTTGTCTCATAACATCTAAAAGTTTATTTCTGCAAATGTTAATATGTGATCATTATGTGGTACCAGCAACTCAGCAGCAAATTTATAAGTATTTTACAAAAGACTAGAGTGCAAACATGACTGTATGAAGTCTTAGGTTATAGTAGAGGTTATTGTCTGTGCAGTTGGTGACAGAGAGCTTCAGTCATGAAGTCTTCACACTTTGCCTCAAAATCCTAAGTTTTATCTATAAGTGTACTAATGAAAACTTGTTTATATTATGCCCCTTCATGTCTGTAGGGCAGAAGTGACTTTAGTCTCAAACAACTTAGGGAGATAAACTGCTGAAGAAAATTTGGAAGGATATTCAAGGCATAGGAACAAGAGTGGACAATATGAAGAGGAGTCTGATCATGCAGGAACTGGGAAATATTATACTGGGTGAGATAGCCCATGCACCATGTCCTCTTTCATATGCACAGCCTAGATTCTGACTTTTTCATTTAGGTTGCAATTCTTGATTCATGTTTTAATTAGCAGTTTCTTTAAAGATCTGGAAGCTAGAATGGACATAGGAGAGGGGCTATAGATCAAGGTCTTAATACAAACTGTGGATATTAGAACATATGAAAGTAGAGGGGGGACTACAGGGAGGATGGATTTAAAGTGCTGTGAGTACGTGCAGATGGAAGAATAGTGTGTGTATTGTGTAACTCGACTCCTGGTGAGACATACAAAATATCTGCTGACTCATGAATGTAGACAGAATTTTTCCTATGTCCCACAGCTGCTCAGTCCAAAATAAACATTCAGAGGTTTAGTATTAATTCCAAACTTTTGGTCTATGGCTTAGTCTTACTGCAAACTAGCTCTTTTATCTTAAATTAATCCACTTCTATTCATCTATGTATCTCCACGTGTCTTATGGCTTTACCTGTTTTCCAGTACATCTTGCTCCCCCAGCATCCCTCAGTGTCTCCCCTGACTCTGCCTTCCTTCTTTCTCACTGAATCTGTGCTTGTATTTCCTGCCTGACTATACCCTGCCTTGCCATAGGCCAGAGCAGCTCCTTTATTAACCAATGGTAGTAACACATATTCACAGCCTACAGAAAAACCACCCCACAGCCCTTTCCCTTTTTTGTCTAATCAAAAAGGAAGATTTTCATTCTAACATAGCAAAATTACATATAGTGAAACAGTTATCAAACAAGAATTGAAGTTACAATATCTAGTCTATTTGTATTTGGCAAAATTAAAGAAAATACTCTAACATCTGTCCTATTTTTGTGAGTCTAGAGTTTTTATATCTAATTAACCTTTTGTCATAACTAAGGAAAACTATAACTATCTAATCTTCAACTCCATCAAAGACCTCAGAAGGATATAATATTACCTAAGTAACTTCTAAAATTCTAGTAATGACAGAGACATTTGGCTGCCTGGACAGTCACCCAAAGTTCCTCTGTAACTTTGGGTGTCTTTCTTTAGCCTACAAGTCTATAGTCTCTCGCATACTTTTTGGTGAAGCAGAAAATTTGAAGGACTGTTTTTTACCTATTTTGGCAAAGTTCATCAGTTGTTTTTCTCTGTGTCCTGCAGGATGTCTGGCAGTTTCCTTTGCAAAGCAGGAACCTGAAGAATCATCCCACCTTGTTTTGGCAAAGTTCAGTGGTCACTTTCCTATGGGTCTTGCATGTCAGTTTATATAACATACTGTCAAGCAGTTCAGGCAAGAGCAGTTTCCTGCCCAAATGGCTAACCTTTTCTATATTGTAAGCAAAATCCATAATGAGTTTCTTTGATGCCCATCATCCTCTTTGAAGCAATTGGTGCTTCCAGGAGCAGATGTCTCTCACTGTACAGAGAAGTCTTAAGTTCTTTAAATATTTAAAATTCCATATTCTGTAGTTTTTGAAGTGTTTGAAGACTATCTATCCAATTAAAATATTTTCTGTATATCTAGAAAATTTAACTAACATGACTATAAGTTTGATTATCATAGATGGCTAATTATTAATCTGTATTTCTTAATTATACATTACAATTTAAATGAGTTGCATAAATATAATACCTTAAGAGTAGAAATATACATATAGTATAACAAAATTGACTTTAAATTTGTATCAATAAACCAAAATCCATATCAATGTAAAGTATTTTGAGTTTGACACTTATTTTTTGGATCAAAGTAGAATCAATAATCTATTTTTTTTATCATTTCTATATCATATCCCTCTTTTTCTTTAGAAAGAGCTGGTGTTTGTAATCAACCCTCTTTAAATAAAAACTAACATTTATTAAAAATATTTTGGGAATTTGGGTGTAGCTTTTGATACTACTTTCTGCTGATTGGGGGTGCTGGGGGTCCTCAGAAAATTAGAATTATGGTTAAATCTTTACTATAGTAGTCTGTGAGGCTGCATCATCTTAGCCAGTTGCCTTGAAGCTCTTCTGGATGTTGGATCATCTGGGCCATAGATCCCATTGGAGACCTCTCAGGGGCTCTTCCTTGATGGAACCATATTAAACTAGAAGGATTCCATAGCTTCTAATCTTCTATGGAAACAAAATCAGAACCTCTTTTCCAAAGCAACATATTCTTAGACCCAAATTTTGAAGTCAAGGTACTTTTAAAATATATGTTTGTTTAACTTAGCAGCCCCATAATAAAAAATCCCCCTGCAAAAAATCCCAAAGACAACACAATAATATATAGTATCCAGATTATCTGTGTATTTTCCATTTATATATGGCTTATTTTTTTATTACTTTATTTTTTTTAAGGAGTAAAGTCACAGCCCTAGCTGCTGGCTCCACCCTGCTGGGTCAGGAGTAATAACCAGTGGCAAACAAAAGTACAGAAAACCCCAGAGCCCAACATGGAAGAAAAGTGGTTTTATTGGTGTCACTTATATGAACAGAAATGACTCAAAATCATATGTATCACCAATAGAATAGGTGACTGTTCATGGTAGCTGGAATGTTTTAGTATACTACACAGCCTGAAGGCAATTTAATCAATGGAAGATGTCCTTTCCAGGTTAGCCAGTTGATCTGACCCTCTTCTAGGCAGCTTGGTTGGTCATTATATCTTCTTTATAATTCAGCAGTCTGTTTCTTTCAGGGTGCACAGTCTAAGCCTTTTTTATGCAGCTCAGTTTGTCTGACAGTGTTTCTCAGCAGTTCTTAAAGTTGTATATGCTTGAGGAGGAAGGAGCCTACTGATTCTGTTCAGTTTCCAGTTATTCCTGAAGCTGTTTTGAGTTGTTTCCTTCCTCAGCTTAAAGAGCTTCCCTACATGGTGGAATGTTTCCCCTCACTTTAAAGCAGATTGTTTACCTTCCAGTAAATGTCCTCTATATTAATGTCTTCCATTACATAGAAAGTTTAGAAATGTTTGTTTTCCTGTTTTTTGATATTTTCTTTTCTGAAAATAGATGTTTCTTCATACAATATACTCAGATTATGCAGATGGAATTTTCTGTCTTGCCTTGTTCTGCAGCCATTCAGTCCCAAACACACAGAGAGGGTTATATTAATTATAAACTGTTTGGCCTATTATTCAGGCATATAACTAACTAGCTCTTATGCTTTAATTAACCCATAATTCTTGTCTATGTTTAGCCATGTGGCTTGGTACCTTTTCTCAGTCCAACATTCTCATCTTACTTCCTCTGTGTCTGGCTGGTGACTCTGTCTCTGTCTCTCCTCCTCCCAGTCTTCTCCTAGTCTGGCCACCCTGCCTACACTTCCTGCCTGGCTACTGGCAAATCAACATTTTCTTAAACCAATAAGAATAACAAATCTTTACAGTATGCAAGAACATTATCCCACAGCAAGAGTATAGTTTCACTTCCTGTTATTCCTGCCATTTCCTCCCTACCTTCCCTCCCATACAGATCCAAACTCTTCCTGTTTCTTCTCAGAAAACAAAGAAGCATCTAAGATAATAATGAAATAAAATAAATCAAATATAAACAAATTGATATATGATAAACAAACAGAGATAAGGAAAAGAGCCTGAGATGAGGTATAAGAAACATATATGGACACAAACACCTAATTATTTTCATACTCAGGGATCCCATAAAAATACAAAGCCAAAACCTATATTAAATATGAATTGGATCTCTGGGTAGAAAAAAAAACCCAGACCCAACATTATGAAGCAAGGAACCTCTAAAAATTATGCTGATTGATTTTGCCTTTTTTGTTGACCATCTATGGCTGGGCATGTAACCTATCATTGAGTCATTGTTTCCCTAGCGAGACTCCCTTAGGGGAAACTAGTTTTTCATTTGCATGTAGTTATCTATTACAGTTAGCCTCTGGATTAGGGATGGGTACATTTGTCTCTTTCTTCTACTTTCAGCTCTAGGACCCTATCAGGTGCAAACCCATGTAAGACCTGTGCTTGCTACCATAGTATCTTGAATTCATATATATGCCAGTTCTGCTATACTTAGCCTTGTTTCCTTGCTGTTTCTTCCCAATTATCCTGAATATTACACTATGTCTGCCTTCTCTTCAGTAGGGTTCCATGAGCCCTGGGGTGGCAGGATTTTATGAAGATAGCCCTTTTAAGCATGAGTGTTCCAAGATCTTTTTCTCTTTGCATATGTTTGGCTGTGGTTTACTGTATTTTTTTAATCTGCTGTGGTTAGAAGTTTCTCAAAAGATGGCCGAGCAAAGCACTGATCTAGAATATAGCAGAATATCATTAGGAGTCATTTATTGCTATATTCCTTCGGCACAATAATAATATTTGGTTTTCCCCTAGGTCCATGATATGTTCTCAGGATCATGATCACCTAAACAGCACTCATTTCATGGAGTAGGACTTAAATCAGATATGGTTGGCTCCTCCCAGCAGCTTTGTTATCTTGAAGAAAGGACATCACTCTAGATGGAAAATTTGTAGCTGGAATGCTGTTTGCCTTTCTCCTTTTGTAGTGCACAGAGGACCTTCCAGTACAAAGAACACTAGCCAGTAGGAATTGTCTCTCTTCACCTTTTAATTAATGTATATAAGGTTTTTTCAACCTTATTGATTTTCTCAATCAAAGTTTCATCAACTGTTTCTATTCTACTAATCTCATGCCTGTTTGATTATTTCTTCTTGTCTACTCTTTTAGGTGTTATTTCTCCTCTTTATTTTGGGGTTTTTCAGGTGTGTTGTTAAGTTATTCCTATGAGATCTTTCCGATTTTTTATGTAGGCATTTAGTGCTATGAATTTGCCTCATTAAATTGCCTTCATTGTATGCTATATGTTTAGATATGTTGTGTATTCATTTTCACTTAATTCTAGAAAGCCTTCAATTTCTTTCTTTTTTTCTTGCTTGATTCATTTATCATTAAGTAGTTAGTTCAGTTTCCATGACTTCATAAGCTTTCTTTTGTTTCTGTTTTTTTTTTTTTTTTTTTTTTTTTTTTTTTTTTTTTTTTTTTTTTTTTTTTGATTTTTTGAGACAGGGTTTCTCTGTGTAGCTTTGCGCCTTTCCTGGAGCTCACTTGGTAGCCCAGGCTGGCCTCGAACTCACAGAGATCCACCTGGCTCTGCCTCCCGAGTGCTGGGATTAAAGGCGTGCGCCACCAACGCCCGGCCCTTGTTTCTGTTTTTGATATCCAGCTTTAATCCATAGCACTCAGATAGAATGTAGGAGATTATTTCAGTTTTCTTGTTATTTGTCAAGACTTGTTTTGTATATGGTCACATGGTCATTTTTGTGTGTGTTTGGGTAAAATATTCTGTAAATATCTGTTAGTTCCATTTGGTTTATAATATGAGTTAGCGCTAACATTTCTTTCGAGTTTTTGTCAGGATGAGCTGTCTATTTGTGAGAATGGGGTATTGAAGTCTCACACCTTCAGTATGTGAGGATCAATATGTGATTTAAACCATAGTAGTTTTTCTTTTATTAGTACAAGTGTTTGGTGTATAGCAGTTAAGACTTTCAGTGTCCTCTTGATGGAATTTTTCCTTTGATGAGTGTGTATTATCTTTATATATCTCTTCTTATTGATTTTGGTTTAAAGTCTGTTTTGTGTGATATTAACATGTTTACACCAGTTTACTTCTTAATATCCCTTTCAATTCTTTTTCCTGAGATGATGTCTATCCTGAGGTTAAAGTGTGTTTCTTGGATGCAACGAAGAATGGATCCAGTTTTTGTGTCCATTCTGTTATTCTGTGTATTTTATTTGCAGAATTAAGATCATTGATGTTCAGAGGTATCTTTTTCTCCTTCTATTGTAATGTAAAGTTTTGCTGGATATAATAGTCTGGACTGGCATCTTTGGTCTCTTTGAGTCAATAGAGTATCTGTTCAACCCCTTCTGGATTTTAAAATGTCCATTCAGAAGTCAAGTATTCCTCTAAAAGGTCCACTATGGTATGTTACCTAGGCTGAAATGCACTCCCTTTGCAATAGTCTCTTTCAGTACTCTCCCTTTCCATCCCACCACTGTTGTTCAAATCTTAAATGGTCTTATAATAAAAAACCCAGTACCAGATAGTGGGATTAAAAGCTGAAAGATCAGAGAAGCAGAAGAAGCCACAGCGACCTATTACCTCACCAATTATAAGAGTCCTCTGACTGAAATCCTCTGAGGCTTCACCTGAAAGGGTCTCAGCTGAACTGCTTTAGTTCTTGTTTCCTCACATCTTATATACCTTTGTCAGGCCTGCTGTCACTTTCTGGGATTAAAGGTGTGTGCCACAACTGCCTGGCTCTGTTTCCAGTGTGGCCTTGAACTCTCAGAGATCCAGACAGATCTCTGCCTCCCAAGTGATAGGATTAAGGGTGTGTGCCACCACTGTCTGGCCTCTATATCTAATCTGGTGGAAGGCTCTATCCTCTGATCCTCAAGAAAGCTTTATTAAGGTACATAATATATCACCCCCAATTTCATTGCTTGTGTTCTCATTCCCACCTGCCCTCAGGACACTCATAAAATCTCTTCTATTTCCCCTTTCTAGCATAATCAAGTGACCCCCCATGAAAGACATCCCACAGCACTAGGTAACTAGTACACTGTGAATATGTGTTGCTCTGATTGGTTGATAAATAAAGCTGCATTGGCCTATGGCAGGGCAGGATGGAGCCAGGCAGGAAAATACAAGGGAGATAATGAAAGAAGAAAGGCAGAGGCAGAGGAGATGCAAACCCGCCATCCAGGGAACAGCATGTAATGGCATACAGGCAAAGCTACAGAACATGTGCCAATATATGGATTAAAAGAAATGGGCTGAGTTTAGTTATAAGAGCTAGCTAGCAAGAAAATTGAGCCATAGGCCATGGACATGCAATTCCTAATTGATATAAGCCTCTGTGTGTTTACTTGGGTCTGAGTGGCTGCACAACTGTGCAGGACATAGGAAAACTTCCAGCTACATTTGGCACTCACTGTTGGGCACTGATCCACAGAGAACTAAGAAAGCCTAAAGATTCTGAATGCACAGAAACAGAACCATACTAGACTTCCTTAAAATCTCATGCCAGCAGCAGAGCAGACTCATCTCCTGACAGCTACCTGCAAGATGGAGCTGCTCACCGGCCAACATGAGCTAAGCAGCATGGTGGATTCCTGCCATGGTACAAAATGGCTTCTCCAAGTGGCACAGCATGGTGTGTGATGGATATAGCTTTGCTAATAAAGACCAAAAAGAAAAAGAAAAAAGGAAAAGTTTCTGGGTTACATGCTCCTTGATGGAGGCATAGACCCACTGCCTCCCAGAGTCGGCTGAGAGCATGGCTCCCAGATCTGGCCGTGAATTACCTCTGCTGTGTTGGGAAGCAGAGGTGGGCAGAGTCAACAGCCAAGGCTGCTGCTTCTGTCCTGGCCATGCTGCAGTGTAAAGCAGTGATCGAAAAATGATTCCAGAAACACAGTAAGAGCAGATTCAGATGGAACAAAACTCTGAAGAGTTTACACTGTGTGTAAAAATGTATGTAGGCTTGGAAGAGAGAGGAAAAGGAGTATATGCAGTTATAAAAAATAGTTTTTAAAAATAAAGTCTTTAAAGAGACAATAAGAATAATATAAAAGTTAGTCCATGTAAAGGTGGAAGTCACACAGAGTCTGGATTATACTGTCTTTGGGATTTTTAACTGGAGAAAGACATTAGATTGTAAAGGATGCCAAGTAAAACATATATATATATGTATATGTATATGTATATGTATATGTATATGTATATGTATATGTATATGTATATGTATGAATGTATATAGTACCTTGACTTCAAAATTTGGATCTAAAGATATGTTGCTTTGGAAAGAAGACTCTAATTTTGTTTCCACAGGAAGCAAGAGGCTATGGATTTGTTCCAGGTTAAGATGGATCAGATTTGATCAAGCCAGACCTCCTGAACCATAACAGATGGTACCTATCAACTAAGGTTATAGCCGGTCTTACCAGGATTTGAACATAATCTCTGCTGTGGGATGTTCTGTATGCTGTGAATGTGTTGCTCTGATTGGTTAATAAATAAAGTGCTGATTGGCCAGTAGCCAGGCAGGAAGTATAGGTAGGACAAAGAGAGAGGAGGATTTTGGGAAGTGGAAGGCTGAGTCAGGAGATGCTGCCAACGCTGCCATGATAAGCAGCATGTAAAGATACCAATAAGCCATGATCTACATGGCAAAGTATAGATTAATAGAAATGGGTTAATTTAAGAAGCCTGCCATGGCCATACAGTTTATAAGTAATATAAGTCTCTGTGTGTTTACTTGGCTGCGGGACTGGCGGATGAGAGAGATTTGTCCTGACTGTGGGCCAGGCAGAACAAGGAAATCTTCAGCTACAAATCTTGAATTTTCTTCAGGATCCCCATTAGACTACCAGCACCCACAGTCAGCAGGAAGTAGCCTAGAAAACTATGCCCACATTCTCAAAAACTGGATTATGGATATTTGTCTTTGTTTAGAGATTGTTTACAAATTGGTTTTAGTAATAGTCAATATGTTTCTAAAAGAAAAAAGGAGGATAGGATATAGATATGATAGGATGAAAGAGTAGGTTATTGAATATACTTTTAAAGAGCAACAACTTGTTTAAAAATGTTTTACATTGCTATGGATTTTAGTTTATTGATACAAATTTAAAGTTAATTTTGCTAGACTGTATGTATATTTCTCCTCTTGTTTAAGGTATTATGTTTGTGCAGCTCATTTGAAATTGTAATGTATCATTAATGTAGGGAAACGGGGCTGGCTAGAGAAACCCACCCTGACCCTGGAGCCCAAAATTAGGGAAGGATGGCTCAGATAAAGCCAGTGAGTGAAACACAGTTTATCTCATATCAGAGCCAACTCTGCCTCTGTCCAGATGACTTGTGAAATCAATCAAACACAGAGCAGGACAGCAGAATCCTGGCCCTAGGGCCCAGGACCAGGGAAAAAAACACAGCCTGTGTTTGGGACCTGGGCCAGAGAAATGAACCAAGGAAACATGCCCTGACTCTGAAACCAATACCAAAGAAACACTCTGGGCCCCTAGAATCAGAGTCAGTGAACTAAATGTGCCCTGGCCTTAGAGGTAGTGACAGAAAGCTAAGTAAGGCCAGTGAGAGAAACACAGTTAAGCTCAGATCAGAGTCATCTCTGCCCCTGTCCAGCTGACTTGTGAAAACAACCAATCACAGAGCAGGATATTAATCCTGGCCCTAGGGCCCAGGACCAGGGAAAGAAACACAGCCTGTGTTTGGGACCTGAGCCAGAGAAATGAACACTTTATCCCCAAACCCAGAACCAAGGAAATATGCCCTGACTCTGAGACTAGTACCAAAATATCACTCGGCCCCTAGAATCAGAGCCAGTGAAAGTAAGGCCAGTGAAAGAAACACAGTTTGGCCCTGAAATCAGGGCCATCTCTGCCCCTTTCTCACAAGACTGGCCAATCCCTGGGCAGAAAATAAACTAACCAATCACAAGTTGACTCTGCCCCTTAGACATCCTATATAAACTGCCCTGCCCGGTCAGTTATGAGCTGTTCTCTACACCCTGGTAGAGGCAGCTACTTTTCTGGATTCCTTCCCAAATAAACCTTTTTCTCAAAAGAGTATTGGTTGAAGACCTTCATTGACAGTTGAACAGAAGAACCTTGTTGGGACGTCCCATAGTGGACTGAGCGAGAAACAGCTGGTAACACTGAGCCAGAGATTGTGGCTCTCCAGGAGAGGAGCAGGATTGCTGTGTCCTGTGAAGAAACCATCCCTCATCATACCATCATACCAGGTATATCCTGACCTTCCTGAAGAGTCAGAATACCCTGACTTTCCTGAAGAGTCAGGATACCCTTCCTTGCTGAAGCAGTTCCAGCCCTGACTCTCCCAAGAAGTCAGAAAACCTTCCTTTCCAAGGTTGGGCTGTTTCTTTGCAGTCTCAGCCATCAGAGCTCTGTTAAACAGCTCCAGTTGTCCAGGACACCTTCAGGGCAGAGTTTTTGTCCTAAGTAGCTCTGAGGTTTCCAGGATACCTCTCCCTCTAGGGCTGAACTATCTCTAGTTCAGCCATCACTGCTGTGCTAAACAGCTCCAGGTGTCCAGGACACCTTCAGGACAAAGCTCTTGTTCTAAGTAGCTCTGAGGTGTCTGGCATACCTCACCCTCTAGGGCTGAACTGTCTCCTCACAGTTTCAGCCATCAGTTTACTAACATTTGGTGCCAAAACCTGGGACACCAAACCCAGAGCTTTTGCAGTTTACTAACGATTAAGAAATAAAGATTAATAGTTAATCATCTATAATAATCAAACTCATCATCATGTTAGTTAAGTTTTCTAGGTATACATAGATATATGTTTACTTAAGTAAAATATCTTTCTGAAGTCTTTGACACAGTTGAAGACTAGATAGTTATAATTATAGTTTTTCTTAGTTATGATTAAAGATAAATTAGATATGAAACTTCAGACTCACAAATATAGAATATATGATAGATTATTTTCTTTAGTTTTGCAAAATACAAATAGACTAGATATTGTAACTGTAATTCTTGCTTGTTAACTGTTTTATTTATTTATTTGTTTGTTTATTTATTTATTTATTTATTTAGGTTTTCTCTGTGTAGTTTTGGTGCCTGTCCTGGATGTCACTCTGTAGACCAGGGTGGCCTTGAAATCACAGAGATCCACCTGACTCTGCCTCCCGAGTGCTGGGATTAAAGGCATGCACCACCACTGCCCAGCAATAACTGTTCTATTATATGTACTTTTACTATGTTAAAGTTAAATCCTTCCTTTTTGATTAGATAGAAAGGAAAGTGCAGTGGGATGACTTTCTGTACACCCTGAATGTGTGTTGCTCTGATTGGTTGATAAATAAAGCTACATTGGCCTATGGCAGGGCAGAATGGAGCCAGGCAGGAAAATACAAGGGAGATAATGAAAGAAGAAAGGCAGAGGCAGAGAAGATGCAATCCCACCATCCAGGGAACAGCATGTAATGGCATTCAGGTAAATCCACAGAACATGTGGCAATATATAGATTAATAGAAATGGGCTGAGCTTAGTTATAAGAGCTAGCTAGCAAGAAAATTGAGCCATAGGCCATGGACATGCAATTCCTAATTGATATAAGCCTCTGTGTGTTTACTTGGGTCTGAGCAGCTGCAGAGCCAGGTGGGACACAGGAAAACTTCAGCTACAACCTAGACTCTCTGGGTCTGTGGATTGTGGCATAGTTATTTTTTATTTTATGACTTATATCCACTTAGGAGTAAGTACAGACCTTGTTTGTCTCTCTAGGTTTGGATTATCTCACTGAGTATGACTTTCTATTTCCATCCTTTTGCCTTCCAATTTCCTTATTTTTCACTCTTCTGTGAAAATGTACTACATCTCCTTTATCCATTCATTAGTTGAGGGGCATTTAGATTGTTTCCAAGTTCTGGCTATTACAAATAAAGCTGCTATAAACATAGTTGAGTAAGTGTACTTGTGGTATGATTGTGCATCTTTTGGGTATATATCCATGAATGGTATATCTGTGTCTTGTGGAAGATTAATTCCAAGTTTTATGAAAAACCACCACACTGACTTCCAATGTTTCTGTACAAGTTTGCACTACTACCATCAATAGAGGAGTGTTCCCCTTTCTCTGCACACTCTCCACCATGAGCTGTTGCTTGAGTTTGTTTTTATCTTAGCCAATTTAACATGTGTAAGATTAAATCTCAGTCACTTTGATTTGCATTTCCCTGATGGCTGATGATTTTGAACATCTCCTTAAATGTGTCTTAGCCATTTGAAATTCTTCTGTTGAGAATTCTCTCAGATTTGTACTCCATTTTTGGATTATTTCATTTGTACATATTATGTTTCTTGAATTCTTTATATATTTTGGGAAACAATCCTTTGTCAGATGTGGGGTTGGTGAAGATCTTTTCCCTTTCTGTACGTTGTCACTCTGTCCTATTGATGATGTTCTCTGCCTTACAGAAACTTTTCAATTTCATGAACTCACATTTATTAATTATTAATCTTAGTGCCCATGGTATTTGTGTTCTCTTTGGAATGTTGCGTCCTGTGCCAATACATTAAAGGCTGTTTCCCACTTTCTCTTCTATGAGGTTCAGTGTATGTGGATTTATGTTGAGGTCTTCCATCCATTTGTACTTGAGTTTTGTGGAGGTTGATAGATATGGATCTATTTGCATTCTTCTACATGATGACATCCAGTTGGACCAGCACCATTTGTTGAAGATGCTTTTTCCCCCATTGTATAATTTTGGTTTCTATGTTGAAAATCAGGTGTCCATAGGAGATGGACTTGCATCTAGTTCTTTGATTATGTTCCATTGAGCCACCTGTCTGTTTTCATGCCAATGCCATTGGTGTTTTATTCAAGCAGGAATAGTGATACCTCCAGAATTTCTTTTATTGTTCAAGATTGTTTTAGCTATTCTGTTTTTTGTTTTGTTTTGTTTATTTTTTCCATATCAAGTTGAGTATTGTTCTTTCAAGGTCTGTAAAGAATTGTGCTGGGATTTTAATGAGGATTGAAATGAGTCTGTAGATTGTTTTTGGTAAGATGGACATTTTTACTATGTTAATCCTAAGTATTCACGCGCATGAGAGTTTTTTCTATCTTCTGATATCTTCTTCAATGTCTTTCTTCAAAGACTCAAAGTTCTTGTCCTACAGGTCTTCCACTTGCTTGGTTAGAGTTGCACCAAGATATTTTATATTACTTGAAGCTATTTTAAAGGGTGTTGATTCTCTGATTTCTTTTTCAACCTGTTTATTGTTTGTATATAGGGGGCTATTGTTGTTTTTTGAATTAATCTTGTATCCAGTCACTTCAATAAAGGTGTTTATCAGATTTAGGAATACCCTAGTAGAATTTTTTTGGGTCACTTATGTATACTATCATATCATTATGAATAATTACTTCTTTCTTTCTAATTTGTATCCCCTTTATCTTTTTCAGTTGTATTATTTCTGTAGCTTCAAGAACTATAAATAGGGATGGGGAGTGTGGACAACCTTTTCTTGTTCCTGATGTTAGTGGAATTGCTTTGAATTTCTCTCCATTTAATTTTTTGTTGGCAATTGGATTGCTGTATATTGCTTTTGTTATGTTTATGTATGTCCCTTGTATCCCTGACCTTTCCAAGACCTTTATCATGAAGGGGTATTGAATTTTTATCAAAGTCTTTTTCATCATCTAAGGAGATCATGTATTTTATTTTCTTTCTGTTTATTTATATAGTGAATTACATTGACAGATTTTCAGATGTTGAATGATCACTGTATCTCTGGCATGAAGCCCACTTGATCATGATTGATGATCTTTTTTGATGTGTTTTTTTTATTCAATTTGGGTATATTTTATTGAGTATTTTTGCATGTCTGTTCATGAGGGAAATTGGTCTGTAATTATTTTTCTTTGTTGACTCTTTGTATGGTTTGGGTATCAGTGTGACTGTGGCCTCATAGAAAGAATTTGACAGTATTCCTTCTGTTTTTGTTTTGTGAAGCAATTTGAAAAGTATTGGCATTAGCTCTTCTTTGAAAGTCTGAAAGAATTCCATATTAAAACCATTTGACCCTGGGCTCTTTTGTTGTTGTTGTTGTTGTTGTTGTTGTTACTGACAGCTTTATTTTCTTAGGGGTTATTGGTCTATTTAAATTGTTTGTCTGATCTTGATTTAACTTTGGTAAGGGATATATATCAAGAAAATTGTTAATTTCTTTTAAATTTTCCAATTTTGTGGACTACAAGTTTTTGAAGTATGACCTAATTATTCCATAGATGTCTTTGTAGTCTGTTATTATGTCTTCTTTTTTATTGTGATTTTGTTGATTTGGATATTCTCACTCTTTTAGTTAGTTGGGATAAGGATTTATCTATTAACACTGATTTTTTTACTCAAAGAACTACTCTGGGTTTCATTGATTCTTTGTATTGTTCCCCTTGTTTCTTTTTTATTTTAGCTCTGAATTTGATTATTTTCTGCCATCTACTCATCTTAGATGTGTCCATTTCTATTTGGTCTAGAGCTTTCATGTTAACTCAAGATAGTATAAGATCTCTCCAAATTCTTCACAAAGGTACTTAGTGCTATGAGCTTTCCTCTTAGCACTGTTTTCATTGTGTCTCAGAAATTTGGGTATGTTGTACATTAATTGTCATTTAATTCAAAGAAGTCTTTAACTTTTTTATTTATTTATTCTTTGACCTGGTGGTAACAGAATAGAGTTGTTCAGTTTCTATGAGTTTGTACACATTCTGTTGTACATATCCATGGTGGTCTGATAAGATACATGGGGTTATTTCAATTTTCTCCTATTTGTTGAGTCTTACTTTGTGGCCAAATATACAGTAAATTTTGGAGAATATCCCATGTGGTGCTGAGAAGAAGGTATATTCTTCTGTGTTTTGGTAAAACCCCCATCAAAATCCCAACACAATCCTTCACACATCTGGAAAGAACAATACTCAACTTCATATGGAAAAACAAAAAACTCAAGATAGCTAAAACAATCCTTGACAATAAAGCCACCTCTGGAGGCATCACCATCCCTGACCTTAAGCTCAACTATAGAGCTATAGTAATAAAAACAGCTTGGTATTGGCATAAAAACAGACATTGTAGACCAATGGAATTGAATTGAAGACCCTGACATTAACCCACACATCTATGAACACCTGATTTTTGACAAAGAAGCCAAAACTGTACAATGGAAAAAATAAAGCATCTTCAACAAATGGTGCTGACACACATGTCAACATGTAGAAGATTGCAAATATACCCATATCTATCACCATGCACAAAACTCAAGTCCAAGTGGATCAAAGACCTCAATATAAAACCAGTTACATTTCTAATCAGATAGAAGAGAAAGTATAAATTGGTTTTGGATGCATTAGCACAGGAGCCCACTTCCTAAATATAACACCAGTAGCACAGACACTGAGAGCAATGATTAATAAATGGGACCTTCTGAAACTGAGAACCAAAGGACACAGTAAATAGGACAAAGTGACAGCCTACAGAATAAGAAAGATCTTCACCAACCCCACATTTGACAGAGGGCTGATCTCCAAAATGTATAAACAACTCAAGAAACTAGATGTCAAAATATTGAGACAATCCAATTAAAAAATGGGGTATAGAGCTAAACAGAGAATTCTTAATGGAAGAATCTCAAATGACTGAAAGACATTCAAGGAATTGCTCAGCATCCTTAGTCATCAGGGAATTGAAATCAAAATGACTCTGAGATACCATCTTATACTTGTCAGAATGGTGAAGATCAAAAACACTGAAGACAGCTTATGTTGGAAAGGATGTGGAGCAAGGGGAACACTCCTCTATTTTTGGTGGGAGTGCAAACTTATACAGCCACTTTGGAAATCAGTATGGCGGTTTCTCAGAAAATTGGGAATTAATCTTCCTCAAGAGCCAGGTATACCACTTTTGGGCATATACCCAAGGAATGTTCAATCATACCACAAGGGCACATGCTCAGCTATGTTCATAGCAGCATTATCCATAATAGCCAGGACCTAGAAACAACCTAGATGCCCCTCAACTGAAGAATGTATAAAGAAAATGTGGTATATATACACAATGGAATACTACTCTGCAGAGAAAAACAATGACATCATGAAATTTGCAGGCAAATGGATGGAACTAGAAAATATTCTGAGTGAGGTAAACCAGACTCAGAAGGACAAACAAGGTATGTATTCACTCATAAGTGGATACTAGATGTAAAGCAAAGGGTAACCAGACTACAACTCACAGTTCCAGAGAAGCTAGCTAACAAGGAGGACCCAAAGAAGGATGCATGGATCACCCTGGGAAGGGGAAATAGATGAGATCTCCATGAGTAACCTGGGGATGAGGGGTGGGCAATCGAGGATAGAGGATGGGGGATGATAACATAAGGGAATGCAGTCATTGAGCTGGAACAGACATGGAGTGGGAGAGCAATGAAAGGGGTAACATGATGAAGAAAGACATCATTGGGATAGAAAGAAACTGGGTGCTAGGGAAGTTTCCAGAAATCCACAAGGATGATCTCAGCTTACACTACTAGCAATGGTGGAGAGTGTGCCTAAACTGGCTTACCTCAGTAACCAGATTGGTGGGAACCCTAACTGTTATTATAGAGCCTTTCTCAAGTAATTGATGGAAGGAGATACAGAGATCCACAGCCAGGTACCAGGCTGAGCTCCAGGAGTCCAGTTGAAGAGAGAGAAGAGGGATTCTGTGAGCAATGGGCATCAAGATCATGATGGGCAAACCTACAGAGACAACCAAACCAAACTAATGGGAACTCATGAAATTTAGATCAGCAGCTATGGAGCCTGCATGGGACTGGACTAGGCCCTCTCTATAGTGAGACATGATCTGCTTGAGAGGCACCCTGGCAGTAGGATGAGAGTCAATCCCTGGTGCATGAGCAGGCCTTTTGGAGCCCACTTCTATGATGGGACATGTCACACAGCCTTGAGGTGGGGAGGGGGGGCTTGGATCTGCCTCTACTAAATGTACCTCCCCATGGGAGGCCTTACCTTCTTGTAGGAGGGATTAGGGGATGGATTGGGAGGGGAAGGCTGGGGGGGCAGGAGGAGGGAAGAAAGGGATCTTTGGTATGTAAAATGAATAAAAATTGTTTTCTTAATAAGAAAATGTTCTGTAGGTTTCTGTTAGGTACATATGAGTCATGACATTTATTAGTTCTATTATTCTCTGTTCAGTTTCTGTCTGAATGACCTGTCCATTGGTGACAGCAGCATGTTAAAGTCTTATTAATATTATTGTGTGTGGTTTTATTTGTGATTTAAGCTTTCATAACCTCTCTCTCCCTCCCTCCCTCCTCCCTCTCTCTCTCTCTCTCTCTCTCTCTCTCTCTCTCTCTCTCTCTCTCCTTCACTCTCTCTCTCTTTCTTAACAAATGTGGGTGCCCTTACATTTGGAGCATAGATGTTCAGAATTGAGACATCATCTTTGTGGCTTTTCCACTGTTGATATGAAATGCCTTTCTCTATCTCTTTTGATTAATTTTGGTTGGAAGTCTACTTTTTAAATATTAGAATAGCTATACAAGCTTGCTTTTTAGGTCCATTTGATTGGAAAACTTTTTTCCACCCCTTTACTTTGAGGTAATGCCTATCTTTGGTGTTGATGTGTGCTTCTTGTATGCACCAAATAATGGATCCTGTTTTTGTATCCATTCCATTAGACTGTGTCTTTTTATTGGTGAATTGATTCCATTGATATTGAGGAATATTAATGACCAATGACAAATGACTGTGAATTTTTGCTATTTAGGTGGTGGTGGTAGTGTGTGTGTGTGTGTGTGTGTGTGTGTGTGTGTGTGTGTGTGTTTCCCTTCTTTTAGTTTTGCTGCTGTGAGATTATCTATTGCCTCTGTTTTTGTTGGTGTAGTTAACTTCCTCAGGTTGAAATTTTCTTTCTAATAACTTTTGTAGGACTTTTAACTTACATTTCCCTCTTGGCCTAAGATTGGCATTCACATAGTGGCTTAAAACTGTCTGTAACTCCAGTTCCAGTGCATCTGATACCTTCCTTTGTGCTCCATGAAAACCAAGAACACATACATTACATACACACAGAACTCACACATAAAATAAATACATGAAAAACAACCACACAAATTAAAAGCTTATGTGTTGGCAAGTACTTGTTTTACCAGCTGCTAAGAAGAAGAGGCAGGGAGGTGAATTGATAAACCTTGATAAAAAGATTGTCTGAGAAATATAGTTGGACACCTTTAGAAAAAATTAAAGTAATTCAAGCATGTTGGTGAACGCCTTTATTAGCAGAACTGAGGAGGTGGGAAGGCAGTATCAGGAGTTCAGGACAGTCTTCTCTACATAATGAATTTGAGGTCAGCCTGGAATGAGAGAGTTCATCAGAAAACAACAAGATCAGAATAAAAACCTTAGGGCTTTGACAGTGACAGGAAGAATTCAGAGATGTCAGATAGCGTAAGGTGCCAGCTGTAGGAATAGGGATACCCCCAGGCCAAGGAAACAAAATAGCAAAAAAGCTGTGGTGGTGGGGAGGCATCTGGGGGACTATGAGCACGGAACTCTCATAACCTGTATCCTTTTCAACCCACACTTCTGATTCTATGCTCCCACCATTCCCTTTTACATCCTCTACACAGTCTTTCTCCTATTGGACAGAACTGCTCTGGAATTTCCTTCCAGGTGTCTGACTGCATTGTTTGGTTTTCTTATTGCTCTGGTTTTGCAAATGTCATGTAAGTACTTTGGAATTGAGCTTCCTTCCCTGAACCCACCTCTGTATTTCCAGACAGAGTATCTATATTAAATCAAGTTGGCCATGATCTCCTATCTTAGCCTCCCCAGTCCTGGGATAACAGATGTGAGCATTTCTGATTATATTTTTCACTATACACATACATAGGCAATTATAAATTTGTTGTAGAAATACTGTTTTAAAGATACTGTTTTGTATGTTCAGGTTCAGATATGTGTGTCTATGTGTACATGGCTGTGGAAGTCAGAATTAAACTTCAGGTGTCAATCATCAGTCTCTCCTGATTTTCTTGACACAGATGTCTCATTGCCCTAGCTGACCTGTAAACCACAAAGGTCTACCCATACCTCTGTCACCAGAATAAAATTACAAGCACAGGCCACCTTTCCCAGTATTTTTACATTGGTTTGTGAAAGGGAAGTTAGATCTTCAGGTTAGCATTGCAAGTACTTCACATATTTATCTGTCTCTGTAATCCCCACCTCTACTTTGACATTTGTTTGTTTAGCCTATAACTTGAACTCTCTATGTCATCAACACTTACCTTGAACTCCTGATGCTCTTGTGTCCATCTTCTGAGTACTGATTTTTCAGGCCTGCCATTCTATTGAAAACCTTTTAAAGCTGCATTGCAATGTGACTTGGAGAAGAACATCTATACCTGAAGTGTATATGGAAAAAGAAGGCAATATAATGTTTAATTAATGAAGATTTTAAAGTGTTATTTAAATTTTTCATACATTATATTTCCCTCAGATTATTTACCCTCATCTAACTCCTTCCAGATACTCTTCACCTTTCTAAACACCCAGATTCTTATTCTTTCTCTGTCATAAAAAAAAGAAAGTAGAGAACAACAAAAAAAATCAGAAAAAAAGAAACCCAACAAACCAAAACAAAAAATAAGTATATGAAAAATATCTAGGCCCTGATTTGGGCAGAGACTCCCCCACTCAACCAGAGGATATACTGGCTACTAGATCTCCAGGTAAGCCACCTGCTCATGGACCTCCTCGACTGTAAGTTCCAGTCCACCCTACCCCAACTCCCTCCCTTCCTCATTAATGTAATACAATTTCACCACTTTCATTTTAGCTTTAAAATTTACATCGCCCATACTTTCAGATCTGTCTTTTTCTAATGTTTTGAAGTTGTAAAGTAAATACCTGTTCAATCCATGCCATTAAACTCAGTATGTAAAATATTTCATTAATCTATGGTCTCCAGCTTGGACAGAGGCATCTGCTTGACCAGCGCTACTCTGGATTCTAGAAATCCAAGTAGGTTGCCTGTCTGTGGACCTTCCCCACTTTCTGGATGCCCATCCACACTATACTACCTCCCCCTCCCCTCTTTATTGCTATGTCCTAGTCTTGTACTCAGGCAGAGACCCCTGCTCAACCACAGGCCACACTAGCCAGAAAACTAATGGAAAAAGAAATCAAGGAACAAAACATCCATCCAATAATGTTAAACACAAGAATCAACATCTAGCCCTATAGTCACCCCAAACCTAGATGCCCAGATGCCAGCATGAGAACACAATGAACAACAGACAAGCTACTATGTTACCACCAGAGCTGAGCTATCCTACTACAGAAAGCCCTGAATATTTCAACACAGTTAAAGCACAAGAAAAAAATCCTTAAAATAAAATTTATGAAGATGATAGAGGTCCTTAAAGAGGAAACAAATAAATCCCTTAAAGAAATCAAGGAAAAGACAAACAAAAATAATGGAAGAAATGAATAAATCCCTTAAAGTCAATAAAAAACAAGAGTTGAAGAAAATAAATAAAACTGTTCAACATCTGAAAATGGAAATAGAAGCAATAAAGAAAACACAAAGTGAGGGAATTCTGGAAGTGATAAAGTTAGGTAAGTAAGTAGGAAATACAGATACAAGCATCATCAATAGACTACAAGAGATGGAAGAGGGAGTCTCAGGCAATGAAGATAAGATTGAAAAGGTTAAATCAAAGAAAATGTTAAATCTGAAAAATTCCTGACTCAAATCTTCTATGAAATCCTGGACTGATGGAAGCGATGCTGTCATCTCTGGGAACAGTGCATAAATATTTTGTGAATGGAGCTCCTAACAGCAATGCCCTTTGGAGGATCCCACCCACCCAGAAAGACCCATGGAGGTGATACTGAAGACTATTGCACTGATCCTAGGGAGCTCATGTGCTTCAGGCCTCTCTAACATTTGTTGTTGTTGTTTATTGAGACGGGGTTTCTCTGTGTAACACCCCTAGCTGTCCTGGAACTAGTTCCTATAGATCAGGCTGGCCTCAAATTCACAGAGATCCACCTGCTTCCAGAGTCCTGGGATTAAAGGCATGCACCACCATTGCCTGCTTCCTCTCTAATTTTTGCTGTGGTTATTCTTATGCTAATTCTTACTTTTGCTTTGTCAGTTGTGATTGTGACCTAGTGGGAAAAAAAAAAAACACGCTGTGATTTTTCTAAAGTTTCTACAAGGAAATTAAGCCTCTCTTCAATCTTTGACAGAAACCGGTTTCTCTGGTCACCCCTGGGCACCTTTGTAGTCATTCCGAGTAAGTATGAGGAATTCACTAAGGTTAATGATTCTTGCTTATGTAATCTTCTTGAAAAGAGATAACTATATTCCAAAGAACTTCAGAACTTGGGAGATGGTCTCTTAAAGGATGACATTAAAGACTTATAGGGACACATAAGGAAAAGGTAAAGGATATGAAAGGTCAGATGTAGTGGGTACCTATTCCACTTATGACCTTGAGGTACCAGTCCCTAGGGCATGTTCTCAGGGCTAGCTTAAGATCTGAGGGGCACATCTGTCCTTTCTGGATGAGCAGGACACAAGGAAAAGTGACTGCTGAAACTTGCGAAGACAGGGTAAGAGGGTCTTTCAAAATCCCTGCTTCTAAAAGTGGTCTGTCAGATATTCTAGGCCTGTAGCCAAAATGGATGCCCCAAGGATGATGAGAAACATTAGGTGACTGCAATCTATCTCTGTCAATTCTTGCAATTTTTCAAAGTTGCTTGCTTGCACTTCCTGTTTACTCAGTTAGTATTATTTTCTTCTTAGGTCTTTGATGGGGTTGAAGACTAGATAGTTACAGTTATCATCCTCTCATGTCTTAGCTAAGAATATTTTAGGTACTAATGTTAGATTCTTCAGGATAGCACAGCTATTGAAATAATCTCTGTAACTTGCCATGAGATTCTTCAGGATAGCACAGCTATTGAAATAATCTCTGTAACTTGCCATTTACCCATGGTCTGGACATTTCATATTTGTTTCTTGTTTGATGTTGTTTTTGTTGGTTGTATTTCTATCTTCGTTTATGTTATTACCTCCCCCTCTCCTGCACAATACTTAGTAATCATTCCTACTGTATATAGTTTTGTATTAGCTTAGAAGTTTCTTATTTAGACAAAAAGAGAAGATGTACTAAGTACCTGTTCCACCTGTGACCTTGAGGTACTAGTCCCTAAGGCATGGCCTTGGGACTAGCTTAAAACCTGAGAGGGGGACTGGAGAGATGGCTGAGAGGTTAAGAGCACTGGCTGCTCTTCCAGAGGTCCTGAGTTCAATTCCTAGCAACAACATGGTGACTCACAACCATCTATAATGAGATTTGGTGCCCTCTTCTAGTGTGTAGGCATACATTCAAGAACACTGTATACATAATGAATGAATGAATGAATGAATGAATGAATGAATGAATGAATAAAGCTTAAAAAAGGCCCAAGGGCATGTATGCCTTACTCTCTTCTCTCCCTCATGGACTTGGACAGTGTGGACTGACTCAGGCAGCAGAAGCAGCATGGTACTGGCCATTAGCCTTCTAGGACTCAGCAATGATTTTGACTTATCCTCTTAGGGAGTTGTTTTCGCCAGTTTATATCCTAATAAACTCCCTAACACTCCTTAATCAGACTCCATTGGAGTTCTCACTATGATCAGACATCTCACTGGTGCCAGGACATGAATTGTTAGATACTTTTTTTTTATGTTAAATCTCCCAGTTCCATTGGAAGAGAAAAGTACACATAGAAACTGCCAGGAAGAAAAGAAACTTGGTCCCAACAGTTAATGAGTTAGATAATCATTACCATTTTGAGAATTTATAAAGTAGGATTATACCAGTTGTCCACATAAAAGTGATACATAGATTATTTAGAAATTGACTTTCACCTGAAAATTATATCCTAGCTACAGAATTGTATCCTCAGCTAATCACAAAAATAGAAAAGTATCACATTGTTAAGGACTAATCATAAGGCTTGAATCTCTTTTTTTTTTTTGTAACTGCATGTTTGCTGCCAGCTAGGGTACAATACAAGGTGTGCCTTGTTTGATATAATCATTAGGCATGCAATATAAATGAATGATATGGGTAAAGGTCAGGGCTGTCAAGGGAGTGGGGACAAGGAAAAGAAACTACAATGGGTGAATGTTAATGATTCTGGGAAAATGATTAAAGAGAAATGTATTGCAACTGCTCAAGCTTGAGTGCATTAGAACTTGTATAAATAAAAACAGCTTGAGTTGTTTGATGCCATCTGTTTGAAAGACAACCAGTGATCAGGATCTACAGTTTTCACCTACTTCATACCTCTGCCGTGTGGCTCAGAACCCCACTGGAGTTAAACTCCAGTGTGTGTATGCCTTTTCCATTTTGAAAATTTGAATGTTGTTTTTAGATTATAATATAATTAATTCAATCCCTCTCTCCCTTTCCTCATCCAATGTTATACCGGACCTTATACTGTAACCATGTAAATTTGAGTATAGCATGCAATGTGCTACCTTTCTGTGCACATAAAAAAATTAACCCAACCTACTCAGAACATATATGTCAAATTTAACTGTTCTGTGGTCTCTGTTGTCAATTTTGTGTATTCCAAGAAAAGAAGTTAAGTCAACATAGTATACTGTGAAATCATTTAAATGTTGTAAGAAAAGGAAAATATGAAATTCCCTATCCTAATGATGACATTTCAAGCCTAAGATTACTTTTACTGTGATAATTTGTTTTGCAAAATACTAATGGAATGGGAAGTAACTTGATTTCTCACCCAAATTCTAACAACAGTTGAATCCCCGTTTGTTTCCTTTTCCTATTGAACATGGAGTGAGTGAGTACTTAGTCTAACAGCCATTGGTTGCAGTTACCTTGTGCCTTCCTTATGTTCCCAGCACCTTTTAACACAGCTTTCCTCTGTTTTGCCCATGTTTGCACTGAACTTATGACCCTTTACTTCAGTGTCTTAAGGTGTGACTACAGGTGTGTTCAGCAAAACTTGATTTAATCACTCCAGGAATATTAGATGGGGTGGTCACCTGTTGGCCTTGGCCATTTCAAACAGTTGTAAATAGGTCTTAGCGACCCTAGTCACTGCAGAGTATGCATGGGGAGCAGCCACACAGGGAGGGCACCCCACTCTACACCCTCCCACTGCTATGCATCTGGGCAAAACAATATGAGCTCTCTGGTGGGGAGGAGCCTATGAATCTTTCTGCACCTGCCCCCTCTCAATTTTTCCTCCTTTCCACTGGGAGAGCATAGAAAAGATCTGAAAAACGAAAGCGCAGTGGGTTCAAGCATCCCTGCCAACCGTGGACAACTCCACCAAACCAAGCCCTTTAGGAAAAGCTTCCACCACAGGTGGTAGGTCAGACTCTCTGGCTGCGCTGAGTCACCCACCCACAAAGTAACCTGCCACTATGCAGACATGCAGACGCAGGGGACCTTGCAACAGTGTATGAAAGATGAAGGTCAACATGACTGCATTCAGGGTGTGGCTGCCAATCACCAGCCTAGCTGTTGCCTTGTGCTCTGCAGATCCAGTGTCCCAGGGTAGACTTGCAGTGGGCTGATTCCAAGGTCAGCCAGGAACATTTGCCTGGGCCTTTAAGACTGATGTAAATAGGGGGATCAGCTGCCAGTGGCAGGAAGCCCAGGCTTTCATTTGCAGGAAAGCATGGTAGCAGGAGAAAGCAGGGTGCTTCTTCACACCAAAGGGTGAAAGACCCTAACCCTTCAGGCGTACACACACACACACCCCAAGCCCCAGGAAATGAAAAACTAAAAATCTAGTTCCAAGGGCAAGCTGACTCAGCCATTATTTAACCACCCCTGCCACAATGTAACAATGTAAAAAGATTTCTGTTAAGAGATGTGCTCAAATGTGACTGGGATAGTTGCAACTGTTCCAGGAAGGACCACTGTGACCTTTGTGTAAACTCCACTCCCACCCTGATACCCCCTTGAGGTTTCAGAAAGAATGTACATGCGGAAGTGACTGTACCCACTCTGTGATCAGGCCATGAAATTGTATGGGAATTGTAATCTTATGGCTTTTGTGGGTTTTTCCTTTAAAAATCCCATATGGCTAGAGTAAGATGCAACTCTTGCTCTTAGTACAGATGTTTCAATAAAAACCTCATGCTGTTGCATCAGCTGGACTGGAGTCTGGGTTCTTGGGGTGCCCCCTCGAGAAGATAACACCCTGGGTCTGGGGTCTATCATTTGGAGGTCCCACCGAGATTTTTGGGGTACCCCTGGAACCCCACTCTGCCAGTTGGAGGTAAAAATGAGCTCGACCTATGTTTTATGTTATTATGTCTTTGTCCTTTGTCTGGTTGATTTGGCATTTGTATTTGGTACCTGCAGAAGTGTGCAGGACTTGCATTTGGGACTTGCATGGGGAGCAGATGTGTTCAGATGTCCTCCAGGACTCCATTCTGGAGATTTCCTCTGGAGTGATCTGAAAAAGGAGATGAGTCTCTCCTTCCCTGGGGGAGCGAGGCTGTTCGAGGCCACTCCCACTTGAATTTGTGCTTTCGGTTGGTGCTTTCAGGTTTGGTGCCAGATCACCACCACTCGGACTGTGTCTATCCATTTTTTGTGTATGTTTTATCTGTCTTTGTCTGTCTCTACCCCTTAATTCCCTCTCCGTGGGGCCCCGACCCCACTTCCCCTTTATCTGCACACTTCACCCTCCCCACCTTCAGGCTGCTGCCACTGGCCAAGTCCCCCAACCACCGGACCGCCACGTGCCACCTGAGCGCCACGCAGTGCGGCAGGACTTACCCCCGGCAGGCCGGGGCAGGACTCATGCTCCCGCTGGCCAGGCCAGCACTAGCAGGTGGTCCTGCTGGCCTGGTGGGCAGGATTCGTGCTCTCACTGGTGCTGCACTTGGCGCTGAAGCTTTCCCCTTTACTCGCCTGACTGCCTGATTCTCCTGGCGGGTCTCAAAGGGGCAGATAGACACCCCACCAATTTGGCTAAGGTAGAAAAGAAAGTATGTGGTGGTATTCTAATTGTACTGAAATGTGATTTTGATTGTATGTTAATAAATAAAGTTGCCCGGGGGTCAGAGCTATTAGAGCCACAGCAAGAGTATGGTGGTGGTGGTGGTGGTGGTGGTGGTGGTGGTGGTGGTGGTGATGGTGGTGGCACATGCCTTTAATCCCAGCACTTGGTAGAAGAGCTAGGTAGATCTCTGTGTGTTCAGGGATATAGCCAGCATTGGAGACATATGCCTTTAAGACCTGGGGGGCTGTACATACAGACAGTGATGAGGCAGTCACGTGTTTGGGTTTACAACCAATGAGAAGGCAGAACAAAAGACTATGAAAGACTTACACACAGGAAATAGGTCTCTTTCGGCAAGCTAGGAGCTCGCAGGAGGAAGGGTAAATTTTAGCTCTGAGCTCTGACCTCTCAGCTTTCTCTTTTACATTGGTTCTGTGTTTCTTATTTAATAAGATGGTTGGCTACATCTACAAAAGTACATGAAGGGCATGTAGATCGTATTGACTCAAAGCTGGGTTGCATTTTGGTTATTTTACCTTCTAGGCGTTCTCCTACTGGAATATTAATGCAGAGGGAAGATATTATATTGGAATGGATATTTTTTTAACAATAAACCAAATAAAAAATTAAAAACTTATGTGGAAAAAATATCAGACTTAATTTGGAAAGGAAAATTGAGACTTCGTCAATTAACAGGAATAGACCCAACAGAAATGGTCATACCTTTAACTAAGGACGACATTGAAAAATTATGGATAGAAAGTGAAACTTGGCAAAGAGCTTGCAGCATTTTTTTGGGAGAAATTAACAACAAATATCCCAAGAGCAATAGAATTGATCTTATAAAGAGAGCTGATTGGATCTTGCCTCGAATTATACAGCAAAAACCCACATCTGGAGTTCGTACATTTTATACAGATGCCAACAAAGAAGGAAAGGCAGGTTACAAATCAGAAAATTTAAGTAAAGTGGTTCAAAGTCCGTATAATTCAGTTCAAAAATCAGAATTGTATGCTATTCTGTTGGTATTAATGGATTTTTCAGAACCTCTCAACATAGTAACTGACTCTCAGTATGCTGAAAGAGGAGTATTACATATTGAGAGTGCAGAATTTATCCCTGATGCTTCAGAATTAACTTCACTATTTATTCAATTACAAGATACAATCAGGAAAAGGAGTCATCCTTTATATATAACTCACATTCGATCCTATACTGGTCTGCCAGGCCCTCTAGCACAAGGCAATGATGAGATTGATAAATTATTGATAGGAAATGTGCTGGAGGCCTCAGAATTTCATAAAAACATCATGTCAATAGTAAAGGTTTAAAAAAGGATTTTTCCATAACCTGGCAACAAGCCAAAGAAATAGTAAAGAAATGTCCTACTTGTTCCTTCTACAATCAAACGCCATTACCAGCAGGATGTAACCCAAAGGGTACTCAGAGAAATGAAATCTGGCAGATGGATGTGTTTCACTTTGCAGAATTTGGAAAATTGAAATATGTACACCACACCATTGATACTTATTCAGGATTTCAATGGGCAACTGCTTTGAGTTCTGAAAAAGCTGATTCTGTAATCACTCATTTGCTAGAAGTTATGGCCTAATGGGTATACCTGCACAAATCAAAACTGACAATTCTCCATCATATGTCTCTGTTAAAATGAAACAGTTTTTTGCTTATTACAATATAAAGCATACTACAGGCATACCACATAATCCTACAGGTCAAGCAGTTATAGAAAGATCAAACAGAACTCTAAAGGATATGCTAAATAAACAGAAAGGGGTAACAAAAACTCCCCAAAATAGACTACATAATGCTCTATTAACTTTGAATTTTCTGAATGCCAATGAGAAAGGAAAAACAGCTGCAGAGAGACATTGGATAATAGAAAAGACTATAGAATTAAATCAGCCTATATACTTTAAGGATGTGCTAACCTCAGAATGGAAACCAGGATATGTGCTACATTGGGGATGAGGTTTTGCTTTTGTTTCTACAGGAGAAGATAAGCTATGGGTACCATCAAAATTGATAAAAGTTTGATTTGAACAAGAGAGACCTCTTAATTAGAGGAGGTGATAGTTCATCAACCAGCATGAACATCCAGTGTAAACTAACTTATACCAGTAACACATGCCTTTTCATTTAATCAGATAATTAAGGAACATCCCCAAAAAACCTTGGGGAAAGGTTGTTGTTTTTGTCTTTTAGGAGAATGAAGGTTAAGGAATTTGAAGAACACTGGGCAAATGAGACAACTGAAGAAAAGGGACAAATTGTCTATCCCAAGAAACAGAGTGAAATGACATATGGCATATCATCTAAAAATTGTATGTCTTCCTAAATGTTTGTTTCTGCTTTTCTCTAAAGATTTAACACTATCGGTCTTCTAATAGTCCCAGTTCAATTAAAATTTAAAGCTGACTTTGGAGTTGGAGAATGGCTCTCTCCTTCTTTAAACTCATGCATGTTGTTAAAAGGAAAAAGCAAACTCCCTGTATCATGCCAGAAGAAAAGAGCCATCTTCTGTTATGGGACAGGAGAAAAGCCAAATTAATTAAGGGACTATTCTATTACTAATCTCAACTCTTTGATTCTATTCTGATTCTTTAAACTTTTCTTAAAGTATGAATTTTATATCAAAATTTACAAGATTAATATATATATAGATATATACATTTAAAACTTTGTTAAGATGTCATATAGAATGCTAACTAATTCTAACAAGAAAAAAGGCATCAATTAGCTGCATATATATGTCTTTGTGTTTGAGTCTCTTATCATTTTTTTGCAGGAATTCACGGCCAGGCCTAATATCAACTGAAGTCTCCAGGAAGAAGATGGGGCCCCACAACAACAACAATTCCATGTGAACAATAATAACATCACTAAACTGACAAACACCATCTACAGATCAGCTTTGAAATACAAAGTGCTCAGAGCAATTTTGAGAGGGCTGAGATGATCCAGTCTCAAAGACTACTTGAATAAGGATATGAGATAAACCCTGAACTTTGGCATTATACATAGACTGGATAATGAAGGATATAGTTACCTTTCCTAGAATTTGACAATTTACCTAAAATTTTTCTTTTCAGGATAAAGATAGCTTTGCCCATACCCAGCAGGAAGCAATTTTAAGAATACGACGCCCACATTCCCAAAGAGGTGGTGTGGGCAGGGTGGATGATGGTTGTCAGCTTAATGATATTACTATTGTCCACGTGGAATTGTTGTTGTTGTGGGGCCCCATCTTCTTCCTGAAGACTTCAGTTGATGTTAGGCCTGGCCGTGATTTCCTGCAGAAAACTGATAAGAGACTCGAAGACAAAGACATATATATGCAGATAGCCTTTTTTCTAGAATTAGTTAGTACTCTGTATGACCGTTCATATCTTAACAAAGTTTTAAATGTATATATATATATATATATGTTAATCTTATAAATTTTGATATAAAATTCATACTTTAAGAAAAGTTTAAAGAATCAGAATAGAATCAAAGAGTTGAGATTAGTAATAGAATAGTCCCTTAATTAATTTGGCTTTTGTCCTGTACCATAGCAGAAGATGGCTCTTTTATTCTGGCATGATACAGGGAGTTTGCATTTTCCTTTTAACAACATGCTTGAGTTTAAAGAAGGAGAGAGCCATTCTCCAACTCCAAAGTCAGCTTTAAATTTTAATTGAACTGTGACTATTAGAAAACCAATAGTGTTAAATCTTTAGAGAAAAGCAGAATTTTCACCTTTTGGGGTCTAATTTTTTGTAGCTCTATTTTATATCCTAAATAATTAATAGAATCTCCTCTTTGTATCTTTTCAGGAGCAATTTGTAATCCCCAGCAAGGCAAAATTTTCTTTACTTCTTCAAACATTATTTCTAAATTGTCTGCATTTGAGTGAGCTAGTAAAATATCGTCCATATAATGATAAATTATAGATTTAGGAAATTTTTTACGTATCACTTCCAATGGCTATTGTACAAAGTATTAGCACAGAGTTGGGCTATTCAACATTCCCTGTGGGAGGACCCTCCATTGAAATCTTTTAACCGGTTGAGAATTATTATAAGTAGGCACTGTGAAAGCAAATCTTTCTCTGTCTTTTTCTTGTAAGGGTATTGAAAAAAAACAGTCTTTTAAATCAATAACTATGAGAGGCCATTCTTTTGGTAGAGAGCCCATTGGCTGAATTACTTTGTTAATTGCTCTAAGGTCTGTTACCATTCTCCATTTACCAGATTTCTTTTTAATAACAAATACAGGAGAATTCCAAGGGCTGGTTGATTCTTCAATATGCTGAGCATTTAACTGTTCTTCTACCAGCTCTTCTAAAGCCTGGAGTTTCTCTGTTGTTAAAGGCCATTGTTGGACCCATACAGGCTTGTCTGTTAACCATTTTAAAGGAAAAGCTGTTGGTGTCTTTGGAAGATCATCAGTTATTGTGCCCTGTTCTTGTATAATATGGATGGCTGGTGACCACTCATTAGAACAATATCTTCTAATATTTCTCTCAGTAACATGTGTTAGTTTATGATTTGTTTCTGAGATTGAAGGGATGTTAATCTGAGTATTCCATTGTTGCAACAAGTCTCGACCCCACAGGTTCATAGTTATGTTAGCCACATATGGTTTTAATTTTCCTCTCTGTCCTTCTGGACCTATACATTCGAGCCATCTTGCACTCTGTTTCACCTGAGATAATGTCCCAATTCCTAACAGTTGAAAGTTTACCTCCTGAAGAGGCCAAGTTGGATGCCAAAATTCTGGTGCAATTATGGTAACGTCCGCACCTGTGTCTACCAGACCAGACAACAAAACACCATTTATTTTTATCGTTAATTTTGGTCTTTGTTCATTAATAGAAGTTTGCCAAAAAATTTTTCTTTATGTTTTTTCTCCTGAATTTTCTATTCTCTCTGTTTCATCATCCTGACCAGCATGATTTATTCCAATAGGCATTTGGTTATTTAATCGCTCAGAGCAGGGATTTCTTCTATGACTGCAGGAAAGGTTTGAACTGGATTTGCCATGCGGGCCTGCGCGAGGCCCCTCTGGGAGTTTCCTGAAGACTGAGGTAAAGGATTACCCTGTCTGTCCTTTGTTGATCTACATTCGTTGGTCCAGTGTTTTCCCTTACCACACCTTCTGCATACTCCAGAAGGAAGGGGCATTCTGTTGCCATTGTTCCTTGAAGAAACATTGTTTCTTGGAATGAACTGTCTACAGTCCCTTTTCAAATGTCCTTGCTTTCCACATCCAAAACATCTAACACTCCTCAAACCTTTTGAAATTACTTCTCCTACCCATGTATCATCATGCTCATCAGCCTCAACATTAATTGTTTCTCTAATCCAATCTTCCATAAGTGCAGATCTTGCCCTTAATGGCCTGATTATTCTTTTGCATGCTGCATTCGCATTCTCAAAGGCCAAATATTCAATTATTGCCTTACCAGCTTCTGAATCCGAGACCATTCTCTTTACTGCTGAAGCCAGTCTTTGTAAAAAATCTGTAAAAGACTCTTTTGGGCCTTGCCTCACCTTTGTAAATGACTCAGATTTTTCTCCTGGTTCCTCAACTCTGTCCCGTGCATTCAAGGCTGCCGTTCGACATAAAATTAGGGTTTGGACATCATATAAACATTGTGTTTGTACTGAAGCGTATTGGCCTTCTCCAATAAGCTGATCCTGGCAAACTTGTATTCCTTTATCTCTCCATTGTTTTTCTATGTTTTTAGCCTCCTCCTTAAACCAGGTCAGAAATTGAAGTCTCTAGCTGGGTTCCAGAACACCTTGTGCAAGGTCCTGCCAGTCCTGTGGTACAATCCTATTATATGTTGACCAAGAGTTTAACGCTTTACATATGGGGAATGCATGCCATAAGATACTATTGCCTCCTTAAACCTTTTTAAATCCAACATTTCAATTGGAGCCCAAATATTTTGTGTAGCCATTTGATCAGGCATCTGCTGTACGGTTACAGGATAAATTAAGGGTGACTGTGTGAAAACAGGCTTTCTTTCTATAACCTTATGATCCAGACTTGAAACAACTTCATTGTTAATTTCTTCTGTCTGAATTTTTACAGGTTTAACAAGTTCTTCTAAAGCTGTTATCCTGGCACTTAAATTGACTATCTTTTTAAATATTAAAATGAGGATTAGCATAGTGAAAAACTGCATAATTCCACCAATACTAATATTATATAGTTGTCCCATTGTCAGACTGCCTAAAATTTCGAACAAAAACCAATTTTCTTCCAATGTACACATAAAACCCATTTTTTTAATGTGGAAAAAAATTCTCTTTTAGATAGTTTCCTTTAAAATATCTGATATGCTATGACTTACCAAATCTGCGTAGAACATTAAAAATCTGAGGGGATTTTCAAAACAGCCACCTAGTGTCCCAGGTGTAAATCCAGACAGAGAGAGAGAGAGAAAGAGAGAGAGAGAGAGAGAGAGAGAGAGAGAGAACGCACAAGAAAGCGTAGCTGGCTAAAGCTTAAATCCAGCCATGTGTTCCCTCTTGTGCCGATTCAAGGCTTGGGTCTGGCTTCCATAAGCTCCAACCACGTGCATTGGCTTTACAGGCAGGGCCCTGTTCGGCAGGGCAGGTCTGAGTTTTTTGTAACACCTGTAACACTGGCTTTAAGCAAGCAGCTCACAGTCTGAGGTCAAGCAGACCTAGATCCGGGCTAGGAAGCCGCAGCTCGGACTAGGAAGCTGACCACCGCCTGCTGCTGCCTGCTGCTGCCTGCCGCCCTTGCGGGAAAGCGGACCTGCCACCAAGCCAAGTGGTTTTTAATGGATTCTTGTCACGTTGGGCGCCAGATGTAGATGTAACCAACCGTCTTATTAAATAAGAAACACAGAAACAATGTAAAAGAGAAAGCCAAGAGGTCAGAGCTCAGAGCTAAAAATCTCACCCTTCCTCCTCTGTGTCCCAGCTTCTCGAAAGAGAGCTATTCCTTTCTGTGTCAGTCGTTTCCATAGTCATTCTGCCTTCTCATTGGTTGTAAACCCAAACACGTGACTGCCTCGTCACTGTCTGAATGTACAGCCCCCTAGGTCTTAAAGGCATATGTCTCCAATGCTGGCTGTATCCCTGAACACACAGAGATCTATGGGATTAAAGGCATGTGCCACCACCGCCACACTCTGTCTATGGCTCTAATAGCTCTGACTCCTGGGCAACTTTATTTATTAACATACAATCAAAATCACATTTCAGTACAATTAGAATACCACCACATTTATTACTTGTATATATTGTATATAGTTATTGTACTTTTGTATATAGTTTTTCTTATGTTAGTTATAAGCTTTTTCCTTTTTTCTTTTTGTTAAAATAGAAAAGGGAAAATATGGTGATATATTATTTGCATTAAAATGTTATTTGTATGTTAATAAATAAAGTTGCCCGGGGGTCAGAGCTGTTAGCAAGCTATAGGAAAGCAGGGCAGTGGCGGCATACACTTGTAATCCCAGCACTTGGTAGGCAGAGCTAGGTAAGTCTCTGTGTGTTCAGGGATACAGCCAGTATTGGATACACATGCCTTTAATCTCAATACCAACCATAGAAATCCTGGGGATCTATACAGACAGGCCGTGATGAGGTGGTCATGTGGTTGGGTTTACAACCAATGGGAAGGCAGAACAGAAACACTATAAAAAGACAGACACACAGGAAGTATCTCTGGTTCAGAGAGGTAGGACCACTGCAGGAGGAAGGGTAAGGTTTTAGCTCTTAGCTCTGACCTCTTGGCTTTCTTCTTTGCATTGGTTCTGTGTTTCTTATTTAATAAGACGTTGGTTACATCTACACAAGACTGCACAGTATGACTCTGTATAGAAATAATCCCCACATATGATGCTTTCTCAATCACCCATTTTTCCTGCCTCTTCAAAATACCCATTTCATGTGAGGATGGAAGCCCCTTCAGTGATCCTTGTGTTTAATGGAGACTAGAGTGGTTTTATTACTGTTCAGTTAATGATAGTAAAACACAGAAGGCCTATGCTGAGAGCTCTGCTTCTAGTAAATGCTAGTTAACTTGAGGGAACTTCAAGTATTGAGTCTCTTACTCATTCATCAGTTCTTCTTAGCCCTATTTGTTCTTACTTTCCAGAGAAACATCGCATATGTGGTAAATATGAGAACATCATGGATCAAGGATCAAAGAGTAGTGTCTATCAGCATGTGAATATCCCAAAGAAGTCTCACAAAAATAATGACCTTGGCAAAATGCTTTATGAATCATCTCAGTGTATAGCTTATAACACCAGCGGTACTACAGGAAACCATCAGAGAATTCACACAGGAGAGGAGCCTTACAAATATGGTGAGTGTGAAAAATCCTTTGGATGTAGCTCAAATCTTGGAACAGATCAGAAATCTCATAAAGGACAGAAACTCACAAATGTAGTGAACGTGAGAAGTCATTTAGACATAATTCAACTCTTAAAAATCATCAGAGGATTCATGCAGGAGGGAAACCTTACAAATGCAGTGAATGTGAGAAGTTATTTACATATAGTTCAAATCTTTTTTTTTTTTTTTGGTTTTTTTTCGAGACAGGGTTTCGCTGTGTAGCTTTGTGCCTTTCCTGGAGCTCACTTGGTAGCCCAGGCTGGCCTCGAACTCACAGAGATCCGCCTGGCTCTGCCTCCCGAGTGCTGGGATTAAAGGCGTGCGCCACCAACGCCGGCTAAAATCTTAAATATCATTAGAGATTTCATACAGGAGATAAAGTTTATAAATGTAGTGAATATGAGAAGTCACTTACATATAGATCAAGTCTTAAATATCGTCAGAGAATTCATACAGGAGAGAAACCTTACAAATGTAGTGAATGTGAGAAGTCATTTGCAAATAGTTCAACCCTTACAAATCATCAGAAGTTTCATACAGGAGAAAAACCTTACAAATGTAGGCAATGTGAGAAATCCTTTACATATACCTAATATCTTAAAAGACATCAGATAGTTCATACAGAAGAGATACCTTACTAATGTAATGAATGTATAAAATCCTTTGCGTGTATTACAAATCTTGAGTCACATAAGAAAATTCATACAGGGAAGAAACCTTAAATGTAGAATATGTAATAAATTCTTTAAATATAGATCAGGACTTAGAAAACATGAGAGAATTCATACAGGAGAAAGATCTTACAAATGTTGGGAATGTGAGAACTCCTTTTCAAGTTCTTCAAAACTTAGAATACATAAGCTACTTCATATATGAGAGAAACCTTATAATGTAGTGTATGTGTGAAATCATTCACATGCTCCAACATATAAGTAAGCCTATACATGTGCAGTGGGCTAAGGATGTCCATTGTTCATAAGTTGTATCCCAAGGTTGATTGGAGTTTCATGGTAGCAACTATCTGACCCCTTTTTAAGATTGTAAGCAACTCTTTTCACATATACCTGTAAGTAACCTGAATAAAACTCATTCATTCAGCAAGATGAACTTCAGTGACATCCTTTGTTCTTTTTCAGTTCTTTTTTTTTTTTTTTTTTTGCAGAGAGGCTCTGGCTTTACTTGGGAAGTGGACTGTGGGGGTTCCAACTCTCCAGTTAAGTCAGATTTTAGGCATTTCTGGGTATCTTTCAATCACTGAGAGACTTGTAAGCCCAACTGTTAAGCAATATATACTCCGCTAAACGGTATATACTCTGCTTCACTCCTGCTCCCTCATGGACTGACATTCTGCATCCTGTGGGCAGGGAGCCTGGTGGAGTTCTGCAAACACCAAGGCTGCATCAGGCACAAGAATGCAGAAACTGGCAATTCTGTGATCTCAGTAAGTGGACATCGAGCACCCACCATCTGGGCCCCAGGTTTTTATGAAAATCATGTTGTGCTCAATGACAACAACAACAAAAATATATGTAAAGTAAGTTCCCAGAAACTGAACGCTGCCAAGTTCCTTATTAGATGAGAAACTCAGTCTACCTTGCTTACAGGAGTACATCAGTGGTACAGAAGCTAGTTTCATCTGCCTATACACTGGTAAATGATTGTGGAAGCAAAGAAGTGTATGCCAGGCATTTCTTGTTTGCACAGCAGGCCATGCCTGCCAGGGTGATGTTCAGTTTCTAGCTGAAGAAGCCTCTCTTCCTGGGCCCTCTGGAGATGCTCTCACTGAAGATGTCTTCAGGTGTTCTCAGTCTCTTCATGGCCCATAGGCAGTCAAGTGGTGGAGGCGGAATGACAGTTTTTCCTGCTATACACACAATCTTACTGGACAACAACAACAACAACCTGGCTGCTGTATATCAAGACACGTTTTCTCTTAATGCTGCCACACCATAAGCTGAGACTTGGTCTGGATTGAAATCACCATCATAAGAAAAACCCTGTTCCAAGGATGCTCTGATTCCTTTTGTCTTCTCACTGACAGCAGAGGTAGAGGGGGCACTCTCCCACCTCTGGTGGATGACATCACTTCCCAAACTTCCTTTGGCTGGCTTTCCTGCACTTGTCTCATGGTATGCTTATAAAACTCAGCAACCTCTTTTCTCACAGGAAGCAACATGCTGTACAGAGACCTTTCCTTCACTCTACGTGCTGAAGTCACAGGGCAGAATTGCATGGCTCAGGCCTGGGGCTCCAGCCTGTGAGAGAGCTCGAACAGGGCCTGCTTCCTGTCAATGACATACAGGTGGTTGACATAGGACTCTTGCTGCTCCTATGGAGACATGTCACTTCCAAACTGGTTGCTTCTGTAGTGTCTCAGTGGTTGGACAGTGTCTGCAATCATGTGCAGCTTTTCAAAGTTGACAAGATTATCCAAGAATGTTTTATTTCCTTCATGAATAAATGTTACATCTTTAAGAAATAAGGGCATGAAAGGGATTTTTGGCAGCTTCATCTTTTTGAATGCATCCCAGTAGGCTTTGTGGTTTAGGGAAGGATCCATTAAGCTTTCAAGTTCAGAGAAAAGTTTCTTAAACTTCCCAGGAATTTTCTCCCAGGTCTGGGACAGCTGACTGACAGAGGCAGTGTTGAAACCCATCATGATAGCAAAGAAAGAGTTTCTGGTTCTGCTGAGCTTTGCAGTGAGCAGCAATCTTGATGAACTTTTTCACCAGCTGCACGCGCTTGCCCAGCTGGCTGCAGAGCAGAATCTCCGTGGCCACCCAGAGCTGGACCTTGTTGCATCTCTGGAGCAGAAGGCTGAGGTTGACTGTGTGCTCCCCACTTCCCTGTCTGCTGAACATGAAGTATATCAGCTCTTGCTCATGGATTGAATTGAACAGACTCCAATCAAAGCTCATTAATTCCAGAGCAAGGTCCCAAGTGTTCATTCCCAAAATCCTCATTGACCTTTGCTGTGATTCCTCATTTTCTGCAAAAGGACTCAAAGTGTCTGCTAGATCTTTCTGGTAGACAAATATCTGTCCTGTTGCCTCCATGGATTTGGAAATGGCCAAGTCATTTGGCTGAATTTCATGCTTTTCTCCAGAGAACATGATGGCCACCAGAGCCAGATCCTCTTTGGCATGCTATAGCTTCTCAGCCACCACCTTCAGGATTACCTGGGCTGTACTGGAAACTTTCGCCTTCATATTGACATAGGAGTGCTCTGTTATATACACATGGCAAATAATTTCCTGTTTCGGCCACAGCTCCTCTGTGCTGGAGCCAGTTCTCCTTAAGACTGAATTGATGGGAAAGGGCTTTATTCTTCCTTTGCGGTGAATATTCATTGACAGTGTGATGACTATGCATCCCAAGTATCTTCTGAAATTCTTCCAATTTTTTCTCAAAAATTGAGTATTCATAGATATCATCCAGCACATTCCTCTATATGGTCTTTAGAAACATTTTTGAATGTTCATCTTCATGTAGCCAGTCTTTGTACAGAGCAATCCACTGCGAAACCTGAAGACCTTAAGCTTCCGACAAGAGACATTTGAGTTTTCTTCTTCCCCTTGATACTTCTTAGCAGAATAGTGTCTTAACAGCACCTGGCACAGGTCATCAGTTTTCATGAATACTGTATATGTGAGAATGAAGCCATCAAGGAGCATCTCTGTTTCTTTGTGTTAGACCTCTGCCAGGTGCAAGTCATTCAAAAGGTGCTCCAAGATCTTCTCCAGGGTCCCAGACACCACCATGTACCTGTCAGAGAGCAGAGAGTCCACTGAGTCATCCTCAGTGGAAGACTGTGAGCAGCTGCTCCATTCATCATCTTCATCTTCTTCATCAATGTACTTGAAATAAGGCACATCGAAGGTAGGCAAGGGCAGCTAGCACCCAGAGAGTGTCTCAGAATCTTTCCTCTCTAGATGGGGTTCAAAGACTCGCAGGCAGGAGCTGCCCATTGTGAATGGTGCCTAACAAAGGTATCCCCTAAAGGCTAAAAGATCTTGCCATCCTTGTCCTTTCCCTGGGAACTGAGTCCATCTGCCTGCTAAGAGCTCTGCAGTCCCAGTTCTTTTCTTTTTATGAGTAAATATATATGCATATTTCATCTCTCTTGGAAAATCATATTATAAAACATGTAATGAACCCACAAATTTTCCTCAAAAGTTTTGTCTACCAGAAAATTGATATTAAAGATAAAACACTTTGTTCACAGTTTTGTTAAATTAGTTCCTCATTATAAGGCATTAATTAATGTACCTTATAAAGTCCAGTCTAGAAAACCCCCATATGCATTGCATTTGTCAAAATTAGTGCTAGAAGTATAGATTCATCTGAAAATTGATCCTAAAAGAACAGACACACACATCAATAATAATACTCAACTATTATCTGCCTTTAAAATACTGATTCACCAATGAAAATCTACAAATAGAAATAATGCAACAAGCATGGTCATGTACAACTAGAAAACACTAAAAGTGTTAAGAGAATTAGTTTAGCAGTACTCAGTGCAGTAGGAAAAATACTTTTCAACATGATTAGCACATTAATTATGGAAGATTCATATAGAACTACAAATACAGATTTGTAGACATACTACATGCCAGGATAATACAATTAAGAGATGAAAGGAACCTCTCATGCATTTTTGCAGATTAGAATTCTTGTTTTTGAGTGACTAAGAAAATTTTTTATGGAACCATTTTTGTATTGCCAGTATTTGATTTTCTAGATGTCAACAGAGTTGCAAACTTTACTGTAGCTAGAGTTTTCCTGCCTGGCCCACAGTCAGGACAAATCTCTGTCACCCGTCAGTCCCACAGCCAGTCAGACCCAACCAAGTAAACACAGAGACTTATATTTCTTAAAACTTTATGGCTGTGGGAGGTTTCTTGCTGACTGTTCTTATATCTTAAATTAATCCATTTTTATAAATCTATACCTTACCACATGGCTCATAGCTTACCAGCATCTTCACATACTGCTTGTCATGGTGGAGGTTGGCAGTGACTCCCTCCATCTTCCTGTTTTCTCTGTTCTCCTCTCTGTTAGTCCTGCCTATACTTCCTGCCTGGCCACTGGCCAATCAGTGTTTTATTTATTGACCAATCAGAGCAATTTGGCATACAGACCATCCCACAGCACTTTACCTCCAATATGATCCTGCTGACTCACTTACAAATGATTACAAGATAAAGTTTATTTTGCTGTAAGAAACTGATATACCCTGAAAATATTAGTAGAAGGGCTCTTTCTGTCACCTCCCTTTCATGCTACTCAAGGTGCAGACAAGTTTTCAAAAAGGTTAGATACCTGGGCAAATAGGCAAGTACCAATATGCTATGCTTTTCTGCAGAGGATGCAGTCTTATCTCAGAGTTCCCTTGAACAAGAGGGTAAATGACAGGGCCAGCTTTGAGTCCTATGCTAGGGTCTGGCTTACAGTTGCTTTCTCTTACTGGTTTCTGCTCTTTCTTCTTAAGAGGAACCTTAGTGGACATACTTGCTTTCCAAGCTTCAGGATGTGCCTCAGCTGCAGGTAGCATCCTGGTCCAAGGTCATGAAGTTTTATCTTGATGTCAACCCAGGTAAAAGGTGTGGCCACCTGGCTAAACAATGTGAAGCTCATTTCAGCAACAACTCACCTGATGTCTGGACTGAGCTCCATGTGCTGTGTTCTGCTTCTACCATGCTCCTCCCAAGATACTTCCCTGAAGCTAATAAATATCCTGCCTGTGAACTAGTAGGAGGAATTCTCATTTCCTCCATTTTCTCAAAGACAGTCCTTCAGAGCCTACAAAAGTGGTCATGCAGACTTAGGATCCCACATCTTTAAGTCACACCATGCCTGGCATAGCTCTGGCTTCTCCAAAAAAAAATTTGAACAAATATTTGTTGAATATGACATTTTTTAAGATTTTTTTTTCATTTTACATACCTTTGACAAAACCCAATACCCTTTCATGATAAAGGTTTTGGAGATCAGGAATACAAGGAACATACCAAAACATAATAAAGGAAATTTACACAAAGCCAACAGCCAACATCAAATTAAATGGAGAGAAACTGAATGCCATTCCACTCAAATCAGGAACAAGACAAGGCTGTCCACTCTCCCCATATTTATTCAATATAGTACTTGAAGATCTAGCTAGAGCAATAAGACAACAAAAGAAGATCAAGGGGATACAAATTGGAAAGGAAGAAGTCAAACTTGCACTATTTACAGATGATATGACCCCAAAAATTCTACCAAGGAATTCCTACAACTGATAAAACCCTTCAGTAATGTTTCAGAATACAAGATTGATTCAAAAAACTCAGTAGCCCTCCTATATACAAATGACAATTGGGCTGAGAAAGAAATGAGAGAAACATCACCCTTTACAATACCCACAAATAATATAAAATACCTTGGGGTAACTCTAACTAAGCAAGTGAAAGACCTGTATGACAAGAACTTTAATTCTCTGAAGAAAGAAATTGAAGAAGATGTCAGAAAATGGACAGATCTCCCATGCTCATGAGATGGTAGGATTAACATAGTAAAAATGGTAATCTTACAAAAAGCAATCTACAGATTCAATGCAATCCCCATCAAAATCCCAACATAATTCTTCACAGACCTGGAAAGAACAATACTCAACTTCATAACGAAAAACAAAAAACCCAGAATAGCTAAAACAAACCTGTACAATAAAGTCACCTTTGGAGGTATCAACATCTCTGACTTCAAGCTCTACTATAGAGCTATAGTAATAAAAACAGCTCTGGTTTCTTAGTATGCCCTTCTTTCTATCTATGGCTTCTCAATTACAACCCTGGATGCTAGTGAGGATGGATGACTGGTGTTCATAGATGCCTAGTGTTATGGTGGAATCCCAAGACCTTGAGACCTTTCTGTCGATGACGCTGTAATCAGATAGCTCCAATCACTTAAGGAAACACAAGAATTTCCTTTGTCTGAAGATCTTACAAGGGCAATGTTTGTTCATGGTCCTGATTTTTGAAGTATTGCTTGCACCTAATGGGTGAGGGAGTCATGAATAAAGGTTTATTGTTCATTTTGCTTACATATTAACCTTAATTGAGTAGCATGGAATGAAGAAGTGAAAGATAACATATACAGGAAAGTTTGTATTGAGTAGGTCCATGGCTTTTTATGGAGGCACACCAGCTGTAGCCTGGAAACTAAGGAGACTCAGCAAGTGTGTGTGTGTGTGTGTGTGTGTGTGTGTGTGTGTGTGTGTGTGTTTTGTGTATGTGTGTGTTCTAATACATCTGAATCTGAACTGAGGAGCTGAGATATTTTATACAGCTAAATGGGGAAGCAAGGTGTCCTGGGTTACTGTTGTGATACAATACCATGACAAAAAATCAACCTGGGGAGTAAAGGGTTTATTTTGCTCACAGTTCCATATAACGGTTCATCAGGGACAGTGAGGACATGAAACATTAGGCAAAACCTGATGCAAGGCTGTAGAGGGTTGCTTACCGGATTGTGCATTATGGGATTGCACAGCCAGTCTTTTGATAAGAACTAGGACCACCAGGTCAGGGAAAGCACCCAACACAATGGGCTGGTCCCTCTAGTCCCTCTCATATCAATCATTATTTAAGAAAATGGCCTATAGGCTTGCCCACAGATAGACTTTATAGAGACTTTTTTAAAATTTGAGATCCCTCCTCTCAAACGACTTCATCTTGTGTCAAGTTGACATAAAACCATCAAGCACAGTGTTACTCTCTTTGGTGTTGTGTGGTAGTGTCTCTGTTCGGGAAGCTGGGTCAGATTGTAGTTGGCCTGGAGAAGGAAGCTGTTATTGTAAGTTTTACATGCTGTCAACATTGATATGTAATCCTCGGGAGGGCTTTTTTTTTCTTCAAGACTGAACAGGGAAAGACTTTGCCATTCCCATTGGTATGAGACATTGGAATCCTTAGTATGACCATGCCCTGGTCAACTATATACATTCAACCAAAACTTCATCTGCTTCCTACATGTACCCCAAGGGGAGTAAGTTTATCTGGCATTAAAGAAAGCTCAAGATGAATTATACATATTTCCTGGCATTCTAGAGATCTCATGTTACCTGTTTTAACAGAAATGCTTCTGCTGAGGAGATTTGAGATGAGGGTAAGACTTGCTGGTCAATTTCATCAGGTGATACAAGTGACTAAATTACAATCCTTTGAAAGAACACAGCATTTTCTTGCCCTTATTTTGCCTCCGTGCTTAAAGGAAGTACATCAGTTAGAACCCCCTGTGAGTCTCTGTTCTCTTAATTCCTGGCTTGCTTTGAACTCATGATAACCAATGGTGACCTTCAATTCCTGATCCTGCTTCCTTCCTTGCTGGGGATTACAAATTGCTCCTGAAAAGATACAAAGAGGAGATTCTATTAATTATTTAGGATATAAAATAGAGCTACAAAAAATTAGACCCCAAAAGGTGCAAATTAGGAGAGATAGACTACAGACTCTTAATGACTTTCAAAGATTATTTGGAGACATTTCTCATCTATGAACTATTGTTGGGGTAAAAAATGATGAACTGACTAATTTGTTCAAAACATTAGAAGGTGACAAGGACTTAAATAGTCCAAGAAAATTATCACCTGAAGCTGAGAAAGAATTGGCCTTGGTAGAAAAGAAAGTGCATGAAGGACACGTGGATCGTATTGATCCAAAGCTGGATTGCATTTTGGTTATTTTACCTTCTAGGCGTTCTCCTACTGGAATATTAATGCAGAGGGAAGATATTATATTGGAATGGATATTTTTACCAAATAAACCAAATAAAAAATTAAAAACTTATGTGGAAAAAATCTCTGACTTGATTTGCAAAGGAAAATTGAGACTTCATCAATTAGCAGGAATAGACCAAGCAGAAATTGTCATACCATTAACTAAGGGAGGACATTGAAAAATTATGGATAGAAAGTGAACCTTGGCAAAGAGCTTGCAGTAATTTTTTGGGAGAAATTAACAGCAAATATCCCAAAAGCGATAGAATTGATCTTATAAAGAGAGCTGATTGGATCTTGCCTCGAATTGTATGGCAAAAAACCATATCTGGAGTTCGTACATTTTATACAGATGCCAACAAAGAAGGAAAGGCAGGTTACAAATCAGAAAATTTAAGTAAAGTGGTTCAAAGTCCGTATAATTCAGTTCAAAAATCAGAATTGTATGCTATTCTGTTGGTATTAATGGATTTTTCAGAACCTCTCAACATAGTAACTGTCTCTCAGTATGCTGAAAGAGTGGTGTTACATATTGAGACTGCAGAATTTATCCCTGATGCTTCAGAATTAACTTCATTATTTATTCAATTACAAGATACAATCAGGAAAAGGAATCATCCTTTATATATAACTCACATTCAATCCCATACTGGTCTGCCAGGCCCTCTAGCACAAGGCAATGATGAGATTGATAAATTATTGATAGGAAATGTGCTGGAGGCCTCAGAATTTCATAAAAAACATCATGTCAATAGTAAAGGTTTAAAAAAGGATTTTTCCATAACCTGGCAACAAGCCAAAGAAATAGTAAAGAAATGTCCTACTTGTTCCTTCTACAATCAAATGCCATTACCAGCTGGATGTAACCCAAAGGGTACTCAGAGAAATGAAATCTGGCAGATGGACGTTTTTCACTTTGCAGAATTTGGAAAATTGAAATATGTACACCACACCATTGATACTTATTCAGGATTTCAATGGGCAACTGCTTTGAGTTCTGAAAAAGCTGATTCTGTAATCACTCATTTGCTAGAAGTTATGGCCATCATGGGTATACCTGCACAAATCAAAACTGACAATGCTCCATCATATGTCTCTGTTAAAATGAAACAGTTTTTTGCTTATTACAATATAAACCATATTACAGGCATACCACATAATCCTACAGGTCAAGCAGTTATAGAAAGATCAAACAGAACTCTAAAGGATATGCTAAATAAACAGAAATGGGTAACAAAAACCCCCAGAAATAGACTGCATAATGCTCTTCAAACTTTGAATTTTCTGAATGCCAATGAGAAAGGAACAACAGCTGCAGAGAGACATTGGATAATAGAAAAAACCACAGAATTAAATCAGCCTATATACTTTAAGGACGTGCTGACCTCAGAATGGAAACCAGGGTATGTATTACATTGGGGATGAGGTTTTGCTTTTGTTTCTACAGGAGAAGATAATCTGTGGGTACCATCAAAATTGATAAAGGTTCGATTTGAACAAGAGAGACCTCTTAATTAGAGGAGGTGATAGTTCATCAACCAGCATGAACATCCAATTTAAACTAACTTGTACCAGTAACACATGCCTTTTTATTTAATCAGATAATAACTTGCCAAAAAGAAACATCCCCAAATTAGTCTTGGGGAAAGGTTTTTGTCTTTGTCTTTTAGGAGAATGAAGGTTAAGGAATCTGAAGAACACTGAACAAATGAGACAACTAAAGAAAAGGGACAAATCATCTATCCCAAGAAACAGAGTGAAACGGTGTATGGGTATATATTATCTAAAAAAATTTTTATCTTCCTAAATGTTTGTTTCTGCTTTTCTCTAAAGATTTAACACTATTGGTCTTCTAACAGTCCCAGTTCAATCAAAATTTAAAGCTGACTTTGGAGTTGGAGAATGGCTCTCTCCTTCTTTAAACTCAAGCATGTTGTTAAAAGGAAAATGCAAACTCCCTGTATCATGCCAGAATAAAAGAGCCATCTTCTGCTATGGGACAGGACAAAAGCCAAATTAATTAAGGGACTATTCTATTACTAATCTCAATTCTTCAATTCTATTCTGATTCTTTAAACTTTTCTTAAAGTATGAATTTTATATCAAAATTTATAAGATTAATATATATAGATAGATATTTATACATTTTAAACTTTGTTAAAATATGAATGGTCTTATAGAGTACTAACTAATTCTAGAAAAAAAGGCTTCAATTAGTTGCATATATATGTCTTTGTGTTCTAGTCTCTTATCAGTTTTCTGCAGGAAATCACGGCCAGGCCTAACATCAACTGAAGTCTCCAGGAAGAAGATGGGGCCCCACATCAACAACAATTCCACGTGGCTGGTGGCTTACCAATGTCTTCACATGCTGCTGGTCATGGTGGCAGCTGGCAGTGTCTCTCTGTCTCAGCCTTCTGCTTCCCAGATTTCTCCTCTCTCCTTGTCCCACCTACTTCCTGCCTGGCCACTGGCCAATCAGTGTTTTACTTATTGACCAATCAGAGCAATTTGACATACAGACCATCCCACAACACTTCCCCTTTTCTTTTTTTAAAAAGGAAGGTTTTAACTTTTACACATCTCCAAAGCCAGCTTGGTATACTTGGGAATTTGGGCATAGCTTCTCTTACTACTTCCTGCTGGAGGGGGGTGCTGTATCTTATGGGGACGCGAAGGAAATTTTAGGATCATGGAGTAGTCCGTGAGACTGTATTGTCTGAGCCAGTTGCCTTGAAATGATTCTGGATGTTGGATCATCTGGGCCATGGTGCCATCGGAGACCTTTCAGGGGGTCTTGGCTGGTCAAACCTGATGTATCTTAATCTGGAACAAATCCATAGCCTCTGGCTTTCTGTAGAAACAAAAGCAGAGCCTCTTTTCCAAAGCAACGTATCCTTAAATCCAAATTTTGAAGTCAAGGTACCTTTAAAATATACATTTTGGCATAACTCAACAGCTTTTGCAATCAAATGTTTTTCTTCAGTTATGAATATCAAAGAGAACATAATCCAGATTCTCTGTGTGGTAGCCATCTTTATGTGGCTTATGTTTTATATTACTTTGAGCCTATTGCTTTAAACTGCACCATTCTAAGACTGAAAAGGCACTGTGGCTGCTAGCTCTGCCCACTTCAGCTTTCCAACATGGCAGTGGTACATTTTCTGCCAGCTTTGGGAGCCATCAATTCTCAGAAATAGTGGGTCTATGCTTCTTATCAAAGCAGCGTGTAGCCCAGAAACCTCTTTTTGTTTTGTACTAGCAAAGGCTAAATCCACCACGCAGCTTAATGTGCCTCTTGCAGAGGCCTCATTTCCATCATACTTCAGGTTGAGCACACACGACAGGAACCCGCCAGGAACTCAAACCAGCAGCTGCTGCTCATTTGAGAGAGACAATTAGAAAGCTGTTTTTAGTTCCATTTTAGAATCTTTTCTCAGGTTTTAGGTGGAAACTCTTGCCAACTCGTTGGGCGCCATTTGTAGCTAGAGTTTTCCTGCCTTGACCACAGTCAGGACAAATCTTTGTCACCCGCCAGTCCCACAGCCGCTCAGACCCAACCAAGTAAACAGAGACTTATATTGCTTACAAACTGTATGGCCGTGGCAGGCTTCTTGCTAACTCTTCTTATAGCTTAAATTAAACCATTTCCATAAATCTATACCTTGCCACGTGGCTGGTGGCTTACCAGTGTCTTCACATGCTGCTGGTCATGGCAGCAGCTGGCAGTGTCTCTCTGCCTCAGCCTTCTGCTTCCCAGAATTCTCCTCTCTCCTTGTCCCACCTACTTCCTGCCTGGCCACTGGCCAATCAGTGTTTTATTTATTGACCAATCAGAGCAATTTGACATACAGACCATCCCACAACAGCTACTACTGGGATTATAGGTGTGAACCACCTCTCCTGACTTATGCGATACTGGAGATAAACCTGTAGTTTTTGTTCATGCTATGCAAACATTCTACCAACTGGGAAACATCCTAAGTCCCTCTGTCCTGAAATTCAGCATCTGTGTAGTAGTTAGCATGTATGTATGTGCTCTAGTTTTGTCCTGCTGCCATATAAAACTCCATGACAAAAGCACCCTGCATGCCGGGCCATGGTGGCACATGCCTTTAATATCAGCACTCGGGAGGCAGAGACAGGCAGATCTCTGTGAGTTCGAGGCCAGCGTGGGCTACCAAGTGAGTTCCAGGAAAGGCACAAAGCTACACAGAGAAACCCTGTCTCGAAAAACGAAAAAAAGCACCCTGCAGAAGAAAGAATTATTTCAGCTTACTACTATTACAATCAAGCCATGTGAGTGTATTCAATATATAACAGAATTTATTAAGATGTAAATTGAAGAAATACATTTATAATTACAGAATGGAGTAGACAAAAGAAGTCATCCTCTGTTCTGACTGGGATGGAAACCACATTGCAGGCAGGAGCAGTATGAAGGGCATGTGACCCTTCTACAACCCGTTATAAGAGGCCATGTACAAGAGCAGGAAGCACCACCTCATTTGGTCCATATAGTCCAAGGTCATGGGTATAACAATTACTACTAGATTATCTCTTTTTGTCTAAATGAGAAGGTCTAATATTAATGCAAACTATATACAATAAGAATGATTATCAAGTATTGTCCAGGAAAAATAAAGGGCAATAACATAAACAAAAAATGGAACTCCAACCAACAAAAATAACATCAAACAAGAAAGACATGCTAAATGTCTAGAAATATTCAGAACATAGGTAAGTGGCAAATTACCAAGATTACAATAGCTGTCCTACCTTGAAGGTTCTGACTCTAGTACTAATATGTTCTAGCTAAGATATGGGAAAATTGTAACTGTAACTATATAGTCTTCAACTCCATGAAAGACCTGAGAAGGAACATAATAGAGAAAACAGGAGATGGACTCAAGCAACTTTCAGGAATTTTGCAAGTGTAGACAGAGACAGCTGGAAACCTGGACAGTCAACTAAAGCCTCTCAGCATCATTGGTGCATTCAAATTGGCTACAGGCCTAGAGTATCTAAGAAATCATTTTCAGAAGCAGGTATTTTGAAAGATTATCTTACCCTGTCTTGGCAGAGCTCAGTATTGCTTATTTTTGTGGCCCACTCATTCTGAAGGGACAGTATTCCTACTGTAAGTAGTCAACAGAAGGGCAGTTCTGTGCGCAGGAGGCCATTTTGTGCCAAGAAGAAGAAGACAATCTTCCAAATGGAAATGTCTTAGAAACCCAACATTCTCTTGGGATCAAATCAGTGCTCTAAGATGTAATCCTGTCAACAGAATTCTAGGTTATTTAAATGCCATATTCTCTAGGTCTATGAAGTGTTTGAAGATTACTTGTCCATCTGACCTATATATCTGTAAATCTGGACAAACTAACTAACATAACTATAGAGATGGCAAACATAGGTGACTATAAATCTGTAAGTCCTATCTACCTCAATAACCTAAGGACTAAGGCTTCATGTAAACAAGGTAAACAGTCTGTAAGCAAAAGTACAGTAAAAGGACAATGACTTCAAAATTGTGGCAATACACAAAATAGCTAATGCACAGGTAGGAATGTATAGTGCAATATGACAAAAATTCTAAATACGTATCAATATACAAAATATCCAAAACAGAGGTAGAACATACATACAGTATGACAAATAAAATTTTACATTTGTATCAATATACAAACATTTCAAATAAAAGTAGAAATATATGTACATTACAAGAATTATAGTTCTGCATTTGTATCAATATATAATTTATCTTTAATAAGAATATAAACATAACTTACATTTGTATCAATATACAAGAATCCATAACAATGCAATTCATCTAAATCTAATACTTTGCTAAATTAGTTTACTATTAGCCGGGCAGTGGTGGTGCACGCCTTTAATCCCAGCACTCAGGAGGCAGAGCCAGACGGATCTCTGTGAGTTTGAGGCCAGACTGGGCTACCAAGTGAGTTCCAGGAAAGGCGCAAAGCTACACAGAGAAACCCTGTCTTGAAAAACCAAAAAAAAAAAAAAAAAAAAAAAACCTAAATTAGTTTACTATTATATACAATAATCTACCTTAATATCCCATACCTATCCATCCCCCTTTTTCTTTTCTTAAGGAGAGTCCCAAGTCCAATATTTTCTTCCACCCCCAACCCTATAACCATTATCCATAACCCTAAGAAACATGAAACTTTTGAGAAAAGAGGCATTGTTTTCTTAGAATTGCTTCCTGCTCTTCAGGGGGTGATGGTATCTCTGTGGGGTCCTGTATAAAAGCTCACATTGTTAGGTCTCAGTTGGACTAACTGTACATTCTGCAGCCAGTCTCAGAGTGATGGGTTGTATGAGATTCTGGCTAGAAGTGTATTATAATGGACCATTTTATTATGGGACTATTTTGGAGAGTTTTCAGTCTTGGATTGATGATTGAGTAATGTTTTTTGAATACCATAATGTCATTCTGGACTGAGTAGAGTCATCATTGTGGGACCCCATCTTTCTTCTGGAAACTTGAGAGATTGCTGTTGGAAAAGATTTAAATACTACTACATACTACTCCATGTTGCAGTCCATCATTGAACAAGATAAGGCTAGGAAGTTAAGCAAAAATGTGAAGCAGAAAACAAGCTGTTTACTGTCTCCCTCACTCACAGGCTCATATATAGCTAGGTAGCTTTTTAATGCAGCCTAGCATCACCTGCTCATGTGTGGGAGCCCGTTCTCGAATTCCTCGTGGCTTTACCCAGCAGGTCCGAATAGAGGATGAACAGGACCACAGGCCTGAGTGCAGGTGTCTGAGATGGTCTGCACTTGGCTGTGCTGGGGGAGGAGGTCTTTTGCTCCACCCCTTGGAGTCTCTATAAAAACCCTGGGCCAGAGACAGTCAGGGCCCATTGGAATAGGTTCCAGGCCCTCTCGAGGCTATCCTTTATTTTCTATCTGTTTATCTCTGCAATGTTCTCCACAATAAATCATTCTATCTAATATTTCCTGCTGATTGCACTCAAGAAAACTCTGGGAAGCTGTGGGGGTGGTGGGTAAACACCCCACACTCATGGAATGGTTATGCCTGGATCTTTCTGCATTAATTATTATTCAAGATAATTCCCCCAATTATCTTTGTGGAAGTTCTGTGTCAGACTGAACTCAGTAATCCAAAGCTCATGGGGCAGGTACTCTGGGTGCCTCAGTCCACTACCATAGAATTCCTAGTGTGAGACTCAGACCACTAGGTTAGCACTGGTGCTGTATGTGCTGTGTCGGGTTGATGACTGTAAGCCAGTATTTATGGAGGATGTACTGTGGCTTAGTCATGGATGTAATGCAGCACTCATGCATGATGCAAGAACTATTGACGGCTGATACATGTGCATGAACTTTGGCAAGGTCATGCCTACTAACCAGCAAACATGGTGCTTGTACTGTTGGGGGCTTAGGCTAATAACTCAACAATCATTGTAAATGCTGTTCTACTCAAGCATGACTGGTTTATAAAATGTGGAATAGTTGCACCAGTAACCCAACACTCATGGTGCATGTCTGTAGAATACTCATGCCTATAACCCCACATTTTTCTTGCATGCACTGTGTTGACCCCATGGCTGTCACTCAAAACTTATGGATCATATACTGTGGAAGAATCCAACCTTAATGCAGCAATCATGGCTCATGTACTGTGTGAGATTGACACCAGCATGTCAGCACCTATGGTACATGTACTGTCAGAGGCTCATGCCTGTATCCAAACATTCATAAAGCATGTACTGTATGAGGCTGACAGAAGTATCCTAGAAAACATGATTCTTTTTTTCTAGGATGGCTATGCCTACAACCCAGAATGCATGTTGCATGTACTGTGGGTTCCCATGGCTTCAATCTGTCCCCCATGGTGCATGTACTGTGGAGGCTTTCATCTGGATCTCAGGATTCCTGGTTTTGTACTGTGGTAGGTTTATGTCTATGACCCAGCACCCATTGTAAATGCATTGTGTGAGACTCAATACAGTAATCCAGAACTTATGCTGCATTGTACTGTGGGCATCTCATGCCAATAACCTAGAATTCTTTGTAAGTGACCTTGCAAAACTTAAACTAGTGTGTCAGCATGCATACTGTATGTATTCAGTGCATTCATGGTGCTAAGACAGCTTTCATGGTGCATGCACTATGCTTTGCTCATGGATATAGTGCAGCAACCACGTATCATTGTTCTAGGCTGCCTGGGGCCAGCTCTGGTAGTGGCCAGGTTCCAGAGAGGAGGTAAGGAGTTGTCCAGGGAAGGATGAGTGAGTCATGATGGTAGAGAGAATCTTGCACCCTGACTAGCCAGCAGTCAGAATGCTTCTTTATTTATACAGAATTTCGAAAGCAGGGTTAGATTCATGTTGTTCTAAAACAGATCATATCATGTTTAACTTTTTCTCTTACACTTCTAGGGTCATAAGTTTAGTCATAATTGATAAGTCATCACAGACAAAAGGTATTGTTTTAAGATGTGTTACATTTGTTTATGGTGTGAATCATTTGTTTGAATGATGCAAAGTTGTGTTGGGTTCTTTTATGTTGAATCTGTTTAACTCTGCAAAGCTGTGTTACTCTTGGCCTGTCTAAAACACCTGATTGGTCTAATAAAAAGCCGAGTGGCCAATATCAAGGCAGGAGAAAGGATAGACAGAGCTGGCAAGCAGAAAAAATAAATAGGAGAAATATGGGAAGAAATGATTGAGGAAGGAGCAAGAACAAAGAGAGGAGGCTACTAGGTGCCAGCCACAGAGTAAGAGTGAGAGTAAGATATACAGAAATAAGAAAAGGAAAAAGCCCAGAGGCAAAAGGTAGATGGGATAATTGAAGTCAAGAAAAGCTGGGTAGAAACAAGCTAAACTAAGGCTAGGCATTTATAAGAAATACTAAGGTTCCATATATATTTCATTGAGAGTTGGGTAGTGCATCCTCCCAAAAAGCCAATGAGTAAAAAACCAACCAAGAACACATAGGTGTGTGGCTTTATGACTGTCTCAAGTTTGAGTCCACTGATCAATTTGTCTGTTTTTATGTGAATACCATGAGGTTTTTATATCTATAATTTTGTAGTAGAGCTTGAAATCGGGGATGTTGATATCTCCAGAAGTTCTTTTCCTATACAAGATGGGATTTTGCTATTCTGGATTTTTTGTTTTTCCACATGAAGGTGAGTATTTTTCTTTCAAAATTTATAAATAATTGTGTTGGAATTTCTATGGGTATTGGGCGAGATGGCCATTTATACTGTTAATCCTGTGAATACATGAGCATGGGATATCTTTCCATCATCTGATATAGTCTTCAATTTCTTTCTTCAAAGACTTATAGTTCTTCTCATGCAGATCTCTCACTTGCCTAAAATTACACCAAGTTATTTCATGTAATTTGTGGTTCTTGTGAAGGATGTTGTTTCCCTGATTTCTTTCACAGCCCATTTGTATATAGGAGAATAATTTAAAGTTACTCTTGTAGCCAGCCATTATTTTAAGGTGTTTATCAGCAGTTTGCATCCCCTGATATAATTTTTGTGGTCACTTATGTATACTATCATCATCTGTGAATAATGAATCTTTGAAATTTCCATTTCAATTTGTATCCCCTTGATCTCCTTTAGTTTTCTTATTGTTGTAGCTAGAACTTCAGGTACTATTTTGAATAAATGTGGAGAAGGTGATCCCCCAAGCTCTCTTTCCCTCAACCCTTGCCCTTCATTACCCCCACTCACATCCAGGCTGTTCATGTAGATCTCATAAATTTCTCCATCATTGGGTGATCCCCGTGTCTTTCTTGGGGTCCTGTTTTCCAGGTAGCCTCCCTGGTGTTGTAACAGTCCAGTCATCCTTGTTCCAAATCTAGTATCTTCCTATGAGTGAGTACATACCATGTTTGTCTTTCTGAGTCTGGGTTACCTCACTCAGGATATTTTTTCTATATCCATCCATTTGCCTGCAAACCTCAGGATGTCATTGTTTTTCTCTGCTGAGTATTATTCCATTGTGTATATGTACCACATTTTTTTATCCATTCTTCAGTTGAAGGGCATCTAGGTTGTTTCCAGGTTCTGGCTATTACAAACAATGCTGATATGAAGATAGCTGAGCAAGTGCTCTTGTGGTATGTTTGAGCATTCCTTGGGTATATTCCAAAGAGTGGTATAGCTGGATCTTGGGGGAGATTAATTCCCAATTTTCTAAGAAAGAGCCATAATTTCCAAAGTGGTTGTACAAGCTTGCATTCTTACCAGCAGTGGAGGAGAGTTCCACTAGCTCCACATCCTCTCCAGCATAAAGTGTCTTCAGTGTTTTTGATCTTAGCCATTCTGACAGATGTAAGGTGGTATCTCAGAGTTGTTTTGATTTGCATTTCCCTGATGATTAGGGATGTTGAGCAATTCCTTAAAAGTCAGCCATTTGAGTTTCCTCTGTTGAGAATTCTCTGTTTAGTTCTAAAGCCCATTTCTTAATTGGACTGTTGGGCATTTTGATGTTTAATTTCTTGAGTTCCTTATATATTCTGGATATCAGTCCTCTGTCAGATGTGGGGTTGGTGAAGACAGTTTCCCATTCTGTAGGCTGTCGCTTTGCCTTGTTGACCGTACCCTTTGTTCTACAAAATCTTCTTAGTTTCAAGAGGTCCCATTAATTGATTGTTTCTCTCAGTGTCTGAGCTACTGGTGTTATATTTAGGAAGTGATCTTTTATGCCAATGCATTCAAGACTACTTCCTACTTTCTCTTCTAGCAGGTTCAGAGTAGCTGGATTTATGTTGAGGTCTTTGATCCACTTGGACTTAAGTTTTGTGCACGGTGACAGATATGCATCTATTTGAAGCCTTCTACATGTTGATATCCAGTTATGCCAGCAACATTTGTTGAAGATGCTTTCTTTTTTCCATTGTACACTTTTGGCTTCTTTGTCAAAAATTATATGTTCATAGGTGTGCGGATTAATGTCAGGGTCTTCAGTTTGATTCCATTGGTCCACGTGTTAGTTTTTATGCCAATACCAAGCTGTTTTTATTACTGTAGCTCTATAGTAGAGCTTGAGGTCAGGGATCATGATGCCTTCAGAGGTTGTTTTATTGTACAGGATTCTTTTGGCTATCCTGGGTTTTTTTTTTCCATATGAAGTTGAGTATTATTTTCTCCAGGTCTGTGAAGAATTGTGTTGGTATTTTGATGGGGATTGCATTAAATCTGAAGATTGCTTTTGGTAAGATTGCCCTTTTTACTATGTTAATCCTGCCTATCCATGAGCATGGGAGATCTTTCCATTTTCTGACATCTTCTTCAATTTCTTTTTTCAGGGACTTAAAGTTCTTGTCATATAGTTCCTTCACTTGCTTGGTTAGTGTTACCCCAACGTATTTTATATCATGTGCAGCTATTGTAAAGGGTGATGTATCTCTGAATTCCTTCTCAGCTTCTTTGTCCATTGTATATAGGAGGGAAACTGATTTTTTTTTAGTTGATCTTGTATCCTGCTATGTTGCTGAAGGTGTTTATAAGCTGTATCAGTTCCTTGGTTGAATCTTTGGGGTCACTCAAGTATACAATCATGCCATCTGCAAATAGGGAAAGCTTGACTTCTTCCTTTCCAATTTGTATCCCCTTAATCTCCTTACGTTGTCTTATTGCTCTGGCTTGAACTTCAAGTACTATATTGAATAAGTATGGGGAGAGTGGACAGCCTTGCCTCATTCCTGATTTTAGCGGAATCGCTTTGAGTTTCTCTCATTTTAATTTGATGTTGGTTGTTGGCTGGCTGTAAATTGCCTTTATTATGTTTAGATATGTTCCCTATATTCCTGATCACTTCAAGGCCTTTATCATAAAGGGGTGTTAGATTTTGTCAAATGCCTTTTCTGCATCTAGTGAGATGATCATGTGGTTCTTTTCTTTGAGTTTGTTTATATGGTGTATTACATTGACGGACTTTCATATGTTGAACCACTGTTGCATCCCTGGGATGAAGCCTACTTGATCATGGTGGATAATTGTTTTGATGTGTCCTTGGAGTCTGTTTGCTAGTATTTTATTGAGTATTTTTGCATTGATGTTCATGAGGGAGATCGGTCTGTAGTTCTCTTCTTTGTTGTATCCTTGTTTGGTTTAGGAATTAGGGTAATTGTAGCCTCATAGAAGGAGTTTTGTAATGTTCCTTCTCTTTCTATTGTGTGGAACAATTTAGAGAGTATTGGTATTAACTCTTCTTTGATGATCTGGAAGAATTCTGCACTGAAACCATCTGGTCCTGGGCTTTTTTTTGGTTGGGAGACTTTTAATGACTGTTTCTATTTCCTTAGGAGTTATTGGACTATTTACATAGTTTATCTGGTCTTGATTTAACTTAGGTATGTGGTACCTATCCAGAAAATTATCCATTTCTTTTAGATTTTCCACTTTTGTGGAGTAGAGGTTTTTGAAGTATGACCTGATGATTCTCTGGATTTCCTCAATGTCTGTTGTTATGTCCCCATTTCATTTCTGATTTTTGTTAATTTGGATACTCTCTCTCTCTGCCTTTTGGTTAGTTTGGATAAGGGCTTGTCTAACTTGTTGATTTTCTCAAAGAACCAACTCTTTGTTTCATCAATTTTTTGTATTGTTCTCTTTGTTTCTATTTTACTGATTTCACCTCTCACTTTGATAACTTTCTGGTGTCTAACTTTCTTCCTGGGAGACTTTGCTTCTTTTTGTTCTAAAGCTTTCAGGTGTGCTGTTAAGTCACTAGTGTGAGATTTCTCCAACTTCTTTATGTGGGCATTTAGTGCTATGAATTTCCCTCTTAGCACTGCTTTCATAGTGTCCCATAAATTTGGGTATATGGTGTCTTCATTTTCATTGATCTCTAGGAAGTCTTTAATTTCTTTCTTTATTTCTTCCTTAACCCATTGGTGATTCAGTTGAGCATTATTCAGTTTCCATGAGATTGTAGGTTTTCTGTAGTTTTTGTTGTTGCTGAAATCTAACTTTAAACCATGGTGGTCTGATAAAACACAGGGGGTTATTCCAATTGTTTTGTATCTGTTTAAATTTGCTTTGTGGCCAAGTATGTAGTTGATTTTAGAGAAGGTTCCATGGGGTGCTGAGAAGAAGGTATATTCTTTTTTGTTAGGATGGAATGTTCTGTAGATATTGATTAAGTTCATTTGAGTCATGACATCAATTGAGTCCTTTATTTTTCTGTTAAGTTTCGATTTGGGAGATCTGTCCAGTGGTGAAAGTGGGGTGTTGAGATCTCCCACTATTAATGTGTGGGGTTTTATATGTGGTTTAAACTTTAGTAATGTTTCTTTTGCATATGTGGGTGCCCTTGTATTTGGGGTATAAATGTTCAGAATTGAAACTTCATCTTGGTGGTTCTTTCCTGTGATGAGTATGTAATGCCCTTCTTGATCTCTTTTGATTAATTTTAGTTTAAAGTCTATTTTGCTGGATATCAGGATGGCTACACCTGCTTGTTTCTTACGACCATTTGATTGGAAAGTCTTTTCCCAGCCTTTTATTCTTAGGTAGTGTCTATCTTTGAATTTGAGATGTGTTTCTTGTATGCAGCAGAAAGATGGGTCTTGCTTTTGTATCCATTCTGTAAGCCTATGTCTTATTATAGGCGAATTAAGTCCATTGATATTAAGGGATATTAATGACCAGTGATTGTTAGTTTCTGTTATCTTTTGGTGGTAGCGTGTGTGTACTTCTCTTCTTTGGGGTTTACTGCTGTGGCTTTATCTATTGCCTGTGTTTTCGAGTGTGTATCTGACTTCCTTCGGTTGGAATTTTCTTTCTAGTGCTTTCTGTAGGGCTGGGTTTGTGGATAAGTATTGTTTAAATCTGGCTTTGTCTTGGAATGTCTTGTTCACTCTGTCTATGATAATTGAAAGTTTTGCTGGGTATATTAGTCTAGGCTCGCATCCATGGTCTCTTAGTGTCTGCATTACATCTTTCCAGGTCCTTCTGACTTTCAAAGTCTCCATTGAGAAATCGGGTGTTATTCTGATGGGTTTGCCTTGATAATTCACTTGGCCTTTTTCCTTTGCTGCTCTTAATATTCTTTCTTTATTCTGTATGTTTAGTTGTTTAATTATTATGTGGCAAGGGGACTTCTTTGGGGGGGTCTAGTCTGTTTGGTGTTCTATAGGCTTCTTGTATCTTCATAGGCATTTTCTTCTTTAAGTTGGGAAAGTTTTCTTCTATGATCTTGTTGAATATATTTTCTGTGACTTTAAGTTGGTATTCTTCTCCTTTTTCTATCCCTATTATTCATAGGTTTGGTCTTTTCATGGTATCCCAAATTTCTTGGACATTTTGGGTCATGACTTTGTCCAGGGTCTTGGATCTTACATCATCAGTGTGCACTGGTGACTACATGCACATGGTGTGGTCATGAAATCAGCACATGCCTGGCATAGCTCTGTAAGCTCATCTGTTTCATAAATAGCCCAACACAGACCTCTCTCTTACTTCTCTGTTCTCCCTCCCACCACAACACTATCTTTTCTCTGTCTGTCTCTCTCTCTGCTCTCTGCACATGCATCTCCCTCAGGCCTGGTTCTTCTGCCCCCCACTGCCACCAATAAAGCTCTGATACTGGGTTTTGTCATGACTTGTGACCTCTGTGCTCAGTAGCCAGTGACACTTATTATTCTTAACACATGTAAGTTATGTCTAGATTTGAAAAGCACAGTATCCTTAGTACTTTGGTTTGTCATTTGTTTATTTTCCTTCTCCTTACCCTGCTACAGACAGAACTCAGGGGTCACACATGCTAGACAAGGCCTCTACCACAACCTTCTCCCCAGCCCCACCATTATACTTTTTTGGTGTTCCTCTTAGACCTCTGATACCACAGATCTCTCCCCTACTATTCCACATGACAACCTCTGTGAGGGTCAGTCCTAGCTAAAGACATTGAAATTAAAAAAGAAAAGACACAGAAATGACCTAGTTTCCTGCAAGAGAGCAGAGCGGCTTAGACTTAACACCTGGTCTTTGCTGCCTCATTGTAAAAGAGAAGTTTCCAGCCAAGGGCAGGGAGAATTGGGCCATGAAGATCCAGCTGGGCAGAAGGTTCCCTGTGTTCCCCACACTCCACTCTTGTTCCCACTCTAGACTGTGGCTGAATCAGTCCCTGGAAGCCATGGCAGCCTGAATCCAGGTACTTGCGCCTGCAATGCTGATTCAACTTCAGCCTTCACAGCAGGGACCGAGGCAATAGTGACTATGCTGGATTTTTGTGTCACACAAGCTTAAGTCATCTGAGAAGAGGGAACTTCAGTTAAGCAGATGCCTCCATAAGATCATGTTGTAGGCAAGCCTATAGAGCAATTTTCTTAATTGGGGATTTATTTGGGAGGTTCCAGCTCCTTGTGGGTGGTACCCTCCCAGGGATGGAGGTACTGGATTCTATAAGAAAGCAGATTGAGCAAGACATGGGTACCAAGACAGTAAGCAGCATTCCTCCATGGAAATGGTTCTCAACTTCTCTAATACTGGGACCCAGTAATACAGTTGCTCAAGTTGTGGTGACCCCAACCAAAAAATTACTTCTGTCACTACTCATGACTTTAATTTTGATACTGATATGAATTTTAATGCAAATATCCAATATACATGATAACTGACATGTGACCCTATGAAAGGGGACCTCAACTATAGATGTAGTGGTCTTGTTAAATAAGAAACACAATGCAGAGTTAAAAGCCCAAGAGGTCATAGCAGCAGCCAAGAGCTAAGACCAAGACTGCCTTCTTACCACTCACTGTTGCTGTCAGAAAGAGACCTACTTCCTGTGTATCTTTCTTTTTATTGACTTTCTGTTCTGCCTTCTCATTGGTTATAAACCCAACCACATGACCTCCTTATCACTGCCTATCTATACAGGCCTCTAGGTTTCTATGGTTGGTATTGAGATTAAAGGCATGTGTCTCCATGTTGGTGGTGTCCTTGAACACACAGAGATCTACCTGTCATGTGATCAGGATTAAGGGCATGTGCTACCACTGCCAGACTTCTGCTATGGCTTGCTATTAGCTCTGACACCCAGGTAACTTTATTTATTAACATACAAATAAAATCACATTTCAGAACAAATAAAATATCACCATACTCAACAGTACCCAAGAGGTTTCATGACTCACCGGTTGTGAACCACCACTCTGTGGCCTAGGGATCAGCTCCTGGCCTGTTTGAGTTGAGTTCTTGTCCGGACTTCCTTCATTGATGAGCAGTGTGGTGATATTGTGTTCCCCAATATATTGTGTACCCTAATAAACTTATCTGGAGTCAGAGAACAGAACAGCCACTAGATATAGAGGCTATAAAATGGTGGCACACACACCTTTAATCCTAGCATTCTGTAGGCAAAGATCCATCTGGATGTCTGTCATTTCAAGGCCACACTGGAAACTTAGCCAGGCATGGTGGCACACATCTTTAATCCCAGGAAGTGATGGCAGGAAGCAGTAAGGTATATAAGGCCTAAAATCCAGGAACTAGTCCCCTTTAAGCCCTTAGGCTTTTAACAGCAGTTCAGCTGAAATCCATTCAAGTGAGGACTCAGTGGTTTCCAGTTTGAGGAATCAGGATCTGCTGACTCCCCATGGGAGACCTTGCCTTGGAGGATGTAGGAATGGGGGATGAGTCGGGGGAGGAAAGCTGTGGGGCGGCAGGAGGGAGGACAGGGGAATCTGTGGTTGGTATGTAAAATGAATAGAACATCTATTAATTTAAAATGAAGAACACTTACTGGCTTTCCAGAGGACCCAAGTTGAGTTCCTAGCACCTGTATCAGGTAGCTCACACTGCCTGCAACTCCAGGCAGTGAATGGTCACAAACCTTTCAACTCCAAGGGTATCCAAGACCTCCAACTGCCACAGGCACTGACACTCATGTGCACATACCGACACATAGACACACACATGCAAATAATTAAAAATCAACCTTAAAGAGAGAATATTTCTTGAGTCCATGTAGTCTTTTGACTATGTTATCCTTCAGGATGCTCAGTGGCGAGAGTATGATGGGTCAATGGGCCATGGAGATGATTCACAATTCCACTGGGTTGTTTAAAGAGGCCCAGAGCATGACTTGATTGGCTAGGAGAAAACATCACTATTAAAAAAATATGAATTTTTAAAAAGAGATGGTCAGAAGGAAGTGTGGCCATTCTCTTTATGAACTAGAAGCAGCCCATAATATTTGATCTAATTTCTCTAAGACCTAGTTATGGTTATCTTATCAGCTCTGTTTTAAAACAGCCTGACATGAAAGCTTCTGTTGCCTAGTTTGGAAATGGTGCAGAAGCCAGAGAAAGTATCATATTTAATTTTACAGTGATTTATGAGTCTTTGATGGTAACTGTTGCAAGGAATGAAAACCTAGACGAAATATGTTAAGGGACTCACTTCTCTTTTGAAGTTTGCTTTAATTTGTTTATATAATTATTCTATTTTTAAAATGTAGCATCCCATCTAGGATCGCAGGAATTCAGTTTCTGACAGGTTAAGTTAAGGATAAGTCCTAGTGACTTGCATAATGACTGAAAGTACTTCATCATGCCCTGATGGCTCGGTAATGCCCAATCAAAATGTTACACTTTAGGAAGTAGCACTTTAAAGTGAATATTTAAAAAGAATTAAAAATACTAAGAAAACACTTGTTTGCATATTTGAAGAATTTCCATTTGTGACGTAGGTAAACATAAGACTTTCCAAAGTCAGTACCTTACAACATGAAGATCCAGCATTACCATGCTAGCTTAGGTGGCAGTTTGAATGAGAATGACCCCCACAGGCTCATGTATTTGATTGCTTGGTTACCAGTAGATGGGACTGTTTGGGAAGGATTAGGAGAGGTGGCCTTGTTGGCAGAGGTGTGTCACTGGGGTTGGGCTTTGGGTTTCAAAAGACTTGTGCCATGACCAGTGAGTCTCTCTCTGTTTCTGTTTCTCTCTCTCTCTCTCTCTCTCTCTCTCTCTCTCTCTCTCTCTCTCTCTCTCTCTCTTCCATTTGTGGATCTAGATGGACATTCTCAGCTATTTGATGCCATGTTTTTCCTCCCCTATCATGTACTTAAGCTTCTGAAACTCTTTCATAACTTGTCTTGGTCATGGTATCTTATCACAGCAATAGAAAAGTAAACAAGACAGCTTAGGGGCTGTCCTACACACTCAATGCTTTACATCCTGAGGACCCAGTATTTTCATGTTAGCTCAAGAACTGTTCAGCATGGTCAGCACCTTACAGCATTGAGGACCCAGCACTATCATGTCAGGGGCTGTTTTACATGGTTAATGCCTTACAATGTAAGGACCCAGTGTTTCCATGTCAGGTTGGGAGCTGTTCTGCCTGGTCATGTGCGCATCTTTCTTTAGGCTATGACATCTTCCCTCATCCAATGCCCAGCCTTTCTCTAGATCCTAAACCTAAGTAAAAGTGTCCCCAAGTCTGTCAGTCTATTGCCACCTTCACAATTTTTGTTATATCAATATATCACCCCCTGGTTATTTACTGAATGATTTTTTAAGGATTTATTTATTTATTATGTGTGCAATGTTCTTCCTGCATGTATACCTGCATGCCAGAAGAGGGCACCAGATCTCATTACAGATGGTTGTGAGTCACCATGTTGGTGCTGGGAATTGAACTCAGGACCTCTGGAAGAGCAGCCAGTGCTCTTAACACCTGAGCCATCTCTCCAGCCCCAAATGGTTTTTCTTTAACACCTAAAACCTTTTAAAATTAAGCCAGTACCAAGTGAGATAGTGAATATCTCACTAATAAACTAATAAAATAATTGTCACCTATTTAAAATAATCCTGTGTCCCTCCAACAGTGTTTGCCACCCTTGAAGACTGTATTGAGTGTTTAGGCAGCAGTGAAACTAAATCAAACAAATCTCTAATTTGCTCCAGGGTCTGAGGGATATGAGGGGTCTTGACCATTGTGGCTCAGATAGGAGACAGGAGTCGCTCCTCACAAAACTTCTGGTTTTTGAATCTTGCCTTGAGCTCTAGGAGGTAGCAGAAGCAAAGAGGGGCCTCTGTCCATGGTGTGTGTATGGAGAGAGTGGAAATAGCTTTTCCCACCAAACTGGAGGTTGACCTCAGACCTCCTGCTACCCTCTCCCAGTGGATAAGACAACTTGGTCCCCAACTCAAACTGGAACTTTCCACTTAAACTTTAATTTCTAGTTAAAATCAATGTTTCTGCCTGAAGGACCAAAAGGAGGCTCCATTTGCTGTTTGGAGGACCTAAGGTCTGTCATCTCTACTTCTAGACACTTACTTTCCACCCCAGTATTCCAGGAAATCCAGAGAAACCTGTAAAAGAACGACAAATACTGTGACTGTTTTGAAATGCTACTTGGAACTGGCTGTGGATAGATTTGGTCAGCCATTTTTATGATGACTAGCCCTCAATCCACAGGTGGGGGAGCTCCCACTTCTATTGCAGCACATCACTTGTACAGATTTGCCATTGTTTTTTCTCCTTTGTGACCCTAGTCACCCCTTTCACCTCTGGATCCCTAGGAGAAAACCAAAAGAGAGGGTCAATGTACTAATATTGCACTTCTGTGTGTGTGTCAGAGTGGTAGGGATAAAAGCATGTCAAATTGATAAACTCCTAGGCCAACTCCCTCATTTTTACAAAGCTCCAGGCTCAGATAATAGGTAGCTTGCCCAGTAAAGGCATGCTTTCTGGTTAGACCCACCAAGTCCTCTTTTTTTTTTCTTTTGATTTTTTGTTGTTGTTTTGTTTGTTTGTTTGTTTTGTTTTTTAAGACAGGATTTCTCCATGTAGTTTTGGTGCCTGTGGTGACTTTTGCTGTGTAGACCAGGCTGGCCTCGAACTCACAGAATTCTGCCTGGCTCTGCCTCCAGAGTGTTGGGATTAAAGGCATGCACCACCACCACCTGGCGCCACTAAGATCTCTTAAAGTTGGGTAATAAAAGGAAACATAGAAAGTCCTGGGTCTCAGATCCTCTCATCTCACAGGGCATGTGTCCACAGGTGCCTGTTGGTGTTTGTTTAATTTTGGTAGAAGAGAAGGTTGTGTGATTGAAACCTGGCCTTAGGCTAAGTCCTCTCTTCCTGCACCCCTATACTATCTGAAGATGACTCCCTACCTGGCTCTCATTTCTTTCCCTACTCCCCATGGGGAGCAGGAACCTCACTGGGAGGTCCTTTTTAACAGAATTGCCCTGCCTCAGGAGGCCTGCTCTTCTCTCTCAGCCCATACAGGATGAAACACAGGAGTAGCCTGGAATGATGGCTGCAGTTGATATCTGAAGAGACAAGAGCTGGGCCTGTTTTCTACTCACCTCAAACTCCAGAAATGTGCCCAGACCCACATCTGGGATACTACCCACCACCGACTCTAGGATCTGGTCTGCCAGGAGACACAAGGACTGATCTTTTCTCCTTTGGATCCAGGGAAGCCCTAAAAGAAAGCAGACTGTTTATAATCAGTCTCCAAGACAGCTGGGTGTGCAGTAAGAATGGAAGGACTCCTGAATGTACTGCTTAGGTCTCTTGACTCTACTGTGAGTTTTAAGAGGCATGTAGCAGTAAAAAGGAAGATGTCCTGGGGGCTTGTGTTTATACTAGGCCTAAAAACAATGTAGCTTTTCTCAGCCCTCAAAAGCCTAATCCAGAGGCAAAACCCTGATAGCCAAAGAGAACAACAGGAACATGATCCCCCTGTCCCTGTAGCCCAGGGCATGATGTCCCCCAAAGGCCTGACTCCCCAACACAGGGTGACAGTCCTCCAGTCCTGCCCTCCCCATCTTTGTAGACAACTGCTGCTCCCCAGTCTTAGTGAGAGGGCCTGGGAATGTCCCTCTGGACCACACACTGAACTCAGTGCCCATTGGTCCTCTTGACCCCACCAAACCCATCACACCCAGGTCACCTTTTCCACCCTAAGGCAATTAGAAGATGGAAAAGGACAGTTCTTCCAGAAACAGAAACAGGGCTTGTAGGAAAAACTGGGATGGGACCAGGGTGTTGGATCTGGGTTGTAAACTTGAATTCCTATATGACCTTTTGCCTCCTTCCAGGGCTCCACTCTCCATCTTTCATTGTGGTCATTGAGATTAAATAGAGAAGAAAAATGCCCAAGATAATACAGATCACCAAACGAAATACTCACTAAGAAGCTATAAATGGTGATGTTTGATCTTTTCCTGGAAAGGGTTGTGAGAAGGTGGGGAGACAGTGTAGGGCCTCAGAAAATAGGCTTGTCACACATAAAAATTCTTTGCCTGATTTGCTTTTTGCATAGGGTAGGCCTTTCAGACATCTCATTATACTCTCACCCTCAGTTTGAAGCCAAGCAAAGGGAAAAAAATCAGCCTCTGGATAGATAAACCGGAGGGGGTCGTTAACAAGTAGGGTGGGTTCTGTTGTGACTCAGAGTAAGCGTGAATCTTTTTTATATAGTATTTTTATATAAAATCTATATATAAAATTTATTTATATATATATGTTTTATATAAAACATATCAGCCACAGATTCCCCCATCCTCCATCCTCCCACCTCTCAGCCCTCCCACAAAATTTACCCCCCACTCCCGCCTTCTCCAAGGCAAGGTCTCCCCTGGGGAGTCAGCCCAGCCTGGCAAACTCAGCCAAGCAGGTCCAGTCCCCTCCTCCCTACACCAAGGCTGAGCAAAGTGTCTCAGCATAGGCCCCAGGCTCCAAAAAGTCAACCCATGCACCCCAAGGACAGGTCCTGGCTCCACTGCCTGGGGGCCTTGCAAACAGATCAAGCTCATCAACTGTCTCACTTATCCAGAGGGCCTGGTCCAGTTCCATGGGGTTTCCTTTGCCATTGGTTCTCAGTTCATGCTTTTCCACTAGTTTGGCTATTTGTCCCTGTGCTTCCTCCAACCATGGTCTCAACATCTCTCTAAGCTTAAATTTTAAGCATTCTCTATACTACAAAACTGCATGCCACCTCTAATTAGTAGAGATATAAAGTAAACTATATGCTCATTGCGGGGATTAATTTGTGAGTTTTTTGTTTTTGTTTTGTTTTTGTTTTTGCCTTTTGTTGTTGTTATTGTTTTTTTGTTTTTTTTTTAAGGCAGGATCTCATGTGGTGTGTCCCTGGATGGTCTCATTTAAGTGAAAATGGCCTTGAATAGATGCTTCTGCCTCCACCCACTGAATGCTAGGATTATAGGAAATGTATCAACATTTTTGGCTGCATATTTGGAATTTTGAATATCTTTATAAATTACCTTAATTGTAAAACTAAGCAAGTGAAATTAATTTTGCTAGCATTTTACTTTCATTTAATTTGTCACTTCAACATGTAATCACTGTAAAATAATGGGAAAAAAAGAGAAATTGAAGTGTATATGTTGCATGCTGAGGATCTAGGTTGGGGTAGAGCACTTGTCTACCGTGTACAGGTGCTGGGGCTCATGAGAGAGAGTGGAGGAACCAAGGTACAGGAACCTGCTACATACAATGATGCAGCCACTAGCACCAGAGTGTGCACAGCATTTATAATAGAGAAAAGGTAGAAACCCCAGATAACTTGTTATGCCCAGACCACGACCCCAAAGAGACCACTGAAGACCATGGATGTCCAGAATGCAACAGCAAGGTTTATTCTGTAGATACAAGTCTAGACAAGGAACTCATTCCTACACCCAATACAGTGAGGCAGGGAGGAGTTGCTCTTTCTTTGTGAGGCTAGCTTTTTAAAGGCAAAAACCACAAGCCCTTCAGGGCGGTTGGAGGGATTTGGCACGGGTGCAACTTGAATCGGTTTATTTTTATCTCTGTTCTCTTTTAATTGGGTGAGAGTATGTAACCTTTGAATTTACTGGTTGGGGGTTACAATTATCATTTTGGGGGCTGTCCTGGACAAGTCCCAGGCTTTGTCCTTGAGGGGCCATGGGGGCTGGCTGGACTAGCACATACTGACTGTGGGGGCTGGCTCAGTGGTCTAGGCTCTGTAGTTGACTCATTCATAAAATTCTAAGTTGGTGAGGGGTCCCAGACAGTAAACATCTGGCTGACCTATCAGCAGTCAGACTACGGGCAGAAAGGGAGCTACTGCAAGGACTTTTGTTCACGGCCTTCCCAGAGACTGCTTGCTCAGTCTCAGGAAACAGAAATTGAGGGCTGATCTCTGAGAGAAGACTGAGCAGCCTGTTATAGCATCTGCTTGGTCCTTTCAAACTACTGCTTGATGAATGGGTAAACAAAGGGTGCTGTGTTAATACAATGGTCAAGTATCTAGCCATGAAAAGGGGTAGAGTACTGCTACATCCTATAACATGAATAAACATCACAGACATTAAACTCAGTGAAAGAAGCAAAATGACAGAAGAATGGGATAGTTCTCTATTAGCTGGTTTGATTTCTATTAAACACCCAGAATGAGAAACCTGAAGCAGAAAGTTAGATTGGTAGCTTATAGGGGGTGGGGTCTGGAGGATGAAGAGTAACTACTAGTGAATAAATGGTTTCATCGAATGACAAAAATGATTAAAAATCAAATAGGGTGATGACTGCATACTTTTAGAACATACTAAGAAAACACTACTGGATTGTATACTTTAATAGAGTGAACTTACTAGATAAGTGCATTACATTATTATTTAAAGATTATATTTATTTCATGTGTACTATGTTTGCCTGCATGCATATTGTACATTGTATGTATGTCTGGTGCCTGTGAAGATACAAGAGGGTGCTGGATCCCCTAGAACTGCATTTACAGACGGTTGTGAGCTCCATGTGGGTGCTGTTGTGGGTCACAGGGTTTGTAGTTGAGAGATATTGAGGATTACCTTTCTCTCCAGTAGAGACTGCCTTCCAGTACCAGGAACTCTGGTTAGTAGGTGAAGAATCTAGTTAGAGGTCAGCTGAACTTCTCCATGTTCAATGAATGAAGTGTTACCTTCAGAAACAAGACCTTAACATCAGGTTGTGCAGAGCCACCAACAGCCTTGGAAATACCCAGTGCTATTTGGGGGTTTCTGTGGGTCCCTTTGGTTATGGACTCAACAGGCTGTACCTTGTTCCTGGCACAGGAGGTTTAAGATAGTGGCATAAGATGTCTAATTGGAGACTTGTCAAACCGGTTATGTTTTGAGCCCATTTAGATTTCTGTCACATATGTAAAGGAAGCTACCTACTGGGAGGATTACCAAGTTCAAGGCCATCTTGGGGAATATAGTTTTAAAATATTGTAAACATATTTGAATAAAAAATTGTGTCTTCAGAGTAGGTAGAATTCTGTTATTTCTCTTCATTGAAATATTATGTTTGTTATCAGGAGGAAGACTAATCATTATTGTATCCACCAAACACTGACTGTCAGGTGCTGGAAGCACTTGTCCATGCTCTTAAAGATGTGAATTGAAGCATCACAGTAGCACGATGTAAGATAGCTACAGTGTTGAATCCCCATCCTGTGCATGGGGAAATTGAGTTATGGAGCACATAGAAAGCCTAATATATAACATATAATATTGCCAATTATAGTCATAAAATATCATGAATTATAAGTGGCAGAGATGTCAGTGATGTTAAAATGTGATATAAAGAATAAGGTAGGCACAGTGGCACTGGCTACAATCCTACCTACTGAATACTACTATATATAATATATAACTAGTTTATAACAGCAATTAGAGTACGATTTAAATCCAAGCTGAATTCAGTCTGTTGGGTGTTCTGTTATGTAGATGCACTGCTCGGAGGAAGGATGAAACTTGTGACAGAGCACTTACCTTAAATGGGATGGCCATGCACTATATCCCTAGCACAGCAAATGAACACTTGAGTAGAGAAATAAGTAAATAATAAAATTCCAGTTACTTCTCTTACATCAGAAGGAAATGAAGTTTGCTATCTAGTATTTACAGTTGAATGTGCCTCTATATGGTAATCTGTAATTTCCTAAAATGTCCTTTCAATTTTTAGACTTCACTCCATTATGCCTGTGTACACAATCATCTAGACATGGTAACATTGTTATTATCCAAAAAGGCCTCTATTGAAGTCCAGGATGACGAAGGCTGCACACTCTTGATTAAGGTAGTGATTGGACAAATGTTTTGGTATGAATTGGATTAGTTCTTGTCCTTGTTTGGTTTTTTGTTGCTATGATAAAACACTGACCAAAATCAACTCGGAAAAGAAAATGTTTATTTGGTGCACAATTCCACATCACAGTACATCAGGAAGGGAAACCAGGGCAGGAACTCAAATCAGGAACCAGAGGCAGGAACTGAAGCAGAGACCATGGGGGCAATGCTGCTTTTCCATGGCTTTTTCCAAGGCTTGCAGCTTTCTTATACTACTCTGGACTACCTGCCAAGCTGTGCAACCACCTCTAGAAAGTGGTGCCCTCCCACATCAGCCTCAATCAAGAAAATGCCCCACAGACTTTCCCACAGTCCAGTCTGATAGAGGCAATTCCTCAAGTGAGGATCCCTCTTTCCAGGGATCTTCAGCCTGTGTCAAATTAGCAAAACAAATGAACAAGCAACCTCCCTCACTATAACAGGAACCAACTAGTGCTGATGAGATACTTTAATATCTAGGTGTAGTGGCACACCCCTGAAATTCTATGACTTGGAAAGCTTTAGTGGGGAGAATATGTATTTAGGCAAGACTGGGGCACATAAGAAGACCCTGTCTCAAAAAGAGAGGGAAAACATGCATAACCAAAGCAATTTCTCTGATCTAAGTGAAACTATTCAATGCAATTTTAGAAATATTTATCTGGACTTTCTTGAATTGAAGATCCTTTCTTTATACAATACCAACAGGCCACACAGAGGGACAATGAAGAATGTGTAACTATATTACTGATTCAGGGTGCTAATTCCCACCTGAGGAATTTAAGTGGGAATACAGCCCTGAACCATGCCGTTTCCAGGGACAACACAACAATTGCCAGCAAACTGCTAGACTACAATGCAGATATTGAAGCAAAAACTGAGATTAAAGCCCATTCAACGTCATCCCCAATGTACTTCCAGCAATGACGCTCAGATCCACCTATCACATGCCAAAGCTCAAGCAGTTTCAATGAATGTGGTCACAGTAAAACATTTTTCTCCAAATATGTTTTTTTACATTTTTCTACATAGTTTAAAGGAACACAGCACAGCCTATTTTGTTTCAGAATGGGGCTTAATTTTAAATTTAAATAAAAGATTTGCCCCCTGCCACACTTCACATACACACAAACAGTAAAAATAAATTAATTTTAAAGATAAATGCCTGTAGAATTAACAGAAGTCTGTTGCTTTTAAGAAGTTTCTGATGTGTTTTGTCTCTCAGAGATAAGGCTGGAGTGGAAAATTAAAAAGGTCACAGGCACACAGGCAAATTTGATCATTGAAGAAAACCTACCAAGAAGATATTTTTTTTTATTTAACTTGTTCAAATTTTCTATGTACTTAGGAAATGCTATTCAGGCTGTGAGATAATAATTCTCAGTTTAGGGAAGAAATAGTTTGGATAAACAGATTGAGAAACTGCTCCAGAGGGGCCACTTGAGCTCACTCATTGAACAAGGCACACCAAACCTAGATGCCACGAGATAGGGTTGGGCCAATGGAGGCACATCTCCATGGAGCTAAGAAGCCTGGAACCAGTGAGTGTTTGTGGAGAGTTCTGGAGAGGAGTTGTGCTCACAGCCAATGTTGGAGAGGGCAGTGGTGTGTCAAAAGGAAGGGGCCAGCTGTGTGTGTGTGAACCTGCAGCAAGTGATGAAGAAAAATCTGTCCTTTATCACTCATTGTTTGCAGAATCTGTGATCAATTTTCAGTTGAGAAGCATGTATATTTATAAAGTGTATTTTTTTTCTTTACAGTGTGGGTTGACACCATATAAAATTGCCATCTTTGAAGGAAACACCAGATGGCACAGTTTTTAATACAGGACCGTGCAAATATACCTTTAGAGGTTGAGTCAAATAGGTACTGTTTCTTCTTTTTTACAATCTTAGTGCTGTTTTTGAGAGACAGTTGCTTAGGTAAGGAATACTAAAATGATAGGAGGAAGATTGGCTTCAACAGAGAGGCACATAGTAAGTGTGAGCTGGAAAAGGGACTGTTCCAACCAAACAAAAGAACAGTGTGCATCAGGACTCAGTTTCCCATTTAAAAATAATCTGATTTGATTGGGGATTGTCAACTAGTTAAGGAAACCATATTAATGTTTTTACTTTGAAAAGTTTCAACTTTAATTATTTTTAACAGTGAAATTTGTAATCATTTCAGTATTTTCACTGCTTCTTATATATTTTGCTTTAAAATGCTGTGCTCAACATAGTTTTTGAAAATCATGTTGTCTCTTTAATTACTCATTATACGTTAAAGGGCATTGAGCAATCATGAAAATTAAATGCAATTACCAGATAGTATACTCATGGAGTATCTAATATCAACATGAATGTCCCCAACATACTTGTATGTTTTAAATTAACTTATTTTAGTTGTTGAAATGTTTTGCATGCATTCTTTCTGTGTAGCTTGCGTTTGGGAAGGCCATAGACATCCAAGATGGCTTTGGATCCCCTGGAATTAAGGTTCCAGATGATTGACAGTCAATATGTGGGTCCTGTGAATCAAACCCAGGTCCTCTACCAGAGCAAAAGGTGGTACACACTACTGAGTCATCTTTCCAGACCCCAGAATAAATATGTTTGTTATGCACATGATCATAAGCAAAGGCCATGATATCATTAGTAGAAATTATTAGCCAGCCCCACGGTCTTTGCTGATATCCTGGAGCCTAGGCCTCATCAGCCTGCCAGTTTGACACACTGAAATGCAGAAAATTTATACCAGGAAGAACATGAATAGGAGGCTGGACATGTTGGTACACTCCTCTAAATCCCTGCATTCATGAACCTGAGGCAGGCTGGTCTCTGTAAATTCAAGGACACCCTGTCTCAATTTATTTGGTGCATGGAGGAAGGCAAGAACCATGTGTGCCACAGCAGAAGACTGGAGATCCAAGGATAATTTAGAGGAGTCGGTTCTCTCCTCTCACCATTTCAGTCTCAGGGATGAAATTGGACTTGTCAGTCATGCTGGCAAATGCCTTAATCAGATTAGCCCTCTCAGTGGCCCTCCGATGTATTCTTTGACTGAAAATATATTAGCATTAATATACACACATACACACACCTGGCCACCCACCGATAAAAGACAACAAAGGAAAGTGAAACCACACACAAACACTCCAGTGCCAACAGATCACTCTGCTTGCAGGCATAATGACCTGGGATCCATCCCAAGAAACACAATATCCAGCAAACTGATTGACTACAACACACATGTTGAAGCAAAACCCAGGGAAAGATCATTCAACATCATCCCCATTGTATTTCTAACAATGACTCAGATCCACCTATCATATGCCAAAGCTCAAGCCGTCTCAATGAAACTCTTCAGAGTAAAACACTTTTCTCCAAGTCTGTTTTAAATCTTGGTATACACATTTAAAGGGACACAGCACAGCCTATTTTGTGTGAGAAGACAGCATCTTTTGAAAATCAAACAAATAAAGCATTTGGGCCCACAAACACTTCACAACACACGAAACCTAAATATTAATTTCCAAAACCAAGAAACTTCATATTCTAACTTTCCATTGCAGGAAAGATAAACACAGCTTTTCTCCTGTTAGTGAGATCCCCACTTTAAAGAAGATCAAAAGTGCGATGGACATGTCTTCTTATGACGAGGTAATAACTGATAGCTGCAAAGGAAAAGAAATATATTTACTGGTAATTCCCACTAATTTGACATGTAACATATTTGCTTGAGAGGAACAAAGCCTCTGTGTTCCTATGTCTGCAGTATTGCAAATAGTGTCAGAGAAGAGGAACCCAGCCTGGAACATTCCTTCACTTCCTTCATGAGCTCCCTTCTGAGAACACACAAGCTATTCACCCTCTAAGGCACTAGTTCTCAACCTTCCTCAGACAGGGACCATCTGATGCCCTTCCTCATGTTGTGGTGACCCTGCACAGGAAATTATTTCCCTTCCTACTTCATAACTGTCATTTTGCGAGTGTTATGAATTATAATGTGAATATCTATGTTTTCAGTTGGTGTTAGGTGACCTCTGTAAAAGACAGTCTTAGGATTCCTAAATGGGTCACTACCCACAGGGTGAGAACCACTGTTTTCATGGGTATGTGATAGTAAATTAGACTATTGAGACACAAATCAGAAAGTGAGCTACTTGCATCAGAGAGACAAGAACATATACAAATGCAGAAAAAAAATATTAGAGAATCATGCAGTAGCTAATGTCAACAAGAATGTACCCAACTTACTTGTATGTCTTCAGTTGATTATTTTAGGTGTTTAACTGTTTTGCATGCATTCTTTAGTGTACCTTGTGTGTGGGCTGGCCACAGACATCCAAGAAGGCTTTGGATCCCCAGGAATTGTAGTTCCAGATGGTTGTCAGCCAAGATGTGGGTGTAAGTAAACTGCAAAAAATGTGGGTTTGGTGTCCCAGGTTTCAGCACTAAAATGTTAGTAAATTGATGGCTAAAAATGCAAGGAGACAGTTCAGCCTAGAGGGGGAGGTATCATGGACCCCTCTAGCTACTTAGAACAAGAGCTCTGCCCTCAAGGTGTCCCAGACACCTGAAGCTATTTAGCACAGCTGTGATGGCTGGGACTGCAAAGAAACAGCCCAACCTTGGAAAGGAAATAATTCTGACCTCTCTGGAGAGTAGTCAGGCCTGAACGGCTTCAGCAAGGAAGGATATCCTGACTCTCGGAATTTCAGTACATACCAGGTGTGATGGGGGTGGTCTCCCCGTAGGACACAGCAATCCTGCTTCTATCCTGGAAAGCTACAATCTCAGACAAAGTGTTAACAACTCTCTCTTGCTCAGTCCACTATGGGACGTCCCAGCAAGGTTCTTCTGTTCAGCTCCCCCTTGCCTGGTCCTCTATAAGACATCCCAGCAAGGTTCTTCTGTTCACCAGTCAATGAAGGTCTTCACCCAAAACTCTTTTGGGAAAGAGGTTTATTTGGGAAGGAGGAGTCCAGGAAAACACCTGCCTCTACCAGAGTGGAGAGAACAGCTCACAACTGACCAGGAAGGGTGGTTGATATAGGATGTCTAGGGGGAGGTGTCAACTGTGATTGGTTAGTTTATTTTCTGCCCTGGGATTGGCCAGTATTGTGAGCAAGGGGCTGAGATGGCCCTGAGATCAGGGCCAAACTGTGTTTCTTTCACTGTCCTTTCTTGGCTTTTGGACACTACCTCTAAGGCCAGGGCACATTTCTTTCACTGACTCTGATTCTAGGGGCCAAGAGTGTTATTCTGGTACTAGTTTCAGAGTCAGGGTATATATCCTGGGTTCTGGGTTTGGAGATAAAGTGTTCACTTCTCTGGCTCAGGTCCCAAACACAGGCTGTGTTTCTTTCCCTGGTCCTGGGCCCTAGGGCCAGGATTCTAATGTCCTGCTCTGTGATTGGTTGATTTCACAAGTCAGTTGGACAGGGGCAGAAATGGCTCTGATCTGAGATAAACTGTGTTTCTCTCACAGCCTTACTTAGCATTATGATGTTACCTCTAAGGCAGGGCACATTTCATTCACTCACTCTGATTCTAGGGGCCAAGAGCGTTTCTTTGATACTGTTTCACAGTTAAGGCATGTTTCCTTGGTTCATTTCTCTGGCTCAGGTCTCAAACATAGGCTGTGTTTCTTTCCCTGGTCCTGGGCCCTAGGGCCAGGATTCTGCTGTCCTGCTCTGTGATTGGCTGATTTCACAAGTCAGTTGGACAGGGGCAGAGATGGCTCTGATCCGATATAAACTGTGTTTCTCTCATTGGCTTTATCTGAGCCATCCTTCCCTAATTCTAGGCTCCAAGGTCAGGGTTGGTTTCTCTAGCCAGCCTGTTTTTCCTACCTTGGATGCTGTGAATCAAATCCAGGTCCCTGCCAAATCAAAATGTAGTATACACTGCTGAATCATCTTTGTAGACCCCAGAATAAATATGTTTGTTATGAACATGACCTTAAGCATAGGCCAAGATATCATTAGTACAAATTATTAGCCAGCCTCAGGGGGTTGCTAACTTCCTGGACCCGAGGCCTCATCAGCCTCCCAGTTTGACACATTGAAATGCAGAGAAATTATAGGCAGGAAGAACATGAATAGGAGGCTGGGCATGTTGGTACACTCCTCTAATCCCTGCACTCATTGAGCAGAGGCAGGATGGTCTCTGAGTTTAAGGAAACACTGGTCTCAATTATTTGGTGAATCGGGGGAGGCAAGAAACATGTGTGCCACAGCAGAAGTATGGAGGTCCAAGGATAATTTATAGATGTTGGTTCTCTCTTTATACCATTTCAGTCTGAGCGATCAAATTGGTGTTGTCAGACATGCTGGCAAGTGCCTTTATCAAATTAGCCCTCTCATTGGCCCTCTAATGTAAGCTTCGACTAAAAATATATTAGCATTAATATACACACACTTACACACACACACACTCCCACATACCAAAAAAAAAGTAGAGTAACAAACAAAAATGAAACCACACACAAACACTCCGGTGCCAGCGGATCACTGTGCTTCCAAGCATAATGACCTGAGATCCACCCCAGAAAACACAATTGGGGGCAAATTGCTTGACTACAACCCACATGTTGAAGCAAGACCCAAGGAGAGATCATTCAACATGATTCCCATTGTACTTCCAGCAATGAGACTCAGATCCACCTATCACATTCCAAAGCTCAAGCAGTCTCAATGAAAGTGTTCAGAGTAAAACACTTTTCTCTAAGTCTGTTTTTAGTTAGGTATACACAATTTAAGGGACACAGCACAGCCTCCTTTGTTTCAGAAGACAGCTTCATTTGAAAATCAAACACATAAAGGTTTTAGGCCCTCTCACACTTGACAAACACACCAAACCTAAGAATTATTTTCCTAAACCAAGAAAGTTCATCCTCTACCTTTCATTGCAGAAAAGTGAAAAACAGCCTTACTCCTGGTAGTGAGATCTCCACTTTAATGAAGATCAAAAGTGCAAAGGTCCTGTCTTCTCTTGATGAGGTAATAAATGATATCTACAAAGAAAAGAAATATATTTACTGGTAATTCCCACTAATTTCACATGTAACATATTTGCTTGTGAGAGGAACGATGCCTTGTGGTCCTATGTCTGCAGTATTGCAAATAGTGTCAGAGAGGAGGAACCCAGCATGGATCAATTCTTTACCACCTTCATACCCTCACTTCTGGGAACACACAAGCTAATCACCCTCTAAGGCACTAGTTCTCAAACTTCCTAGCTCTGACCATCTGATGCACTTCCTCATGTTATGGTGATCCTCCACATAAAATTATTTTTCTTGCTACTTCATAAATGTAATTTTGTGAGTGTTATCAATTATAATGTCAATATCTATATTTTCAGAAGGTGTTAGGTGACCTATGTGATAGAGAGTCCTAGGATTTCCAAATGGGTCACTACCCACAGGTAGAGAACCACTGCTTTCATGGGTATATGATAGGAAAATAGACTACGGAGACAAAAATCAGAAAGTGAGCTACGTGCATCAGAAAGACATGAACACATACAAATGCAGAGAATAAATATTAGATAATCCTGTAGTAGCTAATGTCACAGGAATGTATCCAATATGCTTGTATGTTTTCCATAGATTTCTTTTGGGTGTTTAAATATGTTGTATGCATTCTTTCTGTGTACATTGTGTGTGTCCTGCCCACAGACATCCAAGAGGTCATTTTATCCCCTGGAATTGCAGTTCCAGATTGTTTTAGCCAAGATGTGGGTGCTGTGAGTCAAACCCAGGGCCTCTGCCAGAGCAAAAAGTGGTATACACTGCTGAGTCATCTTTCCACACCCCAGAATGAATATCTTTGTTATGCACTTGATCGTAAGCATAGGCCAAGATATCATTAGTAGAAATAATTAGCCAGCATCAGGGTGTTTGCTGACTTCCTGAACCCTAGGCCTCATCAGCCTGTCATTTAGATACATTGAAATGCAGAGAACACAGAGGCAGGAAGAACATGAATAGGAGTCAGGGCATATTGGTGCACTCCTCTACTCCCTGAACTCATGAAGCAGAGGCAAGCTGGTCTCTGTGAGTTCAAGGACACCCTGGCCTGGGGGTGGGGAGTGGGGGGGGAGGCAAGAAATATTTGAGCCAAGCAGAAGAGTGGAGGGCCAAGGATAATTTAGAGGAGTCGGTTCTCTACTCTCACCATTTCAGTCTCAGGGGTCAAATTGGACTTGTCAGTCATGGTGACAAGTGCCTTTATCAGATTAGTCCTCTCAGTGGCCCTCCAATGTATGCTTTGACTGTAAATATATTAGCATTAATATACACACATACATGCCAAGACACCAATAAAAGAAAACAAACAAACAAAAATGAAACCACACACAAACAGTGCAGTGCCAGCAGACCACTCTACTTGCAGGCACAATGACCTGGGAAACATCCCAGAAAACACAATTGCGGGCAAACTGCTTGACTACAACCCACGTGTTGAAGCTAAACCCAGGGAAAGATCATTCATCATCATCCCCATTGTAATTCCAGCAATGAAACTCCGATCCACCTGTCACATGGCAAAGCTCAAGCTGTCTTAATGAAACTGTTCAGAGTACAACATTTTTGTCCAAGGCTGTTTTTAATATTGGTATACACAGTTTAAAGGACCACAGCACAGCCTATTTTGTTTCAGAAGATGGCTTCTTTAGAAAAATCAATCAAGTCTTGGGGCCCACACACACATTTCACATACACAAAAAAAACAAAAGAATTAATTTCCAAAACCAAGAAAGTTCATCCTCTACCTTTCCATTGCTGAAAAGCAAAAACATCTTTTCTCTAGTAGTGAGATCATGACTTTAAAGGCGATACAAAGTGAAATGAACCTCTCTTCTCATGACGAGGTAATAACTGATAGCTGCAAAGGAAAAGAAATATATTTACTGGTAATTCCCACTAATTTGACATGTAACATATTTGCTTGTGAGAGGAACTATGTCACACTGTTCCTATGTCTGCAGTATTGCAAATAGTGTCAGAGAAGAGAAACCCAGCCTGGCCCATTCCTTCACCTCCTTCATACACTCACTTCTGGGAGCCCAGAAGCTAATCACCATCTAAGGCACAAGTCTCAACCTTCCTAAGGCTGTGACCATGTGATGCACTTACTCAAGTTGTGGTGACCTCCACATAAAAATATTTTCTTAACTACTTAGTAGCTGTAATTTTGTAAGTGTTATGAATTATAATGTCAATATTTAATTTTCAGAAGGTGTAGGTGACCTATGTGACTGAGAGTCCTAGGATTTCCAAATGTGTCACCACCGACAGGATTAAACCACTGTTTTCATGGGTATGTGATAATAAATTAGACTATGGAGACAAAAATCAGAAAGTGAGCTACTTGAATCACAGAGACAAGAACACATACAAAGGATGAGAATAAATATTAGAGAACCATGCAGTAGCTAATGTCAACAGGAATGTACCCAGCATATTGTATATCTTCAATTGATTATTTTAGGTGTTTAAATGTTTTACATGTATTCTTTCTATGTACCTTGTGTGTGAGCTGGCCCCAGATCCAAGAGGGCTTTGAATCCCCTAGAATGGCAGTTCCAGATGGTTGTTGGCCAAGATGTGGGTGCTGTGAATCAAACCCAGGTCCTCTGCCAGGGCAAAAAGTGGTATAAACTGCTCAGTCATCTTTCCCCACCCCAGAATGAATATGTTTCTTTTGCACATCATCATATTCATAGGCCAAGATATCATTAGTAGAAATTATTAGCCAGCCTCAGGGCGTTTGCTAACTTCCTAACCCTAGGCCTCATCAGCCTACCAGTTTGACACATTGAAATGCAAAGAACTTATAGGCAGAAAGAACATGAATAGGAGGCTGGGTATGTTGGTACACTCCTCTAATCTCTGCACTCATGAAGCAGAGGCAGGCTGGTCTCTGTGAGTTCAAGGACACCCTGGTCTCAATTTAATTGGTGCATGGGGGAAGGCAAGAAACGTGTGCCACAGCAGAAGTTGGAAATCCAAGGACAATTTAGGGGAGTTGGTCCTCTCCTCTCACCATTTTAGTCTCAGGGATCAAATTGGACTTGTCAGTCATGCTGGCAAGTGCCTTTATCAGATTAGCCCTCTCAGTGGCCCTCCGATGTATGCTTTGACTGAAAATATATTAGCATTAATATACACACATACACACACACACCTGGCCACACACCAAAAAAAAAAAAAAGAAAAGAAAGAAAGAAAACGAACCAAGGAAAATGAAACCACACACAAACAGTGCAGTGCCAGCAGATAACTCTACTTGCAGGCATAATGACCTGGGATCCATCCCAGAGAACATGATTACCAGCAAACTGCTTGACTACAACCCACATGTTGAAGCAAAACCCAGGGAAAGATCATTCAACATCATCCCCATTGTACTTCCACCAATGACACTCAGATCCACATATCATAAGTCAAGGATCAAGCATTCTCAAGGAAACTGTTCAGAGTAAAACACCTTTCACCTACTCTGTTTTTAATCTTAGTATACATAGTTTAAAGGAACACAGCACAGCCTATTTTGTTTCAGAGGGTGGCTTCTTTTGAAAATCAAACAAGTAAAGATATGGGGCCCATACACACTTCACATACACAACAAACAAAAGAATTAATTTCCAAAATCAAGGAAGTTCATCCTCTACCTTTCAATTGTAGGAGAGTGAAAAACAGCTTGTCTCCTGGATACTGAGATCTCCACTTTAAAGGAAATCAAAAGTGCAAAGGACATATCTTCACGAGGTAATGATATCTGCAAAGAAAAAAATATATTACTGGTAATTCCCACTAATTTGACATGTAACATATTTGCATGTGAGAGGAACTATGTCACAGTGTTCCTATGTCTGCAGTAATGCAAATAGTGTCAGAGAAGATAAACCCAGCCTGGAACATTCCTTCACCTCCTTCATACCCTACCTTCTGAGAACACACAAGCTATTCACCCTCTAAGGCACTAGTTCTCAACCTTCCTCAGCCAGTGACCATCTGATGACCTTCCTCAAGTTGTGCTGACCCTCCACAGAAAATTATTTTCCTTCCTACTTCATAACTGTCATTTTGCAAGTGTTATGAATTATAATGTCAATATCTATGTTTTCAGTTGGTGTTAGGTGACCTCTTTGAAAGACAGTCCTAGGATTTCCCAAATGGGTCACTACCCACAGGTTAAGAACCACTGTTTTCATAGGCATGTGATAGCAAATTAGACTATGGAGACAAACATCAAAAAGTGTGCTACTTGCATCTGAGAGACAAGAACATATACAAATGCAGAAATTAAATATTAGATAATCATGCAGTAGCTAATGTCAACAGGAATGTACCCAACTTACTTGTATGTCTTCAATTGATTATTTTAGGTGTTTAAATATTTTGCATACATTCTTTCTGTGTAACTGGATGTAGGCTGGTCACAGACAACCAAGAGGGCTTTGGATCCCCTGGAATTGCAGTTCCAGATCATTGTGAGCCAAGATATGGGTGTAAGTAAGCTGCAAAATCTGTGGGTTTTGTGTCCCAGGTTTCAACACCAGAATGTAAGTAAATTGATGGGTTTAACTGCAAGGAGACATTTTAGACCTAGAGGGTGAGGTATCTTGGACACCTTGAGCTACTTAGAACAAGAGCTCTGCCCTGAAGGTGTTTAGCACAGCTGTGATATCTGGGACTGCAAAGAAACAGCCCAACCATGGAAAGGAAATTCTTCTGAATTCTCGGGAGAGTCAGGCCTGGAACTGCTTCAGCAAGGAAGGGTATCCTGACTCTTTAGGAAAGTCAGGGAATCCTGACTCTTTGGGAAAGTCAGGGTATCCTGACTCTTCATGAAAGTCAGGATATACCTGGTGTTTTGGGGTATGATCTCCCTTCCGGACACAGCAATCCTGCTCCTACCCTGGATAGCCGCAATCTCAGGCTCAGTGTTACCAGCTGTTTCTTTCTCAGTCCACTATGGGAAGTCCCTGCAAGTTTCTTCTGTTCAGCTCCCCCTTGCCTGGTCCTCTATAAGACATCCCAGCAAGGTTCTTCTGTTCATCAGTCAAAAGGTCTCCACCCAAAACTCTTTTGAGAAAGAGGTTTATTTGGGAAGGAGGAGTCCAGGAGAATACCTGCCTCTAACAGAGTGGAGTGAACAGCTCACAACTGACCAGGAAGGGTGGTTGATATAGGATGTCTAGGGGGCAGAGTCAACTGTGATTGGTTAGTTTATTTTCTGCCCAGTGATTGGCCAGTATTGTGAGCAAGGGGCTGAGATGGCCCTGAGATCAGGGCCAAACTGTGTTTCTTTCACTGTCCTTTCTTGGCTTTTGGACACTACCTCTAAGGCCAGGGCACATTTCTTTCACTGACTCTGATTCTTTGGGTCAAGCGTGTTATTTTGGTACTAGTTTCAGAGTCAGGGCATATTTCCTGGGTTCTGGGTTTGGAGATAAAGTGTTCACTTCTCTGGCTCAGGTCCCAAACACAGGCTGTGTTTCTTTCCCTGGTCCTGGGCCCTGGGGCCAGGATTCTACTGTCCTGCTCTGTGATTGGTTGATTTCACAAGTCAGTTGGACAGGGCCAGAGATGGCTCTGATCTGAGATAAACTGTGTTTCTCTCACTGGCCTTACTTAGCTTTATGATGTTACCTCTAAGGCCAGGGCACATTTCATTCACTCACTCTGATTCTAGGGGCCAAGAGCGTTTCTTTGATACTGGTTTCATAGTTAAGGCATGTTTTCTTGGTTCATTTCTCTGGCTCACGTTTCAAACACAGGCTGTGTTTCTTTCCATGGTTCAGGGGCCTAGAGCCAGGATTCTAATGTCCTGCTCTGTCATTGGTTGATTTCACAAGTCAGTTGGACAGGGGCAGAGATGGCTCTGATCTGAGATAAACTGTGTTTCACTCACTGGCTTTATCTGAGCCATCCTTCCCTAATTCTATGCTCCAGGGTCAGGGTGGGTTTTTCTAGCCAGCCCCTTTTCCCTACATTAGGTGTGTAAATCAAACCCAGGTCCTCTGCCAGAGCAAAAAGTGGTATACACTGCTGAGTCATCTTTCAAAACCACATAAAGAATACGTTTGTTATGCACATGACCATAAGCATAGGCCAAGATATCATTAGTACAAATTAATTATTAGCCAGCCTCAGGGTGTTTGCTAACTCCTGGACCCTAGGCCTCATCTGCCTGCCAGTTTGACACATTGAAATGCAGAGAACTATACGAAGGAAGGACATGAAGAGGAGACTGGGCATGTTGGTACACTCCTCTAATCCCTGCACTTATGATACAGAGGCAAACTGGTCTCTGTGAGTTCAAGGACACCCTGGTCTCAATTTATTTGGTGCATGGAGGAAGGCAAGAAACATGTGTGCCACAGCAGAAGTGTGGAGGTCCAAGGATAATTTATAGGAGTCAGTTCTCTACTCTCACCATTTCAGTCTCAGGGATCAAATTGGACTTGTCATCATGCAGGCAAGTGCCTTTATCAGATTAGTCCTCTCAGTGGCCCTCCAATGTATGCTTTGACTGTAAATATATTAGCATTAATATACACACATACATGCCAAGACACCAATAAAAGAAAACAAACAAACAAAAATGAAACCACACACAAGCACTCCTGTGCCAGCAGACCACTCTACTTGCAGGCACAATGACCTGGGAAACATCCCAGAAAACACAATTGCGGGCAAACTGCTTGACTACAACCCACGTGTTGAAGCTAAACCCAGGGAAAGATCATTCAACATTGTCCCCATTGTACTTCCAGCAATGAAACTCAAATCCACCTATCACATGCCAAAACTCAAACAAACTCAATGAAACTGAGTAAAACACTTTTCTCCTGCTCTGTTTTTAATCTTGGTATACATAGTTTAAAGGAACACAGCACAGCCTATTTTGTTTCAGAAGTCGGTTTCATTTGAAAATCAAACAAATAAAGGTTTGGGGGCTCACATACACTTCACATACACAACAAACAAAAGAGTTACTTTCCAAAACTGAGAAACCTCATCCTCTACCTTTCAATTGCAGAAAAGCGAGAAACAGCTTTTCTCAGGTAGTGAGATCTCCATTTTAAAGAAGATCAAAAGTGCAATGGACCTGTCTTCTCTTGAGGAGGTAATAACTGATAGCTACAAAAAATAAATAAATATATTTATATATATATAATAAAAAATAATATATATATGTATATATATAAGTAAAATATATATATAAATTATATATATATATATATATATATATATATATACTGCTAATTCCCACTAATTCAAAAAGTAACATATTTCCTTGTGAGAGGAGCGATGCCGCTCTGTTCTTGTGTCTGCAGTATTTCACATAGTGTCATAGAAGAGGACCCCAGCCTGGAATATTCCTTCACCTCCTTCATACACTCCCTTCTGGGAACACACAAGCTAATCACCTTCTAAGGCACTAATTTTCAACCTTCCTAATGCTGTGACCATCTGATGCACATCCTCATGTTGTGGTGACACTCCACAGAAAATTATTTTCCTTGCTACTTCATAACTGTTATTTTCCTAGTGATATGAATCATAATGGAAATATGTATGTATTGAAGAGGTCTTAGGTGAACTTTCTGAATGAGAGTCCTATGATTCCCAAACGGGTCACGACCCTCAGGTTGACAACCACTGTCTCAATGTGTATGTGATATTATCTTAGGCCTTTATCAGCTTAGCCCTCTCACTTATACTTTCACTGAAAATATTTTAGCACTAATACACACAAGAAAAAAACCGCACACTCACTTCATAACCAGCTCTGTACTTCCCTTGCTAGCCTAAGTACCTTGGTTCCCATCCATACCTAACGGCAAGCATCTCACGTACACAATCCCAGCACACCTTTATCCATATAGGAGGCTGAGAGTAGAACAACTGTGAATCCTATAAGCCAGCCAGAGTGTAACACACAATCAGCAGAAACAGGAAAAGACCCTGTCTCACCTAATAAAGGAAAGAATCCCTCCTGTAGGGTTATACTTTGGCCTTCACATATGTGCACACACACATGCACACATACACACACACACATACACACACACACACACATTCACACACATACACACAAACACACACTAGTATTGCAGAAACAAGCATAGAACTGCATGCACACAAGGCTACACACACTCCCAATTTGTAAATAATTTTTAGAATCATGTTAAATTATCTACTCTGGTAAAAAGTGGTCTCTATACATTCATTAATACTCCTGTTGTAAAACTAACAGTTCAGGAAAATGTCTTTAGAGTCTTCTCACTCATTTTCATTGTTTCTGTTTTTCTTGTGGCATGTGTCCTGGAAAACTATCCTTGTACCATGTGGCCTATGCATTCCCTTTTTATAACTGGCTTAAGCATACTTAGTTAATGAGGAAGAAGCAATGAGTGAAACATGTGACATGTGAAAATGTGTCTGGGGGCTGGAGAGTTGGCTCAGCAGTAAAGAGCACTGGCTGCTCTTCCAGAGGACACGGGTTCAATTCCCAGCACATGGCAGCTCACGACTGTCTGTAACGCCAAGATCTGAAACTTCACATAGACATACATGCAGGCAAAAGCACCAATGCAAATAAAATAAAAATAAATAAATTATAAAACAAAAGAAAAGAAAGATGTGTCTAAGTCTGACAAGTATCACATGCTTTGATGGGTCCAAGTTGTCATTCTCAATGAAACCACTGAACTGAAAATTTTCACATGATTCATTTGAAGAGTTTAGACACACATGTGTGATGTATACTCCCTCAACTTTTTTTTTCTTTGACCAATAATGCTTCTAAAGCTATTTTATTTAATCATCTCTGTGTTATGTTGATGATGCTAGGTAAGTTTTCGAATATGTGAGTTTTTCACATAAGTAGCACATACCTCCTCAACCCTCATACCAAAAGGCAAAAGTAGACTGCTAAATTAGGCATGTCACTGAGATGTCATGAATGACAAAGACCTAGAGTCATTATTTGTTGTGGAATAAAAGTCAGTGAGGTTTCCCATCTGCCAAACAGCATCAAATACATTTTCAAAACTCATACTTCCTAAATGTACCTGATTAAATCAACTGGTCTTTGTATGCTATCTAAGCCAACATTATAGAATTGCTTCACCTGTTTTTGGCATAATCCACTGGGTAACACCCCTTCAGTGCCTCCAAATGTATCCTTCAGGCTTTGTTCATGTCACTCATACTGTAATTAGATGATGGTTCTATTATTTTCTATTGTCATGCCCAAGGCAACTTCTAGAAGGAAGGGTTTGTTTGGAGTGGGGCTTATGATTCCAATGGGATACATACAGTTCCATCACCATCATAGTTCAGGCAGGCAGGCATGGTCCTGGAGCAGCAGCTGAGAGATACACCTGACTCACACAAGAAACAGAGAGCTCACTGGAAATAGCACAAGTCTTCTGAAACCTCAAGGTGAACCAACCTCTGAAAAGGCCACACCTCCTAATCCTCCCCCAGATAGTTCCACCAACTGATGGCCAAGCATTCAAATATATGAGCCCATGGGGGCTGTTCCCAGTCAATCCTCCAGAGAGGTGCTGGGGCAGGCCATTATAGCTATCCTCCATGTATAACAATAGTCATAGTTAAGGAGTAAGAACTTGGAAGCATCTCCCAGAATCCTTCCTTGCAGCTCCACAGCTCCCCTCTGCTGTGGGTAGTGACACATTTTGCTCATGCATTTCAAAATCACCCTCACTGTTCTGCTGTCCCAGGAACCTAATGGGCATTTGTGAAAGGTCATGGAGAAAGCATTAATGCAGGACAGAAGAGAGAGGTTTCTTTTGTTCCCAAAGCTCCTCATTATCACATCTTCTTAATTTGGCCAGAATGCAAAATCCCAGTCATAAAGACAGGAAAGGACCATATTCTCACACCTTCTCAAACACAATGATACTACTGTCACTCCATAAGATTCTACTGATGATGCCAATGCTACTGCTGATCCCGATGATGTCACTAGTGATGTTCTTGATGATGCAACTGATAGTCCTTTCTTTTCTTTTTAGTTGCTGCTGAAGCTGATTATTAATTCTCTGAAAGAAGAACACAAACAAGTAACAATCTGTCAGGAAGATTTTATAAAAAATAGACAATGTTAACTTAAATATTTTCTGAAAGAAGACACAGGATATATAGAATTCTATATGTTTGAAATATTTTCCCATTAAAATGCATTATGCAAGTATTTTTAGCTGTTTCTTGGTATTGTACAAACTGATCACCTGACTTCTCAGTGATATGTTTAAGGGGAAGGATTTTATTATAAACACCAGAGATAGAACAGTTAGAGTGATCTGGAAAGTTCAAAGCAGAAGGAGATATTGGCTGAACATAGTCAGCCAACTGGACCTGGCTAATGATAGAAGCAGAAACAGCCAGCGAGTCAGAGAGAGAGAGAATGAGACAGAGGAGGAGACAGAGAGAGGGAGAGGAAAATGGAGACAGGAGGAGAGAGAGACACAAAGAGAGAGATTTATAAAGAGACTGAGAAGGTGGGAGAAGGGATGCTTCTGAACTAGAGGGAATTTAGGGTAGGGGAGGAGGGGAGAGGACCTAGGACACTAGCATAGACTTTGAAATGCATAACAAGTACTTGTGACACTGAAGGAGCCTGGAGCCTAGCATGGGCCTCATTATGGTAATGTGCACCACAGGCAGCCATTTTCTCTACTGCCAGTCATAAGGGAAATGACACCTTTGGGTAGAGCTTCACAAGTTTTTGAGGAATGTGGACTTCTTTCTACCTTCCAGAAATCCTCCTAAAGTCCAGGTTGAGCCCATTTCTGGATATCTGGGCCTGCCCTTGGAGTTTTGGGAACTGGAGTGTTCATTGGACATAACAGGCATCAATGAATTTTAGTGGATTTTCCAAGTCACAAATCAGCCTTGTTGAGGTTTACATATTCAAACTGCTCAAACACAAGTAAAAATACCCCCAATGTGCCATATTGTCCTTAACATCCATAGAGTTCAAGTGTGGTTGCTTACCTGCGTTTCCTTTTCCTTTAGTTTGATGCTACAAGCTGCAAAAATATACAAAGTAGGATTTCAGCTGATGATGACAAAGCTAACACCTGGAAGAAGCCAAGGGCCTTCCAGAGGTCAAGCTGAGGCTCAAGGAGCCATGGTAATATTTGGCTTTTGATTATCAGCTTTTTCCTGCTATGAGTTTCTTGTGTGCTATTGTAGCTTTTCAATCATTTATTGGGCACCATTTCCCCTCTACTAAAGGAATATTTAGATAACCTCGTGCACTGACAGCTATGCACAGCCAGAACCCCAGTTCAGGTCTCTCTGTAATTTTTATCACTGGCAGCATCTGGCCAGGTCCATCCCCAGATAGAGGAAAGTACCATATCAAAGATACCTCTGTACTCTCTAGGAACAGACTTAAGCATCCAGACTACCCATTTGAGAAGGCCTGGCAGATGTGCCAATTAAGCTTAACTTCCTCCTTTCTCAAACCTTATCTCTAATTCCAGATCACCTTTAACAATCACCAGAGGAATCACTGGTTGCCTAGCAACCAAGCAGTTTCCCCCACCTTGCAGACAAAAATGGCAGAGAGCTTGGACAGATAGGAGCCACAGGAAAAAAGAAGACAGTTTTATTTTCTCTCATTGACCTAGCAACTTATAGATTCTTAACATCTTCTACCAATCATGTTTAAGATTATAATTGAGCATATTAAATCTCTCTTCTTAGACGTTACCTGAATTTAGCTCTTAGTTAATTCATTTCCCCATTAGTCACTTTTCTTTTGGGTTGCAAATTATTATTAACAATTACTGCCCTTCTATGCGATTCTTATCACCCCTCTATTTGACCCTGGAAGCCTGGCTTTGCACTGCCAAGGGATGACTGCTTGTAAGTGTATATATACTGGGACTCCCAGGGCACAGGAGGACCAAGGAGAAGATTTGGAAGAATAAAAGACTGGACTAAGAGCTCTGTGTGCTGAGATTCTATTTTCAAAAATAACCCTTGCCATTCATAGTTCTCTCTCCTGAGCCCCTGGGGTATATAATATTAAGACTGGTCCCTCTAATATTATACAAGAAATTTTATGACATCCCACTCCCCAGCACACATTAACTGCACAAAATCCCTCACTGAGGAGTGGGGCTTATGAGTTCCTCACTGTGTATGAAGGTGTCCTGGACACCCTTTCACAGAAATCATCTACAACCTCTGCCTCCCTCTTCCAAAGTAGTCCCTGAGCCTTGGAGGGTGTGATTCAGACATCCTGTTGAGGTCTGAGCAATTCATAGTTATGCATTCTCTAAAGTTTGGCCAGGTGTGAGTCTACGCATTCACCACAGCCCACTTCATAAATAAATTTTTTCTGATGAGGGATGATAGTTGCCCTAATGGACAGGTACAAGTCTGAGTATTTAGAAGGCAGCTTGATGCCATGTCGTTTTAACAAAACAACAATGGAGCCTATTGTGTGGAATCAACACATCAGCCATTAACTCAGAGTCACAATACTGCATCAGGGCTGCATTAAGGAAAGAAATAAAAGCACTTCCACTTGGAGTCCTTCAACCAAGAGCGAGTCCAGGTTTGGATTTTCTACTTCATGCTCCCTGTCTTCTCCCATCTGTCTGGTGCATGACTCTGAGTCTGTGCCTGTGTGAAGAAATCTGTCTGTCCCTGTCTCTTTTTTTATCTGAGTCTGTGCCTGCACTATGTCTGTCTGTGTCTGTCTGTCCCTGTGGTTGTCCCTGTGTGTGAATGTGAGTGTCTGTTCCTTTTGTTATGCTCTCTTTTATTGAATTTTATTGACCAGAAGAATCACATTGGGAAGGAGTGGGATTCTTTACAGAAATCATTCATGGAATCTTACAAGGGATTAAGCCAATATCTTCAACTGACCCCAACTCACACAGACAACAAGCAGTCTTTTAAACTCCAATGTTTCCCCAGCAATGCTACTGTGTTCAACAGTTTTGGTGGATATTCATTGAAGAAGAGTGTTTTCAACCTCTATGTTTGCTATATTCTGCAAATGACACACATGAATTGTTCTGGATCAGGGCATAGAAGAGAACATAATAAGATTGCAGTTAAGTATTAGTTTAGGTTGTAAAAGTTGATTATGTGGGAAGTCCAAGGAAAGTAATGGTGATTGTAACATTGTTCTCTTAAAAGTGGGTTTAACCATCAGTGTGAGTACACAGTAGGACTCACAGTCACTGGGAGGTGTGGGTGAAGAAGCATCTGGTTTACTGCCATTCTGGAGCCCCCAGGCATCTGTTTCTTGAGGGAGCAGAGGAGGAAAGTTGCTAGGAAAAAATAGATTATTATGTGTCCTGTGGCTGCCAGAAAAAAATGCTGGTTGTGCTGACAATGTTGAATGCACAAGGCAGAAGAACAGATACACCCTTCATTTGGACATCTTGGGAAACTGGAGGGTGGAGGGTCCCAGCTGCTGAACAGACCATGTATCCTGCATAGGTGGCTGCTTGAGCCTGCAGAGATGGTACCAGCTTTGTTGTCCTAGGAGCCTGGCAATCAAAGGGGTCCGAGGATCACAGTGTAGGATTTTGTCCACCTGGTCTCAAGAGACTTAAGTGCTAGGAGTTTGAGGAGGATTTGTTCCCCCAGGGAGAGTATGGAATGCTAGGGGCAGTTAGGTCTATTGGTGAGGGGGCAAGGATATAGCTATCAGCATGTGAATGGAGAAGGGACCTTAGAAGGGAAAGGTAGGGGAGGTACCCAGCCAGTGAAGGAGTTTGGGCTGGGAAGTTGGTGATTAAGGAGGAAGGACCTTCCATAAAAGGAGCTCAGAAGGGCTTAGGCCTGTAGGAGAGCATGGGGTGGCTCAGAGGAAGGTAAAGGCAATGAGGAGATGCCCTTGGCAAGGCCAAGATAACCTGAGTCCAATGGGGAGCTTGGTGAGGGGTTATTTGATGAATCCATTGGCCCCCTCCACATTTCCTGAGGATTGTGGATAATAGGGGATGTGGAGCTTCCAGGAAATGTTGATAGCTTACAACATGAGCTCCATGACCCTGGAAGGGAAGGCTGGCCCATTGTCCATTTGTATGGTCTTGGCAGGCCAAATCAAGGGATGATGTGTTCCAGGAGTACTTGAGCCACCCCATCTGCTGTTTCCCTGGATGTGGAGAAGGCTTCTATCCATCCTGTGAAGGTGTCAACAAGGGTTAGGAGATAATGGAGTTTGGCTGAAATCAAGCTGCCAGTTGTCACTTCATTGGTGTCCTCCAAGTTGCTGTAGACAATGATGTATCTGGAAGACCCCTGCATATTGGCCTTGCCACAAGTCTGGCAGGAGGAATGAACCTGTGAAATAGAAGCTTAAAGATGGGTGAGATCAAAGAGGGGCTCTAAGAAAGGGAACAAAGTTTTGGAGCCTACATATAAAGTCTGGGGAATGTCTGAAATGATGGACAGTACCTGGTTCTGAGGGAGGATGAGGCAGATATTGAAGTAAAACCATCCATCCTTTGTCTGCATGGCCTCATTTTTCAGGGGTTTGTCAGTCTCCTCTGGTTGTGATCTGGAGGGCCTCCAATAGCTTGGCTATAAGGGGACCATTAACTATGAGAATGCCCTTGGTAGTGAGAAAGTCCCTTTCCCTCCAAAGGACAGATGGGTATTGGCTATTAAAAAGGCATATTTAGAGTCAGTATATATGTTAGCCCATTGACTCTTGGCTTCTTGGAGTGCTCTATTGAAGGTCATTAATTTGGGCTTTTGGGAAGAGGTCCCCATTGGCAGGTGGGTCACTTAACTGTTGTAGTGGAAGTGGTCACTGCATATGCTGACTGGTGGTTTCCTGATCTGTCTATAAGAAATATTCCATCAATAAAGATGGTAAGTTGGGTGTTTGCAAGGGGTGTATGTAAGAGACCAGGCCGGGGTAAACATAAGGCCTCCAGAGCCTCCGGGCAGGAGTGAGAGGAAGTACCAGAGGAAGAAGCAACAGAAAGGAGGATTGCAGGGTTTAGGGCAAGGATGAAGGTCAAGATAATTTGGGGGTTTTCTAGAAATAGTAAGTGAAAGACTTGAACCTGTGATTGCCCAAGGAGGATGAGAGAGGAATGACTCATAACGTCTGAGAGGCAGTTGGTGGAGTATATCATGATTGACTGGAACAGGGTGTGGAAAATGACAAATTTCAGAAAATGTGTCAAAACCTGGTCAATTTCAAGTTTTACAGAAAATGGGAATGTAGCAAGAATATTTCCTGTGTTCTGCCCAGTCTTGCAGCCCCTAGGTCCTAAGTAAACACACGGAGGCTTATATTAATTACAAACCAAATGGCCTATGGCTCAGGCTTCTTGCTAGCTAACTCTTACAACTTAACTCAACCCATTCAAATTAAGCTGTTTGCCATGTGTCTTTGTGGCATTACCTGTGTTCCATTACATCTTGCTCCCCTGGCAGTGCTCATCATCCCTCCAACTCCACCTTTCTTCTTTTTGTTTCTTTGCTTGGATTCCCTACCTGGCTCAATTCTGCTTTGCCATAGGGCATAGTGGATTCTTTATTCACCAATGGTAGCAACACGTATTCACGGCATACAGAAAGACCATCCCACAGCCCTTTCCCTTTTCTATCTAATCAAAAGGAAACTTTTTTTCATTTTATCATAGTAAAATTACATATAACAAAACAGTTATCAAGCAAGAATTACAGTTACAATATCTGAATCTATTTGTATTTGGCAAAATTAAAGAAAATATTCTATCATTTATCCTATATCTGTGAGTGTAAAGTTTCATATCTAATTTACCTTTTATCCTAAACAAGGAAAACTGTTATTATAACTATCTAGTCTTCAACTCCATCAAAAACCTGAGAAGGATATAATATTATCTGAGTAAATGGGAAGTGCATTGTAAGCAACTTCCAAAATTCTAGAAATAACAGAGACATCTGGCTGTCTGGACAGTCACCCAAAGTTCCTCTGTATCATTGGGGAATGTATCTCAGCCCACAGGCCTGAGTCTCTGGCATACTTTTCAGTGAAGCAGGAAATTTCAAGGACTGTTCTGCCTAATTGCAAAGTTCATCAGTCACTTTCCTGTGTTCTGCAGAATGTCTCACAGTTTCTTCTGCAAAGCATGAACCTGGAGGATCATCCGTCCTTGTTTTGGCAAAGTTCAGTGGTCATTTTCCTATGGGTCCTGCATGTGTAGTTTATACAACATACTCTCAAGCAGTTCAGGCAAGAGCAGTTTCTTGCCCCAATCTTTTCTATATTATAAGCAAACTCCATAATGAGTTTCTTAACAATGCCCATCATCCTCTTTGAAGTAACTGATGCTGCCAAGAACAGACATGTCTCACTGTCCAGAAAAGTCTAAGCTCTTAAAACATTTTAAATGCCATATTCTGGAAATCTTTGAAGTGTTTGAAGATTACGTATGTGACTGAAATATGTTTGCATATCTAGCAAACCTAATTAACATGAATATGTTTGATTATTATAAATGACTATTAATTTATATTTCTTAACTATACATTATATTTTTAAATGAACTGTAAAAACATAATACCTTAAATAAGAGTAAAAATATACATGTAATATAACAAAATTAACATTAAATTTGCATCAATAATCCAAAATTCATACTAATGTAAAATATCTAAGATTAGTTGTTGGTTTTTGGATTAAAGTAGATTCAATAATCTACTCTTTTTTTTATTTTATTTTACAATACCATTCAGTTCTACATATCAGCCACGGGTTCCCCTATTCTCCCCCCTCCCACACCCTCCCCTTACCCCCAGCCTACCCTCCATTCCCACCTCCTCCAGGACAAGTCCTCCCCCAAGGACTGCAATCAACCTGGTAGACTCAGTCCAGGCAGGTCCAGTCCCTTCCTCCCAGACTGAGCCAAGTGTCCCTGCATAAGCTCCAGGTTTCAAACAGCCAATTCATGCAATGAGCACAGGACTTGGTCCCACTGCCTAGTTGCATCCAAAAAAAATCAAGCCAATCAACTGTCTCACCTATTCAGAGGGCCTGATCCAGCTGGGGGCCCCTCAGCGTTTGGTTCATAGTTCATGTGTTTCCATTCATTTGGCTATTTTTTTTCAATAATTGAGTAAAACTGAAATTTATTATATGCCACAGTCGTCCTAGGGACCTCCATGCTATATATATATAGCCTTTATGGTTCTATGGGTTGTGGTCTGATTGTTCTTTATTTTATATCTAGAATCCACTTATGAGTGAGTACATATCATGACTGTCTTTCTGGGTTTGGTTTACCTCACTCAGGATGATTTTTTCTAGTTCCATCCATTTGCCTGCAAATTTCATGCTTTCATTGTTTTTCTCTGCTGAGTAGTACTCCATTGTGTATATGTACCACATTTTTTCCATCCATTCTTCTGTTGATGGGCATCTAGGTTGTTTCCAGGTTCTGGCTATTACAAATAGTGCTACTATGAACATAGCTGAGCATGTATCTTTATGGTATGAATCAGCATTCCTTGGGTATATGCCCAAGAGTGGGATGGCTGGGTCTTGAGGTAGTTCGATTCCTAATTTTCTGAGAAACCGCCATACTGATTTCCACAGTGGTTGTACAAGTTTACATTCCCACCAACAGTGGAGGAGTGTTCCCTTTGCTCCACATCCTTTCCAACATTGGCTGTCATTGGTGTTTTTGATCGTAGCCATTCTGACAGGTGTAAGGTGGTATCTCAGAGTCGTTTTGATTTGCATTTCTCTGATGATTAAGGATGTTGAGCATTTCTTTAAATGTCTTTCAGCCATTTGTAGTTCTTGTTTTGTGAACTCTCTGTTTAGCTCTTTAGCCCATTTTTTAATTGGACTGTTCAGTATTTTGATGTATAGTTTCTTGAGTTCTTTATATACTGTGGAGATCAATCCTCTGTAAGATGTGGGGTTGGTGAAGATCTTTTCCCATTCTGTTGGCTGTCTTTTTGTCTTATTGACTGTGTCTTTTGCCCTGCAAAAGCTTCTCAATTTCGAGAGGTCCCATTTATTAATTGTTGTGCTCAGGGTCTGTGCTGTTGGTGTTTTATTTAGGAAAAGGTCTCCGGTGCCAATGCGTTCAAGAGTGCCTCCTACTTTCTTTTCTATTAAGTTTAGTGTAACTGGATTTATGTTCAGGTCTTTGATCCACTTGGACTTGAGTTTTGTGCATGGTGACAGATATGGATCTATTGTAATCTTTTACATATTGACATCCAGTTATGCCAGCACCATTTGTTGAAGATACTTTCTTTTTTCCATTGTATAGTTTTGGCTCCTTTGTCAAAAACCAGGTGTTCATATGTGCATGGATTAATGTCAGGGTCTTCAATTCGACTCCATTGGTCCGTATGTCAATTTTTATACCAGTACCAAGCTGTTTTTATTACTATAGCTCTATAGTAGAGTTTGAGGTCAGGGATGGTGATGCCTCCAAAGGTTGCTTTATCATATAGGATTCTTTAAGCTATCCTGGGTCTTTTGTTTTTCCATATGAAGTTGAGTATTGTTCTTTGCAAGTCTGTGAAGAATTGTGTTGGGATTTTGATGGGGATTGCATTGAATCTGTAGATTGCTTTTGGTAAGATTGCCATTTTTACTATGTTAATCCTACCTATCCATGAGCATGGGAGATCCTTCCATTTTCTGATATCTTCTTCAATTTCTTTCTTTATAGATTTAAAGTTCTTATCAAAAAGGTCCTTCACTTGTTTAGTTAGTGTTATCCCAAGGTATTTTATATTATTTGTGGCTATTGTAAAGGGTGATGTTTCTCTGACTTCTTTCTCAGCCCTTTTATCATTTGTGTATAGGAGGGCTACTGATTTTTTGAGTTGATCTTGTATCCTGCCACTTCACTGAAGGAGTTTATCAGCTGTAGAAGTTCCCTGGTAGAGTTTTTGGGGTCACTTATGTATACTATCATATCATCTGCAAATAGTGAAAGTTTGACTTCTTCCTTGCCAATTTGTATCCCTTTGATCTCCTTTTGTTGTCTTATTGCTCTAACTAGAACTTCTAGTACTATATTGAATAAATATGGGGAGAGTGGACAGCCTTGTCTTGTTCCTGAATTTAGTGGTATGGCTTTGAGTTTCTCTCCATTTAATTTGATGTTTGCTGTTGGCTTGCTATAAATTGCTTTTATTATGTTTAGAAATGTTCCTTGTATTCCTGATCTTTCTAAGACCTTTATCATGAAGGGGTGTTGGATTTTGTCAAAGACTTTTTCAGCATCTAATGAGATGATCATTTGTTTTTTTTTTCTTTCAGTTTGTTTAAATGGCGTATTACATTGACTGATTTTTGCATGTTGAACCATCCTTGCATCCCTGGGATGAATCCTACTTGGTCGTGATGGATGATTGTTTTGATGTATTCTTGGATTCGGTTTGCCAATATTTTGATGAGTATTTTTGCATCAATGTTCATGAGGGAGATTGGTCTGTAGTTCTCTTTCTTTGTTGCGTCTTTGTGTGGTTTGGGTATCAGGGTAATTGTAGCCTCATAAAAAGAGTTTGGTAGTGTTCCTTCTGTTTCTATTGTGTGGAACACTTTGAAGAGGATTGGTATTAGTTCTTCTTTGAAAGTCTGGTAGAATTCTGCACTGAAACCATCTGGTCCTGGGCTTTTTTTGGTTGGGAGACTTTTGATGACTGTTTCTATTTCTTTAGGGGTTATTGGTCTATTTAAATGTTTTATCTGGTCTTGATTTAATTTTGGTATGTGTTATTTATCCAGAAAATTGTCCATTTCTTCCTGGTTTTCCATTTTTGTGGAGTATAGGTTTTTGAAGTATGATCTGATGATTCTCTGGATTTCCTCGTTGTCTGTTGTTATGTCTCCCTTTTCATTTCTGATTTTGTGAATTTGGGTGCTCTCTCTTTGCCTTTTGGTTGATTTGGCTAGGTGTTTGTCTATTTTGTTGATTTTTTTCAAAGAACCAACTCTTTGTTTCATTGATTTTTTTGTATTGTTCTCTTGTTTTCTATTTAGTTGATTTCAGCCCTCAATTTGATTATTTCTTGGCGTCTATTTTTCCTGGGTGAGTTTGTTTCTTTTTGTTCTAGAGCTTTCAGTTGTGCTGTTAATTCATTGGTATGGGATTGCTCCATCTTCTTTATGTGTGCATTTAGAGCTATGAATTTTCCTCTTAGCACTGCTTTCATAGTGTCCCATAAGTTTGGGTATGTTGTACTTTCATTTTCATTGAATTCTAGGAACTCTTTAATTTCTTTCTTTATTTCTTCCTTGAGCCATTGATGTTTCAGGTGGGCATTATTCAGTTTCCATGAGTTTGTGGGTTTTCTATAATTTTTGTTGTTGTTGAGGTCTAACTTTAAGGCATGGTGGTCTGATAAGATACAGGAGGTTATTCCAATTTTTTTGTATCTGTTGAGGTTTGTTTTGTGTCCAAGCATGTGGTCAATTTTTGAGAAGGTTCCATGGGGTGCTGAGAAGAAGGTATATTCTTTTGTGTTAGGATGGAATGTTCTGTAGATATCTATTAGGTCCATTTGAGTCATAACATCTGCTAGGTCCTTTATTTCTTTGTTAAGTTTCAGTCTGGTAGACATCTTTTGGTGAGAGTGGTGTGTTAAAATCTCCCACTACTAATGTGTGGGGTTTGATGTGCATTTTAAACTTTAGTAGTGTTTCTTTTATGAATGTGGGTGCTTTTGTATTTGGAGCATAAATGTTTAGAATCGAGACTTTATCTTGGTGGATTTTTCCCGTGATAAATATGTAATGTTCATCCTGATCTCTTTTGATTGATTTTAGTTTGAAGTCTATTTTATTAGATATTAGGATAGCTACACCAGCTTGTTTCTTAGGTCCATTTGCTTGGAAAGCCTTTTCCCAGCCCTTTACTCAGAGGTAGTGTCTGTCTTTGAAGTTAAGGTGTGTTTCTTGTATGCAGCAGATGGATGGGTCCTGTTTTCTTATCCATTCTGTTAGCCTGTGTCTTTTTATAGGTGAGTTGAGACCGTTCATATTGATGGATATTAATGACCAGTGATTGTTAATTCCTGTTATTTTTTGTGGTTGGGTTGTGTTGTCCTTCTGTGGTGTATGTTGGTGTGGGATTATCTATTGCTTGATTTTTCATGGATGTGTTTAGCTTCTTTGGGTTGGATTTTCCCTTCTAGTGCTTTCTGTAGGGCTGGGTTTGTGGACAGGTATTGATTAAATCTGGTTTTATCCTGGAATATTTTGTTTACTCCGCTTATGGTGATTGAGAGTTTTGCTGGGTATAATAGTCTGGGTTGGCATCCGTGGTCTCTTAGTGTCTGCATGAGATTTGTCCATGATCTTCTAGCTTTCATAGTCTCTATTGAGTAGTCTGGTGTTATTCTGATGGGTTTGCCTTTATATGTTACTTGGTCTTTTTCCTTTGCGGCTCTTAATATTTTTTCTTTGATTATTATATGGCGAGGGGACTTTTTTTTTGGATCCAGCCTATTCGGTCTTCTGTAAGCTTCTTGTATCTTTATAGGTATTTCTTTCTTTAGGTTAGGAAAGTTCTCTTCTATGATTTTGTTGAATATATTTTCTGTGCCTTTGAGCTGGTATTCTTCTCCTTCTTCTATCCCTATTATTCTTAGGTTTGGTCTTTTCATGGTGTCCCAAATTTCCTGGACGTTTTGTATTATGACTTTTTTTGTCTTTAGTGTTTTCTTTGACTGACGAATCTATTTTCTCTATTTTGTCTTCAGTGTCAGAGATTCTCTGTTCCATCTCTTGCAATCGGCTGGTTATGCTTGTTTCTGTAGTTCCTGTTCATTTAGTCAGGATTTCTATTTCCAGCATTCCCTCAGCATGTGTTTTCTTTATTGTCTCAAATTCATTTTTCAGATCTTGGAATGTTTCTTTCATCTGTTTAATTGCTTTTTCTTGGCTTTCTTTTATTTCTTCCCATTTTTTGTTCGTTTTTTCTTCCATTTCTTTAAGGGGGTTTTTTATTTCCTCTTTAATGGAGTTTTTCATTTCCTCTTTAAGGGAAGTTTTTATTTCCTCTTTAAGGGAGTTTTTCATTTCCTCTTTAAGGAAAGTTTTTATTTCCTCTTTGAGGGAATGTTTTATTTCTTCTTTAAGAGCCTCTATCATCTTCTTAAAGTCATTTTTAGGATTGATTTCTTCTGTTTCTTCTGTCTTGGTATGTTCAGGCCTTGCAGGTGTAGAATCACTAAGTTCTGAAGTTGCCATATAGGTCTTTATATTGTTGCCTGTATTTTTGCACTGGCATCTACTCATCTCTTCCTCTGTGTGGTGCAGGTGGTGTCTGTGTCTGAGAGTACCTTTCTTGTTCTAATTTTTAGTCTTGGTTTAGTAGAAGTTCTTGGTTAAATTGGTGCTATTGGGCTTTTTCTTCAGGGGCAGGTGATCTCAATCGGTGAAGTATATACTTATGATTCTGGTGATCTGGTTTGGTGGCTGGGCAGCGTGTTCTTCTGTGTTCCCAGGTCACGATTTGTTCATTTGTCAACTCCTCAGCTGATATTGTTTCTTCAGACTTCAGACTGTAGGCATCTGAATCCTCTCCCAGATGGGTTTCAGCTGATCGGGGTAGTCTCACCAATACCTCCAAGTTGTTGGGTTTTGCAGGATCAGCAGCTGGGCCCTGGGTTGTCCTCAGATGGAGTGTTCAGATTCGTTCTGGTTTCGTCCCACGGAGATCGCTTCCTCCCCGGGTGTTGGGGTTAGAGGCGTCCCTGTTCCATGCTGCATCTGCTTGTCTCCATTGCTGGGCCTGTCTACCTCTGCGGTCCACAGCCAGACCTGTATGTCCCTGTCAGCTGCCACTGGGTCTGTCTGCCTCTGCGGGCCGCCGCTGGGCCTATATGTCTCTGCCAGCTGCCGCCGTGGGCCTACCTACCTCTGCTTGTCACTGCCACTGGGACTGTCTACCTCTGCAGGCTGCCGCTGGGCCTGAATGTCCCTGTTGGCCGCCGCCGCCGCCGGGCCCATCTACCTCTGCAGGCCGCAGCCCAGGGCCTACCTGCGTCTGCTTGTTTCCACCTCCAGGCCCACCTACCTCTGCGGGTGCTGCTGGCACCGTCTACCTCTGTGGGCCGCCGCTGGGCCTGTATGTCTCTGCTGGCTGCCACCGGGCCTGAATGTCCCTGTCAGCCACCACCGCCGCCGCTGCCGCCGCCGGGCCATCTCAATAATCTACTCTTTTATCTTATCATTTCTATATCCTATTCTCTCATCTTGTTTTAGAAAGAAATCTCTCAATTTAACTCCTTTGTTTAGCCTTTTTTTAACTATGACCAATAACAGTTTGTAACCAACTACCTTTAAATGAAAACAAATATTCACAATTTTGTAATATTTGGGGATTGTTTTGTAATTTGGGCATAGTTTTCTATACTACTTCCTGCTGATTGAGGCCATTGGTAACCTTATGTGGATCCTGAGAAAATTTAGAATTATGGTCAAGTCCTAGTGGAGTGGTATGTGAGGCTTCATCATCTCAGCCAGTTGCCTTGAAGCTGTTCTAGATATTGAATCATCTGAAGACCTCTCAAGGGGTCTTCCCCGATGGAGCCATATTGACTTGTAAGGAATTCACAGCTCCTCATCTTCTGTGGAAACAAAAGCAGAACCTCTTTTCCAAAGCAACATATCCTTAGACCCAAACTTTTAAGTCAAGATACCTTTAAAATACACATATTGGTTTAATTTTGTAACCCCAACAATTAAATGACTCTGCAGAAAAAAAAAATCCCAAAGAAAATGCAATATTATACAGTATGCAGACTCTCTGTATAATTTCCATCTTTACATGGCTTTTTTTTTTAAAAAAAAAAATTCTTTTTAAAGGACTTTTTTACCTTTTTTACCCAAGCCTACCTATATTTTTAAACACACTGTTACCCACTTAGAGGATTTTCCCATCTGAATCTGTTTTATTTTGTACCTTTAAGTCTTTCCTGACTGGAAGAGTTTTTAAATCACTAAGCTGCACATCTTTGACTGCTGGTTCTGCCCCATTCAGCTTTTCAACAAGGCACGACAATGAGTTAAGCTTACCTCCCCAATTCTGGGAAGCAGTAGGTGTAGAGCTGTGTCCTTAAGTCTGCAGCTGTGCTCTCAAGCCCACAAGGAGAGGCTAGGAGAATCCTCTCTGTATCACAGCCTGTGGGAGAGACTGTGGAAATCCACCATGCTGCTTAGCCTATGGCAGCTGGAGGACAGGTCCATCTCTGAGCTGCTGATGGCAAGAGATTGTAAGACTCGGAAGCCCAATGTGGCTTTGCTTCTGTGTGTTCAAAATCTACTTTAAACTTTCTCAGGTCTGTGTGGATCCACACCAGACAGTGGATGCCATTTGTAAACAGATAAATCTTTCCTGCCCATCAATAACCAAATAACCAGTCAGAGGCTTATATTAATTACAAATCAAATGGCCTATGGCTCAGGCTTCTTGCTAGCTAACTCTTACAACTTAACTCAACCCATTCAAATTAAGCTGTTTACCATGTATCTTTGTGGCATTACCTGTCTTCTATTACATCTTGCTACCCTGGCAGTGCTCATCATCCCTCTGACTCCACCTTTCTTCTCCTTGTCTTTCTGCTTGGATTCCCCATCTGGCTCTATGCTGCCTTGCCATAAGGCATGGCAGCTTCTTTGTTAACCAATGGTAGCAACACATATTCACAGCATACAGAAAGACCATCTCACAGCACTAGAATGAGCTTATTTTGACCTTGCTACAAGATGGCTTTAAATCTTAAAATGAAGTCAGGTTGGCCCATCACTTAACCACAGAAGAAGAGTCTATAACCCCTTTTTGTATCCTTTTTGAGTCTAAAGCCAAATCCTCATGGCTAAAGCTTCCAAGTTCATCTGCTTGTTGGGGCTGAAATATTGCCTTTTCCTTGAATTCAATTTGCATAAGCTTTCTCTTGTTTAGGTCTAGGGAAGCCCTCAGTCCTTTTCCTTCCACAGGTTTCAGGATTAGCTGTATAACATCTTGCCCTGAGGTCACCACTCCCTTTATTCCATTTAACACTGTGCTTTACTTTTAACTTTTAATCTCCATGAGCACAAGACTTGGCCCCAACATTACATTTTCTGGTACTTCTTTTCTCCTCAGATGGTACATTTTGGATTTTTCCTCATCCTGTTTGCCATTTTTTAATTGTGGATCTACATTAGAATAATAGCTAATAACCATATGATCTGGAAAGTTCCCTTTCTGTCTGTCTTTTTCTCCAAACTCCACCCCTCCAGGGAGTCTCCAACAAAGAAAAGGTGCCCAAAAAGCCCAGTTCTGCTTTCTTGGTGACTACTGCAACTTCCTCCCTTGCTGCTGCCAGCTGCCCAAGTCCCTGCCATACTTGGGTACAAATTCCATTTGTGGCAGACATGTCATCACCCCTTGCCTACAACCTATAAAGTTTCCCTGCTTTTGTGTGTAGGTGTGGCTCCTCTGGTCTCAATCTCTGGGACTGGAGAACTTGCCCAGAAGTTGCTTTGCTCAAAAAAACACGTTATACTTTTTCAATTTGGCTTGATCTGAATTTCTATGTTGGCAGAGAAACCAATTATGGGGAGGGGGCAGAAAATTTTTACTTAGAACAAGGGCAAAAAAGCAGCCACGTTCTTTGGCAAAGTATCCCAAGACTGGTCTCTAACATAGCCGATTATATTTTCTTCTGGAACTTTTGAGTTTGGGCACCACAGTCAAAATTGCTCCCAGCACTTCTGTCTTCCTTGCTCTTACTGGAATGGCCCATTAAGCCCCTTTAAAGAACTGAACTGCTTTTGTACTCTGAAATCCCAAAGTCTTTCATATTCTTCCAACAAGCAGCATTGAAAGATTTTGCACCCACAGATCTCCAGGGTAACCAGGAATTTTAAACACACAGGATTGTCCTCTCAAAAGACAGGATTGATTCCAGTTCTTCCATCCAGAAATCTGGGAATTGGAGGTGATTAACAGCCTAGGGATCTGTATTATGTAGATGTATCCAATCGTCTTTTTAAAATAAAAAACACAGAGCCAATGTAAAAGAGAGAAAGCCGAGAGGTCAGAGCTCAGAGATAAAATCTTACCTCCTGCAGTGCTCCTAACTTCCCCGAGAGAGAGCTTCTTCCTGTTTGTCTGTCTTTAAATACTCTTTCTGTCTGCCTTCTCATTGGTTGTAAACCCAACCACATGACTGCCTTGTCACTGCCTGTAAGTACCGCCCTCCAGGTCTTAAAGGCATATGTCTCCAATACTGGCTGTATCCCTGAACACACAGAAATCTACCTAGCTCTTCTAACCACCACGCTCTTGCTATGGCTCTAATAGCTCTGACCCCAGGGCAACTTTATTAACATAAAATTAAAATTACATTTCAGTACAAATAAAATATCACCATATTTCCCCTTTTCTATTTTAATAAAAAGAAAAAAGGCAAAAGGTTATAACTAACAAAAGAAAAACTATATACAAAAGTACAATAACTATATACAATATATACAAGTAACAAATACCTAAACGATGTCTAGTCCATTTGTATTTGACAAATCAGAGAAAATAATTCCCTTATCTATCCTATTTTAGTAAGTCCAAAATGTATCTAATTCACTTTCTATCCTAATTAATCTTCAACTATAACTAACTAATCTTCAACTCCCTCAGAGGCCCAAGAAGGAAATAATATTAGCTAACAAAAATAAAAACAAGAAGTGCACAAAAGCAACTTCCAAAAATTTTGTGAGTTGACAGAAACAGCCAGCTGCCTGGACAGTCACCTGAGGTTTCTCCACAGTGTTGGGGCATCATCTTCAGCCTATAGGCTTATTGTATCTGACAGTCTCATTTGTGGAGTAGGTTGTACACAAGGTCAACAGTTCAACCTCACATTGGGTGAGAGCAGTCCATGTACCAGAAACACCTGAATTCCACTAGTGTCATGTCATGATTCAGGATTTTAAATTCTGGAAATTGTTGACGATTTTTGAATTCAGCTGTCCATTCTTCTCGGCTGTGTATATATGGCTTCATCTCAGCATCCTCTTCTTCTCCACATCCCTCTATTAAATGCCAGTCTACTATTGAGAGGCGTGAGCTTTCAGTTGCTGTTCCATTGCACAACAGAAGCCATCGGCCCACTGCCTGTTCAGCTGTCTTCGAAGAAAAGGACACTGTACCTTTTCCAGATTGTGAAGGCCACTTCAGGGATGGTGCCATATTGTCCTGGCCTCAGAAGATGCCTTCTGATAAAGCCATAACCACACTTGTTTTGGCAGGAATCGGTAGTCCTTTGTTTCATGTTCTGTCTGTCCATTTTGTCCTGTTGATTTGAGGATACTTTTTGTTGTCCAGTGGCTAACTTTTGCCACAATGAAAGTTAACTCCATATGCAGTTTCTTCAATGCCCATATTTTCTCTGAAGTAGATTGGTACTGCCAGGAGCCGACATGTCTCAAAAAAGAAAAATTTCTAAGTTATTAAAACATTTTAAATGCCATATTCTGTAGATCTCTGAAGGGTTTGAAGATGACCTGTCTAAAATATATCTGCTCAATTTTTAAAACATATCTAATATGACTGTAATTTCTATTGTAATGTCTAACTACTATCTTTCATTTCTTTATGTCCTAATAGTTGGTAATAATGTAAAGTATTTAAAACTAGTAATTGTCTTTTTCTTTTCCTTTTCTTTTTTTTTTTAAACAAGAACCTTAAATCTAATCTCCTTTGCTTAGCCTTTTTCCTAACCCTTGACAACAACGTATAACCAACCCCCCTAAACAATGAAAATTATCCCAGACCCAAAACCCATTAAAAAGAACCAAAAAAACTACCCGCCCCACACCACCTCTTTGGGAATGTGGGCGTCGTATTCTTAAAATTGCTTCCTGCTGGGTATGGGCGAAGTTATCTTTATCCTGAAAGAAAAATTTTAGGTTAATTGTCAAATTCTAGGAAAGGTAACTATATCCTTCATTATTATCCAGTCTGTGTATAAAGCCAAAGTTCAGGGTTTATCTCAAGTCCTTATTCAAGTAGTCTTTGAGACTGGATCATCTCAGCTAGTCATCTCAAAATTGCTCTGAGCACCTTGTAGTTCAAAGCTGATCTGTAGATGATGTTTGTCAGCTTAGTGATATTATTATTGTCCACGTGGAATTGTTGTTGTTGTTGTTGTTGTTGTTGTTGTTGTTGTTGTGGGGCCCCATCTTCTTCCTGGAGACTTCAGTTGATGTTAGGCCTGGCCGTGATTTCCTGCAGAAAACTGATAAGAGACTCGAACACAAAGACATATATATGCAGCTAATTGAAGCCTTTTTTTTTCTAGAATTAGTAATCTATATGACCATTCATATCTTAACAAAGTTTAAAATGTATATGTATATATTAATCTTGTAAATTTTGATATAAAATTTATACTTTAAGAAAAGTTTAAAGAATCAGAATAGAATCAAAGAGTTGAGATTAGTAATAGAATAGTCCCTTAATTAATTTGGCTTCTGTCCTGTCCCATAGCAGAAAATGGCTCTTTCTGGCATGATACAGGGAGTTTGCATTTTCCTTTTAACAACATGCTTGAGTTTAAAGAAGGAGAGAGCCATTCTCCAACTCCAAAGTCAGCTTTAAATTTTAATTGAACTGGGACTATTAGAAGACCAATAGTGTTAAATCTTTAGAGAAAAGCAGAAACAAACATTTAGGAAAACATAAAATTTTTTTAGATTATATATACCCATACGCCATTTCACTTTGTTTCCTGGGATAGATGATTTGTCCCTTTTCTTCAGTTGTCTCATTTGTCTTGTGTTCTTCAGATTCCTTAACCTTCATCTTCCTAAAAGACAAAAACAAAAACCTTTCCCAAGACTAATTTTGGGGATGTTCCTTTTTGGCAAGTTATTATCTGATTAAATGAAAAGACATGTGTTACAGGTACAAGTTAGTTTAAATTAGATGTTCATGCTGGTTGATGAACTATCACCTCCTCTAAGAGGTTTCTCTTGTTCAAATCGAACCTTTATCAATTTTGATGGTATCCACAGCTTATCTTCTCCTGTAGAAACAAAAGCAAAACCTCGTCCCCAACGTAATACATACTCTGGTTTCCATTCTGAGGTCAGCACATCCTTAAAGTATATAGGCTGATTTAATTCTGTAGTTTTTTCTATTATCCAATGTCTCTCTGCAGCTGTTGTTCCTTTCTCATTGGCATTCAGAAAATTCAAAGTTAATAGAGCATTATGCAGTCTATTTCTGGGGGTTTTTGTTACTCCTTTCTGTTTATTTAGCATATCCTTTAGAGTTCTGTTTGATCTTTCTATAACTGCTTGACCTGTAGGATTATGTGGTATACCTGTAATATGCTTTATATTGTAATAAGCAAAAAACTGTTTCATTTTAACAGAGACATATGATGGAGCATTGTCAGTTTTGATTTGTGCAGGTATACCCATGATGGCCATAACTTCTAGCAAATGAGTGATTACCAAATCAGCTTTTTCAGAACTCAAAGCAGTTGCCCATTGAAATCCTGAATAAGTATCAATGGTGTGGTGTACATATTTCAGTTTTCCAAATTCTGCAAAGTGAAACACGTCCATCTGCCAGATTTCATTCCTCTGAGTACCCTTTGGGTTACATCCTGCTGGTAATGGCGTTTGATTATAGAAGGAACAAGTAGGACATTTCTTTACTATTTCTTTGGCTTGTTGCCAGGTTATGGAAAAATCCTTTTTTAAACCTTTACTATTGACATGATGTTTTTTATGAAATTCTGAGGCCTCCAGCACATTTCCTATCAATAATTTATCAATCTCATCATTGCCTTGTGCTAAAGGGCCTGGCAGACCAGTATGAGATCGGATGTGAGTTATATATAAAGGATGACTCCTTTTCCTGATTGTATCTTGTAATTGAATAAATAGTGAAGTTAATTCTGAAGCATCAGGGATAAATTCTGCAGTCTCAATATGTAATACCACTCTTTCAGCATACTGAGAGTCAGTTACTATGTTGAGAGGTTCTGAAAAATCCATTAATACCAGCATAATAGCATACAATTCTGATTTTTGCACTGAATTATAAGGACTTTGTACCACTTTACTTAAATTTTCTGATTTGTAACCTGCCTTTCCTTGTTTGTTGGCATCTGTATAAAATGTACGAACTCCAGATATGGGTTTTTGCCGTACAATTCGAGGCAAGATCCATTCAGCTCTCTTTATAAAATCAATTCTGTTGCTTTTGGGATATTTGCTGTTAATTTCTCCCAAAAAATTACTGCAAGCTCTTTGCCAAGGTTCACTTTCTGTCCATAATTTTTCAATGTCCTCCTTAGTTAAAGGTACGACAATTTCTGCTGGGTCTATTCCTGCTAATTGACGAAGTCTCAATTTTCCTTTCCAAATCAAGTCAGAGATTTTTTCCCCATAAGTTTTTAATTTTTTATTTGGTTTATTTGGTAAAAATATCCATTCCAATATAATATCTTCCCTCTGCATTAATATTCCAGAGGGGGAATGCCTAGAAGGTAAAATAACCAAAATGCAATCCAGCTTTGGATCAATACGATCCACATGCCCTTCATGTACTTTCTTTTCTACCAAGGCCAATTCTTTCTCAGCTTCAGGTGATAATTCTCTTGGACTATTTAAGTCCTTGTCACCTTCTAAGGTTTTGAACAAATTAGTCAGTTCATCATTTTTTACCCCAACAATAGTTCGTAGGTGACAAATATCTCCAAATAATCTTTGAAAGTCATTAAGAGTCTGTAGTCTATCTCTCCTAATTTGCACCTTCTGGGGTCTAATTTTTTGAAGCTCTATTTTATATCCTAAATAATTAATAGAATCTCCTCTTTGTATTTTTTCGTTTTTTTTTTTTTTTTTTTTTTTTTTTGGTTTTTCGAGACAGGGTTTCTCTATGTAGCTTTGAGCCTTTCCTGGAACTCACTCGGTAGCCCAGGCTGGCCTCGAACTCACAGAGATCCGCCTGGCTCTGCCTCCCAAGTGCTGGGATTAAAGGCGTGCGCCACCACCGCCCGGCTCCTCTTTGTATTTTTTCAGGAGCAATTTGTAATCCCCAGCAAGGCAAAATTTTCTTTACTTCTTCAAACATTCTTTCTAAAGTATCTGCATTTGAGTCAGCTAGTAAAATATCATCCATATAATGATAAATTATAGATTTAGGAAATTTTTTACGTATCACTTCCAATGGCTGTTGTACAAAATATTGGCACAGAGTTGGACTATTTAACATTCCCTGTGGGAGGACCCTCCATTGAAATCTTTTAACCGGTTGAGAATTATTATAAGTAGGCACTGTGAAAGCAAATCTTTCTTTGTCTTTTTCTTGTAAGGGTATTGAAAAGAAACAGTCTTTTAAATCAATAACTATGAGAGGCCATCCTTTTGGTAACAGAGTAGGCAAAGGAATTCCAGATTGTAGAGAGCCCATTGGCTGAATTACTTTGTTAATTGCTCTAAGGTCTGTTACCATTCTCCATTTACCAGATTTCTTTTTAATAACAAATACAGGAGAATTCCAAGGGCTGGTTGACTGTTCAATATGCTGAGCATTTAACTGTTCTTCTACCAGCTCTTCTAAAGCCTGGAGTTTCTCTGTTGTTAAAGGCCATTGCTGAACCCATACAGGCTTGTCTGTTAACCATTTTAAAGGTAGAGCTGTTGGTATTTTTGGAAGATTATCAGTTGTTGTGCCCTGTTCCTGTATAATATGGTTGGCTGGTGACCACTCAAAATAATGCCTTCTAATATTTCTCTCAGCAACATGTGCTAGTTTATGATTTGTTTCTGAGATTGGAGGGATTTTAATCTGAGTATTCCATTGTTGCAACAAATCTCGACCCCACAGGTTCATAGCTATGTTAGCCACATATGGTTTTAATTTTCCTCTTTGTCCTTCTGGACCTATACATTCCAGCCATCTTGCACTCTGTTTCACTCCAGATAATGTCCCAATTCCTAACAATTGAACGTTTACCTCCTGAAGAGGCCAAGCTGGATGCCAAAATTCTGGTGCAATTATGTTAATGTCCACACCTGTGTCTACCAGACCAGACAACAAAACACCATTTATTTTTATCGTTAATTTTGGTCTCTGTTCATTAATAGAAGTTTGCCAAAAAATTTTCTTTATGTTTTCTCCTGAATTTTCTATTCTCTCTGTTTCATCATCCTGACCAGCATGATTTATTCCAATAGTCATTTGGTTATTTAATCGCTCTCCAGAGCAGGCATTTCCTCTACAGCTGCAGGAAAGGTTTGAACTGGTTTTGCTATGGGGGCCTGCATGAGGCCCCTCCGGGAGTTTCCCGAAAACTGAGGCAAAGGATTACCCTGTCTGTCCTTTGTTGATCTACATTCGTTGGTCCAGTGTTTTCCCTTACCACACCTTCTGCATACTCCAGAAGGAAGGGGCATTCTGTTGCCATTGTTCCTTGAAGAAACATTGCTTCTAGGAATGACCTGTTTACAGTCCCTTTTAAAATGTCCTTGCTTTCCACACCCAAAACATCTAACACTCCTCAAACCTTTTGAAATTACTTCTCCTACCCACGTATCATCATGCTCATCAACCTCAACATTAATTGTTTCTCTAATCCAATCTTCCAAAGGTGCAGATCTTGCCCTTAACGGCCTGATTATTCTTTTGCATGCTGCATTCGCATTCTCAAATGCCAAAGCTTCAATTATTGCCTTACTAGCTTCTGATCCTGAGACCATTCTGTTTACTGCTGAAGCCAGTCTTTCTAAAAAATCTGTGAAAGATTCTTTTGGGCCTTGCATAACCTTTGTGAATGACTCAGGTTTTTTTCCTGGTTCCTCAACTCTGTCCCATGCATTCAAGGCTGCCATTCGACATAAAATTAGGGTTTGAACATCATATAAACATTGTGTTTGTATTGAAGCATATTGGCCTTCTCCAATAAGCTGATCCTGACAAACTTGTATTCCTTTATCCCTCCATTGGTTTTCTACGTTTCTAGCTTCCTCCTTAAACCACGTTAGAAATTGAAGTCTCTGGCTAGGTTCCAGAACAGCTTGTGCAAGGTCCCGCCAGTCCTGTGGTATAATCCTATTATATGTTGACCAAGAGTTTAACATTTGCTTTACATATGGGGAATGCATGCCATAAGATACTATTGCCTCCTTAAACCTTTTAAAATCCATCAGTTCAATTGGAGCCCAGATATTTTGTGTAGCCATTTGATCAGGCATCTGCTGTACGGTTACAGGATAGATTAAGGGTGACTGTGTGAAAACAGGCTTTCTTTCTGTAACCTTATGATCCAAACTTGAACCAACTTCACTGTTAAAATTAACAGGTTTTTCTAAAGCTGTTATCCTGGCACTTAAATGGACTATCTTTTTAAATAGTAAAATGAGAATAAGCATGGTGATAAACTGCATAATTCCCATAATACTAATCTTTTCATATAGTTGTTCCATTGTCAGACTGCCTAAAATTTCAAACAAAACCCATTCTTCCAATGTACACAGGAAACCCATTTTTTTTTTAAATGTGGAAAAAAATTGTCTTTTAAATAGTTTCCTTTATGACTTACCAAATCTGTGTAGAACAGTAGAAATCCCAGCGAATTTCAAAAGAGCCACCTAGTGTCCTAGGCGTGAATCCAGAGAGAGAGAGAGAGAAAGAGAGAGAGAGAGAGAGAGAGAGAGAGAGAGAGAGAGAGAGAGAGCAAAAGCGAAAGCGAAAGCGAAAGTGAAAGTGAAAGCGAAGGGGTAGCTGGCTAAAGCTTAAAGCCAGCCACTTGTTCCCTCTTGAGCGAGTCAAGGCTTGAATTTACAAGCAGGGGCCCTGTTTAGCAGGGCAGGCCTGAGTTGTTTGTAGCACTGGCTTTAAACAAGCAGCTCACAGTCCGGCCTGAGGCCAAGCAGACCTGGGCCGGGGCTAGGGAGCCGGCTGCTCCGGCTAGGGAGCCAGCCCCAAGCAGTTTTTAATGGATTCTTGTCACGTTGGGCGCCAGATGTAGATGTATCCAATCGTCTTTTTAAAATAAAAAACACAGAGCCAATGTAAAAGAGAGAAAGCCGAGAGGTCAGAGCTCAGAGATAAAATCTTACCTCCTGCAGTGCTCCTAACTTCCCCGAGAGAGAGCTTCTTCCTGTTTGTCTGTCTTTAAATACTCTTTCTGTCTGCCTTCTCATTGGTTGTAAACCCAACCACATGACTGCCTTGTCACTGCCTGTAAGTACCGCCCTCCAGGTCTTAAAGGCATATGTCTCCAATACTGGCTGTATCCCTGAACACACAGAAATCTACCTAGCTCTTCTAACCACCACGCTCTTGCTATGGCTCTAATAGCTCTGACCCCAGGGCAACTTTATTAACATAAAATTAAAATTACATTTCAGTACAAATAAAATATCACCATAGTATTATCTATTGGGCCAATCGGTATCAAGTGTCTACAACCAGGACCTGAGATACCGAATAGCTCAAATGACTTCTACATTATCTATATGACCAAGACCAGGCCAGATCCTTCCCTAGACCCTTAAGCTAATACAGGTAGCCTATCTCCAGACTGCATCTTCTTGGACAAAATCACATTTACTTTAAGTTGAGTTTCAATGTAGTTATGCCTTGTTGTGCACCAGGGATAGTATTACATGGGTAAACTTTTTTCCGCAAATTGTGCTGTTTAAATATGCAGGCAATAAACCACCTGGCATTAGACTCCCAAAGTTTGATCAAACCTGATTAAGTCAACCTGAGCCAAGTTTCCATTCTCATCTCTTTGCAGTTCTTTTCCCTGTCTGTCATGATGCTTTCAGGGTCACCTCACAGCATGGTCAGACTTAACATAGCAATACCCTCTCCTGTTACCAACTTCTGCTTTAGTTACTATTTTATTGCAATAAAGAGACACTATAACCAAGGCAATTCTTATAAAAGAAATCATTTAATTAGGAGATTGCTTAGAGTTTTAGAGGGTTAGTCCATGTTCATCATGGCAGAAAGCAGACAGACATGGCACTGGAACAGTACCTGATAGCTTTACATCCAGATCCACAGGCACTGGGGGTTGGGGAGGATGAGGGAGATAGATGCGGTGTGTGTGTGTGTGTGTGTGTGTGTGTGTGTGTGTGTGTGTGTGTGTATGTGTGTGTGTGTGTGTGTGTGTGTGTGTAAGAGAGAGGGGGGCAGAGACAGAGACAGAGAAAGAGAAAGAGGAAAGAGAAAGAGAGTGACAGAGAGGGACAGACAGACAGAGAGACATACCCTGGCATAGCATTTGAAGTCTCAAGGCCTACCAGCAATGACACACTTCTTCCAACGAGGTCATACCTATGTCAACAAGGCTATGCCTTCTAATCCTTCTTGAAGAGTTATACTTCCTGATGAGTAAGAATTTAAATACATGAGCCAATTGGGGCTATTCTCATTCAAACCATCACACCCTACAACTATGAGTGTAAGGGTAGTACAAATGTTGCCTTGTATGCTATTTAAGAAACAGAGCACACAGACTTGGGGAGAAGACAGGAAAGGTAGAAGCTTAATTTGGTAAGGGCTGGGAGTGGTTATGATGAAAATATATTAGATGGCATTCTCAAATAATATATTGTATTACAATTGAAACTCAGTGGAAATCTATAGAATAAAAAAATGACAGATTAGTACAATATATAAAAAAATAACATTATTAAGTAGAAGAGGAAGCTCATTTAGAGGAAAATTTAAAGGTGAGTCATGAGAGAACATAATCACAACTTAAATATTTTTTGATTACTTTTTCATATGAAATATTTTGCACATCCTCTTACTTTTCTTTGACCATCGCCACCTCCCTATCCATTCAATGTCATGTTTTTCTCTTTCTTTTTAAAACTTTAAAAGCCCTAAATCAAAAAGCCAGTAGTGAAAACAAACAAAAAAAATCAGATGAAAAATGACCAACACACACACAAAAAACCCTCAGAATTTATTTTTTGTTGACCAGCTACTCTTGGGCATAAGTCCTGCCCCGGAGTGTGCTTGACATACTCAGCAAACTCACCAGACAAGACTGATTTTCTTTTGCCAGCAGGTATCAATGGCAAATAGCTTCTTAGGCAGGGGTGGGACACCATGTTTACTTCCTTCTTTAAGTGCTGTGACCTCAACTGGGTTAAAATGGTGTATTCCCTATGTGTGCTGCCACAGTCTCTGTGAGTTCATCTGTGGTAGTTTGAATGAAAATGGTCCCATAGGCTCATGGGAAATGTCACTATTATCACTGGGGCTAGGAGTGGGCTTTGAGGTTTCCAAATGCTCAAGCTAGGTCCAGTGTCTCTCTCTTCCTGCTTCCTACCTATCTGGATATAGAACTCCCAGCTACCTCTTCAGCACCATGGCTGCCTACATGCCACCATACTTGCCCCCATGATCATAATCAGGTAAACCTCTGAATTATATTCCAGCCCCAATTCAATGTTTTGCTTTGGAAGAGTTGCTCTTGTCTTGATGTCTCTTACCAGTGATAGAAACCCTAGCTAAGACAGAAGTTGGTACCAGGGACTGGGATATTGTTGTGATAGGCTTGACCATGGTTTTGCCTGGAGGAATATGGAACACTCTGGGACTTGGGACTAGAAAAATTGATTAGACACCTTCAGCAGGGTTTAGTGGGTCACACTTGTAGGACCATATAAGACAGTGGTGCTGATGGTGGTTTGAACTCTGGGGGCCTGGTTTCAGAGGAGAAGAATATTTATATGTGAGCTTGAGATTGTTATTGTGATATTTTAGTGAAAAATGTGGCTGCTTTCTGCCTGTGTCCAAAACAATCTGCCTGAGACTAAATTGAGTAGTTTAGATTAACAGCTTTGGTAGAAGAGATTTTCAGACAGCCTTGTAGATGGATTTTCTTTGGGCCACCAACTCACAAAAAAAAAAAAAAAAACAGCATGAAGACTTATTAATTATGAAATCTTGGCCTATAGCTTAATTTAACCCATTCTATTCATCTATGTGTTGCCACATGACTCGTGGCTTTTACCTCTCCTCCTGCATGTCTTGCTCTTTCTCTGCATCTTGCTGGTAACCCTGCCTTTCTTCTTCCCTGAGCTCTCTTGGTCCCTGCTATACCTCCTCCCTAGCTATTAACTGTTTAACTTTTTATTAAACCAATTACAGTGACACATCTTCACTCAGGGTAAAGAAATATTCCACAGCGCAGCCTAGTATTGACTGTTGTTGAATTATTAGTGGCCTGTGGGATGACTCCTCCCTAAAAGACTTGAGGGCCAGCCGGCCCAAACAAGTAAAAAAGATACTTTCTGAGAGACAACTTGGGTCTGCCTAATGGCCTTAGCAACTTCAGCTGAGATATGATCTGGAGATAACCTGGACCAATGAGAGGCAGCCATGTCACACCAGCAGATGCATATTCATCAGACCACCAGGGTGGGATGGAGGGTACATAAGGCTTGCCTCTTCCTGAATAAACTGAGCTTGTTGTTTCTACCTTCTCCCAGAGTCTGAGTAGTTTGACTCTGCACCTACTTGCCCCCCTCCTCCAAAGGGAACAACAGCACAGGACCCTTCCACAGAGGCCATGCTTATGTAGATCTATATTGAAAAGGAGCCAACTGAGCAAGGAAAAATACAAAATGTTTGAGTAGAAAAGGAAAACCAGGAAGAGTAAACACATTAAATAAAAGACAGATGCTAAGTGGAATAAAGGGAGTGGTGACTTCAAAGTAAGACCTTACCTAGCTAAACTACAACTTGTGAAAAGGACTTAAAGAAAAGTGAAAAGGAATTAAAGAAAAACTTAGAGCCAGATATGGTTGTACTTACCTTTAATCCCAGTACTCAGAAGGCAAAGACAGATGAATCTCTGAGTTTAAAGCACCCTGGTCTATGGAGCAAGTTTCAAGACAGCCAAGTTTATGAAGGAAACCATTGAAAAGAGAAAGCTGGTACAATGTAATTGAACAAGGGGCCATGGTCCCGCAGTAGCAAGCAGAATAACTTGACAACTTGGACCACATAGTTCTGTCAAGGGTAGAAGGAAGAAGTCTGGAATTATTCTCCATGGCCAAAGAAAGCCACTGACATGTATCTGGAGTGCTCCTGCATGGAGGCCCAGAGAGGCCATTGTGTAAAGCTTTGGAGATGAAGCCTGGATTGCTTTGGAGAATCCAAAAGGTTAGAAATAGCAGAGTCATGAGATACCTGTGAAGTAAAGCTACAAACAGGGAGTGACGATAGCCCAAGAGAAAGAAATGTTTGCAGGTCAACAAAGCTTCAAGTAGTTGGGGATCTGAAAAGCATTTTGACATCAGACATGGAGATATAGAGTTTGGAGTTGGCCAGCTGGTGTTTATTGTTTTAGTCCAGTATCTCCTCACCATACTTCCTTTTACTCTCTTTTGGATAAAATATATCCTGTGCTTTTATATGTTCAAAGTATGTGATCTGCTTTTTCATTTTGATTTTAAAGGTGGTTACAGTTAAGAGATTGACATGAGTCTCAGAACAGACTTTGAACTTTGAACATTCACACAGATTTGAGATTGTGACAGACTATGGATGGGGACATTAGAAGCTGGACTGCATGCACTTTTGTGTTCTGATATGGCTACAAGTCTATGGGGGCCAGAGAGTGGAATGAGGTGGTTTGAATAAAAATGGCCCCCATAAGGTCATAGGGAGTGGCACTATTAGGATGTGTGGTCTTGTTGGAGGAAGTATGTCACTGGGATTTGAGATTTCCAGTGCTCAAGCCAGACCCAGTGTCTCTCTCTTCCTGCTTCCTGCCTATCTAAAAGTAAAACTCTCAGCTCTTTCTCCAGCACTATGTGTACCCGAATGCTGCCATGCTTCCTGCCAAGTCAATTCTGGCTTTGATTCTCGATGTTTCTGTGACTACCTTGTTAGTGTTGGCATTACAGACATGTCCTTCTACTACTAAAGCTATACACTGTGTGTACAGTAGTAACAAGCAAGATAAGGGTTTTGATTAATTTTCATTTATAAAGAATTTTTTAAATTTATTAATTTTTTCATTGAATGTATTTTATTCATAGTCTTGCACCTCCCCAAATTCCTCCCAGATATGTCTATCCATCCAACTTCATGTTCTTTGTCTTAAGTAATCAAAGGATGAAAAAAGGAAATAAAGAAAGAAACACACCAAATCAAAACAAAAAAAGGAACACAAAAGCATGGCGACCACTTTGTATTTACAAACTACCTCTGAGCATGAGGTCTGCCTGGAGTATGGTTGCTATGTACAATGTCAGGCCCTTAGAGAAAACAGAATTTTTGTTTCTCAGCAGATATTAACCACAAATACCATCTGCATAACAGATAGCATTGTTGAGTCTACTTCCCCTTCTCTCTGGTGAAATTTTGTGTGCTTTGAAGTTGTGCACTTCTTGTACCTGCTTTCGCTGTTATTATGTCTTTATATCTGCATCAGTCTTGTGGCTGGAAAACACTTTTTGCTTGGAGTCATCCACCACTTTTGGCTCTTATACTCTTCCCATATCCACTTTATCATACATCCCTGAGCCTCATTGTGAGATGCTTGGTACCACGAATAGTAAGTAGTCAGTGGGGTGAAGTTTCTTGTTGGGCACCAACTAGATTTCTCCATGTTCAAGGCTGTTAAGTACCCCTTTTCTTTACCAATAGGATCTTATTATCAGGTTGTGGAGAATAACCAATAGGATTGGAAATAGCTCATGATGTTTGAGGACATCTTGGTAAACCCTTTGCTTCAGCCATCGGAGTCCCAGGGATGGGGCAGCTGCCTCTTCTCTCACCCCCTTGCCAATCCACTATCTCCTGTGGCACCAGTGACCACTGGAGACATACACCCACAGTGCACCGATTGGGAACAAGTAAGCCCCCATCTCCAGACTGGGGCAGACCAGTTCTTAGCCCCTAGGCCCCCAGGGCACATTCCGTGGCCCTCCCCACCCTCCAACCCCCAGCCAGTGCAGCCCCAGAGACTGTGTAGCAGATTCTTCCCTGACCCCTGCTGCCAAACCAACCAACCTCTGTGACACCATTGACCACTGGAGCCACAAACCCACCCTGCACCAAATGGGATCAGGCAAGGCACTATCTCCTGACTAGTCAGACAGTTCTCTAGGCCCTAGGCCCTGAAGGCACATTCCATGCCCCTCCCCATAGCCATTGGAGCACCAGTGACTGGGCAGCTGCCTCTCCCTGCGCACCCCACCCTCCCTCGCCAAGACAACCATCCGGTCGCACCAACAACCACCAAAGCTATAAGCCTACCCTGCACCGATTGGGAGCAGTGACCACCTGAGCCATAAGCCCAACCTGCACCCATTGGGAACAGTGACCACCAGAGCTGTAAGCCCCCTCCTGGACCAGTTGGGACGAACAACCACAGGAGCCAGAGGCCCAACCTGGACCAATTGGAGGAAGAGTGACCTGGAGCCCCACCTGTTCTTATTAAAGGAAGAAATGTGTAGAAGGCAGTGTAAGAACATATTAAACAACATAAAGAGCAATACAGCACTCCCTGAACCTAGTGATCCTACAACAGCAAGACCTGAACATCCCAAAGCAGATGACCCAGAAGAAAACAACCTAAAAAACAATTTTATGAAGATGATAGAGGCCCTAAAAGAGGAATGATAATTCTCCTAAAGAAATGAAGGAAAAGACAAAAAAAATTGAAGGAAATCAAGAAATCCCTTAAAGAAGGTCAAGAAACCCAAGAAAAAAACAATCAAACAGATGAAGGAAAAAGTTCAAGACATGAAAATTGAAATAGAAGCAAATAAAGAAAACACAAACTGAGAGAAGTCAGGGAAAGGAAAATATGAGTAAATGAACAGAAACTACATATGCAAGCATAACCAACAGAATACAAGAAATGGAAGAGAGAATCTCAGGCATTGAGGATACCATAGACTAGATAGATTCATCGGTCAAAGAAAATGTTAAATACAGCAAAATTTTAGCACAAAACATGCAGGAAATATGGGAAAACATAAAAAGACCAAACATAAGAATAATAGGGCTAGAAGAAGGGGAAGAATTCCAGCTCAAAGGCACAGAAAATATATTCAACAAAATTATAGAAGAAAACTTTCCTAACATAAAGAAGGACATGCCTATGAAGGTACAAGAAGCGTACAGAACATCAAATAGACTGGAGCACACACACACACACACACACACACACACACACACACACGCACACACACAAAAAAAACCTCTTATCACATAATAGTCAAAACACTAAACATACAGAATAAAGAAAGAATATTAAGAGCAGTAAAGAAAAATGGCAAGTAACATATAAAGACAGACCCATCAGAAAATCCCCTGACTTCTCAATGGAAACAATGAAAGCCAGGAGGTCCTGGACAGACGTTCCACAGATACTAAGGAACCATGGATGCCAGCCCAGACTGCTATACCCAGCAAAGCTTTCAATCATTTTAGATGGAGAAAACAAGATAGTTCATGACAAAACCAGATTTAAACATTACATATCCACAAATCCAGCCCTACAGAAAGTACTAGAAGAAAAACTCTAAATTAAGGAAGCTAGCTGAAACCACCAAAACACAGGCAACAGATAACCTCACATCAACAAATGCCAAAGAAGGGAAATACACACACACTACGACCAAAAAAAATAACACAATTAACAAACACTAGTCACTAATATCCATTAATATCAATAGACTCAATTGGCCTATAAAAAGACACAGGCTCACAGAATGGATACAAAAACAGGATCCATCCTTCTGCTGCATACAAGAAACACACCTCAACTGCAAAGACAGACATTAACTCATAGCCAAAGGTTGGGAAAAAACTTTCCAATCAAATGGACCTAAGAAACAAGCTGGAGTAGCTATCCTAATATCTAACAAAATAAACTTCAAACTAAAATTAATCAAAAGAGATGAAGAAAGGCATTTCATATTTATAACAGGAAAAATCAATCAAGAGGAAGTCTCAATTCTGAACATTTATGCTCCAAATACAAGAATACCTACATTTCTAAAAGAAACATTACTAAAGCTCAAATCACACATCTATCCCCCCACACTAATAGTGGGAGACATCAACACCCCACTCTCACAACTAGACAGATCTGCCAGACAGAAACTTAACAGAAATAAGGGAACTAACAGACACTATGACTCAAATGGACATAACAGACATCTATAGAATATTTCCCCCAAACACAAAAGAATATACATTCTTTTCAGCATCCCATGGAACCTTATCCAAAATTGACCACATATTCTGTAACAAAACAAATCTCAGCAGATACAAAAAAATTGGAACAACCCCCTGTATCTTATCAGACCACCATGGCTTATAGCTAGAATACAACAAAAACACAAAATTCAGAAAGCCTACAAACTCATGGAAACTGAACAATGCTCAACTAAATCAACCCCAGATCAAAGAAGAAATAAAGAAAGAAATTAGAGACTTCCTAGAATTCAAAAAAAAAATGAAAGCACAACATACCCAAACTTATGGGACACTATGAAAGCAGTGCTAAGAGGAAAGTTCAGAGCACTAAATGCCTGCATAAAGAAGTTGGAGAAATCTCACACTAGCGATTTAACACATACCTGAAAGCTCTAGAATAAAAAGCAGCCAACTCACACAGGAGGAGTAGAAGATAAGAAATAATCAAAGTTATGGCTAAAACTAATAAAATAGAAACAAAAAGAACAATACAAAGAATCAATGAAACAAAGAGTTGGTTCTTTGAAAAAATCAACATGATAGACAGACTCTTATCCAAGCGAACCAAAGAGCAGAAAGAATATCCAAATTAACAAATCAGAAATGAAAAGGGGAACATAATAACAGGCACTGAGGAAATCCAGAGAATCATCAGGTCATACTTCAAAACATGAAATCCACAAAATTGGAAAATGTAAGAGAAATGGACAATTTTTGGATAGGTACCACACACCAAAATAAATCACAATCAGGTAAATAATTTACATAGACCTATAACCCCTAAAGAAATAGAAGCAATCATCAAAAGTCTTACAACAACAACAACAAAAAGCCCAGGACCAGATGGTTTCAGAGCAGAATTCTACCAGAATTACCAAGAAGAGCTAATATCAATAATCCTGAAATTGTTCCACACAACAGAAACAGAAGGAACATTGCCAAACTCTTTTTATGAGGCTACAGTTACCCTGACACCCAAACCACATAAAGATGCAACTAGAAAAGAGAATCTCAGAATGCAAAAATTCTCAATAAAATACTAGCAAGCTGAATCCAAGAACACATCAAAAAAAAATCATCCACCATGATCAAGTAGGCTTCATCCCAGAGATGTAGGTATGGTTCAGTATACAGAAATGTGTCAATGTAATCCACCATTTAAACAAACTGAAAGAAAAAAAAAACAAATGATCATCTCATTAGATGCTGAAAAAGCCTTTGACAAAACCCAACACACCTTCATGATAAAGGTCTTGGAGAGAACAGGGATACAAGGAACACACTTAAACATAATAAAGGCAATATGCAGCAAGCCAACAGTCAACATCAAACTAAATGTTGACAAACTGAAAGTGATTCCACTAAAATTGGGAACAAAACAAGGATGTCCACTCTCTCCATACCTATTCAATATAGTACTCGAAGTTCTAGCTAAAGCTATAAGACAACAAAAAGAGATCAAGAGGATACAAGTTGGAAAGGAAGAAGTCAAATTTTCACTATTTACCGATGATATGATAGTATACACAAGTGACCCCAAAAATTCTACCAAGGAACATCTACAGCTGATAAACACCTTCAGTAATGTGGCAGGATACAAGATTAACTCAAAAAAAATCAGTAGCCCTTCGATGTACAAATGATAAATGGGCTGAGGAAGAAATTAGAGAAACATCACCCTTTACAATAGCCACAAATAATATAAAATATCTTGGAGTAACTCTAACTAAGCAAGTAAAAAACCTGTAGGACAAGAACTTTAAGTCTTTCAAGAAAGAAACTGAAGAGGATATCAGAAAATGGAAAAAATTGCCCATATTCTTGGTGAGGGAGGATCGACATTGTAAAAATAGCAATTTTGTCAAAAACAATCTACAGATTCAATGCCTTCCCATCAAAAATCACAACACAATTCTTCACTTGTGTTGGTAAGAACAGTGCTCAACTTCATATGGAAAAACAAAAAACCCAGGATAGCTAAAAGAATCCTGTATAATACAGCAACCTCTGGAGGCATCACGATTCCTGACTTCAAGCTCTACTATAGAGCTATAGTAATAAAAAAACAGCTTGGTAGTGGCATAAAAACTGACATGTGGACCAATGGAATCAAACTGAAGACCTTGACATTAATCCGCACATGTATGAACACCTAATTTTTGACAAAGAAGCCAAAAACTATACAAAGGGGAAAAAGCATCTTTAACAAATGGTGCTGGCATAACTGCATGTCAACATGTAGAAGATTACGAATAGATCCTTATCTGTCACCATGCACAAAATTCAAGTCTAAGTAGATCAAAGACCTCAACATAAATCCAGTTACTCTGAACCTGATAGAAGAGAAAGTGGGAAATAACCTTGAACACATTGGCACTGGAGACAACTTCCTAAATATAATACCAGTAGCACAGACATTGAGAGCAACAATTAGTAAATGGGACCTCCGGAAAATGAGAAGCTTCCGTAAGGCAAAGGACATAGACAATAAGACAAAAGGCAGCCTACAAAATGGGAAAAGATCTTTACCAATCCCACATCTGACAGAGGGCTGATCTCCAAAATATATATAAAAAAAACTCAAGAAACTAGACAACAAAACATCAAATAATCCAATTTAAAAATGGGCTACAGAGCTAAATAGATATTCTCAATGGAAGTATCTCAAATGGCTGAAAGACATCCTTAGTCATCATGGAAATGCAAATCAAAAGGACTCTGAGATAACATGGTATTCCTGTCAGAATGGCTATGATCAAAAACACTTGATGACAGCTTATGTTGGAGAGGATGTGAAGTAAGGGGAACACTCCTACACTGTTGGTGGAAATGCAATCTTGTACAGCCACTCTTGAAATCAATATGGCAGTATCTCAGAAAATTGAGAATCAGCCTACCTCAAGACCCAGCAATACCACTCCTGGGCATATACCCAAAAGATGCTCAACCACACCACAAGGACATTTGTTCAACTGTGTTCATAGCAGCATTATTCATAACAGCCTGAATCTGGAAAAAAACAAGACACCATTCAACCAAAGAATGGATAAAGAAAATGTAGTACATATACACAATAGAGTATTACACAGAGGTAATAATGTCATCATTAAATTTGCAGGCAAATGGATGTAACTAGAAAAAATCATCCTGAGTGAGGTAACCCAGACCCAGAAAGACCAACATGGTATGTACTCACTCATAAGTGAATATTAGAAGCAAAGCAAAGGATAACCAGGCTATAATCCACAACCCCAGAGAAGCTAGGTAAAGAGGAGGACACTAAGAGGGACACACATGGATTACACCAGGAAGGGGAAAGGGTTAAGATCTCCTGGGCAAACTGAGAGGGGGAATAGAAGGAAGGGGAGGGGAGGGGATGGGAGGTGGGAACATGGGGGAGAGACAGGGAGGGAGAGCAATGAAAGAGATATCTTGACAGAGTGTACCATTAAGGGGATGGGGAGAAATCTGCATCTAGGGAAAACCCCAGGAACTCACAAGACTATGTCCAGCTAAAACTCATAGCAATGGTGGAGAGGGTTCTTGAACTAGCCTTCCCCTACACTCAGATTGGTGTCTACTGTAGCTTGAGAGTTTTCTCTCCGGGTCCCGCCAAGCACCGGCAGCCTGACAGCCCACTTACAAAATAAACATACAGACATTTATATTATTTAAACTGCTTGGCCATTAGCTCAGGTCTATCATTGTCTAGCTCTTACTCTTATATTCAGCCCATTTCTATTAATCTGTACTTTGCCACATGGCTCGTGGTTTACTGGTACCTTACATCTTCCTTGTCCTGGCAGCTGCTCCAGTCTCTCTCCCTGCCTTCCTCTTCCCTCCATTCTCCTCTCTGTTAGTGCCACCTATACTTCCTTTCTGGCTACTGGCCAATTGGTGTTTTATTTACTAACCAATCAGAGTGTTGGACCCAAAATTTAGGGTCTCAAGTGGGCGCCCCAAGAACCCAGACTCCAGTTGATGCAATAGCAGGAGGATTTATTAAGCTTCAATATAAAAGGGCAAACTCTGCTCCTAAGGGCAAGAGCCACATCTTACTGCAGCCCCATAAGGGCTTATAAAGGAAAAACCCATAAAACCCACAAGATTACAATTCCCATACAATTTCATTTCACAAGATCATTATCTGGGTACAGAGTGATCACAGAGCGGGTACAGCTACATCAACAGGTACATTTTTCCTGAAACCTCAAGGGGGTTTATCAGGGCAGGAGTGGAGTTTACACAAAGGTCACAGTGGTCCTTCCTGGAACACCTGCAACTATTCCAGTCACAGTTGAGCACATCTCTTAACAGAAATCTTTTTACATTGTTATATGGTTGCAGGGGAGATTGAACAATGGCTAAGTCAGGTTGCCCTTGGAACTAGATTTTTAGTTTCTCATTTCCTGGTGCTTGAAGTTTCTCTTTTCCTGAGGCTTGGGGGTATAAGCCTGAAGGGCTAGGGTCTTTCATTAACAACACATTTGCCATACAGAACATCCCACAGCAGTCTACCCTAATTGTCATCATAGAACCTACATCTAGTGACTGGTGGCAGCAGATGCAGAGATCTACAGCCATGCACTTGGCCAAGAACCTGGAGTTCAGTTGAAAAGAGGGAGGAAGGATTATAAGAGCAAGAGGGGGTCAGAATCATGATGGGAAAAAACACAGAAAAAGCTCACCCCAGCTAAAGGGAGTTCATGGACTCTGGACTGACAGATGGGGGGCCTGCATGGGACTGAACTAGGCCGTCTGAATGTGGGTGAAAGTTGAGTGGCTTGATGTGTTTGTGGGTCCCCTAGCCATGGGACCAGAACTTATCCTGGGTATATAAACTGGCTTTTTAGACTCCATTCCCTATGGTACAATGCCTTACTCAGTCTTGATGCAGGAGGGAGGGGCTAGGTCTAGCCCCAACATGGTATAACAGCCTGTGTTGACTACCTAAGGGAGGACTTACTCTCTATGGGAGTAGGTGGGGAAAGTGAGAGAAGAGGGAGGGGGAATGGGTTGGTATGTAAAAGGAAAGAAAATCTTTTTTTAATAAAAAATTTTATATACATACACACACAGACACAGACACACACACACACACACACACACACATATCCACTATGATCATCCACTATGATCAAGTATGCTTCATTCCAGAGATGCAGAGATGGTTTAGTATACAAAAATAAATAAAAATCTACCATATAAACAAACTGAAAGACAAAACCCACATGATCACATCATTAGATGCAGAAAAACCCTTTGACAAAATCCAACACCCCTTCATAATAAAAGTCCTGAAGAGATTAGGGATACATGGGACATACCTTAACATAATAAAGGCAGTTTGCTGGAAGCCCACAGCCAACATCAACTTAAATGGAGAGAAACTCAAAGCAATTCCACTAAAATCAGAAACAAGAGGAGGTTCTATGTGATCTCCATACTGATTCATTAAAGTTCTTGAATTCTTAACTAGAGCAACAAGACAACCAAAGGAGAGCATTTCCAATACAAATTGGAAAGGAAGAAGTCAAAGTATCCTTATTGACAGATGAGAGTATATATAAGAGAACATAAAAATTCTACCAGGGAACTCCAATAACCAATAAACACTTTCAGCAAACTAACCGGATACAAGATTAATTCACAAAAATGAGTAGCCCTCCTACATACAAATGACAAATGGACTGAGAAAGAAATCAGGGAAATATCATTTGCAATAGCCTCAAATAGTATAAAATATCTTGGAGTTACTCAAACAAAACAAGTGAAATACCTGTGTGATAACAACTTCAAGTCTTTGCAGAAAGAAATTAAAGAAAACATCAGAATGTGGAAAGATCTGCCATGCTCGTGGATCAGTAGGATTAACACAATAAAAATGGTCATCCTCCAAAAAAAACCTACAGATTCAACATAATACTCATCAGAATTCCAACACAATTCTTCACAGACCTTGAAAGGACAATTCTCAACTTCATGTGGAAAAACAAAATACCCAGAATACTCAAAAAATCCTGAAAAATAAAAGAACTGCTGAAGGTCTCACCATACCAAATTCAAGTTGTACTACAGAGCTATAGTAATAAAACCCACGTGGTATTGGTATAAAAACAGACACATTGATTGATGGAATCAAATTGAAGACCCAGACATAAATCCACAAATCTATGAACATCTGATTTTTAATAAAGAAGCCAGAAATACCCACTGGGAAAATGACAGCATCTTCAACAAAAGGTGTTGGTCAAACTGAATGTCTGCATGGAGAAGAATGCAAATAGATTCATACTTTTCACCCTGCTCAAAACTCAAGTCCAAATGGATCAAAGACCTCAACATAAAACCAGATACACTGAACCTGATAGAAGAGAAAGAAGGGAATAGCCTGGAACTCATTGGCACAGGAGAAGACTTCCTGAATATAACACCAATAGCTCAGACTTTAATATCAACAATTAATGCAATGTCATGAAACTGAAAAGTTTTTAGAATGCCAAAGGACATTGTCATTTGGACAAAGATGCAGCCTACAGCATAGGAAAATAATTTTACCAACTCCACATCTGATAGAAAACTAATATCTAAAATCGATTAAAATAATTCAAGAAACTAGATTATCAACAAACCAAATAATCCAACTAAAAAATGGACTACAGATCTAAACAGAATTCTCCATAGAGAAAACTCAAGGAGGCTGAGAAACAAAAATGTGTTTAACATCCTTAGCCATCAGTGAATCAAATCAAAACTACTTTGAGATTCCATCTTACACCTGTCACAATGGCTAAGATCAATAACACAAGTGACAGCTCATGTTTATAAGGTTGTGGATTAAGTCAAACACTTATCTATTGCTGGTGGAAGGCAAATTTGTATAACCACCATAGAAATCAATATGGTGGTTCCTCAGAGAGTTGAGAATCTATCTACCTTCAGATTCAGCTATACCACTCTTGGGCAAAGAAGACTTCAGCCTACCACACTGCTTAACCATGTTCATTGCTGCTCTATTCATAATAGCCAGAAACTGGAAACAACCTAAGATGTGCCACACCAGAAGAATGGATAAAGAAAATGAGGTACATTTATACAATGGAGTATTACTCAGCTGTAAAAACAATGACACCAGGAAATTTGTAGGCAAATGAATGGAACTAGAGAAAAATCATCCTGAGTGAGGTAACCCAGACCCGTAAAGACAAACATGGCATGTAATCACTCATCAGTAGATATTAACTATAAAGTAAATGATAACCATACTACAATCCACAAACCCAGAGAGGCTAGGTAATAAGGAGGGCCCAAGGTGGGGATGTATGAATCTCCCAGGGAAGGAGAATAGAATAGATTTTATAGGTGGACTGGGGGAGGGGGATGATATTGCAAGGATCAGGTGGGGAGAGGGAGAGAAGGTAAGGATGAAGGAGGGAATCGGGGAGAGACAGCTGGAATTGAGGGGCATTTGAGAGATGATATGCAAACCTAGTGCAATGAAAACTTCTTATATCATATGAAAGTGATCCTAATGAGGTCTCCTTGTAACAGGGGAGACAGAGTCCCAACTGACCATCTCTTGTCACCTAACATGGCTTCCTGTACTAGGACTGGGTTGCAATTGATTGAGTTGTTGGCCAACGGAGTCCCATGGATATCCCCCAAACAATCCAGGCAAGTACTGAGACAATCAGTTGCTCTTCACAAACTGACAGAGGGAACCCATTGCTCAGGACAATACCCACACAACTCATTCAATGGAGAAGCCAAGATGGTGCCTACATGGAACCTTCACCCCTATGTTCTAGTGTCTTTGGTGTGGGAATGCACTCTGCAGCTACCAAAAGAGAAATATAAACACCAACCCAGACACAAAATCCTTTCTTCTACAATTTGTCCTGCCTGAGAGACATGCTAGGGCAATGGTGGCACAAAACTTTCAGGAGTATGCAACCACTGTCTGATTTGACTTAAGACCCACTCCACAAGATAGAACCTGTTCCTAACACTGCTTGGGTGACCAAGAACCAGAGACTAGGTAGCACAGGGACCTAAGGTAAAACCCAATGCTACTCGTCTAAAAAAAAGTATCAGTAAAATGACTTGTGCTTTATTCATAGACCAGTGCCTCATTCAGTCACCAGCAGAGAAGCTTCCTCCTACAGCCGATGGGAACAGATACAGAGATCCACAGACAGTATGCAGAGAAAGAGTCCTTGGAACACACAGCTCTAAATGGGATGTTTTGATCAAATCCCTTTCCACAGAGCTCAGGAAACCCAGCAAAAGAGGAGGCAGAAAATGTGTAAGAGCCAGAGGGAGTAAAGGACACCAGGAGAACAAGGCCCTCTGACTCATCTCAGCAAGGCTCCTATTTACACACAGACACTGAAGCAGCCAGCATCGGGCCTGCATGGGTCTGCACCAGGTCCTCTGAGTCTATGTTCTAACTTTCAGCTGAGTATTTTCATGACCCTCCTGAGTGTGTGAATGAACAGGTCTCTGACTCCTGTGCCTGCTCTTGCTTCTCTTTTCCTCTTGCTGGTACCAGTCCAGCCTTGATATGATGGGTTTTGTTTTATACTACTCTATTTTATTTTGTCCAGAAAAGAAACACAAAAGGACCCTATTATATTTTAATTCACGCTTAAATATATAAGATTAAGGTAATATTAAGATAGGATTAAAGTATGATTAAGATAATATTAAGAAAATATTGAAAAATTGCTTATGGTGTTGCTATAAACAAAATGCACTTTCATTTAACCCTTGATCTTTTATCTGTGACTCTAGTGATAAAAATGAAGCATGTTTTCCTCCCTAAAAATTAATTAAATTTATTGTATACAATTTTGAGGGGAAAGAATAAATAATCTAATCTAATCCAATCCTTTCCACAAAGGAAATTGTGTACCCCTTATGTGCCCCTTCTCCATGAGAATAAAATCATTTTTAACTCGTTCTACTGTAATTGGATCTAATATATCCCCAAAGGCCACGTATTAAAGGTTTGATCGCTATTTTGGAACACTGGGAGGTGACATAACTTTTATGAGGTAAGAACTAATGGAGGGGAGATCTTTGAGTCATTAGGGGTATATCTCAGAAGAGGTGGATGGGCCCAAATTTGCTTCACCACTGTCCCAAACCAATGAATTTGACCAAACATGGAGTGAAGCCTTCAAATCTGTGAGTCAAAATAAACTATGAGTGTCACAACAATAGGAATTTAACACAGAAACTTATTCAAGAAACTAGGGCAGGACGGCAGGAGGAGGGGGGCTTCAAGAATTGAAAAAACAAACAAATAAACAAATGCTTTCACCTCTTGACTTGTTATGTCCCTTTCACACAAAGCACTCTCTGAGGATGGAGACCTTTAACACAAGGCAGGATGAAGTAGGTCTGGAGGCTGAAATTGAGCTGAATTCCAGAGTCTTTGGGAAAGTTTCTAAGTGTCCAGAGTGGAGTCCTTTTGTTTCTTTGGATAGTTGGTTTTATTGTTTGTTTGTTTGGTTGGTTGGTTGGTTGGTTGGTTGGTTTTGTTTGGTTCTGTTTTGCTTTTAGAGGCAGGATTTCTCTTTGTAGACCTGGCTGTCTTGGAACTTGCTCTATAGACTAGTATTGATGAAATTATTAAGGCCACTCCACATAGTTAAAAGGATATTTATTTAATGGCGTAACTTACAAATTAAGGGATAGGTAGGTCGCGGGGTCTGGAGAAGGTGTATCGCAGTCCAGCGGTGTTCTCTGGAGCTCTGCTTGGTCCACCTCCACCATTCAGGGTCCCAGAACAGAGAAAGCATTGACCCATCCAGCTCTCGGGTCTCCAGGCACCTCCCCTGGCCCTGCCTCATAGGTGTGACAGTTGCCAGAGTCTCAATGGGGGTTGGAACTTTCAGATCAAAGCTGGAATGGCTACCCACTACAGACCAGGCTATCTTTGGACTCAGATTCACCTGCCTCTACCTCCCAAGTGCTTGAATTAAAGATATGCACCACCACACCTGGCATGGAGTTGATTTTATTCAACAGAAATGCCTCTTGCCTTTGCAAGGACCATTTCTAATCTCTAACTGTAAATTCCTCAGTGATGACTACAATAGTTTGCCTTAGACTTGGAGCCTTGCTGCCTACATTTCTCAAGTGCTTCTACTCCAGGAACATCTTAAGTTATTAAAGAGTAACGTGAGGATGTCTCAAAACACACCTGTCCTGATGATTACTCAGTCCTAAATAAGACAACTGTATCATGTGCCCTCTCAACATGGCTCAGAGAACATCGTGGAAGAGGGGGTAGAAAAACTTCAAGAACAAGCAGTCGTGAAGAATGACTGTGAAAGTGCTGCTGGAATAAGAAGAGTTAGTTATTTCCAGAGAAATGGCCCTTGTTAGGATGCCCTATATGTTCTTTGGGCATGACAGAACTGATATACTCATGAATTCATAATGGCTGTGGTTGCTTACACAATACCTGTACAACATCAATCCAGTCAAAATTCTAGCATATATGGAAGACAGCCTCGTGGCCTCATCCCTACCTGAAAAGCCTAGCATTTGAAGGCTGCTGACATGGGAAGTCAGTGTTTTTCAGGAAATTGGCACCTGGTAGGTTGACTATGATCCAGTGGAACGTCGCAAATCAATGCACCCAAGAAAGCATTGATTGGACAGAGTGGGCTGCAAAAAGAGGACATGAAGTTGAGAAGGGGTTTTGTAGGGGTAGTTCTAGGAAGGATTGGAAGGGGAGTAGAGAGTGGTTATGTTCAAGATACATTGAATAAATATACAAAATTCTTGAAGAATGAAATTTTTTAAATCTTTAAAAAAATAGTAGCTGGAGAGAGGTCTCAAAAACTAAGAGCACTGTCTGCTCTTCCAGAGGACTCAGTTTCACATCCTGGTACCCACATGGCAGCTCACAACCATCTGTAACTCCAGTCCCAGAGTATCTGGCATCCTTCTGGCTTCCATGGGCACTGTACACGTATGGTGCACAGGGAAAACATTCTCACACATAAAATAAAAAATAAATCTTTTTTTACAAATTAAACTTGGGAATATAAAGCATTAAAATCAATACCTGTACTTGGGTTTCTTTCCCCTATTGAAAAAAAAAAAAAAAAAAAAAAAAAAAAAAACATGCTCAAGTTAGGTTTCATCTAACTTAGAGAAAAAAGTCAATTTTGTCTTTCTTGGACAAAGAGGACACAGACTTTAACTGAAATCATGTTTTTCTGTGAGTGGCTTGATATTGTCTCCCACAATGTTCTTGTTGGAATCCTGACTTCCCGGTGAAGCTGTACTGGGGAACGGAGCCTGGCGAAAGCTGTTTCAGCAATGAAGGTAGAAAGTCACCAATAGAATCATGCCTTCCTTGTGGGTTGGTTTTCACGTTTGAGGCCCTTGTGCCTGCACTCTCCCCCTCCTGGCTTCTATCATGTTATGAACCAGCACAAAAGTCTCATCTAATGAGATGGAACTGCCTGGCGTGAGACTCCCACTTCCAGAACCAGTCCTTTATACAAACTCGCTTACTGTGTATATTATCTAGTCCTAATTATTGTCATAGCAACAGGAAAAAAGCTATTTCACTGTTTGTTTGTGTTTTCACCAAGCCTTTGAGGTTCACCTAGGTGCAGGAAAATAATTCTTAATTCAATGTCCATTTTTGATTGTAAAGAAATACAGAATCCACTGAGGGAACACGGAGTTATAAATGGGTCTTAGGAATCAATGGTTGGTGATCCTGTGAACCAGAAACCTATCCTGTGGGAAACTGCTTCATTGCCAACCTCGCTGTGCAGTAAAGAGGTTAATTCGGGTGACAAAGAGTGTTCAAAGCCTGCGAACCCCAAATAAAGGACTGGTCTTTGCTTACCTCTTGAGCTATTCTACTTGGCTCTATTAATGTGACACAGCCTAAACTCACCTAAGGGAGTCTCAATTGAGGGATTGCCCAAATGAGATTAGCTTGCTGGAATTTGGGAGAAGGGAGTTGTGGTCATTTGAATGAGAATAGTTCCCACTAGCTCATTGATTTGAATACTTGATCACCAGGGAATGGCACTATTTGAAAGTATTAAGAAGTGTGGCCTTCTGGGAAGAAGTGTGTCACTGGGGGTTTCAAGGACCCAAGTCTCTCTCTCTCTCTCTCTCTCTCTCTCTCTCTCTCTCTCTCTCTCTCTCTCTCCCCCTGTTGTCTGTAGAGCTCTCAGCTCCTTCTCCAATCCCATATCTGCCTGCATGCCCCCATGCTCCCTGCTATGATGAAAATTCACTGAACCTCTGAGACAGTAAGCAAGCCCCAATTAAATGTTTTCTTTTATAAGAGTTGCCATGATTATGGTGTCTCTTCCCAGAAATAGAACACTGACAAAGACAGGTGTCTTATTAATTGATGTAGGAGGGCTCAGCCAACTGTGATCAGTACCATCTCTAGAAAACAGTTGACCCTGGACTATGTAAGAAACCAGTTGAGTACATGTCTGCCTGCCAGCCAGCTAGCAAATAGAATCTTCCATGGTTCCTGCTGTGCTCCTTTGGCTGCAAACTGAACTCCTTGGTCAGAGATACTGCTGTGTGGAATAGAAGCAGGCTTGCCTTCAAGTCCCTGCCATGACTTCACCCAGTGATGGTGTATGACCTGGAATTTTACATCAAATAAACGCTTTTCCTCTCTAATCTGCTTTTTTTTCCCCTCTAAGTTGCTTTTTATTAAAATGTTTTCACCACAGCTACAGAAATGAAACTAGAACACATCTGCTCTTTGGAATAATCTTCCTGATAAAAGTGTCCAGTAGAACAGGAGGCTCTCACCATAGCCAAGAGTGTATGCTGAGCATGCAGTTAATGCCTTCTGGTATGTGCTTGGTGCCCTGGATCACAGTGCACTGGACTGTCCATTTCAGAGACTGAAAAATGGTAAGTCAGTGGGTGTGACATGGGCTGGGGTTTGGGTGAGCTTCTTAATGGCTTTTAGTCTTAATTGTCAACTTGGTAGTTTAAAATAACCTAGACGTAAATCTCAATGAGAAATTGTTGAGCTAGGGTTTTCCTGTGGACATGTGAGTCATTTTCATTGAGTTATTTGAGATAAGAAGATCCACCCCAAATGTGGATCTCACAGTTCTATGGGCTGGACCTTAAACTTGATGAAATGCAAGCAGCAAGCTGAGCACTAGTGAGTGTGCATTCATTCTCTCTGCTCTTGTCTGTGGATGTTGAAGGGTTCACAACACGCATTTACCAGGCGGACACTTCCGCCTAGCCAATTCCAGCCAGGAATAGCCATTTCCGGGTCAAAGCGTCTCTCGTAGCCAGGATACCCGGCGGACCCGGACATCTCCGCCTAGCAAGTTCCGGGCCAAGGGGTCTCGCGTGATCAGGGTCCGTGATGCTAAATGGTCACGTAAGTGCGCAACGTGACCATGTGATCTACGCACACGCGTGGAGTAGTGACGTGACCTGGCCACACCCCCAGCCGGTTTTAAAGTGGAGCGCCATGCTTCCCAGTTCTTCTTCTCTCCACGCACGTGTCTCTCCCACAGGCCTGCGCACTCTATCCCTTTATCTCTAATAAACTCTTATAAGCGGATTCTGTCGTGTTTCATGATGTTTCCTTGCAGGGTAAGAACACAACGCAGCTAAATAACTAACAGATGTGACAGCTGATTCAACTTCCTAACACCTTAACTTCCCTGCAATGGTGGACTCTATCCAAGAGCTAAGAGCCAAATAAACCCTTTGCCCTCAAGTTGCTTTTGTCTCGGTGTTCGGCCACAATAGAAAAGGGAACTAAGACATCAGTGTGCCATGCATGTTGCCACATATTGCTGTGGGAAGAAGCCACTGGTTTCCATGACTTCACTGGAAACACACATCTGGTCTAGCACAGCCCAGGCCCAACGAGTTGTGCCTTTATTCCTTTCAATCAGTGCCCTTCACATAATGAACCATATCTGAGAGGAGAATGGCTTTCTGGAGTTTTGTGAGTCTTATTAAGAATCATTAAATCTGAAGGTGGTCTTTGGGGCCTCAACACAAAAGCCACAGATCACTTTACTACAAGATATAATAGGTATTTTTCTTGTCAGTTCCACCACTCCTGGAGAACACAAAGAATGTGAATTGAGCCGGGCAGTGGTGGCTCACGCCTTTAATCCCAATACCAGGGAGGCAGAGCCAGGCAGATCTCTGTGAGTTCGAGGCCAGCCTAGTCTACAGAGCAAGATCCAGGACAGGCACCAAAACTACATGGAGAAAGCCTGTCTCAAAAAAAACAACAACAAAAGAATGTGAGTTGATCTTTCTTATTGAATTTGAAGATTTCCCTTCCCCTAATTCCAAATCTTCACACCATCCTTCAAGTTCTCACCATACTCAGAAATGGACAGTGAGACCTTTGTGATGACAGACTGTCTTTGTCAACTTGACTGGACTGAAACAAGTGCCTAGAAAATGTATACAGCACACCTCTGTGTGTCTGTGAGGGCATTTTCAGAGATAATACCATCATGAGGACCCTGACCTAATGAATGCATCAGTCCCTTGACGGTTCCTACTATGACGGCTGTATTGGAAAGTGGTCAAAGGGAGAAGGCAGGGGATAGTTGAAGGAAGTAGTCACAAGTAGTGTGTCTTGGAGAGCTGTGTCCTGTCCTGGTTACTTCCCATTTCTCATGTCTCTGTTTACTGACCACCATGAAGTGAGCTGCTCTGCTCTTCCATGCCTTCCCACTATAGAGAACTAAAGCCCTTTAGAACCATAGCCCAAGTAATTCTTCCCTCCCTTAGGTTGTTCTTGTATTTGAAGCACACAAATGCCACAGTGATGAGTACACCTTGGAGACCTTTCATTCCTTCTCTTTTATCTCAGCAGCCCCCAGAGAAACCACACAGAACATGTATGTTCAGCCCACAGTCAGTTAGGTAACAAATTGTCCCCAGGACCCCCCTCCCAGTCCCTTCCCTCCTCCCTGGATGGAGCTGGAAGTTTCTCACATGACACTCTCATTACCTCCCCGACCCCTTGATGCCCCCTTTTCTTGTGCCATGAGTGACTTGTAGGGCTTCCCCAGGCTGGGAAGGGTCAGCTCAGCCTCCTGCAGCTCCAGCTCCCGTTGGGACAAATGCTCAATGACGGCCGCTCCAATTGAGTCTCCCAGTACATTGGTCATCGTACGCAGCCGGTCACTGGTGGAAGATAGATAGATTAATGGGAGGGGGTGAAAGGCTCCTTCAAGAACCCAGGGTAGACTAGAAGGGCTTCCAGGCTAATTCACAACCACATGATCTAGAACAGGCCCTGCTCTTCCTCAGATTTCCTTCCTAACAACATCATCCGTTATATCCTCAGATCTCTTCTTTAATTTGTGACTCTTGTTTCTAAATATCACTAACTTAAAAATAATTATATATGAGAATCTGATGCAGATGGTTAGAGATTAGGATCTGATATAGACTGTTAGACATTCGGATCTGATTCAGACTGTTATACATGAGCATCTGATACAGAGTATTAAACATGAGCATCTGATGCAGAGTATCACACATGAGCATCTTATGCAGAGTATTAAACATGAGCATCTGATGCAGAGTATTACACATGAGCATCTGATGCAGAGTATTAAACATGAGCATCTGATGCAGAGTATTAAACATGAGCATCTGATGCAGAGTATTAAACATGAGCATCTGATGCAGAGTATTACACATGACCATCTGATGCAGAGTATTAAACATGAGCATCTGATGCAGAGTATTAAACATGAGCATCTGGTGTAGGCTTGTTAGGTACAAGTGTCTGGTGCAGACTATTAGATATGAATGTTTGATACAGACTGTTTGACATGAGTCTATGCAGGTGTGGGGCAGGCTGGGGATTGTTCAAATGGAACTTTAGTCCTTCTGTACAAATGGGACTTAGTCTTGCTCAAAGCACCCACATTGGAATGAAAATCAGCATTTTATATAAATTCCATGTTATAAGAAAAGAAATGAGAGAGGGAAGGAATGGTGAAAGGAGTTAGTGATATAGGAAGTATAAAGAGGAAGAAAGAGAGAGGAGAGAAAGAAAGAAGGAAAAAAGAAAGAGGGAGAGGGGGAGGAAGGAGGGAGGGAAGGAAGGAAGGAAGGGAGGGAGGGAGAAAAGAAGGGAGGGAATGAGACAGGTGGAGAAAAGGGAGGGAGAATGGAAGAGAAGAAAAGGACAGAGGGAGGAGAAGGAAGGAAAGAAAGGGAGAAGGGAAAGTGAGCGAGAGGAGGGGGGAACAGGGTAGGGGTGGCTCCTCACTGCTGATAGATTAGGAGTCACTGTCTTCAGGTGTGCGCCCTCCCACAAGCCTACTAAGCTCCATGGCACAGTCTCACAGCAAGACACACAAATGGCTCTGCTGTGCTCAGTGGATCACAAACAGAAGACATGAATGTGGGGAGCAGAGTTGTAGGGAGGAAAGCTGACAGGGTGGGAAGGAGTTAGAGAGTGTGCAAAGTAACCAGAAAGCATTGCATACATGCCTGACCTGTCAAAGAACAAATTTAATTAGTGAAAAAGAACAGAGGAAAGAAAGGAAGGAGAGAAGAGAGAGAACATATGCATTCATAGGGTTCAGTGCAAAAATCCACCATAATTCTTTTGTCCATCATCACAGGTGATCTTATAAGCCAAAATTCTTCACTATTTAATGCAGCAGGTAACTTGTGTTTCCTTCTCACTTCTAAAATTCTTCAGAATTAACATTTCACTAAGGAAAAAAAACTGTTTTAAATTTTTGAGTTAAAAAAATATTTGAACACTTTTGTATGATTTCTGTATGAAATGGTCTGAAAAGGAGTGGGGGAGGGGCTGATAGATAGAGACCTCCTTTTCAGAATTCTCCTCACTCTACGTCCCAAAGATGATGAATCTATGGGCTTGGAGTCCACAGCCATCACTAACAGACCATCCCAATGCCTCCCTAAACCCCTCAAATCCTACAACCATGTCCTTGCAGAATCCTTCAGGAAAAGTTATGAGAAGAGGCCAGGGTCAAAGCCAAGTCACACTCACAGGAACCAATCCACAGCTATGATCAGCGTGATGTCCTCTGTGGGCAGGCCGACGGACGTGAGCACAATCACCATGGTGACCAGTCCTGCCTGGGGAATGCCAGCTGCTCCTACACTGGCAGCTGTGGCTGTGATGCTGCAAATGGGAAGAGTCGGAAATTCAGGAGGAAAGAGAGAACAGAAGATTGGAAGATTAGGAAGGGAAGGGCACCTTAAGTTAAATTCCCAAGCCAACACAGAAAGAAAAATACTCCATGAGCTCACTTTGGATGTGAAACTAGATTTAAAAAGTTGAAGTCACAGAAGCAAAAAGCAGAAACTGTGATGCTGGGCAGATGGGCTGGGAGTTGGGGAAATGTCTGTCAAAGGGTACAAGATGTCTAGATACCAGATGACTGGCTTCTGGAAATCTAATGTATGGTGTGGAGGATGTGGCTAATGATGCTGTGTTTGTATTTCAAAGAGAATAGACCTGAAGTCTCTTCTCACTATCAGCAAAGAGAAAGAGAAGGGAGAGAGGGAGAGGAGAAGAGAAGGACTGATAGAGAGAGAAAAAGAGAAGGAAGGGAAGAAAGGAGAGAGGAGAGAGGAAGGGAGGGGAAAATAAGGAGATGAGAAAATGAGAGGAGAGAGGAGACACAGGCACCAGAAGAGGGTGTAGGGGAAGGAAGGAAACCATAGGAGACAAATATAATAATCAGCCTGACTGTGCTGATCATCTGCAGAGTGCACAGGTAGCAAATCATCATGAAACATATCTTCAAATACACACAACTTTTGTCAGCTGTCATTCAAGAAAGTTGTGGCTGGAAAAGGAGAGTTGATTTTTAAGAAGGCAAATACAGCTCACCACATTGGAGGCCAGGACATTCTGGCCCGTCTTGGTTTTGAAGCCTATTTCTTTCTTGATTTAAGTTGTTTGTTTTCTTAATTTCATATGTATGAATGTTTGCCTGCATGTATGTTGTATACTGCATGTGTGCCTGGTGGCCATGGAGTTTATAAAAGAGCATTGGGTCTCCTGGAACTGGAGTGATAAACATCAGTTATGTAAGTAGTAGGAACCAAACCAGGTCCTCTGTAAGAGCAGCAAGTGCTCTTAACTGCTGAGCCATCTCTCCAGCCCACTGGAGACCATTTCTTGCTCAGATAATCTTTTTTAAAAATTAAAAAGCTAAGGATCTATGTCAGTGGTGGAACACCTGTCTAGCACATATAAATCCTTATTTCCATTTCAAGTCCCACAAATTAATATGAAATTGAAAGTAGGATCTACAGGGTCACAGGTGGCCTATGTTAAAACTCCAGAATTAACTCCAATTGCCCAGAAAAATGTATTATGTATTGTGAAGGCCACTGAGTTTCCCAGCAAAGGCAGTAGTGCCCTCCAGATGCCAGCTCTCTCCTCAGTAGTTGAGGAAACCCCTTTCTAACTTCTATAGCCACACACAGAGAACAAGGGGCGATGATTAGCACAGAGGACAACTCTATCAGAATGGTGGTTGAGCAAATACTCAGACTGCCATTGAAGAATGGGACTTCAAGGGAGAAGACTCCATTCATGAGCTTTATACCTTGACATGAACTCAGAGCCTATCCTACTCATCAGGAGAATGGCAGACACATGCCTATCTTCTCATTGTGACAGAAAAGCCTGTCTAGGCTTCTCATCTGTTACTCAGATTTTAAAAAATGTGCTCAGAAGAAACTTTGGGAGAAAGGGTTTTATTTTAGCTCACAATTCCAGGTTATAGTCCATCGTTGTAGAGAAGTCAAGGCAGGAACTTGAAGCCGTTAGCCACAACACATCCGCAGTCAAGAGCAGAGAAAATGTGTGCATACCTATGGGTCTGGTCTCTCTCAACTTTTGAACAACCCGGGAACCAAACCAAGGGAAGAAGTACTGCCCACCTTTAGGCTGAACCTTCCCACATTAATTAAAACAATCAAGTTGACCTCCAACAAACATACCCAAAGGCCAACGAGCCCTCATTGAGATTCTCTCCTCCAGTGATTCCAGATTCTGCCAAATGTACAATTAAAACAAACCACCACATCACTAACCGAGGAAAAGATTCCAATCCAAAAGGAAGGGTAGGGGCCTGAGAGATGGCTCAGTGGGTAAAGATGCTGTGCTGCCAAGTCTGACAAACTGAGTTCAGTCCCCAGGACCCACATAGCAGAAGAGGAAAACTGAATCCTGTGAATGGTCCTCAGACCTCCACATGTGCACTGTAAAACACACACACACACACACGCACACGCACACACACACGCACACGCACACACACAGCACACACACATGCGCACGCATGCACGCACGCACGCACAAATGTAATTTTTAAACTCTTTTAAACCAAGTGGCTGGAGATGGCTCAGCAGCTAGGAGCACTTACAGCTCTTGCAGAGGACCCCAAGCTCTATTCCTGGAACCCGTATCAGGCAGCTGCCTATAACTCCAGTTCCAGGGAACTTGAAGCCCTCTTCTCACCTTAGAAAACACCTTCACACATGAGGTGAACACAGACTCAGACAAGCACATACAAAATAGAAAAAAAATGTGTAGTGTAGTTTCTACTGACCATGTATCACACTCACACCCTTATAAGCCAAAATATCATTCTATTACTGGGCATGGTGGCACATGCCTACAGTCCCAACCATCCAGGTCAGAGAGAGGAGGGGAGGGAAGGAGGGAGAGAGGAAGGGAGGGAGAGAGGGAGAGAGGGAGAGAGAGAGAGAGAGAGAGAAGAAGAAGGAGGAGGAGGAGGAGGAGGAGGAGGAGGAGGGAATGGAGGGAGGGAGGGAGGGAGAGAGGGAGGGAGGGAAAGAAAAATCATAAGTCAAACCATCTTAAGTCAGGATGTATCTATGGTAGAAATTTCCAATGAAGAAAATACTTTCCTTCACAGAGTTTACATTTTCATTCTTGTATGATAGGCAGACAATAAGCAACATTGGTGAGAAAAATCACCCATGGAGACAAATGCTTGTGGAGCATCCTGCATCCTTCATCCAAAATACTGGAAACCAGAAACGTTTCACAGGTTGCTTTTTTGTTCTCCAGATTTTTTTGATATTTTCATATACATAATTTTATATCTTACATAGGAATGAGATGCAACTATAAACAGGAAATTTGTCGGTAGACCTTGTTTACCCAGCCTGTCCTATCCGGTTGATAACATCATCGTCTCACCTGATTGTGGTGATCTGGCCCAGGTTGAGCTCATAGTTGTTGACTTGAGCAATAAAGATGGCTGCCAAGGCCTCGTAGAGTGCAGTGCCATCCATGTTGACAGTGGCCCCCACAGGTAGCACGAACCTGGTGATGCGGCGGTCCACACCCAGGCCCTCCTCCAGGCATCGGAAAGTGATAGGCAGGGTTGCAGAGCTGGGGGAAGAGAGCTCTGGAGGCTGAGAACAGGGAGTTGAAGGATGGGGAGAGGGCAGTAGCAGCAAAGGGCCAAAGGAGGGCTCCCCTCTAGCACATGGAGAACAGGTTGGAATGTGAGCAAGGAGTAGAAAGTGGGAATTACAGTTGTGCGTGGGGAAGTGGGACTCCTAATGCAGAGAGAACTCAGTGGTAGACATTCCCAGAGGAATGTCTCTTGACCCATTCACACCAAGATTTTATGACACAGTCTAGTCCAGATGGCTGACTTCCAACACCGAAGCCTAAAGATGATGGCTAACTTCAATTATCAAGAACTGAACCAGGAACTACATAAGAGGAGAGTCTCCATGGGTCACTATGTTTGGTCATCCTATGGGAATCACCTTTGGGGGATTGTCTTAACTAATTCATATGAGAAAACCCAGCCCACGATGGGTGGTGCTATTCCCTAGGCAGGGGGTCCTGAACTATTTAACAGTGGAGAAACCAAGCTGAGCATATGCAAGAAAGCAGCAAACATGCATTTATTCTCTATGCCTGGGTGTGATGTGACTAGCTGCCTCAAGTTCCTGTTTTGATTTCCACACAGTAATGGGCTATTACCTGGAATTGTAAGCCAAATAAACTCCTTCCACACTCCCTAAACTGCCCTTCATCAGGGTATTTTATCACAGCAACAGAAATGAAAGTAGAACAGTAAAAGACAGAGTGTTTGTCTGCACAAGAAACAACCCCATCTACAGGAGCTAGGGCTCTCCCGAACCACTTCACAGAGTATACTTTCATTTGACTGGCAACTTAGTAGAAAAAGTAGGCATCTCATTTGGGGTCAGTTTGTCTGCAAGAACTGACCCCTGTGTGGTCAGCTTTATGCCAACAAACTTAAAGCTTAGACTCAAGTATTTGGCCCTGGAACAATACATTGCCTACTGCAAAGCACCCAACTCTACTTCAACCTTTCCCAAGCATCAGAAACAGCACTGGAGGTGGCAGCAGGTGCTGATTAGCTCCATAGTGATCAGATTGGTTTAATTCTGGGTACAATAGTATCAATCCTATTTAGCCTCAGATCAAAGATCAAAAGGCACATTCTCCAATCATCATGAGGACAATAAAAAATATTTCCTCCTATCTGTTTGGATCTTGGGATATTTGGTCAAGCTGTTTTAAATTTGGATGATGAGAGATAAGGATCACTTTAGTAACCCTCTAAAAGCACAAACAGGAGAGGAAAGCCTAAGAAGCCAAGACTCTCTGAGCTTGTGTTACTCCCCCAGTACCATCTTAAACAAAGAACTGGCATCTGTCTCTCCTCCTTATGAACTAGAGAAACAAAAGAAACAAGGAGGTTATGAGAGTCATCACAAGACAAACACTAGATCCCCAAGTATAGGCCACCTGTAGAGGGCTTCAAGAGTCCCCCAATACTATTGTACAATCAGAAAAGGTGTTTGGGGAGGTGGAGAGGAGGGTACCTAAAGGAACCTTTGAAAGATGAAGAATGGACTCAGGGAGAGTTCAGGGAAAGGCCATACCTGGAAGAGGTACCCATGGCTGTGATGAGGGCCTGTAGCATGCCCCCAATGAATGGGAAGGGGTTCCGATGGGTGACGAGAAAGTAGATGAGGGGCAAAACACCACCAGCATGGAGGAACAAGCCAACGATGACAGTCAGAGTATACATGCCCAGCTGACCTCCAAGGACAGCCATGTCTTCCATTTCCAGAATCTTCCCAGCAATCAGGAACAGGATGCCCACAGGTGCATACCTGGGCAAGGCACATATGTATTAGGATGATCTTCCTCACAGGTCTGGAGCTGGCATTCCCCAAACTTTGCCCATATAGAGTCAAGGAGCCAGACAGTACCTACCATGAAACTCCAACTCCACCCTAACCTTTCCTGAGCATCAAAGCCAGCACTGGGACACAGGGGAAATGGCCCTGTGGTTAGGAGTACTTGCTGTTCAATGATGAAAATCTAATTTCGGACACATCATCCACATTTGACAGCTCAAAAACACCTCTAACTCCAGCTCAAGAGATCTGGCACCACTTTCTGGTCTCTGTGGGTACCCACAGAAACACTTACACATCCACACACATATATAAACTAAAATATTTTTTAATGGCATTGGTGTTAGGGTTTGCCCCCAAAACATTTCCCCAAAGGCTCATATGTTGAAGGCCAGTGCTGAGGTGAAGCCTGTGGAAGCTAACTGTTCATGAGCGTTCCAAACTCTGCTATGGGTTATCCATTGATAGAGTCATAGCTGAATGAGCTATTGGGAGCAAACTATAGGAAAGGCCTCGTTAAAGGCAGTAGGTCATTGGGGGTATACCCTTGAAGGACATGTCTTCTCCCCAGTCTCTCCCTCTCTTTTTCCTAGATGCAGTGAAGTTAGCAGCTGCATTGGCTATATCCATTCACCATCATGGCCCAAACGCAATGGAGCCAGCCAACCATGCACTGTTTCCTGCAAACCTGTGAGGCAAAAATAAACCTTTCCTCTTTAAATTGGTTTTCCCGGGCATTTTGTCATAGCAACAGAAAGCTAACTAATGCAATTGGATTTTATGAATGTACCCACCTCACACTGGTCACCCACTGCTATCTGATCAGCAGAAAAGTTCCTACAACACCACAGCATTCAGCCTTCTGGGGTCTTTATCTCATTCCCTCATTCAGGCCCCTTCCAGCTCAACTCCAGATGACTATTCCCTTCAGAATTCCATCCTTAGACATTACTAAGTATGGCAGTTTGAATGAAAATGGTACCCTTAGGTTCATAGGGAGTGACACTATTAGGAGATGTGGCCTCATTGAACTTGGTGTGGTCTTGTTGGAGGAAGTGTGTCATTGGGGGCAGGGTTTGATGTTTCAGATGCTCAAGCCAGGCCCAGTGTGTTTCTCTCTTCCGGCTGCCTGCAGCTCCAGATGTAGAACTCTTAGCTCCTCCAGCACCATGCCTGCTTGCATGCTACCATACTTCCTACCATGACATTAATAAACTAAATCACTGAACTGTAAACCAGCCCTAATTAAATGTTTTCCTTTATAAGAGTTGCCATGCTCATGGTGTCTCTTCACAGCTATAGAAACCCTAACCAAGACACAAAAACATCCCCTATCTCTGGCCTTCTAAATTTCCATACATTGCTCTCTGTGCTAGTTAGTTTGAAGTATAAACTTGACACAACCTAAAATCACCTCAGAAGACAGTTTCAATGAGAAATTATCTAGGTCAGATTGGCCTGTGGGCATGTGCTTGGTAGACTGTCTTAATTGCAAACTGTTGTAGAAAGAGATAGTTCACTGGGGGCAGCACCATTTAATGGGCTTGGCCCTGGACTGTGTAATAATAGAGGAAGCTGGCTGAAACTAAGCAAGCAAGCAAGCAGGGATTCATGTGTTGATTCTCTCTACTCTTCACTGTGATGTGATGTTTTAAGTTCCTGTTTTGTCTTCTCTACAATAATGGACTGTAACCTAGAAACATGAGGCTATAAATAACCCTTTGCTCTTTATGTCAGAATTTTAGCAACCAAAATGAACCTAGAGTCCTCCTTGTCCAGTCACTTGGTGTTTCTTAGTCTTTGCCTGTTCTCTCCCCTGTTGGTGATAGACCTCTCTCCTCTGCACATCCAGTTAGGTTCTTCCTCTCCTTTCAAGCCCAGCTGTATGGCTCACTCATCTTCCCAAGCAACATCCACTGCATATGGGTCCATCCACCACTGCTGGAGCTTTACTATGGCACCTATGGCTTTGTGCTACACATAGTGGTCTACATCTGTCTCCCCTGGATTTTACAAACTTCTTCAAGATAAAGTATGACTTCAGTGTATCGCTGTGTCTCAAGCCTGGGAAACTGTCTGCTAGATGAATGAGCTAGTGAAAGAGTGAAAGAATTTTAAAAAAATTAATGTGAAAAGAGGACACAGGTCTGGGAAGATGGCTCAGTGGTTAAAACATTTATCATGTAAGCGTGAGGACCCGAGTTTGGATCCTCCAAAACCTATGTAATGCTTGGTAGGCACTGCAGCAAGCCTGTATTTCCAGACTCAGAAGGTGAAGTCAGGGGATCCCTCAGAGCAATTTGGCTAGCAAGATGAGCCACATCCTTGAGCTCCAGGTTTGACTGAGGGATCCTTCCTTAATGAATAAAAGCTATGGAAAACCAGCCCTAATTAAATGTTTTCCTTTATAAGAGTTGCCATGGTGTAAGAGCTATGGAAAATGGTTCCCAACATCCCCTTGGGCACCACACACATACTTGCCCCCACTCATGCAAAAATAACATACATTCACATGCACATCACACCATACCCAAATGTAGAAAGGAAAATAAAACAGGGCATGAGTAAGTATAAAAGTGAAGAGATAAATGGAATATCCGAGGGAGTAAATGAGAAAATGGCAAATGCATACATAAATCAACAGGTTTGGGGGTGAATCCAAGTGTACTGTTTCGGGTGAGTAAATAAACAAATGCAGTCAGTGTCTTAACTAATGGGGTTAATACTACAGCTCAGTGTCACAGTAATTGCCTAGCTTACTCAAGGCCCTAGATTTCATCATGAGCACCAGAGGGAAAAGATTGTTATTTAGGAAACTGAAGGTACAGCTCAGTGGTAGAGTGATTGACTATCTAGTATTCATAAGGCCTTGGTTCAACCCTAGTGCTTAAAAATAATTACGGGGCTGTGCTCGCTTCGGCAGCACATATACTAAAATTGGAACGATACAGAGAAGATTAGCATGGCCCCTGCGCAAGGATGACACGCAAATTCGTGAAGCGTTCCATATTTTTTTTGAAGTCAAGGTACCTTTAAAATATACATTTTGGCATAACTCAAAAAAAAAAAAATAATAATTACGGGGTCCATAAAGATGGCTCCCCAGGTAAAGACATGTTGTGCCAAGCCTGAAGGCCTGAGTTGGATCCTGAAATCCACATGGTAGGAAGAGAGAACTAATTCCCACAACTTTAATCCTCTATGTCCACATGCATGCTGTGGTATGCATATCCATGCACATATACTCTGACACAATAGATAGATAGATAGATAGATAGATAGATAGATAGATAGATAGATAGGCAGGCAGACAGATAGATGTAATAAAGTAATAATGTGAAGTAATTTAATTAATGAACAGATTTATCAGTGAATACATAAATGAAGAAATGATTTAACTGATAAATAGAAAAAGAGATTATAAGAAGATAAATAAGTGGGCGAATGATAGAAAAAATGGAAATGAATGAGTGAATAAAAGAAATAGATGAGGGATGAATGAATGAATAAGTCACTGAATTGAATCACTGCAGAAAAGAATGAGGAAGTGAATTAGTGAGTTGATGAGTGAATTAACAAATGCAGAAATGTGGTGGTGCATGCCTGTAATCCCGCTAATCAGGAGGCTGACACAAAAGGTTGACAGGTTCCAGACAATCCCGGGCTACATAGGAAGACCTGTCTCAAAAACAGCACAATGAGCTCACAGCAACTGTAGTTGTCTGCACAAATTGACACAGGATCAAGCCAGTCAATATTCCAACATGGAGTGAGGAGAGACTCACAAGCCCCACTCGTAGCTGAGAAACTATTTTGAGAGTTAATGGATACTAGGGAATGGAAAGCCAAATTTCTTCCTGGATGTGGCATCTTGTAGGTTGCCCAATTCAGTGGCTGTGCCCTCATCCATGTTCATACAGACAGTTCTAATTGGAATCAATGGGAGATATATACAAACACATGCATATGATGATATAGAGTTGGAAGGGGAACATGAGAGTCTGAGAGAAGTCGAGGGAGAATGGGAATATGGGTATTATCAAGATACTTTTTATACACGGATGAAATTATCTAAGAACACATTTTTATTACACAAAAATGGGAGGAAAGTGAGTGACCCAATGTGTGGGAGAATGAACATAGATGAATGAGTGAATGAATCACAGAGTGAATGCACAAGTGAGTGAGTGAGCAAATAGATTAATGGAGATATGAACCGCTGAATAAATCACTACAGAAAGATATGAATGAACTGATGAGTTGATGATTAAATTAACTAACACACACATGAATGAGGGGCCAAATGTCTCCAACAGTCCCATCAGCCTGGTCACCGTCACCCCCAGGAACCACCACCACTGCCTCACCCAGGCACATGCACCCACCCACTACTCACCAGATGATGATGCCCACCAGCCTCATAATAGCCTCATTGAGGCTGTCAAAGAAGTCCCTCAGGACACGGCCTTTGTGCTTCATGCCACCAATGACCAGCCCGAAGGCCACAGAGAAGACCACAAGGCCCAAGGCATTGATGCCATTGGCTGAACCAGGCACAGGAACAGTCTCCTCGAAGCTTATCACCTCCTGCAGGGTGCCCAAGGCCCGGGTGACGTTTTCCAGGATGCTGGTTTCATTCTCCACTGAGGATGGGGGAGACATAGAGGCTCCCAGCTCTGACCCATTCTCTGTCCTTACAATAGTCCTGGTTACCACTCGGGTGCTGTACTGCGTCTTAAACTGAAATGTGGAGAAATTGAGATCAGATTCAGTATGGTGGTTAACTCCCTTGTAAATATCCCTAAAAAAAAATAAAAATAAAAACCAGGAGCTAGGTGTGTGAGGCCACGTGTTCCATACTTGGCATTTGCACGAGCACACACACACAAACACACACACACACACACACACACACACACACACACACACACACACACTAGAATTACTCTTAAAGCCCAGGAAACCCACGGTTGGATATGTAACCGAGGAAGTGAATTAAATAACTCAAAGAAATACAAGATGAGCTACCCAAAAATCGAAACCTGTGGCAGACAAGATGGCTCAGTGAGTGAAGGTGCTTTCAGCCAAGGCCGATAAACTAAGTTTCATCCCAGGCCCCACATGGTAGAAGTGGAGAGCTGACTCTGCAACTTGTCCTCTGCTCTACACATGTGCTCCATGGCATGTACCCATCTATATATAACCACACACAAAGTAAGTAGAATGCAAAAAAACAACAATCCAATAACCAAAATGCACCAAAATTGATTTATTTGTGTGTGTGTGTGTGTGTATGCGTGTGCACATGCACACGTGCGTCTGCTTGTTTAATTGGAATGATTTGGCCATTTCACTATATATATGTATTTCATATATATTTATGTATTTCATATTTATATATGAAATATATGCATGTTTCATGTATAATGAATCATATATAAATATATATGCATGTTTCATATATATTTTATATATCATATTTACATGATATATATATGTATGAATATATTTCAGAGCCCCATAAAGACTTATAGCATATCACCCTGTTGTACAGCAGCTTCCTCTAAATTGAAAGATTCACTCCAGTAGGGAGCTGGAAGATTCATGAAATTCAGGAAGTAAACAAACTTCCCGTTTGAGAAATCTGAAGCTTACAAGATTCGTGAAGTCCCTTCCCTGTCTTTATAAAAACATTAGATAAACGGAGGAGACTCTGACCTGCCAAGCTGCCGAGAGGAGATTCCGGACCTGGTGAGCTGCTTGCAAATTGCACAGAGAGCTCCTCCAGGAATACAGTTTTCACCAGTTGTCACCCACTCTGGGATGGACTTTTCTGGTGATGCAACTGCTTTTGAGTCACCCCTGCTCCTGTAAGTAACCCCTCACCTACACTCCAATTAAAAAGCCTGCCAAGAAGTCATTGGCTCACCAAATTGGTGCAATCATGACTTTGGTCTGTCATGAGGTGACAGACCTCTGTGTTTTATCTCCCCAGAAAAAGTTTCACACACAACTCCTTGACATGTATGAATTCCGTGTCCATAGACACAAGCAACCATGGATTGAAAATGCTGGAAAAAAACATTTGTGTAGTGAACACATGCAGGCCTTTGTGTGTCATTAGTCTCTAAACCAGCGGTTCTCAACCTGTGCGTCATGGCCGTCGAACACACAAATTTTGTATCATCTCAGGAACTGAGACACCACTCAGGAGCAAAATTACAGTTATGAAGTAGCGACAAAAATAATGTTACGGTTGTGGGACACCACAACATGAGGAACTGCATTACAGAGCCACAGCGTCAGGAAGGTTGAGAACCACTGCTCTAAACGGTTCTAATGCAGAACAGCTGTCTGCAGATCATTTACGTGTGTTAGCAGTCCTGCATCACCTAGACGTGATCTAGAGGTCATCTGCAAATTCTACCCTAGATAGAAGAGACTTGAGCAGCAAAGATTTTGTGTACAATCTTTGTTAATGCCAAGGGATAGTACAATTTTTGTATCTCTATTTTAAATTTCTTAATAAAACTTATGACTAAAGAAATGAATAACTGTGCCATCAAGACAGCTCACAGCAGGTCAAAGTGTTTCCTGAGCACAGGCCTGATGATCTGAGTTAGATCTTCAGACCCATAGTGGGAGGAGAGAAACAACCCCCAAAAGTTGTCATGTGAGCTCCACATCCACACCTGCTATGCATTCACACACACACACACACACACACACACACACACATACACACACACACACACACACACACACACACACACACACTGAAAATAATAATGATAATAATAATAATAAAAGAAATTAGTAACTGGCATTTGCCTAATATAAACAAGTCCTGAGTTTCATCCTCTTCACCAAAGAAAAAAATGAGTAACCAAATAGTGAGGATGTTAAAAACCAAGCATAGAAAATGGATATACAGTCTGCATCTTTATGTCTAGCCTTCATTAAAGGGGTTGCTATGCGCCCCCTGCTGGCCAAATTCAGTCCACTACTTGCTTCTGTAAATAAAGTTTTACAGGAAAGTGTAAGTCCTCTTCACATGTTGCCTGTGGCTGCTTTTCTACTATGAACCCCAAGCTGATGCTCAGACAGATTTTTAGCACATCTGTGATCAGAAGTCTCAGAACCCCGACCCCAGCGTCCAAGCCTCCATGAGTTCCATAACCTGGCCACCCTTTGCATCACCATCATAGCCATGGGCAGTACACATATTCTCCCAGAATCCTCCCCAAGGTCCCCCCACTCAGGCCCTTCTTCCCACCCTTCTACTTGGGAAGTAAACTCCCTCCACCCTCCATCCCTCCTTCATTAAACCATGTGCTTCCTCCTAACCTGTTTGAAGCAGGCCTCCACAAGGTTAGGTGGAAACATATTTCTGCACAAAAACATCAGAGAAGGGAAAGTGGTTAGAGTTTGGGAGTGAGCCAAAGGTCATTCCTGCACTGATAGCCATGGCAACAGTAGCAGCAGGCAATATAGAAATGCGTGGTGTGGGCCCAGTGTTGAGCAAAGTACCTGCCCTTCATCATCTGACACAAACCCTTCAATGACCCTAGAAGTAAACACTGTAAACATCTCTAGCTTCCACAGGAGGTAACCAAAAGCCAGAGGAGCTCACCCAGACCTATAGAGCTGCTCAGAGGTGCAGATGTAACTTACCATGGATAGATTATAGTTAGGCCCCTCCCAAAGTCATGGAATCTGATTGCCATAAAGGTGATGGTGGAGCCTTGGAATAAGAAGTTTACAGAGTAATAGGAAGTGGCCTTGTTTTTGATATGCTTGCTCTGGATAACCATCATGTGCTCTCTGCCGTGTTAGGATGCAGCTAGAAGGTCCTCACTAGATGCTGGTGCAAAGTTGTTGGACATCCTAGATCCCTGAACATGAGCTAAATAAACCTTTGTCATTTGGTTCTTTGGTTTTGTTTTCATTTTACAACTAACTCAGTTTCAAGTATACTTTTTATTTAATTTTTAATACATTTATTGGGAGGCACAGTGCCATGGTATACAGGTAAAAGGTAGACAACTTGTAGGAGTTGGTTCTCTCATTCCACCATGTGGATCCTGTCAGGTTGTCAGGCCTGGTGACAAGTGCCTTTACCACTAAATCATTTCACTGGCCCTAACTTTTATTTATTTAGGCGTGTGTGTGTGTGTGTGTGTGTGTGTGTGTGTGTGTGTGTGTACACATATGCCACAGCATGTATATGGAGTTGGGAGGACAACTTGCAGGACTCTGTTCTCTCCTTCCACCACGAGGATGGTCCAGAGGACTGAACTCGGGTGGTCAGGCTTGGCAGCAAATACCTTTACCCACTAAGCCATCTCATTGGACCTCAGCTAGTGTATAATAGCAGCAGAGAACACCGTAAGAGTTCCTAAACTCTTCAGGTGCCAAGTCAGTACCAAGAAACAGTATGACTGGCTTTGACATTACTTCTGACAGGCCAAATCTTATTGGACTAAGAGAATCATTTGCTCAGCAAAGAGGTTAGGAACACCTAGTGAACAGCAGCAGCTCCTCTTATTAGGTCCTGGGATACTACAACGGTGTCCTCTCCAGCCTCAGAGCTCAAAGATCAGACCTAGACTTAGCTTTCTTAAGGATATGCAAGAATCCAGAAACGGCAACCAATAGTTCTTTCCTTTTCCAAACTAGAAACACCTTTCCCTGTAGTTGCTCACAGAAAGAGAATTGTTGCATGCATCTCCGGAAGTCCCAACAAAATGAGAATGTCACCTGACCAGGTCCATGAAAGCATCAGCTGTTGGGACAGTCTCAATTCGGCCCTCACGGTGCAGCCCCTCCTTGGAGCCTTTCCCAGGGTGGATGATGGTGACCATTAGGATCCCGATGAAAACCGCAATGACTGTGGTCACCATGTAGTATACAGCTGCCCGCATTCCCATCCGCCCTGTTGCCTTGTTGTCCAGGGATGCCATACCTAGAAGAGAGATAATGCAGTCCGTGCAACAGCACCCACTCCATTTCCCCCTTTCTGGTCCACCCATTCCATACCATCAGCTCAAACTCATTGCACATCCCTTAACTGAAGATGTCCACAAAAAACATGGTTCGCTTTCTAATGCTGAGAGTTATCTACACAACCACTTTTATGCTATCATGAATAAATATATTATCAGGCAAAATATAATTTGATTATAGTTTTTAAAGTGAATAAAGGGAGCTGGTAAGATTACTCAGTGTTAAGAACACATACTGCTCTTACAGGGAACCCAAATTCCAGTAGCAACACAAATATTCTGTGGCTCACAACCACTTGTAACTCCAGCTCCAGGGTATCTGATGCCCCCTTCTGGCCTCCATGGGCACATGCATTCATGTGTACATACCCACATAGACACATGATTAAATAATAATAACAAAATAAGTAAATAAAAGTTTTGTTTCACTTTGAAATAAAGTTTTACAGTGTACAGCGTATGCCCACCACCTAGAGATGATCTGAAGTACACGAGAGGAGAGGCATAGGTCATCTGCAAACACTACATCATTTTACAGAAAGGGCTTCAGCATCCTCAGGTATTGGTGTCTATAGGGCTCTTGAAACCAATCCCCTGGTGGTTCAACCCAGGGATGATTCAGGCTTTGATTCTCAAGCTAAAAACAAATTTTAAATGAAAATATTGCTCAAGAAATGAGTAACTGGGCCAGCACCCTGGGCCTGACTCAAAATCAGTTCACTCACCACCAATAGATACGTTGTGGGGAAGCACACACACATGAACACATACCATTCCATTTTATTACTCCAAATAACTCCACCAATCACAGTACCTCCCCTTTACTCCAAGTCAACCTTTCAACTTCCACCCAACCTTCCCCCTATCCTGCACCATAAATATCACAATCATTGAAGTCTTCATCCCAGGGTCCACCACAACTCCCACCTCCCTAGAATCCACCCCTTTCTACATTTTGCCTGGATACTGTTCATGCTGTACCTACATGTCCATTACCAGGCCATGCAACTATCCAGTTGCTATGAGTTTGAGATAGACCCTCCTCCAGAAGGGCCCCAGTGTTCAGCAGCAGTCAATGATTGGCTGGTGCAGGGATTCAGATGAAGACAGAGGTGGTGGTGAGGGACACCTACATGATGTTGCTCCCACTTCAGAGCCCCTGCCCAGTGGGAGCACACTGAGATACCAGCCTTCTTCTGAACACATGCCTTTGTTTAGCTTCTTTCCCCATCCTGTCCTTCTTCCCTCACTTCCTCCTGGGTTTCTCCCTCAGTGAGTCTCTTGTGACCAGATCTACATGTCAGGCTTGGCTTCTAAGAAGCCCAACCTAAGAAACCAGCCTTGATCATTATTTATGTCCCTAAACCCAAGGGTTGCTAAACAGCACCTATGGCCTAAATCTGGTGTACTATTTACTTTTGTAAATTTTTATTGAAACAGAACTCTGATGAGTAGTTTCAATTGTTAACTCAACACTATCTAGTACCACTAGGAAGAGAGACTCAATGGAGAATTTTATAAATCAGACATGACTGGGGGGAGGGGGTCCAGATTACATTGATGAAGGAGGAAGGCCATTCATTGTGTAGCACCATTCCCTAGGCAAGGGCTTATGGACTGTATACGTGTAGAGATGTAACTTGATACAAATAAGCATGTGTCCATTTATTTTCTCTCTACTCTTGGTTGTGAGTGGGTTATGATGAACTGCTTCAAGTTCCTATGTTGACTTCCCTGAATGATAGACTCTAACCTGGAACTGTGAGCTAAAATAAACCCTTTCTCCCCTAAGTTGCTTTTTGTCAAGTATTTTATTGTAACAACATAAATGAAACCAGGGCAACAGCCATGCACACTTGCTGACATATTGACTATAGATGCTCTTATATTCCAGCATCAGAACTGAACCATAAAATGAAGATCCAATGGCCCTGAAGCGAAAACATCTACTATCTAGAAGAAAAGGTGCTACATAACCCATCATAGCTCCTTCCCTTCCTCCACCCTCCATCCTGGCACCTCCATCCCACTCACCTCCTACATGTTCAACCACATTCCATCTTTCATCTACCCCATATCTCAGCTGCCTCCCCTGACCCTCCACTGCCTTTCTTTCCCCTCTGGATACCCCAGAGCTCTGGCAGTATGGGAGTTTACCTTCAAGAACAAGTACAAGGAAGTTATTGGGCCACATGGATCCTGTGACAGCAAGACTAAAGCAAGACCTGGGCACAGCTTGAGTTGATGAGTTGGGAAAGAGCCCCCATGGGTGGGGAAGCCCTGGCTCTTTTCTCAAGTGTGGGCTCAGAAGGGGTCCCTGAGATGCACAGTGGCTTGGGGTCTCACCTGTGACAAGGCTGGAGACGATGAGGGGGAGCACCAGCATCTGCAGCATCCTCATGAGCAGCTCACCAGGAAAAGAGAAGTACTTGATCTGGCGGTAGGAAAGCTGGTATGGACGCAAGGCGAATGCTAGGCTGACCCCTAGAGCCAGAAAGGAAGGATTCATGGAATGAACTATGAATCTCAACCCCAAGCAGTGTCCATCCATCTCTAAAAGAGTATAGTAGGGTAAGCAGTGACTATTCTAGGAGGTGCATTTGTGTACATGGGTATTACATGGATTTGTGTGTGCAAGGGTACATTTGTGCATGGGTATGTGTGTGTGTGTGCTTGTGTATATACAGATGTGGGTAGTTGTGAGTGAATGGGCATGTGTAAAAAGATGTATACATGGATATGTATGTGCATGTGTGTAAGTATGTGTACATTTGTGTGAGCATGGGTATATATGTGTGTGCATGATGAGAATTTGTGTGAATGTATGTGTGCATGTAGTTGTGTGCACATGGATATATATGTGCATTGTATGCATTTGTGTGTAGATAGGTGTGTGTGTACATTCATATGCACATAGGCTCATATACAAACATATGCACATGCATTTCTTGGGTGTGTCTATAAGTGTGACTCTTGTGCCTGTGTTACCACTTTCTTTTTATTTTTTTTAAGATTATGCACACCGTGTTCTCCTGTGGGCCAGAAGAAGGTACCAGACCTCATTACAGATGTTGTGAGCCATTATGTGGGAATTGAACTCAGTACCTCTGGAAGAACAGCCAGTGCTCTTAACCACTGAGTCATCTCTCCAGCCCTATGTTATCGCTTTCAAATATGGAAGTGCATATGCAACTGGGCTTCTAAGCATGTAGATGTAAATGCATAGATGAGTGTGTGAAAGTATTCACAAAGTCCAACACAGCTGGCTGTGGTATCCTTGGAATCCACACTGTCTAAATAATCAAGTACACATGGAAATTTTTAGGGAAAAAATTATCTGTTGAAAGCAGAAGGGGGGCTGTTTGGGAAGAGAAAAGGGACCAAGGGGGGTGAAGGAAAAAGAATATGATCAAAGCATATTGTATATAGATATGAAGATGTCATGATGTCATGAGGAACTCATTATTTTATACAACCTACACATAATTGTTTAAGTTGTGTCTGTTGAACGTGTAGAGGTTTTTTTCTCTTACCAATATTCCCTAGACAATACAGTATAACAACTATTTACCTAGCAGTTACATTGCTTTGGGTGTTACAAGTAACCTAGAGAGCAAGATAGCCACAGATCTGGCAAACACTACCCCATTTTATTTAAGGGACTTGAGCATCCACAGATAACAAATGCTTGTGGATACCCAAACCAATAGACAATCAAGTTCCTTAAATAAAATGGGGTAGTGTTTGCAGAACCAATCTCCTAAGGGTATCATGGATAGCGGCATATTTTTATGAACGTTAGCACAGTTTATGTGACTGCGCCTCTAAATTAAGATATGTAAGATATATTCGTATGTAAGATATATTTATCCTTCTCTGTATGTAGTCATAAAGTGCATGTCTGTTCTGTGTACTTGCGGATGCCCATACCCACACATGTGACATCACATCGTGTTCATACAGCTGTGTTTGTGCATGTATGTGCCCTCTCTACCTGAGTCCTCTGATGGGCTAGGGGATTGTGAGATGAGTGCACCGGAGGGAGTGGGTAGTTAATAGAAGTCCCGCCTCCCAGAAGCAGAGCTCACCAATGATCACAGCGCTGACTGTGAGCAAGATGAAGGCATTTCTGCGCAGAAAGCGCCGCACGTGCTCTCGGGTCATGGTCTGCAGACGCAGGCGCGTGCGCAGTGCTCTCTGATGCAGACTGTCCTGCAGGCCCTGCAGACAGCCCACACCACCCAGGCGCTGGCCGCTCTCCCTCAGGAACAGACTGTTGCCGTGGCTACTCATCGCGTTTCTGCCGGGGACAGAGGAGACCAGGTCTGGTGAGGGAGGAGTCTGGGAAAAGAGTGGGTAAGGTGGAGGGGCGGGCACTTGCAGCTCAGAAATCAGGGGAAGGGCGACGCCCATGTGCTTCCTTGCAGGGACGACTGAGACCCTGCCGTGGATCGGATTCAGTTTTTATCCCAGCAGCAAAAGGTTACCAGAGAGGGTGGTTAGAGACAGGGTAAAAACACGCACACACACACACAATGCTGCACACCTTTCAGGTTTTCCGCCTCCAGCCTCCTTCACTGAGTTCATCTCAAGTAATTGGGAGCTGCTGCAGCTCTCAAACTAAAGTGCCAGGCCTTTGCTGAATGCTCATTGCATAAGAGCTCTTGAAAGGGCACTTTAGGCTAGTCCCTCTATCCACAGTAGCTGGGTGTCCAGCCCAAAGATGCCCATAGTCGACTTTTCACAAGGACAAAATCAGCTGGTGCCTGGGAAACAGTGGCACCCAACTAATGTGGCTGCCCTGTGTGCGTGACCAGGACAGTAATGCTGTAAGGGAGGGGTCGCTGGGAAAGAAATGATGACACTTCTAGTCCCAGCTTGAGGTTCATGACCCTCTTTTGGGGTGCAACCTCAGACTGTGTGTCCCTTTTTTACATGTGTCTGTATTTATTTATTCTTATTGACTTACTTTTTAAAAGCTAACCAAAACGGGATGATGTGTTTTCCATGAATTAAATAAAATGCATGTAAATAGAAAATCTGCCAATCTGTTTAGCAGCCAAAACACTTGGAAGTTACAAAACAGATTAGAAACTGTGGCTTTTGACCGAGCCTTTGACAGCCCTGTAATATCAGCTACTCTAGAGGATGGTGGGGGAAGGCAGTTTACAAGTTCAAGGCCAGCACCTGCAACTTAGTAGGACCCTGTCTTAAAATAAAAAGTTAAAGTGAGAGCTACTGGGCAAGGGGTGGGAGATGGCTCAGTGATTGAGGGTGCATATTGCTTCTGTAGAGGACCAGGGTTCCATTCCCAGCACCCACATCAGGCAGCTCAGAACTGCTATGCCCCCTTCTGGCCTCAATGGCACCTGCACTCACATGTACACACACACACACACACACACACACACACACACACACACACACACACAATCAAAACTGAAAATAAAATTCTCTTTTAGAGAGGGCCAGACTATATAGCTCAGTGGTAGAGTACTTGCCTGCCATGTTCAAGGCTCCAAGTTCAGTTCTCAGTACTGATCCCCTCAGCTTCCCAAGTAGCTGGGATTGCAGGCATGCACCACCACGTGCAGCCTTGAACTGTTCCAGCATTGTTTGGATGCCACTACCCACGTGGCTGTCTTCTAAGATGGCTGCCCTCTGTATCTGTCTGAGTTCTCCACCTGCTTCCAAAAGACAAGTTGCCTGACTAGGTTTTCCATGCCCTGTATCCTGCAACTGCTTCTCAGTGCGAAGCCCCATTCAGGATTTTACTCCAAATGAATGATAAGGCTGGAGAGATGGTTCGGAGGTTAACAATGCTTGCTGTTCTTTGAAAGGACCAGGTCGGGTGGCTCAGCGCCAGAGGGTCCAACTCTTTCTTATGTCTCTGCAGTCACCTGAACTCAAGTGCACATAGCCACATGTGAATACACATAATTAAAAAGATAAAAATAATTTCTATTTTATGTCTGTGTTTGACTCCATGTATATATGTGCACTGTGTGTGCAGTGACCACAGAGTCTAGAAAGGGGCCTTGGATTCCCCAGAACAAGAGCTACAGGGAGTTGTGAGCAGCCCTGTGGGTGCTGGGAGAAGAATCTGGGTTCTCTGTGAGAGCAACAAGCACTCTTAAATGTTGAGCCATCTCTCCAGACTAAAAATAAATCTTTTTTTTTTTTAATCCATGATAGTGTGAGTTTAGCATGTGCAAAGGCTTGGATTTAATTCTCAGCACCAAAAATCGATCAATCAATTGATAAAAAAGTTGTTCAATTTGCATCTGTACTGGGCATGAACAGACTTTTCCTCTTATTCCCTAAACAATATAGCATAGTAACTATATGCACAGCATTGAAGTTGTGCTAGGTGGAGTTATTCTTATATTTATTATTGTGTGTGTGTGGTCAGAGGACAACTTTTGGGAGTCCATTCTCTCCTCCACCATGTAAGTCCCAGAGATTGAACACAGGACTTCAAGTTTGGTGACAAGCTCCTTCACCCACTGTGCTAGGCTTTAAACATAATGTAGAGATGAGTTAAAAATGAAAGAAGACAGGAATGCGTTCTGTGCAAATATGATGCCATTTTATGTAAAAGACTTTTGATATACAAGGGGTTTGGAGTCTACCTAGGATGGAGGGTGTGTCTGGAACAAATTCTCTGAGACCCACAAACAACAAGATAGTGTGGGAGTTGACGTGATAGCCTGTGAATCAAATATGGCCTGATATCTGTGTTGTTGGCATTTTTTAATCATGGTATTGGCACACAGCTGCGTTCATTCACTGTGTATTTCTGCAGGTGCTTTCAAGCTTCGGGGGCAAAGTTGCTGGAAAGGAGTTCACAAAACAAACTATTTGCAGAAGTGGGGGGTGGGGAGGACAAGGTGGTTTGATGGGTAAAGAGGATTGCTGCCAAGCTGGATGGCCTGAGTTCAGACCTGGCCCCACATGGTGAAAGGAGAGAACTAACTCCCACAGATTGTCCTCTGACTGCTTTGTACACACACACACACACACACACACACACACACACACACACACACAGAATAAATTTGATTTTTAAAGGCTGACTGTAGGCTAGTAAAAGCATACATTAGTGATGAATTAATAGGGCATGGCTCAGGAATAGAGCATTCATCAAGTGTACAGGAGGCCCTGAGTCCCATCCTAGAACTAGAGGGAGAGAAGAGCCAGCAGGGAGTAATTAACAATTAAGAACAATTCAATAAATAAGCAGAAATCCAAAAGGTACAGGATTGAACTCAAATGCAAGGCTGTCTTCCACACCTTCACCATGCCTGCCTAGCTCACTGTAAACGTATACAGCTGTGATTTGTCACTCTTTTAATTCTTCCCTTTTGTCTCAGTGGACATGTGATAATTGCTCCCACTCACAGGGCACAGTGAAACCTTTCAGAACAAGAAGGCAAACCATGATGCCAGATCAAGTTCCATAGCATTTTCATCCCCATTAGCCCGGAACATTGAACCCCTGTCTTCTAATCCTTTATAAAAGAATAAACTGTTGAACAGTCTCATTACCCACCTCTTCCCTGTCTCCCCTCTCATAATTGCTCTTCTACTCTCTGTTTGTTCAATGTCAGGATCTGTAGCTTGCACATGAATGAGATCACACAGCATTTGACTCTGTGTGTCTAGTTTATAAAATTAACATAAATCCTTTGGGAGAATGCTATAATGAAAATGAATTCTTTGTATGCTTATTAAAATGTAATAAATGTTTTAAAGCAACCTTTTATAATACTTGACTTGAAAGTATCCTCCACCTGGGAAGAGCCCTGGGAGCTGTCAGGCATGTCACATACAGGGAGCCAGTTGTTCCAGTTTCTTCTGGTTCTAGGCCTTCACTCAGCCCCTGTCTCCTAAGCTACCTTGTCTGAAAATGGCCTTTCCAGGATCTCCAACCGCTGCAAGGTAAAGGGTTAATGGATGGCTTTCACCCTTTGTCCCCTCAACTCTCAAGTGTAATGAGCCATGACAGCCACCCCTTGGAGAAAAGGGGAAGACAGGAAGGGCCTTCGGAGCCCTAAAGCTCAAAAAAGGGTCAGACTTTCAAGACTAAGAGGCCTTTGAAAGTGAAGGGCTTGTCTCACTAAACAGACGATATCTAAAGCTAAAGGCCACTGCCAACCTGGCCAGAAAGCAATGGGAGAGAAGACCTCGAATGATCTAAAGGGACCATGGTGTGTTATAATAAGCCCCAAGGGAGAAGAAATGTACAATTCTTGCATTAACATCTTATACATTGGCTGTAGATGTGCAATGGCCCCAACTCTACAAAACAGTCATTGTCCTGGGATAGAAGGTTCATCCAAAAACAGACTTTTGTGAGCCTGGCATGGTGATGCATGGCTATAATTCCAGCACTTGAGAAACAGCAGCACAATGATAAGTTTCAGGCCAGCCTGGGCTACACAGGGAGCTCTTGTTTTCTAATGGGGTGAGGGGCAGGACTGAGGGAAAGAAGTGAAGAGATGTTGGTACTTCTTAACCAAATCAGAATGTGATATGAGGTGGCCTTGTGGGGTTAACTTCAGCCTTCAGGAAAAGAAAAGAATATGCAGAAAAGATTTTTGTTTGTTTGTATTTTTTATGTTTTCTTTTTCTTTGTTGATGTAGCCTGAGGCTGTACAGGGGTGTGTGTGTGTGTTTGTGTGTGTGTGTGTGTGTGTGTGTGTGTGTGTAAAGATGAGCTTATTTTTATCTTATTTAGGTGAGTGTTTGCCCTGCATCTAACACACCTGGTGCTTGTGGAGGCCAGAAGAGGGTGTTAGAGCCCCTGGATCTGGTAATCAAACCAGGATCCTCTGCAAGAGCAGAAAGTGTTCTCTACCACTGAGCCATCTCTCCAGCCCTCAAGCTGTGAATTTAAATGGCCTCCTATTTTTTCTTTCCTCCCTCCATTCTCAGACCTATAACTAAGCCATCTCCAAGGTCTTCTCTTACACAAACAATGGTGGGCTAAATTGTGGATAGATGCTGTGCTAAGTGGAGGAGTAAGTGACAGGAGGAAAGGCAGGACAGGAAATGAGTTCATCTCACACACACACTTGAATACAGCCTCACATCTTGTGTGCAGTTGACACCTACATAATCCTTTATGGACACACTGTCCCACATAGACTCTTCAGACAAACAGTCACACACAACCTTCAGAAATGCAAATCCATATTGACACACCAGACACACCATTCCTCCACAATTTCACACAAACATCTGCTACATTTATGCACACCAGCAGACACATAACCGCTCACACACCCTCAGAAATGCAACCCCATGCAGCCAGCATCAGCCATACAAAGTCTGCAGAGATACACACACACACACACACACACACACACACACACACACACACACCAGCCACTGCCATGCACATCATGAAACTCAAAGTCACACTCTTTGAGTCTCCTGCACTAATACCCCATGCAAATGAAACTACATGGACAGTGACATCCGCACAATTCTTAGGTACACAAGCACACACTCGAGAGCACAAAACTCTCAACATTCAAGCACTTAGCCGCACACACCTCTTTAGAAAAGCAATCCCACCCAAAACTCAATCACACACACACAACCATGCACACAGCACCTCCACACCCAGTTCCCCTGGAATGGTGGTCAGTCTTAATCACAGCAGACAGGGCTAGGGCTAGGTTATGAACCTCTGGTAGGGAAGAGGGAGTCCAGCCCAAGAAATAGGAGAGGCGTCAGATTCAATGTTGGAAACAGGACTCTGTGAGAGCTGAGGTTACTGAAGAAGGAGTGTGGGAGATGGGAAGGAGACCCAGGGACCTATCGACAGGAAACTCAGCAGGGTGACCCAGGGCAGAGGCAGGCTCAGCACCTGTAAAGGGACAGAGAAGAGCTAAGGAACGATAGCGAGGAAGTGGGGACCTGTGCACAGGGGACCCCCACCTGCCTCGGACCCAGAGTCAGCCCCGCGCAAGGGCCAACGTCCCACTCACCAGCCGTGGGTCAGCGGGGCCGCCTTGTCGCGCCTCCGCCTGCGCGCTGCGCCCAGATGCAGAAGCCAGAACCCTTGGAAGCGCCCGGCCGGGTCCTCCAGGACCCGCCAGGGACCCGCGCTGAATCTGCGTTGGGGACCGGACTACCAAGGCACCGGCGCAGAGCCGGGACGCGCTGTGCAACCCGAGGGATGCGGGCTGGTCTTGCGCTCACGTGGGCTCGGGGGGCGAGGGGCCGGGGCGGGGGGCGGTACCCCCTCAGGGATGTCCCCCTGCTGCAGCGGCACAGGAGCTGGGGGACGCGGGGCGGGCGGGGTGACCGGCCTCTCGCACACAGCCTCCGCCCCTGCGCCGAGCCGCGCCTCCGAGCCCGCCCCCTGCCCCTCCCGAGTCCTCCGAGGCCAGTAAGTCCCCTTGGGATGCACAGGGTACCCGACGTTGTTAGCGCTGCGCCGGAGCCCACATCCTCAGCGTGGATCTGAAGCAGGGGGAGGGAAGACCGCCAGCGTCGGGTGACCACCCGCCACCACTCGCTGGCCAGCTTCTCCCTCGGGTGCACCTTTCTGGCTTTGGCCACTTCACTGCTGTGTCCCTTTGGGCCAGCCCCTCTCCCTCTCTGAGCCTGACCTGAGAGAAAATTACAGCTGAGCAAAGCTAAGCGCGCAAGAGCGTGGAAACGCTCTCTGCAGGGTGAACTGCTGTGCAAACCGGAACCTTTCATAATTGCTGTTACTGTTGTAATTAATAGTATCCCTTGCTATCAGCACAGTACACGGGACAATGTGGAGCTGCATTTTCCCTCTCAGATGGCACTGACTGGTTGCTTCCAGCCCATTAGTTCTTCTGAGAACTGAGGCTCCTTATAAAGATCTGCACAGAGCCCAGCGGGGGAATAAAAGTCAGTGCGGTGGACCCTGGCAAGATGGCCTACAGCTCGCAGTACTAGGCTGGTGAGTTGAGTTCCATCCTTGGAATTTACAGAAAGGTGAAAGAGAGAATTGACACCAGAAGCTGTCCTCTGACCTCCACACGTGTGCTGTGGCAAGCTCACCGACACACACATGCACACACACACATACACATTATTATTATTATTATTATTATTATTATTATTATTAAAAGCTAATAGGTGCACGTTATTGTTACTTTGGGGCAATTATTGGTGGCAACCTTGTGAATCAGACAGACTCCTTTAGCTACATCTCATTTACATGGCCCTACAAAGTATCCGTTACCACCCCAGTTTGTGGACAAAGTAACAGAAAGGTACTCAGAAAGCAGCACAGCCAAAGAGCTGTCCCCCAGCTCCAGTCTTTGTGCACACAGCCCTGGCCCTTGAACACAACTGCTAAACAAGGGGGTTCTCAATCTTAGCTGTACCCTTCAAACACCAGGAAAACTTCTTAAATTGCTGAAGCCAAATCAAACCTTCCCTGGCATTCCATCTCTCCCGAGTCAGTGTGGCTCTCACCAATAAAACCAGAAAGAAATTCTGGTGAGGACAGGCAGTAAGGGAACCTTTACACTCTGGTTGTGTGAGAGTGTAAAGTAGTGCAGCTACTGTGAGCATCCCTACAGAGGCTCCTCAAAAAACTGAAAATAGAAGCATCATGTGACCCAGTTAGACCATGCTGGAGAATAGACACAAAGGATTTCAACCCGGAGATCCACACATCATGTGTGTGGCTACCCTACTCACCATAGCCACTGTATGAGAACTGTCAAGGGATCCATCAACCCCTGAACAGATAAAAGCATTCCAGCACAAGTCCACAGTGGAATTTTACTCACCTGTAAAGAACAAAACTGTCAAATTTGCAAGAAAATAGGTAGAACTTCAATTACCATTTTAAAATACATTTTTGTTTATTCTTTGAGAATTTCACACTTGCATACAATGTATTTCGAACATACCCTCCTTCCAACTCTTCCCAGACCTTCACCACCACACCCCTCCACTGACTTTTTATCCTCTTAGTTTTGACCCATTGAGTCCCACGAGTGCTATTTCTATGTGGATGTGCGTGTGGCCATCCCCTAGAGCATGGTCACCCTACCAGGGACCACACTCCTCAAGAAAACTGACTTGACCTCCCCAAGCAGCCGTCAACTGTCACGAGCTCCTCGGCTATGGATTGGGGCTTGTGAGCTCCTCCTCGCTCTGTGCAAGCATTCTCATTGGCTAAATCTTGTGCAGGTAACCTGAGTAGCTGCCCATGAGTTCAACAGTCCTGCCACATCTAGAAGACATCGCCTGGCAACCTGTGGCTCACAAAACTTCTGACTCCTGTTTAAACTTCAGACCAACTGAACCACAGCCCTTGAATGGGACCCAGCCATTGGTTTATTTAAATAATCGTGCAAGTGACGCTTCGGTGTGACTAAGGTTAAATGGATACCTGCCCTAGGTGTAGGTAGGACCAGACCACACTTTTAAAGCATGCCTTCCTCCTCTCCATTCCTTCTGCTTTCCTCTATGCCTGGGATCTAATATGGTGGTATTTTATTTGTACTGAAATGTGATTTTAATTGTATGTTAATAAATAAAGTTGCCTGGGGGTCAGAGCTATTAGCAAGCCATAGGAAAGCAGGGCGGTGGTGGCATACACTTATAATCCCAGCACTTGGTAGGCAGAGCTAGGTAAGTCTCTGTGTGTTCAGGGATACAGCCAGCATTGGAGACACACGTCTTTAAGACCTGGAGGGCTGTACTTACAGGCAGTGATGAGGCAGTCATGTGTTTGGGTTTACAAACAATGAGAAGGCAGAACAGAAAGACTACATAAAGACAAACACACAGGAAGTAGGTCTCTTTCGGAGAGGTAGGACCATGGCAGGAGGAAGGGTAAGGTTTTAGCTCTGAGCTCTGACCTCTTGGCTTTCTCTTTTACATTGGTTCTGTGTTTCTTATTTAATAAGACGGTTGGTTACATCTACAATCTGATGTTTCTATTTCTCCTTCTTCATATCTCATTCCCACAACCCTGTGGGCAGACAATAGAAACAGGGACTCAGAGAGGCCTGATAACTTGTCCCGGGTGGCACAGCCAAATTGGCTCCTCAGTTTCAATCTTTGTACATGTAACCCTTGACGTGGGTCCTTGAACACATTGGCTAACTAAGGCTAACCAAGGTGGTTCTCAGCTCTACCTACATAGCACGTCCCGATACCAAATCAAAGCTGCACTGAAGCTGTCAATTCTGTAATTTTATTACAGTGTGTGTGTCCTGTGCTTACGGTGTAAGCTGTGGAGCTATCAACAAAGAAAGTCTCAGAAACTCTCAGAGTCAAGAGGATCTCAGGAGAGTCAACAACCCAGCGTAACTCAAAATCTCAGAATGGAACGAGGCCACAGCTCAAACCCAAAATGATCCTGTGTGACCTACAGGATACCACAGATGGAGATTCCACACCTGACCACATGTGACAAGCCACGGTGAAAACTCAAGGGCACTGAAAATACTGTAGGCTGAGCAGGGCGTCACACACCCATGCTGCCTGTCTTTGGGAGACTGCAGCAGGAAGATTATAAGCACGGGCCAGCCTCAGCCACAAGTATAAACTTTCCTCTAAACAAAAGAAAAGCCATATATAAAATGGCCTTCAGATAATGTGTATCGGGTGTGTATGCAGCATAATTGAATTTTGTGTTTAGACTAGAGTCAATTCCCCAGGCATTGTGTACACACCAATAATCCAAATCTGAGAAGAAAATGCAAAGTCTGAAACAGTGGCTGGGGTAATTAAAGCTCTTGCCAACCAGTGTAATTGCCAGGTGGGCATGGAATCCCTTCTATAAATCCATCCTCAGAAAGTAAAGACAAGAGGATCTCCAGAGTCAGCAAACGACAGAAACTCGTCATATTAATGAGCTCTGGGTTTTATTGAGAGACCCTGCCTCAATAAATAAGGTGAAAGAGCAATTGGAGGATGGTTTACAACATCCATCTTGGGCTTCCACATGCACACACAAATTTTCCTCTTAATTAAGACAGGCTATCCTAGAAAAAGGGTCTTTAAGAAGGTGCTGAGAGGAGGCTCACTAACAAAAAGGAAATAAACAATTCAAAAGGCTTGAGAAGTCCCTGAAACTTGGTAGATTCACAGGGCTCCTCCTCCTTTACAGAAGCAGTGAGGACTTCTGAGGAAAGGAGACTCCCTGACCTTTCAAGCTGCCCACAAGGCATGTAGGGAGCCAGTTTACACAAGTCGTCACCCATGCTCACCCATCTCCCCTAAACACATTGGTCCACCAAGTCAGACTCTGGTGGTGGTGTTACTCTGGTCCTCTGTCAGTTCCCTATTTGGGGTGAGCAGACACTCATTTGACATCTCTCCAGGAAGAGGGCCACACAAAAGTGGCAGCACTGGGGAGGCTGAGACAGGCAGACTGGGGATGTCACCGCTGTGACAACTAGGAACGCTGTAGCTTTGCTTTCTGGTCCTGAGCCCATACAAGTTGGGCCTTCCTACCAGCCAGCTACAGAGGGAGAGGAGCTCCCAGGGCCCCACCACCTACAACTGAGCTGTTAGAAACTAACAGAGTCCAGGAGAACAGGGTGGGGAGGAACTGGAGCCAGTGCTGTCCCGCGTGGGAGCCCACTGGGTTCTGATGGTGAGTTCCAAACTCAGGCTCACACAGGTGGCTCTGGTTAAACTCTGTGGGACACTAAACAAACCGAAAATCAATGCTTACTAGAAAGAGATCTGTAAGGAAGGAGTAGGTGCTGCCAGGGCTTGGGGAGACATAAGGGCGGGTAGGTGTGTGAGTGACCAGAATACACTATGTCCATGTATGGAATTGTCAAAAAAATTATTAATGAAAAACATCAGAGCAAACAAGGAAGACACCTAATGTCAGTCTCTGACCTCTGCATGTATTTACACACACACACACACACACACACACACACACACACACACACACACAATTACACACTTGAAAACAGATTATATTCTTTGAAAAATAAAGCACACCCAAAGGCCACATAGCATATGTTCCTGTTTCTGTGAACTGCCCAGAACAGGTCCATCCATAAACACAGGAAGCAGACAGGTGGCAGCTGGGGGCAAGGGGAGACCAGTGGAGCGATGTTAAAGGGGTGGAATTTTCTTAGGGCCATAAACTTCTTCTGTAACTAGATGGAGTGATAGTTACCCAACATAGTGAATCATACTAGGTGAGGTAACAATACCAAATTCACGCTCTTTGAAATTATCATCGCATATGACGTGAATCTCCCCTCAGTGAAACAAAAATCTGGTGACTAAAGAAGAAAGCTCTTGACATTTAAGACAAATATTTCTATGCAATATTTTTCCAAGATTGGTTTATTTTCAATTAAGTGTAGAGGGCAAGAGAGGTAGATAAGGTGAGTGTAGTGCCTGCAGAGGCCGGAAGGGGTCAGACCCTCTGGGCTACAGTTACAGGACAGTGAACTGCCAGAGCTAGGTGCTGGCAACCAAACTCCAGTCCTCTGCAAGGGCAGTGCAGGTTTTTAATAGCTGTGCCCCCTCTCCAGGGCCCTCAATACAGTATCTTAAATGCTGAACCCTTGACATACCAAACCTCGTGTGTTTACCAAAAACATCACCTAAGAGCACATTCAGTATTAGACACTACATAAAAATGATGACGAAATAGCCACACTGTGCAGAATGTCACCATGTCAACTGTAGTAAGGTGCCTGGTTTTTCCTTCTGCCTCAGCCACCTGTGTGACTTGGCTCAAAAATATTACTGATTCTGTCAACATTTTGATATTTTGATGGTTTTATTAACAGTCGTAGTAGTAGTGTTTATGTGGGAGGGTGTTAATTACTAACATTGTAGTGCTATTAGCAAATGACTGGGTTTGGGCATTCCTGACATCTTATATACTAGATAAATACTTCATTCCTATTCTCACTGATAATTCTTTCCTCCCAATACGTTAAGGACAGTGGAATTCTTTGCAGATATGCAAGGGGCTCAAAGTGGCTGTTAATGTGCGGCTGCACAGGCCTTTGAGCCCAAGTCCATGACCTGCTATGATCCAATCAGTCTCCAGCTCCAGCTCCCTCCCGGTGCTGTCCCCTGATGACTGTTCGCCTCCTCTGGGGTGGGCCTGAGCACTAAACAGGAGCCTGAGATGGAAGAATCCAGGCTAATTCCTCTGTGGGACGTACTCCCTACCAATTAATTGGGGCAGAACTAGCCTAAGGCATCCCCGAAGCCCCAAGAGTCATTAAGGGAAAGGAGGGTCTCATTATGGGCTGGCTGCTCCCCTGCTGTTCCCAGAACCCCGGAGTGGGGGGTCTTCCTCTCTGACTCCCGCAGCCTCTCTTCCCTAGCCAGCGCAGCTGGATATGCAGGGGAAAGGTCTGAGAGTAGAAAGATCATTTTAATGGAAGAAAAAAGGAGCAGACTATCAGAAACCACACACACACCCAGTCCAGTCTGCATTTTTTTATTCACATTTTATTCCGATTACTTGACATATGTCAATTCTTGGAAACTACAGAATTTTTTTCTCTTGGTAGTTGTGTGATATTATATATGGTGATATTAATCATTTATTACATTTCACATTTTCATATGCTTTATATTATAAAGTCAGCTTTATCTACTTCATACTAAACTGAATCCTTATAAACGCTTCCTTGTTTTTGAGACATGTATTTTGAAAATAATAGCAAGTAAAGCCTTCTATCTTAAGCTTAGATCTCATCAAATTATTTCTTTACAATCCATGTACACAGTGATGAGTTTCCTCAACCACAAGTCATTTTCTTGTCTTTAGCTTCTTGTACTTATTCAAAGAATTCACTTTAAAGGGGGTGCATAAAGTTGGGAGGGAGACAGAGTGGGAGGAGAAAGTCAGAGGGAAGTGGTGGTGGGTGAATATGATCAAAATACATTATATAAATTATAAAATTGTCAAAGAGTAAATAAATATCACTTTAAAAAATAAAAGGCATATATGTAGATTGATGAATTTTTCTAGTAAATGAATTTATTAGGAATATCCAGAGCAGGTAAATCCACAAGGATAGAAAGCAGAATGGTGGTTACCTGTCGGGGGCTGCAAGCAGGAAGGAAGGGTAACAGTGCAGACAGAGTCCTTTGGGATAATAAAAATCTAGGATTTTTTTTCAGCAATTTATTTATTTTTTAAATATATTTTATTTTAATGTGCATTGGTGTTTTTGCCATGGGTGTCGGGGTCCCCTGAAACTGGAGTTACAGACAGGTGTAAGCTGCCATGTGGGTGCTGGGAATTGAACTTGGGTCCTCTGGAAGAAGAGTCAGCACTCTTAAGCCCTGAGCCATCTCTCCAGCCCGCGATTTTTATTTTTTTAATTATGTGTGTGAGTTTGTGCAACTCTCTTGGGCTGAAGTTACAGGCAGTTGTGAGCTGAAACTCTGCTCCTTGACAAGATTGGGATGAGCCCCCAACTGCTGAGCCACCTCTCTGGCCCCCACAAGCCAATACTTGAATTCGGTGGCTGCATGACAAGATGGTTATCATAAATGCCTGAAATATGGGGGTTGTTTGTTTGGCTGGTTGGTTGGTTTTGACTTTTCTGAGACATGGTCTTCTTCCATATCCTGGACTGGCCTCACACTTGCAGCAACCAGCCTCTTGGATGGTAGGATTATAGGTGTGAATCACTATGCCCAGCTGAATTGCACACTTTATAACAGTTTTATCTTATATATATTTTACACTTAAAAAAGCCAAAGCCTGATATGATGGTGCATTCCTTTAAGTTCAGCATGCATGAGGCAGAGGTAGTGGATCTCTGTCAGCTCAAGTCCACCCTGGTCTACATAGCAACTTCCAGGCCCAAGGCAACATGGTGAGACTTAAAAATAGATAGATAGATAGATAGATAGATAGATAGATAGATAGATAGATAGATAGACAGACAGACAGAGGCAGGCAGGCAGACAGACAGACAGACAGATAGATAGATAGACAGACAGGTAGATAGATAGGTAGATAGATAGATAGATAGATAGATAGATAGATAGATAGATAGATAGATAATCAATCTCAAGGAATAGCTCAAAGGATAATGGCACCTGCCATCAAACCAGTTTCATAAGTTCTCTTTCCTTCTCATGCATACTATGGCATGCATGCAGGAATGAGAACACACACACACACACACACACACACACACGAAATGACTTTTTAAATCAGTCTCACTGTTTGATCAGAAAGAAACAAACAAAGAAATTAACTAAGGGCTGGAGATGGAAGTCCAAGGTAGAGCGCCTGCCTGGGGTGTATATGATGCCAAATTTGGTCTCCAGCAAGGACAGGCTGGGGAAGAACACAGCACTATGCACTTCAATACATCATGTTCAAAGTACCAGTTGTTGGAAGCAGAAAGGGAGGTAGCTACAGGGGGGGGGGGGGGGATGACAGCAGAAGTGGAAGGGGTTAGCAGATGAAAATCACCAAAACAAATTATGTATGAAAATATCATCATGAAGTCCATGACTTCATATGTTAATTTAAAAGAACTACTTAAAAAGAGAAAATTTCTAATTTAGCAAGAACTTGAGTTTTTAAAAATCCTTTTTCTAAGTGGACATAGTACCAAACTCCCTTCTATTTTTTTTTTTTACTTTATTTGTTTATTTATTTAATGCTGAATGTCATTTATTGAAGGAGGGAGGAGGTCTTAAATACAGGCTTACAGCACAATGAGAGAACCTTGGAGGGCAGAAGATCACTACCGATGTTTTACAATCTTGCATCTAAGCTGTTCATGCCCATTATGCATGAATACACAGACAAGGATCTTCCCTTAAGCATTCATGAGGGTAGAACCCAGGAGGGAATTAGCATAGGGAGGATATCAAGGTCAAGGTCAGCAAGCAAGGCAACAGTTACCCAAAATGGGAGCTAGGGCCCTACAGGTCCCCCTTTTACTAAAAAATGAGCTTCTGACTTAGGTTGTGTGGGACATCAGCAGGCACCTTACCCATCATGGAGACGCCTGCCCAGGCCACACAGGCGCTCTGTCTTAGGTTGGTGAGCTCCCCCCAGGCATTACCTGTCTCTGAATACTCATTATCATACAGGCTCAATCGTGTGTGAGCTGCATAGTTAACTGCTGCCAAAGATCTCAAAGTGACACTGGGCTTTCAATCTGTGTGTTCAACACAGAAAAGACCAACAGAAGCCCAAACCCAGAAGGACAAACATGGTATGTACTCACTCATAAGTGGATTCTAGATATAAAGTAAAGAACAATCAGACTACAACCCACAGAACCATGGAGGCTCTATATATAGGACAACTGTGGCTTATAATAAGTTTTGGTTTTACTCAATTACTGAGCAAACCTCAATGAAACATTTCACTATTAAGATAAGAATTTCTACTGTATAAAGCTGATAATAGAATAATTAATTAATTAATTAATTTTAAAAATAAAAAGAAAAGAAAAATTTGAACTATTAAAAAAAAAAACAAATTCCTGTCTAAATAGCCATCTCCACACCACAGAACAGCAGTTCTCATATGTCAAGAGAAGCTGCTGTGTGCCGTGTATGGAGATTAACACAGACGGTCACAACAGATCCAAGTACACTGAATAAGTTTCTGTGGCATGTTCAGCCACAAGTGGAAAGTCTACATCACACTCCTGCCTTCACATCATGGAAGAAGATTATAGAAAGACTATAAGAGCCAGAGGTTAGGAAGGACCTGGACCAATGGTGACTTCTGCATACAGCAAGACCACTGCATCCATGAACTCACAGGATCTATCATTACCTGCACAAGAAACCAGTCAGCATTCCAGAATGGATGCAAATGGGCACACAAGCCCCCATGCCCAACTGATGAACGACTGACAGATGAAGGCTGCTAGAGGAGTAAGAGTCAGTTTTCCTGAGAGATGTGATCTCAGGTAGGTTGGCTGACCATGCTCTAGTGAATGGCCCCACACCCATGCACTTAAAAGCAGCACTAATTGGACTCAGTGGGATATAAAATGAGAGCATGAAGTTAGGATGGTGACATAAGGGAGGGCCTGGAACTAATTGGAGGGAGTGTGAGAGGTGAATTTGATCAAAATATATTGTATGCATATTATGAAATTCTCACAAAATAAATAAAAATATTTAAATCATGTTTTACATGATAAAAACACAATGTTATCTAGGTAAGCTTTAAAAATTAAAAATTTGCCAGTCGGTGGTGACACACGCCTTTAATCCCAGCACTCAGGAGGCAGAGCCAGGCGGATCTCTGTGAGTTCGAGGCCAGCCTGGTCTACAAAGCGAGTTCCAGGAAAGGCGCAAAGCTACACAGAGAAACCCTGTCTCAAAAAAACAAAAAAACAAAAAAAGTAAAAATTTAAAAAGATAAATGTCCTTCCAGCTCATGATTATTTATTCAACATTTTTTAATATTTTTATTTTTATTTTATACACATTTTGCCTCCATGTATGTCTGTGTGCCATTTGTGTCTCAGGTGGCCCTGCATGTTGATTCTCCTGGAACTGGAGTTACAGATACTTGTGAGCCACAATGTGGGTACTGTTGTAGAACAATGTTTTTGTGCACTGTAAAGATGTGTTGCTCTCATTGGTTTAATAAAGAGCTAAAATAGCCAATAGCTAGACAGGAAGATATTAGGTGTCTTGCAGACAGGGAGAGAGCTCTCTGGAATGAAGAAGGGTGGAGTTGCCAGGAGAAGCAAGATGAACATGCTGTGTTGAAAAAAGGTACTGAGGGCTGGAGAGATGGCTCAGAGGTTAAGAGCACTGGCTGCTCTTCCAGAGGTCCTGAGTTCAATTCCCAGTACCCACATGGTGGCTCACAACCATCTGTAATGAGATCTGGCGCCCTCTTCTGGTGTGCAGACAGAACACTGTATACACAATAAATAAATCAAATATTTTTTTTTTAAAAAAAAAAGGAAGAAAAAGAAAAAAGGTACTAAGCCACATGGTAGAATGTAGATAAGAAATATGGGGTCAGGCAATGGTGGCACATGCCTTTAATCCCAGCACTTGGGAGGCAGAGCCAGGCAGATCTTTGTGAGTTCAAGGCCAGCCTACTCTACAGAGCAAGATACAGGAAAGGCACCAAAACTACACAGAGAAACCCTGTCTCAAAAAACCAAAAAAAAAAAGAAAAAAGAAAAGAAAAGAAAGAAAGAAATATGGGTTAATATAAGTTGTAAGAGCTAGTTAGTAACAAGTCTAAGCTATCAACCTAGCATTTGTAATTAATGTAAGTCTCTGTGTGGTTATTTGGGAGCTGGCAAGCAGGACAGAAAAGGGCCCCTGCAGGGTACTGGGAATCAAACCTGACTCCTCTGAAAGACAACCAGTGTTCTTAACTGCTGAGCCATCTCTCTAGTCCTTACTCAACATGTATTATCTTCTACTTTGTGCTGGGTATGGTGACCTACAACTTTAATCTCAGAACACAAGAGGCAGAGACAGGCATATCTCTGTCAGTTCAACGTCCACCTGGTCTACATAATGAGTTCCAGGCTAGTCGGGGCTACATGGTCATACCCTGTCTCAAAAATAATAATAATATAACAAAATAAAAACCATCTATTTTGGCATCATACTAAGACAAGAAGCCTCGTCTAGACTGCTCTTACAGCTGAGTGGTCATGAGAAACAGTGCTAGAGAGCTTCCATGGCCTGCAAGGACCCTCCATCCATCTTCGCCTGCACTATATCCAGGCACATTGGTCCTCATGGACTATGCCAACTGGCTCCATGATCGTTTGGCTTCTCTTGGGTTCAAACCATGGGAAGTGCAGAAGGTTGAAGAGATAGAAGAAAATGAAGTTATTGCCTTGGACCCCTCTTCTCATGCTCCCAGCAGATACACCCCTCCCCCAGCTCCCCTCCCAGGTCTCCCTAACCACCTCCATACCCACCCAACTTCATGCTCTCTCTTTGTTGTTGTTATTGTTTTTTAAATCAATCGAGTCCATATTGTGTTCCCCAAATATTCTTAAAAACTCTGCCTTGGTGTGTGGTCTGCCAATCCTTGAAGAAAATGGATTTCCCTTCTCTCTGCAGCTACCAAATCCCAATAACTTCTCAGTTAGGAGTGGAATCTGTGCCCAGCTCGCTCCTTCCACCCGCACATTGAGATGTTGTCCAGCTTGAGCTCGTGCAGGTCCCGTGTGTGTGTGTGTGTGTGTGTGTGTGTGTGTGTGTGTGTGTGTGTGTGTGGTCATAACTACTGTGAGCTCATATGTGCAGCAGCCCTGCTGTTCTCTTGCCGGCTGCCTGGGACTGGCCGACTTAAGAACTCGTCTTTAATTACTACTTCTCCAGGCAGAGTCAAGAGTCAAATTAATGCGCTTAGTTAAAGCAGCCTACAACTTTCAGTGAATTCTGCAGGGTCTTCTCTGGCCTTTGGATGCCCAGTAAAAGCTCAGAATTGCATCAAGCCAGATGGTATCGTGTCATATGAGGAGCAAGCCCATGGTACAAAGAGCAGACAAACTACCACAACTTGTCTTCTGACCTATACACACACACACACACACAAAGTTGCACATGCATGCTTACACACATACAAATACACAAAATAAATAAAATGTATTTTTTAAATCCTCATTTAAAAAAAACTGGACATAGGCTGCACATGCTTGTAACCCCAGCATCGGTGGGTGGGGGTACAGAGACAAGAGGACCCCAAGAAACCATTGGCCTCCCTGAAGTGGTAAGCTCCAGGTTCAGTGAATGACCCTGTTCCAAGGTAAGTCAGAGAATGACAGAAGAAGACACCCAATTTCATGAATGGCCTTAGTATGTAGGTGCATTTACACACTCACATGTATGCAGCTTACTACACACGCACACGTGCACACACATGCACGCACGTACGCACGCATGCACGCACGCACCAACAATAACAATAATGACCACAAAGAAAGGGAAAACCTTGAAGCACAAAAACATGGATGAGCTTTGCCCTGTTGTGGGTAGGGGTGAGACACTGCACCTGAAGAGGTGGCTCAGAAGTTAAGAGCTGCTCTTCCAGAGGACCAGTTCCATTCCCAGCACCCATGTCGGGCAGCTCACACCTATCTAGAGCTGCAACTCGAGCTCTAGAGCCTCCACTACCTTCTTCCGGCCTCTGAAAGTATCCACATATGCTCACATAGACACACACACGCACACACACACACACACACACACACACACACACACACACACGCAAATAAAACAAAAAGTGGAGAGTAAGAAAGTGAATGGAGAATAGAACCTCAGTGGGTGAGTTACCTACTGCTTAGACAAATGATTCTAAATTTATCAGCTTAAAATAATACATAGTAAGTACACTATACGGATCCCTGCGTGTCTAGACATGGCTTAGCTGGGTCCTCTGACTCAGGGCCTCTCACCAGCCTACAGATAAATGTCATTGGGCCATTGTTTCATGTAAAAAGTGGACTGGAGAAGCCTCTTCAAGTTCATTCATATCATCATGAGCAGGCGTCATATAAACTTTCCTAGGGAGATGTACACAAACATCGTCTCCCTACAAACAAGGCACCAATGACAGACCAAAGTAACAGTACCAACAAAATCCCACTTGATAAGCCGGTGAGTTTATCAGGGCCACTTGCGAGAAGGGTAGGGGTGATGAGTTACTTACAGGAGTGCGGATGCCTCAAAGGCAGCTGTGTCACCAAAAGGCCGATTTTAGCATGGGTGACAACTCACAAAAGCTACATCCTGGGTATAAAGTGAATACATGGCCATTCCAAGATACGGTTGAGGAGAAGGTTTTTATTGTAGATATGAGGGAGAGTACAGCTAGAGGCATCTGGAAGAACCAGGGCAGGGACAGCAAGTAGAACACCATACATGGCCAACAGAGTGAACTCGGCTGTGGGAGGCAGGAGGGAGGACCAAGAAAAGGGAGCAAGAGAGAAGGGGCCGAGAGAGAGACTGAGAGAGCCAAGAGAGGGAGAACCAAGAGGAAGTGGAACAACAGAGCCAAAGAACACAGCCAAAACGGCAGGGTTATATAGGAACAAGAAGGGAAGCCCATGAGCTGGAGAATTTTCAGGTGGGGAAGGGGTGGCCTTTTCATCAGCTCTTGCCCCCAAGTTCCTGCCCTGTTTGAGTTCCTGTCCTGACTTCTTTCAGTGATGGACTACAATGTGGAAATGTAAGCCAACACAGACTCCTGTAGCAGGTACTTGCTCTGCTAAGAGATCCTGGAGGCCAGTGTGGACTCTTGTTTGCCACAGTTGGCCATTTTGTCCTGGGTTTCTTTTGGACCTGAAACCAGGGTTCCTACATACCTTGCAGGCAACTCAACAGGTCAGAGTCTCCCCTCCCCAGCAGTCCTTTCTGCTTAAGTAACCTCTGAAAAGGACTTCATGAATCTTCTAAATTTCAAGGACATCCTGAGACTTACATGTTGCACGAATCCTAAATGGTCTTATCATAAAAACCTGGAGCCAGATATTAGGGTGAAAGATCAGAGAAGCAGAGCAAGCCACGTCTTAACTTACCAACTCCTCAGCCTGCAAGAGCCTGAAAGGACCTGAGTTCCTGTCTCTTCATGCCTTATTATTCCTTTCTCTGCCCAGCCATATCACTTCCTGTCTCAATCTTCCTAGTGCTGAGATTAAAGGTGTGTGATCCCAAGTGCTGGAATTAAAGGTGTGTGCCACCACTGCCTGGCTGTTCCTCTTTTAGACTGGATTAATCTCATGTAGCCCAGAGTGGCCTTGAACTCACAGAGATCCAGACAGATCTCTGCCTCTGCCTCCCAAGTGCTAGGATTAAAGGCATATGCCTGACCTCTATGGCTAACTCTGTGGCTAGCTCTGTCCTCTGATCTTCAGGCAAGCTTTTATTCCTTAGATTACAACCACACTTACATGTTTTATTTACTTTCTCTATTTGTTTGTTTGTTTTCTAGATTTTTTGTTTTATTTTATATTTATGAGCATTTTTGCCTACATGTATTTATGTGCACCACATGCACGTCTGGTCCCCACTAAAGTCAGAAGAGAGTGTTGGATCCCCTGGACCTGAAGTTGCAAATAATAGTGAGCCACCATATGGTGTTGGGGAATTGAACCTGGGTCCTCTGCAAGAGCAGCAAGTGCTCTTAACCACTGAGCCATCTGTAGTGGGTAGTTTTATGTCCACTTGACACAACCTAGAGTTATCCAAGAGGAGGGAGCCTCAGCTGAGAAAATGTCCCCACAAGACAGGGCAGTAGGCAAGCCTATAAGGCATTTTCTTAATTATTTATTGTTATTGATGGGGGAAGGCCCAGTCCATGGTGGGTGGTGCCATCCCTGGGCCAGTGGTCCTGGGTTCTATAAGAAAGCAGGCTGAGCAAGCCATGGGGAACCAGTAAATAGCACCCCCTCATGGCCTCTTCATCAGCTCTTGCCCCCAAGTTCCTGCCCTGTTTGAGTTCCTGTCCCCACTTCCTTCAGTGATGGACTACAATGTGGAAATGTAAGCCAAACAAATCTTCTCCTTTTTTGGTCACAGTATCCGTTTATATAAATAGTAACCAACCCTAAGACACCATCTTTTTGGCATTCTCCCTCCCCATACACATACATCCTTTTTTTTTTTTTTTTTTTTTTTAGACAGTGTCTCTCATTGAACCCATAGCTCACTGACTAGCTAGACTGACTGGCCAGCAAATTCTAGGGATCCTTTTGCCTCTGCTTCCCCATCATGGAAATTACACATGCATACCAGCTTCTAAATGAGTTCTTGAGATCTAACTCAGGTCCCCATGCTTATTTAGCAATAAGCACTTTATCAACTGATCCATGCCCCCAACTCCTGGAAGCAGGTGTTTCAAATGACCTCACCACAAGAATGACCCCTGATTTCACGTTATACTACACAGTTTGTATTTAAAAAAATAAAAAATAAAAAAAATCAAAGTATGATGCTGGTTCTGCCCTCCGGGGTTCTCCCATTGTGCCGTAAGCCTGTATTTAAGACCTCCTCCCTCCTTCAATAAATGGCATTCGGCATTTAAAAAAAAAAAAGAGCTAGTGGGACAAGCATAAGCTAAAGCCAAGCATTCATAACTAATAGTAAGTCTCTGTGTCATGATTTGAGAGCTGGTTGTGGCCCAAAGAAAGTGTATTACAAAATATTAAAAAAAAAAAAAAGTATGATGTTGGCACAAAAACAGACACATTGATTAATGGGATAGAAGTGAAGACCCAGATATAAATCCACACACATACAGTCACTTGATTTTTGACAAAGCGTCAAGAACATATATTGGAGAAAAGACAGTATTTTTAGCAAATGGTTTGGGGAAAACTGGGCACCTACATGTATAAAATGAAAGTTGATCCTTCTCTCTCCTCCTACACACAAATCATTTCCAAATGGATCAAGTATCTCAATGTTAGACCTGAAACTTCTAGAAGAAAGAGTGGAAAGTACAATTCAGGATCTAGGCTAAATTAAAGATTTTCTGAAGAGGTCTCTGGTCACCCAGTAAATAAGAACAACAACTATTGTCACTTAATGAAGTTAAAAGGCCTCCATAGTGCAAAGGACACTGTTAGTCAACTAAAGAGGTGGCCCACAGAGTGGAGGAGGGATTTGCAACTGTACATTTAATTAAACACCAAGAAAGCGAGCAAAACAGGTAAACAGTGTGCTACAGAACTGAACAGAGATATCTAAGAAATATTTTTTAAAGTGTTCATCATCATTACCCAACAGGGAGGTGCAAATAAAAACTAACTTGAAATTTGATTTTAACCAAGTCAGAATGGCTAATAATAAAAAAGCAAAAGGTAACTATTAGCAATAGTTATATTAGCACAGCCCCAAAGGGAGCGGCACTATTAGGAGGTGTGGCCTTGTTGGAGGAAGTGTGTCACTGTGGAGGCAGGCTTCAAGGTCTCATATATGCTCAAGACACCACCCAGTGTCTCAGACCACCTCTTATTGCCTGCAAGCCAAGATATAGGACACTCGATCACTTCTCCAGCACCACGTCTGCCTGCATGCTACCATGTCACACCATGATGATAATGGACTGAAAATGTAAGCCATCTCGATTAAATGTTTTCCTTTATAAGAGTTGTCATAGTCATGGTGTCTCTTTGCAGCAGTAGAAAGCCTAACTGAGACAGATACTGAGATGAGAATCTTCTACTCCACCCCTCTGTGTAAAAGACAGACATTTTGGAGCAACAATAAATGCTTGCAAGGATGTGAAGAACAGAAAACCCTTCTGCACTTTTGGTAGAACACAGATTGGTGAAGTCACTATGGAAATCACTGCAGAGAAGTCTCAAAGGGCTAAAAGTAGATCTACCATATGCAACCCACCTATACACTGCTCCTGAGCATATGCCTAAAGGATTCTATTTCCAAGTAGAGACATGTGCTCATCCATGTTTATTCACAATAGCTAGGACATGTAAACAGTCTAGGTGTCCATCAGCTGATGAATGGATAACAAAAATGTGGTATCTATACACAATGGAATTATATTCAACTGTAAAGAAAAATGAAATCTACAGGTAAATGAACAGAGGTAGAAAACATTATTCAAAGTAGCCCAGACTCAGAAAGACAAGTGTCACATGTTTTCAATCATATGTGGATCTTTGACCTTTTGGTTTGTGTGTTTAATTTGTAGTACCTGTAGAAAACAGGAAACCAGAAAAGGATCATTGTTGGGGGAATGGGGGGTGTGCTAGAGTACAGAAGATGTGAAGGGGAAAGGGGAATTAATGGGGAGAGGTCTAAGGAAAATAAATAAGAGGGCAGGGAAAAGAATGGGTAAGAAGGTGGGTGGGTGTGGTAGGAGTTATGGGGATGAGTGGGTGGTCAATATGGTCAAAATACATTACATGAAATTCTCAAGGAATTAATAAAAATACTACATTTTAAAAGTGAGTCTATAGATTCATACTCAACCAGAGGAGATTTTACAGGGTGTGAGGATGAGCAGATGGGGATAATTTGGTGGCATCTTCAAGAATACCAACTCCACATAAAGAACAGTGTATGTGAGGGACAGATGGCAAACATCTAGCTATGAAGGACAGACAGTAGAGGTAGAAAAATCATATGGAAGAATGTAATGGAGATGTTATAGTTTCATTTCTGCTACTGTGATAAAAATACCCTGACAAAAGGCAACTTAGAGAAGGAAGGGTTTATTTGGCTTATAATTCCAGGTTACAGTCTATCATATCAGGGCAGTCAAGGCGGGAACTTGAAGCGACTAGTTATGTTGTGTCCACCATGAAGAGAAGAGAAATATGAACACATACATGCTCACTCATGCTCAGCCTCCTCTCTACATTTATATGGGCCAGTATCCCCTGCCTAGGGAATGGTGCCACTCACAGTGGGCTGGGTCTTCCCTCATAAACTAACAATCAAGACAATACCCACAGACATACCCACAGACTAACCTGAACTAACCAGTCACCCATTGAGGTTTTTTTTCCCCCATTTAATTCCAGATGGTGTCAAGTTCACAATTAAAACTGTCACAGGAGGGGATTCAAGTTTTAGGTGCTTGACAATTCTAAATACTTGACCTCTGGGTCAAGTTGGAAGAAACTGGAAAAGAAGCAGTAGGATCTGCTGAATGCAAGAGGCCCTTGATGACCTTGGCCTGAGTCAATTCAACGGACCAATAAGGTTACAATACCATGAGCCAATCCTTATCACTCACTGACCTATATGGTCACCACCTTTACCGGAGGTGGCAAGAAAGCTTTCCACACAGCCTGGGGCTTCCCATGTCTCCTGACACCTCCACCAGGAAAGCGACCTCGTTTCTCAAAGACAAAACAGATTCTAGGTCACATCCCCCTGGAATGAGAGACCAATTGATGTGATTATCTCCAAGAGAAAGGGGGCACCTGCTAAAAGTAGAAACCAGTGCCCCAGAAGGGAAGACATCGGGGAACCTAAAAAAGGGTCTCTGATAATTACCTGCCAAGATTTCAGAGCGAAGGGCATTTCCATGTGAGAGCAAAAGAAAAAAGAAAGGGAGCTGGAAGTTTTCAAAGGTTCTCCTCGTCTACTCACCCACCAGCAACTTCACTACACCTCACCGGAGGACACGATTCCGTTACCTACTTGACACTCACAGTATAGAACAGACAGCCTTGGCTGAGATGACAGCGAGAAGGAAGTCTATAATGTGTCATTTATTATCAAATTCAGAAAGCTAATTTCTCAAAGAAATACAATTCCCTGTTGACCTGAGTGAAAAGAAGCAGGGCATATAGGGAGATGGATACAGCGAGACAAAGAGTATGTTTAGAATGAATGTCTCTGGATAGTAAAATTGAAGGTGAATCAATCCCATTCTCTTCCTTGTGTGTTACTGTGTTCTCCACGTTTTACTCAAAGTTCATACATTAGTTTCATAGCCTAAAAGCCAGAGGACAGAGAGAAGTGCAGCAAAAGATGTCATCTGGATGTGATGTGACCATTGCACTCATGTACTCGCTGCAGCTGTGGTTATCTGCACAAGACCCACATGCACAAGACTGGACCCTTCTCATGTTCCCTAGTAGACTGCTCATGCTCCAGTGCATGGGCCCACACCCATGTGTATAAAGGCAACACTAATCATACTTAGTGGTTTATTTAAAAAAAAAAAAAGAGAGAGAGAGAGATGAAGTTGGGAGGTGAGAGGTAAATCTAGGAAGAGTTATGGGGGTGGGGAGTGGATATAATCAAACTGCATTTTATAAATACGTGAGATTCTCAAAGAACTGTATATTTAAAAATAGTGGGGTCCTCAGTATTTCATCTTAGATGAGGAAGGGGTCCGTGAAGCCCCACCACCACCACCCTGAGGGACTACTGGCAGTTAACTGTTGTTGGGGAAGGGATGCCATTTCCTTCAGCAATGTCCTGTAATAACCCCCACCCCCACTCCTGCAGGCAGCTCTAATTAAACTCAACAGGTCACACACTAGAAGACATGAAAAGTAGAAGCTGGACTTCCTGAGAAGACAGGGTCCAGCAGGAAAGGGAATGAGAGAGGGGGGTGGAGTGAAAGTGACTAAACTTGATTACATAAACTTACGGAACTATCAAACAATTAATAAACAGATTGGCGTGCATACAGCTTGAGGGATGCTGGCCTCCAGTACACAGTCTTCCTTTCATGCCGTGAGGTTCCCAGACCCTCTCAGATGCCAAATCCATGATACCCAAGTCCCCCCTCTAAAATGATACATATTATTTGCTTAGAACCCACACATATCCTCTTGAATATGTTAAACCACCTCTACATGATATAATGCTAAATATGTGGGTGCTTTGTATGTAGTTGCTATACTCTATCACACAGTGATTTTAAAAATTTAGGGCTTGGCAAGATAGTTCAGTGGTTAAATGTTTGCCTAAAACATGAGGACAGGTGTTTAGATCCCGAGACCTATATACATGCTAGGTGGGTGTGGTGTCCTGCCTGTAATCCCCTAAATATACACTGGCCATATCGGTTAGCTCTGGATTTGATTGAGAGTCCCTGCCTCATTGAATCAGGTAAAAGAGTGATGAAGAATGATTCCTGATATCAACTTCAGGCTCCCACATGCATGTACACAATGCACACCTACACATGTGTGTGCCTACATACACATACAGACATACACACATGGAGAGAGAGAGGAGAGACAGAGATAGAGAAACAGAGACAGAGAGAAGAAACATTTGCAGATGTTCAGTTCAGACACGATGTGTCTCTGTAGCTGTTTGGATATATAGGTGTGGAATCCACACAGAGCTGACTGGATAATATTAGGAAGTACTTTGGGGAAGTCACCATTAATCTCTTGGGGACATCTCAGCCTGTAATCAGTGTTCCCTCTGAGACACTTTCTGTGCAAGGAACCTTGGGACAAAATATCTGAGGGAATGGACTTAAGGAAAGAAACGTTTACTGTGATTCCTAAGTTCAGAGGTTTCTGCCTGTGATCCATTGTTGTGTGGCCTGTGATAAGGTAGAGCATCATTGCAGGGAATGCATGGTGGAGCACAGCTATCCACCTAGTGGCAGCCAGGACAGCCAATGGAGGGGGCCAGGGACATTATCTCCTTCAAGAGTATATCCATGGTGGCCTGCTTCCTGCTAGGCCCCATCTCATGAAGCGTACACCAGCTACTGCTATCTCATTAAGATATAAATCTATCAATGGATCCATCCATTGATGAGGCCAGGACTCTCACATTTCAATCATTTCCCAAATGTCTGAATACAACTCTGCTGAGAAACAAGTCTTCAACACTAACTTTTGGGGCACATTTCAGAGCCAGGCCATAACAGCTATCCACCCAGGTGTGAGTGGTGGGCTTTATAACAGTCCAAGCAGGCTGGAGAGATGGCTCAGCAGCTAAGAGTATGCACTGCACTGGCAGAGGACCCCAGTTTAAATCCCAGCACTCACATCCAACAGCTCACAACCCCCTGTAACTCCAGCTCCAGGAGATCCAGTGCCCTCTTCTGCCCTCCCGGGGCATCTGTGCACATCTCCCTGCATAGATATGTATGCATACACACAATAAAAATAAAAATAAAGTGTTTGGAAGGGGAGCAGCATCAGGGCCAGAGAAGTGGCTCGGTGATTAAGAGCACTGGCTAATTTTCCAAAGGAGCCAGGCTAGATTCCCAGCACCCACGTGCCTGCTCACAACCATCTGTAACTCCAGTCCTAGAAGATTCAACGCCCTCACCTGACCTCCTCAGGAACCAGGTACACGTGCTGCACAGACATACATACTGACAAAACACCCACACACATGACAAAAACAGATTAAAAAGAAAAAAGAAAACGTCAAGCAGAAAATGGTTTTCCTGTCTTCAAATGCAGAGAGGTTGGGCAAGAAAAGTGTCTAAAATGGGACATTGAGGCCTGGCAGTGGTGGCACACACCTTTAACCCCAGCACTTGGGAGGCAGAGGCAGGTAGATCTCAGTGAGTTTGAGACCAGCCTGGTCTACAGAGTGAGTTCCAGGACAGCCAGGACTGTTACCCAGAGAAACCTTGTCTCGAAAAACCGAAAGAAAGAAAAAAAAGGGACACTGAAGGAATCCATCATTGAAGGAATCCACGTTCCATGCCTGATAATATAAACCTGGTCAAAAGCCAGTGGCTTTGGAGGACATAACCCTATTAGTGCTGCTCTCAGCCTTGACCAGAGAAGCTGCTTCTGCAGTGGCAGTTAATACAAAGACTCATAACTGGCCAATGTACTGAGAAGAAAAGATTGTTGATGCCAGGCTGTGGTGGTGCACACCTTTGATCCCAGCACTTCAGAGGCAGAGGCAGGCGGATCTCTGAGTTTGAGGCCAACCTGGTCTACAGAGTGAGTTCCAGGACAGCCATGGATACACAGAGAAACCTGTCTCAGAGAGAGAGGGAGGGGTGAGAGAGAGACTGAGTGCTCAGCCTGAAGCAGGACTAACCCTTACCCCCAAGACTCAGGAAACATCCCAGAAGGGAGGGTGTTAAGAATGTAAGGGCCGGAGGATGTGGAGGAGACTCTGAAATGCTGTCTTCCAGACATGACGTGGCCATTGCAGTCATGGACTCGCTGCAGCTGTGGTCACATGCACAAGATCAAGGCCACAAAACAGTCAACATTCCAGTGGGCAGCGCTGACTGGACTCAGTGGGTTAGTGATGAAGTGCACAAGGGGATGTGTTGGGGGTGGTACCCACAGGGAACAGGAAGGGAGATTTAGAGGTATATAACATCAAGATACATAGTATATATGTATGAAATTGTCAAATAATAAAGACATTCAAAAATAAAGAATGAAGTGCACCAGTTGAGCTTTGAGAGATGACATGGAGAATCAAAACTTGGAGAGAGATATTTATTCTGTGACTGGGTCACGGTGGTTTGAATGAGAATGGCCCCCAAAGGCTCATGTTTGAACACTTGGTCACCAGTTAGAGGAACTGTGTGAAAAGGACAGGTGTGGCCTTGTTGGAGGAGATGTGTCACTGAGAGCGGGACTGGAGATTTCAAAAGTGTAGCCCAGGCCCAGTCTCTCTCTGTCTCTCTGCCTGCTGCCTTTGGATCAGGATGTAAACTCTCGGCTACTGCTCTAGCACCATGTCTGTCCACTTCCTGTAGTCAGAAGTTTTCCTGTGTCCCACCAGATCCAGCAGCTGCTCAGACCCAAATAAACGTATAGAGGCTTATATTAATTACAAACTGTACGGCCATGGCCTATGGCTCAAGCTTCTTGCTAACTAGCCCTTATAACTAAACTCAGCCCATTTCTATTATTAATCTATATGTCACCACGTGTTCCATGGCTTTACCTGTGTGCCATTACATGCTGCTCCCTGGACAGATGGTGTCTCCTCCCTCTCCTTTCTCCTCCCACTATCTCTCTTGGATTTTCCCACCTGGCTCCATCCTGCCCTGCCATAGGCCAGTGCAGCTTCATTTATCAACCAATCAGATCAACACATATTCACAGCATACAGAAAGATATCCCACAGCAACTTCCCACCATGATGATCATGGGCTGAGCCTCTAAAACTGTAAGCAAGTCTTAAATGCTCCCTTTTAAAAGAATTGCCTTTGTCATAGTGTCTCTTCACAGCAACAGAATACTGATTAAGACTATGGATGTATGCTTGCATGAGTTCCTGTGCCCCATGTGCACACAGGTGCTTGGCCACACATCCTTTATAAACCAACTAAAACAGCCAAACTGATAGTGAAAAAGCAGAAAAGAAAGATTTATTCAGTGTGGTCTCACTGGAAAGACAGACAAAAAAATCCAGATGGACCCCCAAAGGAGTCCATCTTTGGGGTTCTGAGATGGGGCTAAGGTTTAAGTAGAGGCCATAATTATGCATATCTAAGTAGTCCTCACCCAGGCATGGTCCTGAACAAAACTGGTTCATCATTGCTCTCCTGTACAGCAGTCTAAAGAGTTGTAAATCTCTTTCCTGAAGATGAATTTTCCCGTGTCTGGCCAGAGCCTTAGGCTTTCCTCTTCTCCCAGAATGAGATTCTTAGGGTCCATTGTCTCAATACCCTCTTAGTGAGATTGAGGGGCCAGATATCTCTTTAGAATATCACATCTCTACAGGCTAGTCACAAGGGGACTATGGGAAAGAGGAAGAGATGTGGGAATAGAGGACAAGTAAAGCTAATAAGAGGGTAAATATGATCAAAGTACATTGAATGTATTTATGAAGATATTATAATGAAATTTATTATTTTATGCAATTAATAAACACTAGTAAAAGTAACATTTTCTAAGAACAAGAAAACAAATCAGTATGAAATAGAATGCACCCACATTCATCATCCTAATGAGTTTCAACAGCCATCTGGGAGCCAAAATTCCTACCCATAGGCCTGGCTCAACAGAGCTGTGGGTATCTATGCTGGTTAATTTTATGTCAATTTGACACAGGCTAGCTAGAGTCTTCTGAAAGGAGGGAACCTCAACTGAGAAGATTCCTCCATAAAATCTGGCTGTAGGGCATTTTCTTAATTAGTGATTGATGGGGAAGGGCTCAGCTCATGGTAGATGGTGCCATCCCTAGGTTGGTGGTCCTGGGTTCTGTTAGAAAGCAGTCTATGCAAGCCAGGGAAAGCAAGCCAGTAATTAGCACCCTTCCATGGCCTCTGCATCAGCTCCTGCCTCCAAGTTCCTGCCCTGCTTGAGTCCCTGTGATTCAGGATAGGTAAGTCAAATAAGCCCTTTCCTCCACAAGTTGCTTCTGGTCACAGTGTTTCATCACAGCAATAGGAACCCTAACTAAGACAGTGTCTCTAGGGCTGGAGAGATGGCTCAATGGTTAAGAGTATTGGCTGTTCTTCCAGAGTTTCTGAGTTCTATTCCCAGTAACCACATGGTAGCTCACAACCATCTATAGTGGGATCTGATGCCCTCTTCTGACATAAAATTGTACATACAGATAGAGCACTTATATACATAAAATAAATAAATAAATCTTAAAAAAAAAAAAAAAAGACAGTGTCTCTCAGGTGGATATTTGGATACAATTCTGGTCTTTACTCACTCAGCAGGCAGCAATTAACCCATTGAATTCCTCTGGTCAACAAAAAAGGAATCCAGGCCAGAAAGGTAGCTCAGTGGATAAAAAGTGGGTCACTGTTAAACCTGGCATCCTTTGTTTGACCCCTGAGACCCACACGGTAGAAGAAGAGAACCAACTCCCACAAAGTGTTTCTGACCTCCACATTATAAGATTCTACTGTTGTTTAAAATTATGTGTGAACTCAGGTGGAAGTGTCTGTGCATGTGCGTGTGCCAATCCCGTCGGAGGCCAGAAGAGAGGGTCAGAGTCCCTAGATCTGGAGTTGCAGAAGATTGTGAGCTACCAGACACAAGTGCTGGGGACCAAACTCAGTTCCTCTACAAAAGCCATGCATGCTCTTGATCACTGGGTCATCTCTTCAGCCACTGGTTAAAATAATCAACACAAGAGAAAATGGTCGTGGTTCAGCTTCCTCCTCATGTCTAGATGCCACTATATTGCAGTAAGAATCCTGGTCCTCTGGCTCTTACTTAAGCACATGCACATACAAGCAACACTAAATGGATGAGAGAGAGCATAACAATAACAATTTTAAAAGAAGTCACTTTAAAAGAAGGCTGGGGAGATGGCTCAGAGGTGTAGAGCATTGACTGCTCTTCCAAAGATCCTGAGTTCAATTCCCAACAACCACATGGTGGCTCACAACCATCTATAATGAGATCTGATGTCCTCTTCTGATATACAGGCGTACATGCAGGCAGAACATTGTATACATAATAAATAAACAAATCTAATTTTTTTTAAAAAAAAAAAAAGTCAAAAATTTGAGAGGGCACATGAGAGGGGTTGGAATGGGGAGATGGAGGGCTAGAAATTACATAAATACAGCACTCATGTATGAAATTCTAAAAAACTAAAAAATTAAAAATGGGAAAGTGAGACATGGACCAAGGATAGGGCATCGGCTGAGTATGGAAAGTGTCCCAAGTGAGCAGTCTCTCCTGAAACCTTCTCTGCAGACACGGGTTTTGGAAGAGCTCACGAGTATGTTCATTCAATGAATAAAAATTAAAATTAACTAGCTGGAAAGACAACTCAGTGGTAAGAGTGCTAACTGCTCTTGTTGAAGACCTGAGTTCAGTTCCCAGCACTCACCACCAATGGCTCACAACCTCCTGTTACTCCAGCTCCAGGAGACCCGGTGCCCTCTTCTGGCCTCCACAGGCACTGCACCCACACGCTCAAATACACATAATTAAAAATAAATCTTAAAAAAAAAAAAAAAAAAAAAAGCCAGACAGTGGTGGTATACGCCTTTAATCCCAAAACTTGGGAAGTAGAGACAGATTGATCCTTGTGAGTTTGAGGCCAGACTGACCTACAGAGCGAGTCCCAGGACAGCCAAGGCTGTTACACAGTGAAAACCTGTCTCAAAAAACCAAATAAATAAATAAAACTGGAGCTAGTCAGGATCACATAAGAGCTACATTAATCCCCTCCAAGAGCAATGCCCAATTTCACCAGAGTCTACTTCTAAAAGTGTCTACTACTGCCACACTAAGGACTAAGCTTCTAATACACGAGACATCCCACATCCAGCCTAGCAGAAGTACCAAGAACTCAAAGAGATTTAAAACACTAAGGGAAAGAGACCCCGTCAAAGAACAAAGGCCCTGGGGCAGAAAGGGCCAACACATCAGAGGAACACAATGATAATGGGGCAGGCTGGCATTCCCTGGTAGGGCTCAGGTTAGAGGGAAGGCATGAATAGCTCAGGAAGTGGGCTTTAGGGTGTTTATTTATGTATGTGCTTATTTATTTACATGCGGTTTTTCTTTCATGTGTTCGGGGGTTGTTCTTGTTTGTTTTTGTATTTGGATGCTTGGTTTGGTTTGAGTCGATTTGGTGATGGTGGCAGCTTAGGTTTTAGTTCTTTGTATTTTTGTTTGGTTGGCTTTTGTTATTGTTTGCTTTGGTTGGTTGGCGTGGGCATTGTGTGTGTGTGTGTGTGTGTGTGTGTGTGTGTGTGTGTGTGACTGTCATCTAAATAAAACCACAGGCTGGGTTCTGAAGACCAAAATGGAGTCAGCCACAAAGTTAGCAAAGGAAAATTATATGAGAAGGAAAAAGTTCTAAACTTTGAGGTGAGAGAAGAATTTAGAATGTCCTAAGAGCTGGCGAGTATTAAGTATTTAATCTTTTTGGTGGTATAATAAATAGAATTGGGTTTTTTGTTTGTTTGTTTGTTTGTTTTTACGGTATGAGTGTGCAGGTGCACAAAAGTATCTGTCTTCAGGTGTCTCTTCCACCATTTCTTGAGTCAGGGCCTCTCACTAGCCGGGAGATGGCGCCAAGTGTAGGAGCCAGCCCAAGGAATCCTCATTTCAGCATCCCTAGAAATTACGATCTCACCACCAAGCCAGCCTGGCATGCTTTCATGCCGGTTCTGGGAATCAAACTCAGGGCCTGTGCTTGTCAGGCAAGCACTTTACCAACTGAGCCTTCTCCCCAGCCCCTAGAATTGTATTCCTAATTCAGTTTTTTGATTGTTCATTCCAAGAGTATAAAAACATAATGGGGGGGGGGGAGGACCCGATGGCTCAGCTGAAGGGCACTTGATGCCAAACCAGGGAGTTTGATCCTGGAACCCACGTGATGAAAGGAGAGAACTGACTGCTGCATGTCTTCTCACCTACACACGCACCCTGTGGTGGTAGACACACACACACACACACACACACACACACACACACACACACACACACACTACAAGTATATGGTATTCGAATATGGTTCAAGACCTCTGATATTAGTACTAGTAGTGCTCATGGATCCCCTAGGATTTTCAAAATGAAAGACCGTGTCTGCTAGAAGGGATAGGTTGGCTGACATCCTTCCAAAATCAAGAGAAACAGCGAGAGGAACTCCATAAAAGTGGCTTCCTCGAAAATTCCCACAGAATTTCCAGGCAGGATCCCGCCTCTCCAGCTTACTGTTCCCCTCCCCCACCCCCTGGAACGCAATCTGCATGCTTGTCCTCGTCGCCATGGTGAGGGGAGCTCTGGACGCACTCCTTCTAGCCGCCAGGAAATAGTAGTGTGTGGTTAGGGGTGGGTGGACCCCTGCCCATTCAGCGAGGGGATCCCGAGCCAAATCCTGGTACCGAGTTAGGAACCATGCCTGTGGTGCTCCCCTCCACCGACCGCGGCCAGGACTCCCGCGTCGGGGCTCCAGAATGGCGCCAGGCGGCCCAGGCCACGTCTCGCAAGGCGCACCTTCTGACCGATCGCTGCGGGCAGGAGGCGGTGACCATGTGGCAGCCCAAAGACAGTGTACTGGACCCGAATGTGGCTCACCACCTGGGCCGAGCCGCCTACATGGAGCCCTGGCGCTTTCGCGTGGAGATGCTGAAAGGCGGAGGCACCCTGGAGAAGCCACCGCCCGGAGAAGGCGTCACTCTGTGGAAAGGGAAGATGAAGCCCCCGGCCTGGTACGCGCGCCTGCCGCTGCCCATGCACCGCGACGCGCGTGCCCAGCAGACCGCAGAGGTGGTGCACGCGCACGCGCGCGGAGCGCGCCTCACCGCCGCCCGCCTTGGCCGCGCGCAGCACCAGATCAATGGGCAGCTGCGGCTGCTGCTGCGCCAGCGCGAAGCCAGTGACCGCAGGCTCAGCGAGGTGCGCAAGGGCCTGCTCATCAACCAGCAGAGCGTCAAGTTGCGGGGCTACCGACCCAAGTCCGAGAAGGTGCGTCCCTCCCCGCCGCCACACCAGAGGCAGAGGCTGACGCTTCCTTCCTCAGACAGAAAAAACCTCCCATGCTCCATCTCCAGTGAGGATAGGGTGGCTAAACCTGAGAATCCCACACACACACAAAAGCGTTACCGAAATTAGAGTCACAATCTGTGCCCCCAAGAAATCAAGTTCGGCCACCCGTCCTCTATAAGCCAATTAGAACAGTCAAATTAATAGTAAAAAGCAGAAAGGGTATTTAATCAATGAGGCCACATTGAGAAGAGGGACGAAGAAGAGTGACCCTCTTCTGTCCATCTTCGTGGTCCTCCGTGAGATTAAAGATTCTCACATCTAAGCAGTCCGAGTCAAGGCATAGTCCTGCCCATCGCTGACTTTTTGTCTCAGCTCTGTCTCTCCAGCAAGGTGGTCTGATGCAGCAGTCAGTACTGTGTGAAAACCCTTTCTGGGATGAAAGTTCCTCCTCCAGCTGGCAGCAGGCCTTTCCTTCTCCCAGCATGAAATGCCTGGGGTGAATTCCAGTTTCCTGGTGTTCACTGATAGTCAGATTGAAGGACATAAGTGTCTCTTTAGAATATCTCCATTCCTGTCAGACTGCTTACAAAAGGACAAAATCCCCAGCCCCTTTCCGCAATAGACAAACTGTCCCAAATCCTCCCTGAGTCACACTGCATGGAAATCTTCCCAACGAGCAAAATTCACAGCCCCAAGTCTGAACATCAGCTCACCTCTACCCCTGCCCTAACAGTTTCCCAGACCCACAGGGTCACCCTTGGCCACAAGGCCTTGATGCCCCAACTTCCAGGGAGAAATAACCTTCAGACCCAGCTTAGGAGGGCACTTGATGATGCCATAGGTCTCAAATCAGATGAACCACACCCTACACAAAACAAAAAATAAAACCCAGCCCTGAGCTAGGTAGATAGCTCATCGAGTAAGAACCCTTGCTATGTGAACTTGAGGATTAGAGTTTGAATCCTCAGCATCCACAGAAGAGCCAGGCATGGATGAGAGTGCCTATACCCCCGGCACCAAGGGATGGAGACGGGTGGTATCCCAGGAGCCTAGCCCAAACTGCAAACTTTAAAAAGCCAGCAAACAGCTCCCTCAGCAAGTCATAGACACTCGATTAAAAAAAAAAAAAAAAAAAAAAAAGCACCCCCAAACCTCTGCACGAGAGGGCCTCCTGCAGAGATCAGTTCTCAACCCCACCCCCTACTCCCAACTCCCAACGGAGTGGAACTCCTCCAGCTCCAAGTTCCAAACTCTGCAGTTCACAAGGATGTGACGTCCTCTCCACCATGAAAGATAAAATCCCTCTCCAGCCTTCTCCTGAGAGTAATTCTCCCCTTGTCTTCTAGATTCCGGACAAGGCTGACAGCATGCTTGTCTGGGAGAAAGAGGAGCTGAAGTCCATGAAGAGAAAAATGGAGAAAGACATGGAAAAATCGGAGACCTTGCTCAAGGTTAGGGGGTACCTGGAGAGGGACGCCTGGATGCCTAGTGCACAAACTGCTCTGACCTAAGGGGAGGTGAATGCGGTCAAAGTACATTGTGTACAGTTATGACAATGTCACAGCGAAACCCACGGTGTAAAATTAGCATATGCTAATAAAAAACTGTTTTGGTTTTTCAAGACAGGGTTTCTCTATGTAGCCCTGGTTGTCCTGGAACTCACTCTGTAGACCAGGCTGACCTTGAACTCAGAGATCTCTTGAATATTATTAAGGACCAGCCTTAATAATCTTCTTCCCAGGGGCCCAGAAGAGAAACTACGAACGGTGAGAATTATTTTCAGGAAAAGAATCTAAGTACACCAAGCTCTTAGTTGGTCTACTTTATTCCTCTGGGATAAATTCCTATCCACACAGCTTTAGCTCTCTTCTCATGCCTAGCTCCTTTCCTTCTATATTTATCTGCTGTCCCCTCTAGGTTCTATCTTAATTCTCTCATCTTAATTCTGCCTCATCTAGGTCCTTCTCATCTAGTTCTTGCCCATCTAGTACTTCCCCATCTGACTCTTCCTCATCTTCCATCTCATCCTCCTAGTTCTCCATCTAGTTCTCCAGTCAAAATCCTCAAAAATCCTGTCAATCTTCAAGTCTCTGAGGTTTACGGTGATATACCTATACAACAGCAGTGTTCTCGCTAAAGCAAGGTCACCAGGCTTGAATTCTTACAGGGTCATAAAGGCAGGCAAGAGTTTTCCTCAGGCAGTGACTGTCAGGCTTTCTTTTACAACCCAAAAGGGGAGTGGTAAAGGAGGAGATCAAGTGAGTTAAAAATCGGTTAAGAAATCAGAGAAAGGGAATTTATGTGCTCAATCTACATTCCTAGAAGTGGTTAGATGTTAGGAGTCTATAATGTTAGTAAGGCTGTATGAGAAAGGAGGGTCTCAGCTAAAACTGCACAAGAAATAAAGCTATCTGCCTGACCTAGGAGACGCAGGGGTTGTTCCCATAAGGGTGTTACCTTAGTTCAAGAGATCATTTGGCCTTGGAGGCTTGATAGGTATTTTAGGTAAATACACTGTTAGGGGTTCTTGGAAGCACATAGCATACAAGAAAATCATTGTAGGAACCAGCCAAAATATATATATATATATATTTTAAAAAGCTAAAATATCACCAAGACTTCTTAAGCCATGGCCTGACCTTTGGAAAAGTCCTTGACCTTTCCAAGTAGCAGTTTTTGTGACAGTAGCTGGATTCCATTACATTTTCCTATCGTTTGCATAAGAGATCCACCTGCCTCTATCTCCAGAGTGCTGGGATTAAATGCATGCACCACCACTGACTGGCAATAAAAAAAAACATTTTTTTAAAACCACAGCAAACCAATAAATAGCCCTCTTCTCTTGGTACCCAGCAGCCAGTCAGTCCTGTCTACAGATTGGGAATGGTACCTGACCAATTTGCCCCGTTAGCTGAGCACCAAACCCACGCTGAGCACACTCTGGCACACAGTAGGGACTTGATAAATATTTTGATCCCTGTAGGGAAGACTTTTTTTAAGTACTAGAATTGAACACACTGAGTTATACCACAGGACCATTTTTTGATTGTTTTAAATGATGTGTATGTATATTGGAAAGGGAGGCTGTACATTTCATTCAGGTGCCCCTAGGAAGCCAGTGGTATCAATTCTTCATGGAGCTGGAACGATACAGTTGTGAGCATCTCTTCTTCTACCATGAGTCCTAGGTTTCAAACTCAGGTCATCAGGATTAGCTGCAGGCACCTTGACCTGCTAAGCCATCTTAAGTAGGCTTTTTCTCACTATCAGATGACAAATGCCTTCAGCCTTGTGTTCTGTATACCCCATCATAACTACTCAAGGAGGCCAGAGCCCCATAAAGTCACCAGACCCAGTGTGCCCAGGAAAAGGCCTATGACTGTATCCTGATTAAAATAAATAAACATGGAGCTGTAGACATGGCTCAGAGGTTAAGAGCACTGGCTGCTCTTCCAGAGGTCCTGAGTTCAATTCCCAGCAGCCACAGGTTGGCTCACAACATCTTATAATGGGATCTGATTCCCTATTCTTGCACTCAGGTGTACAGGCAGATCGAGCATTCATATCCATAAATAAATAAGTCCTTTTTTAAAGTTTAAATAAATAAAAATCAAAGCAGGCCACCAGTCTATAGGCTGTAGTTTGCTAACCACCACCACCACCACCACTACCCCAAAAATAATAATAAAGCCAAACTATCAGCTTGGTTCAGGAGACAAAGAGAAGAGGCAACAGGAAAATGCACGGGTTACTGAAAAGCTCTGCAGCATCTAGGTGAGAGGTGTGTTTACAAGGATATATACATATGCAAAAAGACTTCTGTTTTGATGACGTTGGGCTTCACAAGAACAGTGAGCTGGGCTAGCTTAGAGGCCCAAGTGCTTTGTGATGGGCTCGGCCCCTCCCCCGACTCCAAGCTTAGTTTTTGCCTTCTTTCTCCGGCTCTCAGGCTCTGGCCTCCTGCCGGGACACTCTGGACTTCTACTGTCAGGAAAGGCTTCAAGCTGTGGAACTCATGAACCAGCCTCTGGACAAGGTTCTGGAGCAGGCTGGCCGCCACTCGTGGGTGGACATCACTCGACCCCCAACTCCTCGAACTCAAGGCCAAAAAACGCCTCCCCCTGACCCTGTGGGCACATACACCCCAGGTAGGCACCACAGGAGGGTGTCTGCTAAACCTACAGCTCCCTTAACTAGCTGTTCCTTAAGTACACAGCTTTGCTTGGCCTCATTCCCTGGACACTTCCGACAACACCCATACATTCACAGAGTCTATTTCAAAAGAAGTCAACCCTAATGCACGATTTAAATTACCCTCACTTACTAGCCCTTATCCGGGCTTTCTCCCAGTCCTTCATCCATGGCGCTTCACCCCTGGCCCACCACCATCATAGAGAGGGTAGCAGGGGAGAAGGGGAGGAGAACCAGAGATGCCTGTGGCCCCATGTACATCCTGTGCTTTCACAGCCTGCGCTAAGGCCTTGTTTGAAGCCAAGCGCTTGTTGATGGAGTCCAAGGACACCTTAGCGGAGATGGCAAAGAATGAGGTGGACATTCAGAATCAACAACAGAACATCAGCGACCGCGTATGCGCTTCACTGGCACAGAAGATGCGCGAGACCCTGGAGTTGAAGGTGCCCACGCGGCCTGGGGAGGCTCCAGAGGGTGGCTGCTGCTGGAGTGGGTGGGGAAGGAGGGGACAGATAACCCAGTAAGAGACCCCTGTGCGCCCCCATCTGCAGGAAAGAATGACTATGACTTTAGGGCTAATGAGGGGAACTATCCACCGGTGCATGAAATTCAATCAAGAGATGTATGTCACGAGGGGCCTTATCAAGGTAAGTTTTGAGGAAGAATAATCTATGAGAAGGGGGCGGGAGAAGGCAGGTATCGGGTAGGCTTGGCCTCACTGCTCCCCACAACGAACTCTGCCAGGGTCCTCTGTTGAAAAGAAACCTGGAGGCTCGAGAGAAACTGAACAGACCCTTGGTTCGCATGTATCAGAGACACGTGGGCACCCAGCTCCCCGAGGCTACGCGCCTTGCCCAGGTACGGCCCCTCCATGTCCCCCTCCATGTCCCCCTCCATGTCCCCCTCCATGTCCCCCTCCATGTCCCCCTCCATGTCCCCCTCCATGTCCCCCTCCATGTCCCCCTCCATGGCCTCCTCCATGGCCTGGTAAGCTGCCTCCCCCAAGCTTCCTGACCAAGGAAGAAGTGCTCGCTGCCGGTCCGCCTCTGACAGCTAGCTTTTCAATCCAGCCGGGTTGCCCCGCCACACCATTCATGGTGTGGCCCCTCCCACAGCCCAGCTCTGAAACTCTTAGCATGCACAGCTCAGATGTGTCCCACCACTCCTGGAGCGCCCTGCTACAAGAGCTTCTCCTCCTTCAGCTGTCTCGGCCATTTGTGTTTGTGCTTTGGTTTTTTGGTTTTGTTTTGTTTTGTTTTGTTTTGTTTTTTATGTTTTTCACGCAAACCTGGGCCAGCTTTTTTCTGGGACCCCTGTAACTCATCTATGCTTTTCCGAAAGTGGGGCCCTTCCAGGTGGACGCCTGGCCCAAGTGTTAACACCTGCCTCCTGCACAGAATTCTGACCCATGTCACATCTACTCTACGCTCATGACTGCCCCATATAGCACCAGCTGAAGGCCCTGGGTTTGTCTGACAGTCTTCCAGTACTGCCCCCTCCCTTCCCAGCACAGCTCCTCCCTCCCCAACACCAACCAACTTTTCCCCAGCAAGAACCTACAAATCTCCTCAGTATGACCCCGCTCCGCCCCAACACATCCATCCCTTCCCTTACCAATACGGCCCCTCCTCCTCCCCAGTACGGCTCCGCCCCACCTCAGAACAGCTCCACCGCTCCCAGCACCGCCTCGATCCTCCCCAGAAAGACTTTGCTAGCTCCATTACTTCCTAAAAGCCCCGACCCTGCCCAGAACGCCCACTGCCCTCCGCCGGCGCGGCCACGTCCCTTCTCCACAAGGCCTGAGCCCCCACAGCACAGACCTGCTGTCCTGTCCCTTTTAAAGCACCGTCCCTCCCCTGCAAAGCCCCTCGCTCCTTTGCCAGGACCCGCCCCTCCCAGCGCAGCCCGGCCACCTCCTCGCCGAGGCCCCGCCCTGCCCCAGCAAGATCGCCGCCCCTCCCTCTCCAGGGTACTGACAAGCTGACGCGCCACAACTTGCACATGGAAAAGAATTTAGCGGAGCTCCGTACAACACACGACAACCTCGCCTGGGGCCTCAACTGCAAAAAGATAGGACATGATGTTGACTACGATGTGGTGCGCCTGCGCCTACGCCAGCGCCACCCACACGTGTGCTATGAGCAGGCACAGCGCCTGGTCAACGACTGGGACCCTCGCACACCACCGCGCAGCCAAACCAGTACCGCCCCCAAGTGACCTTGTGCTCAGGCGACTAGAGAGATGTTCCCAAACGGATGGCCCTCCCTCCCTCCCTCTCTCCCTCTGACTCATCTTCCCTCCAAACGCCCTCTAGCAGAACTATAATTAAATATATTGTCACTTATTAGGCACCTACTGTATGTCAGTCGTGCCATAAAAACCTATGTACTTGTTGTCAAATTGTTAGGGTTCAAATCCCAGGTCCCTGGTTTCAAGCTGTTTGGCTCTGGGCCACACACACTGCCTTTCTCTGACCTCAGTCTCTCTGGCCTGTGAAATGAATATTACAGCACCTATTTTGAATGCTTGTAGGAAGAAAAGAAGAATATATTGGTAGAAGGTCAGTAGCATAGCTGCTGCCTATCATAACTTGAGCAGTAACATAAGCTGTTATCATTATTAACAGCTCCACCTTATAGTTGAGGAAACACAGGTGTAGAGAAGTTTAAGCCGATTGCCCAAGGTCACCCAGGATCTTCATCCATCGCTGTAGAGCCTGCCCTCTTAGCAGAATGCCTCTGACCTCTGCTTCTATCCTCGGCCCTGAACCAGGCAGGTGGCAGCACTGGGCACAGCTGATACGGTCACTGCCCTGGTGAAGCTCGGGAACCCACTCCCTGCAGCCAGCAGTGTTCTTTTGGGAGAGGCCCTTGAGTGTTCACATCCTGTAGGAGCTCAGTTCCTCCTGTGCGCTCCCGTATGTATCCTCGAACACCAGCAGAGAGCTCTACTCTCTGTTCTCCCGGGATCCCAGGGCCTGGGATATACAGACAAGGGCGATTGTTGCAGTCCCACTGGGAAATCTGAATTCATGGATTCAACCAGTGTTGACTTGAGAGGAGTCTCAGGACTCCTAGGGCTCAGACTTTTACATCAGCACCTGTCAGGCTCTCTCCCGTTCCCCCAACCAATCAGGAAGGAGCACACTCACTGGAAGGGAACTATGAGGAGTGTTTGTTTGCTTTTGTTTTTTCAATTATATGTACTTGTATTGGGAGGTCAGTGTGCATGTAAATGCAGTGGACCACAGAAGCCAGAGGAGGGCATCAGATCCCCAGAGCTGGACTTGTAGAGTGTTGTGAGCCACCCTTTGTTGATGCTGAGAGCTGAGAGCTGAATCCCCATCCTCTGCAAGTACAGTACTCACACTCTTAACCATTGAGCCATCTTTCAAGCCCCAACTCAAGGGAACTTAGTAAAGACATGATGGTTGAACTTCACCAATCAGATCCCATACTTGTGCGTTCCCCTCCTCATTAAGAAAAATCTTGAGCTACCAATCAATGCTTGTGATGCTTTTGTGGTCATCTGCAGACAGTCACAGAGCAGTGGAAGTCTCCAGCCATTCTGACTCCCCAGCAGGGACAAAGCAGGAGAGGCCCCGCCTCCTTGCTTCAGCCGCCTAACTGGGAACAAGCATCCTCCTGGCAGGCTACTTCTCACCCTCTGTCTGCACTTCTCATGCTTCCCGTTCGTGGTTTCACTGTCAGATGCCCTCCAGGGGTAGTGCACAAACATTGTCTTAAGATCCCTAAGTGCAGGGCTGGAGAGAGAGCTCAGCAGTTAGAGCACTGGCTGCTCTTCCAGAGGTCCTGAGTTCAATTCCCAGCAACCACGTGGTGGCTCACAAACACCTATAATAGGACCTAATGCCCTCTTCTGGCATCACATGGTGGCTTACAATCATCTATAATAGGACCTGATGCCCCCTTCTGGCATGCAGGTATACATGCAGAGCATTCATACATAAATTAAAAAAAAAAAAAAAAAGATCCCTAAGTGCAAAAAGGTCATGATGTTTCTTGGCGAAAAACCACACCGCAAGGTGTGTTGGCACAGATCTGTCATCCAAGCATCTGGGTGGAGGCAGGAGGATCAAGAGTTCAGGTTCATCCTCAGCTACACAGTAAGCTCAAGGCCAGCCTGAGCCATGAGAGACCTTCCCTAAAAAAAAAAAAATACCACTCCCTCTAAGCTCCAGAGACCATTGCAGAAAAGGTAGGAAGACAGTAAGAGCTAGAAGAAGGTGAATGGCTAAAGAATGCCATCTTCTAGACAGGACAGATGCAATCATGAACTCATACAGGCTGAGGCAGCCTGCAGCTGGGCCTAGGACTGAGCCTGTCAACAGTTAGGTATGGACGGGGGAGGGATTCTTGGGGCTCTACTCTTTCCTGGTGGCTACTGATAGATTCATGGAGGAAAATCAATGGATTTCCTGGTGGCTACTGATAGATTCATGGAGGAAAGTCTTAAATTGAGTACCCACTGATAAACCCACCAGGCTCCAGTGGGTTGTTCCAATGGTCACACAGACATCCCTGGTTAAACTCAGTGGGTAACAAACAAAAAGACATCAATCTGTGAAGGGAACTGATAGGGATGAGATAAGGGGGGGGGATCAGAATGTGTCACATATGTGTATGAGAGTGCTAAAGGACAAACAATCACAGGGGAGGCTGGGGAGATATCTCAGTCAGAAAAGCAGGACCCAAGTTCAGATCCCCAACACCCAAATCAAAGCCGGGCCTGGCAATTCTAATCTGTAACCTCAGAGCTGGGGGTCCTGAGACAGACTCATTCCTGGGGCTTACTGGCCAGCCTGTCTAATCAATTGGTAAGCTCCATGTTCAGCAAGAGACTCTATCTCAAAAACTAAGGTGGAGAGTTGCAGAGGAAGTCACCTGATGTTAACCTCTGGTCTCCACATACACACATGTGCACCTGAGCCATATGCACACACATACATTCATATACACTATACCACACAAACACACAAAAATAAATAAATAAAAGACTGACTCATCATATAAGCTTCATTTAGGCTCGAATTACAATGCTGTTTACTGTAAACGCATCAACAATATCTATGTCCTAAATAAAGTACCTTTAAACAGAAGCCGAAAACAAGATTGGGTGTGGATTATTTGATTAGAATGTGGTCAGAGGTTCACAGTAAGCTCACCTTTCATTTCCCAAAAGAGCCACGGTCCAGCATTTACTGATTTGGTGCTCACAGGGACTTTCTAAAGCATAGCTAGAGTGACTAACTGTTTTTACAAAGATGTGAGTTGTGTGTCAAGAAAACATCTGGTGATAGAGCAGCACCAACCTGCTATTAACTGCTGGGGTTTTTCCACAGGTGGGTTTCAAAGGACCCGAAGCTGTTAGGAAACAGCAGGGTGGACCCCACTGGCTGCTGCTCCCTATAGATAGAACCACTTGTTTTTTTAAGGTACGGCACTTCCCTGCACGCAGGTCTGCTTGTTGACACTCAGAAGCCATCCTCGGATGCAAATGTCCTTTTTGCAAGTGATGCCTTGCCCCACGGGTTGCAGGCCACTGCCCGCATCCTTGCTGACACAGCCCCATTTGTCACCTCTTACACAATCTTCCCACGCAGGATTTGCGCAATCCCACCGCGGCTGGGACACCTGAGGTGTCAGCTGATTCCCAGGGGCGAGTTCCGGGGACTCAGCGAGACACTTCCTCTGGGAGGCCGTAAGGTGGCGTCAGATCTACACTTTAGAGAAGAGGGAATAAGCTGAAGGCTGTGATGAGGCTCAGATGCGCCACTCAGCAAATGCAGGGCTCGGTCTGACTTGTGAATACCGGCCACAAAACACAGGAAACAAGAGCAAGAGGTGGCCGGCAGCGTTGTGTCACCGAAAGCGCTTCCACTTAGCGAAGGGAGCCGTCGAGCCATCGACGGTACAGAGATGCCTCTAGCATGAGAGTATTTATTCCATCTGATTGAGGAATAGGCTAATGTCCAGAGCAGTAGCCCTCAATCTGTGGGTTGTGACAGGGGTCGAATGACCCTTTCACAGGGTTGCCTAAGACCATCAGAAAACACAAATATTTACATTACAGTTTGTAACAGTAGCAAAATTACAGTTATGAAGTAACAATGAAAATAATGTTATGGTTAGGGTCACCCCAGCATGAGCTGTATTAGAGGGCCTCAACATCAGGAAGGTTGAGAGCCACTGGTGTAGAGTATACATGGAACTAAAAGATATTAACCAAAATACGTAGTCCAACGTGAAATTGGGAAATGAGCTGAACAGACACATCTTTTGAAATAGTCCAGGTCTGCAAGTCTTCCCTTCTACACTGGACACGCCTGACTCACTTGTTCAAAGGCCTTTAAAAAAAAAAAAAAAAAAAAAAAAAAAAAAAAAAAAAAAAAAAAAAAAAACTATTGTCTATAAAAACTATTTATTATGTATATGGTGTTCTGCCTGCAGGCCGGAAGAGGGCACCATATCTCATTACAGATGGTTGTAAACCACCATGTGGTTGCTGAGAATTGAACTCAGGACCTTTGGAAGAACAGCCAGTGCTCTTAAACACTGAGCCATCTCTCCAGCCTGTTCAAAGGCCTTTTTAATCTCACTTTGAAATAGCTGCTGGGCCTAGAGAGGGCGCAATGGTTAAAGCACAACACACACTTGTGTAAGAGTTTCCTCTGGGGTTAAAATGTTCCATTTTGGAAGGAAACCTCTTAAAACATAGGCTGTATGAAACTGGTTGGTTGGGTGGTTGGTTGGTTTGGGTTGGGTTGGGTTGGGTTGGGTTGGTTTTTCAAGACAGGGTTTCTCTGTGTATCTTTGGATCCTGTCCTGGAACTCACTCTGTAGCCCAGGCTAGCCTTGAACTCAGAGATCCACCTGCCTCTGCCTGGGATTAAAGGCATGTGCCACCACCACTGGGTGAAATGTGTTCTTTTAGGACAGAATGTTTCCAAGGAGGTGAAACAGTAGATTGAACTGGGGGTGGGGGTTGGGGGGTGGACACTGTGTCTCGAAGGGAAGTTCCATAAAGACAGAATTATACAACTCAAAATAGTTTCAGGAAGTCCCTGAAACTGAGCAGATTCACTAGAGTCACTCTCGGAAAAGCCAAGCTGCCTCGAAGAGTCTCAGACAACCCAAGCCTCCTGAAAGGGGCTCAGACCGATGGAGCTTCCTGGAAAGGACACCTCCTAACTTGCTGAGCAGTTGTAGACTGTGCACTGTGCTCCAGGCTTCCAGCTCTCATAGTGGGGAAGGCTTTGGTGATGCAGCTGTCTTTGAGTCGTTTTGGATCCTGTAATTAACCCGTCACCCATATTCCTATAAGCAACCCCAATAAAATTAACTGGTTCACCAAGTTAGATTTTGGTGGTATTTGTACTTTGGTTCTCTATCTGGGGTCAGCAGAAATTTCTTCACATCTCCCCAAGAACAGTGTCACACAAAACACACACACACACACACACACACACACACACACACACACAAATAAAAAGCAAAACAATACACTGTGGAGCATGAGAAGTGTGTACTTACTTTTTTCTTGTTGTTTATTTACTTGCTTGCTTACTTACTTATCGAGACAGCATCTGACTAACTAGTCCAGGCTGGCTCAAAATCCTCCTGCCTCAGCCTCCTTGTAATGGAGATTACAAGTATGTGCTACTAGACAGAGCAATTTTGTCTGCAAAATATCCTATTGATTTTACTTTTGTATCCACCCATTTTTACTACTGTAACTAAACTACTTCAAGCTTGGTAACTTTAGAAAGAAAAACAATTTATTTAGTTCACATTTCTAGAGACTCCAGGACACAGAAAATGGAACCAGGTTAGCGCTGATGAGGACCTATGATAAATAACATGTGTAAGTATAAAAGACCCCACCTGTGGTCTCTGAATGAATATGGCCCCCATCGGCTCCCATATACTGAAACGCTCAGTCCCCAGTTGGTGTAACTGTTTGGGAAGATTTAGGAGGTGTGGCTTTGTTGGAGGAGGTGTGGCTTTGTTGGAGGAGGTGTGGCTTTGTTGGAGGAGGTGTGGCTTTGTTGGGGGAGGTGCGGCTTTGTTGGAGGAGGTGTGGCTTTGTTGGAGGAGGTGCGGCTTTGTTGGAGGAGGTGTGGCTTTGTTGGAGGAGGTGTGGCTTTGTTGGAGGAGGTGTGGCTTTGTTGGAGGAGGTGTGGCGCTGGAGGGGGTACTTTAAGGTTTCAAAAGTCCATGAAATTCCCAGTTATCACACACGTTCTCTCTTCCCCACCCCCAAACGTGAGAATCAGATGTAAACTCCCATCTAACGCTTCAGCTGCCTGCCTGCTGCCCTGCTCCCCACGTGATGGTCGTGGACTCACCCTGTGAACCTGTAAGCCCCAATACACTCTTCTATACGTTGTCTTGGTCATGATGTCTTACCACAGCAATGCAAAAGAAACTAAGACACTGTTCCAAGCCAGAAAGACATGGATGGATCCAGGGTCAGGCTTGTCCTTGTAATAACTCTCACTAAATCCTAGATCTGTCCTCCCATGTCTGTCTCCCAGCTTCATGCCTCTTTTGTTGAACAACCCACTGAAGCTAATTAGTGCTTCTCATATGTGCATAGATAGGTGGCCATCTAATGGTAGGCTTCACCTCTTAAAGATCCCCAAACTGCTATTACCTCCACACTAGAGGCCAGGCTTCCAATACTGAGGGGTGAACCATGCTCAAATCATAGACCTCTTGATAATCTTAAACACGTTTCCTTTCACCCTAACCTGTTTGTGGTCCATGCCAACATCCGCCTGGGTGTTCCTATGAAGCCTCCTGCCTGGCTGTCTGTATTAGTTACCTTTCTGTTGCTATGATAAAATATGACCGAAAGCAACTTAAGGAAGAAAGGGTTTATTTTAGCTCACATTTCCAGAGCAGTGGTCCTCAACCTTCCTAATGCTTCTAGCACTTCAATACAGTTCCTCACGTGTGGTGACTCCCACAACCATAAAATTATTTCGCTGCTACTTCATCACAGTAATTTTGCTAATGTTAGGAATTGTAATGTAAGTCTCTGATATGCAGGATATCTGATATGCAGCCCCCACAGGGGTCTCGACCCACAGGTTGAGAGCCACCGTTCCAGAGGGACAGGGTATGTCAGAGTGGGGAAGGCATCACAGCAGAGGCAGGAAGCTGGCTGCTGACATCTTTCTCCACACACAAGAAGCTGGGAAAGAGAGACAGTAAGAAGTAGATGCGGCCATAAATCCTCGAGCCTGCCCTCAGTGACATTCTTCCCAAAGGTTTCACAACCTCTCCACACGGCACCGCCACCTGGGATCTAAGTGTTCAAACACAGGAGAACCGCCGGGGGACGCCTCTTATTCAAAGCACAACAGTTTCCACATGTGTCTCCCGCATTCTGGTCCCCACCACCTGCCACAGCGCCCGTTACTCCTGGAACACATTTTACTGTGGCCCTTAAGGCTCTGACATCCACACAATTGCCCCTGTCTTCCTCAGGCTCCCCGCCTCTCGGACAACTCTCTCTTGACTTCAGCTGTTTTCACTTCTGTAAGAGTTTGTTGTTAATATTATAATAATGTACAATGAATTTAGTGCTTTTAACCTTTAGTTCTAGTGTTAAAAATCCAAAACAGGTTTACTGGCCCTGGGAAGAGAGCCCAGTTATTAAATTACTTGCTTTACAGGCATGAGGACCTGAGTCTGGTGGCCAGCACCCACATAAAACGTCAGGCATGATGGCATACGCTTGTCATGTCAGCTCTGAGGATACAGGTGATTGCCTGGGGCTCTCTGGCTTGCCAGTGTTGCCTAATCAGTGAGTCCCAGGCACCAATGAGAGACTGTGTCCCCCAAAATCAAGACGTGGCTCCTGAGATGGTTCAGTGAGTAAAAGAGTTTGTCACTCAATTCTGACAACTTGAGTTCAATTCCCAGAACCCCAATAAAGGTGGAAGGAAATGACTACCGCCACACATTTGGTCTCTAACCTCCATACGTACACCACGGCTTGGGCGTACACACACATCACAAAGATAACAATAAGGGGGGAAAAGGGGGGAAATGGCTAAGTTGACTCTGGTTTCCACAGGCACATGCACACACATGCAGGTGCACGCATACATGTCCGTGCACACGAGCACACACACACACATACATACACACACACACACACACACACACACACACATGAACATACACACATACACACACACACACACACACACACACACACACACACACACACACGAACATACACACATACATAAATGAGTTTACCAGGCAGACTGTAGGACCTTCTGTGGGTTGCAGAGAAAATGTTTTTTCTGAACATTTCCAACTTCTAGAAGCCACTAGCCTTCCTTAGCTTGTGGCCTCTCCTTCCATCTTCAAAGTCAACTGGCTCTCTCTCTCTCTCTCTCTCTCTCTCGTTTTTTTTTGTTTGTTTGTTTTGGTTTTTGGTTTTTTTTTGAGACAGGGTTTCTCTGTGTAGCTTTGGAGCCTGTCCTGGAACTCACTCTGTAGAGCAGGCTGGCCTTGAACTCACAGAGATCCGCCTGTCTCTGCCTCCTGAGTGCTGGGATTAAAGGCGTGCACCACCACCTGGCTGTTCTCTCTCTCTCTCTCTCTCTCTCTCTCTCTCTCTCTCTCTCTCTCTCTCTCTCTCCCCCCCCCCCCCTCTCTCTTTCTCTCTCCAGAGTCTGACTATGTTAGTACAGGCAAACCTGGAAGTTGTGATTCCCCTTGTTAGTTTCTGCCAGTTTCTGCCCTGGCGGCAGCCTACCTCTGCCGCCAAAGCCATGACGTCATCACCTGTCGCCAGGTGCCTTTCTACAGCCAGCTCTGCGGCATGTGCACCCCTTAAAAGTGCCCTCAGGAGCACAACTCACTCTCTTGTCTCGTCTCTCTTTGCCTCCTCTTTCCTCTCTTGCCTCTTCTTGTCCCCACTCCGACACGGCCTTTCACTCTTGCTGTCTCTCTCCCCAATAAACCTCTTGCACTAACACTGTTGTACAGAGCATATTTGCACAGTGGCACACCTTGGCAGGGTCCACGGAAAGGTACCCACTTCACCTTTTTTTTAAATCATTACACCCCTGTCTTAGTCTCTGAGTGCTGGGGTGACAGGTGTACTGTGGGCGCCATGGGCCCTGGCCCCCAACTGGGAGTGGCTGCAGCCTTGCTTGCTTGACCTTGATCAGATGTCCTCCCTATTCAGATTCCCTGCCGGTATCCACCCTTCTGAATGCTTAAGGGAAGTTCCTTGTTGTGTATCCTGCATTTTGGGCGTTAACTACTTAGATGCAAGAATATAGAACATTGGGTCTGGAATGTGGACCATTGACAGCGAACTTCTGCCCTCCGGGGGTCCCTCCATTTGTGCTGTAAGCCTGTACGTATTTAAGGTTTCTTCCCTCTTTCAATAAACGGCATTCGACATCCAATCGTACGGATGACCCGCTGTCTCTTGTCTCTATTTTTTAATCCGCAGCCCTTCGCTCGGACATGGTGAACGGTTATCGGTAATGCGGGCGTTACCACTACAAATGGAGGTCCCACCGAGATCTGAGAAAGAAGGACCAGCTGACGGACACTCTTGGAAGGCCGGCCGGCATTTTACAGGTAAGAGTGGATTGAAACGGGTGCAGGTCAGTTAATTGGATTGTTGAAGCAGGAAGGCACCAAAGTTAAGTAAGGGCAAGACAGCTAAAGATTTTAAATGAAAAAGGAAATCTTCCCAATAGAGAAGAGGGGAGGAAAGGAAGTTTCCCGTTAGAAAAGGGAGAAAAAATTTTAATCAAGAAAAAAAAATTTTTCCCGGTAAAAAGGGGAAAAATTTTTGAAACTAGGCCTAAAGATTGGGGCCCTGTAGAGGAAGGATAAAGGAAAGAAAGAAGCCTCTTCCCAGTGGTAATGGAAAATGTAAAGACTTTTTCCAGTTGTAGAGTTTTCAGGATAGCTGAAAACTCTTGAGTTTTTTGTCCTGCAAGTGCAGAGCGGCAGCATCTGAATTACAAAGAATCGGCAGGTAGGCCTCATTGCTGCTAGCTAAACAGCAAGCGAGCCCAGAGGTTAGAAGTTTTGCTGTCTGTTTGCTTAATTTTGGTTCAAATGTTTTTATTTTTCCCTCAGAGTGGGAATAATTCAATATTTAGGATCCCTTCGTGGGAAATGTTTTTCTGTTTTTCCCTTATGATGGGAATAACTCATTGTTAGGTAGTCCCTTCATGGGAGTAGGAAGTTTAAAGGTGAGTTTGTGTGTGCGGGGTGCGTGGCAGACAAAGGTGTGTGCAACACATGCAAGATAGCCCGAAGCAGCGGGCGGACAGGTACACGCCGGTGGGAGGCAGAGCCGTGATGGAGTGCGGCCCAGGCAGGTGCTGGCAATAGAGCCTGAGCACTGGGCAGAGCCAGCGAGCTGGGGCTGGAAAGGAACTAGCACTAAAAGTTTAAATCGAGCCTAACTTCTGGTGAAAAATGGTTTCGGTCAGGACATTGAATGCTAAGTCAATGCTGTTTAAATAAAGGATGTTCTGTTCTTTTGATTGTCTTGATAAATGTTTGGATGAATGTTTGGATTTTCATGGTAGATAAACTAAAGAAACAGGATTCATAATTTTAAACTATATTAGATGTGCTCTTGTCTGTTGATCATTACTGAAAATTTGGTTCTGCAATTTAAGTTGCTTTCTAGAAATTCTTGGTTTAATTCTATAAAAATATAACACCTGAAATGGATTGGGTTGTTAGGTTATTAAATAATGTTACTAAGATAAACCCATAAATGATAATTTCTTCCTGATAAAGAGGTTACAAAATTATTTTTCCAGTAAATAAAATACAGGTAAATTGTTTGGTCCACATTGTTAATAATTGGCTATTTGTGCTAATGTGTTACTTGAAATTTATAAGAAAGGATCCTCTTTTTAAGATTCTATAAAAATACTAAAGAGTATTACCTAAAGTTTACCTCTTCAAATCCTATAGAGATTGTATTTTATACTTTTATAATTGACATATGTAATAAGGACCATGGAAACAGAAGCTGGTGATAGAATTGCTCAATTATTATTGCTTTCATATTTTAAATTCAAAACGGTGCCAATATATAGAACTGGAGGCTTTTGGAAGTACAGAAAAAAAAAAAGGTGTTTTGACAAACAGTTATCAATGATAAACAGCCTAAATTAAAAATAAAATTATATGGGATTGAGATTGAAAGATTATTGGATTCTGGTGCTAGATATATCTATAATTTCACAAGAATCCTGAGATCCCAATTGGCCCCTTAAAAATTCTACCTCTAACCAAAAGGTATTGGCACAGCTCAGACACCATTACAGAGCAAGCTACTTTTAAATTGGAAGGATGAGGAAGGTCATGCAGGAACTTTTCAACCATTTGTGCTACCTGACATTCCAGTAAACTTGTGGGGACAGGATGTGTTGGATGGCATGGGAGCGGTGCTTACAACACAGCCTTTACAACAGATGCTGAAGAGTCAGGGCTGCTGCCCGGACAGAGACTTAGGGAAAATGTTTCAAGGAGACCCGCTTCCTGCGGCAGACAAAAACTGTGTCACTAGGGGTCCTGGGGATACTAGAGGATTAGGGTCTTTTCCATAGGGGTCACTGCACAGCAGCCTTCAATAATACAACCGATAAAAATCACTTGGAAGAGTGATGACCCTGTATGGGTAGAGCAGTGGCCCCTTGCTAAGGAAAAATTAAAGGCTACATATGCATTGGTTAAGGAGCAGTTAGATGCTGGACATATTCCTTCCACTTCACCTTGGAACTCACCTATATTTGTTATTAAAAAGAAATCGGGAAAATGGAGGCTATTACAGGATCTTAGAGCTGTAAATAAAACCATGCTTCTCATGGGAGCAACACAGCCTGGCTTGCCTGCCCCTGTGGCAATTCCTAAACATTGGCACTTAATTGTGGTTGACTTGAGGGATTGTTTCTTCACCATTCCTTTGCATCCTCAAGGACAGGCTATAGTACAACGCTGCCATCGTACCTTAAAAACTTATATTGCTAAAGTAAAAAGGGGGGAGTTAGGGGCTCATCTCTCCTCTCCACATTCTATTCTTTCCCTTGTTTTATATATTTTAAATTTTTTATCGGTGGATTCTGCTGGAGTATCTGCTGCAGATAAGCACTGGAGGGCTCCTGTTGCAAATCATCCTCTGGTGCGATGGAAAGATCTTTCTACTGGCACTTGGAGGGGACCCGATCTGGTGTTGGTGTGGGCCCGGGGATCTGTTTGTGTCTTTCCGCAGGACAATGAAGTTCCTCTCTGGGTTCCTGAACGCTGTGTGCGCCCTGTGGCTGCTGCTGAATCCCAACATGACAGAGACCTATTGGGCCTTCGTAAAAAACTCTCCCCTTCTGATGCCAATGGGGATTGAGAGCCCAATACGGCCAGCCTTGGCAAACATTATTCTAAGCCTAGGAACTGTAGCCATGTGGTTGGATTCCTCAGAAGGTAATGTATGGTAACTTTTTTCAAAAAACATTGAGAATATACCACACCTTGGAGATTAAGGATAACTCTGAAGGTCAATGAACTTCAGTTGTAAACAGTAGCATACCAGCTAAGCCTTTTTCACATTTTGCAACCCCCCTCAAGCTGGTGTAGTACCTACTTTTCAGGAATGGCTCTGTGCAACATTTATTTGCCTCCTGAAATTCATCTAGCCTTTTTGAAGATACCTCAAAATTTGTGAACCTGAATGTAGCCATTATTGAGGCCATTAGTTCTGCTCCTTGTTTGCTGTTTTTGTTTTCTGTTTTCTTTATGTTTCTCAGTTGTTCTCTTGCAGACCTGCCAGCCTAAGTAGTGCTGGGATCAAGAAAAATGGGCCTTGGTGGTTCATGTTCCTGGAGCCGTGTCCATGCCAGTGGACCGTGGCAGCTAGACACAGATGATGCTCACACGCTCCGGAAGAGACTCTGACATCGCTGTTGCCGTTGTTGCTGTTATAGCAGTGGTGGCCACTGCTGCTATTGTTTCTGGGATTGCTATTTCATAATTGGTTACTACAGCTAGCACAATGGAGACCCTGGCAGCAAAAGTAGCTACCACAGTTAGTTAATCTTTCTTCTTATTGGGCATGATAAATTTAATTCCACTTTTATACATTATAATTGGGTTTGTAAGTTGTAAAAAATTATTAAAACTCAAGTTCCATTTGCTTATGGGATACCACCTTACAAGGACTCCAATTTGCAGTAAGGCTCGTTTAAGAAGGGAATGGTTCAATTGCCCTTAGCCTCCTGGCTATGGGTGGGTTCGGACTTCTGTTGGTCTTTTCTGTGTGCACAGATTGCAAGCCCAGTGCCACTTTGAGATCTTTGGCAGCAGTCACTCTACAGCTCACATGGTTGAGTCTGTATGATAATGAGTATTCAGAGACGGGTAATGCTTGGGGGGCTGCCATCAACTTAAGACAGAGCACTTGTGTGGCCTGGGCAGATGTCTCTATGACGGGTAAGGTGATCTGCTGGTCCCACGCAACCTAAGTCAGAAGCTCATTTAATAAAAAGGGGGGACCTGTGGGCGCCATGGGCCCTGGCCCCCGACTGGGAGTGGCTGCAGCCTTGCTTGCTTGACCTTGATCAGATGTCCTCCCTATTCAGATTCCCTGCCGGTATCCACCCTTCTGAATGCTTAAGGGAAGTTCCTTGTTGTGTATCCTGCATTTTGGGCGTTAACTACTTAGATGCAAGAATATAGAACATTGGGTCTGGAATGTGGACCATTGACAGCGAACTTCTGCCCTCCGGGGGTTCCTCCATTTGTGCTGTAAGCCTGTACGTATTTAAGGTTTCTTCCCTCTTTCAATAAACAGCATTCGACATCCAATCGTACGGATGACCCGCTGTCTTTTGTCTCTATTTTTTAATCCGCAGCCCTTCGCTCGGACATGGTGAACGGTTATCGGTAATGCGGGCGTTACCGCTACAGTGTACCCTCATGCCTGTTGGTATCATTCACGTCTTTAATTCCGTTCATTCCTCTGACTCTGATCCTCTTGGATCACTATAGCATTAAAGGAGCCCTGGATTCTGTTGGACTCACTTGTGTAATCCAGAACAGTCTGTCCGTCTTCACATGTTCAAAGAGCTGAGATTGACTGTGAGGGTTCAGCCATAGATGGAGCATGTGTATCAACTTCCTCCGTTCCCAGGGCTCAAGGGACATCACAGGAGATGAAGCAAAAAGAATAGGAAGAGATAATTGTGAATGGTGGTGGGAACAGGATGGAGGGGACAGGATGATGGGGAAAGGATGGAGGGAACAGGATGGAGGGGAGAGGATGGAGGGGAGAGGACAGTGGGAACAGGATGGTGGAGAGAGGATGATGGGGAAAGGATGGTGGGAAGAAGATGGAGAGGAGAGGATGGTGAGAATAGGGTGGTGGGAATAGGATGGCCGGGTGTAGTTGTGAGGCCTCAATGACACCTCTTACAGAGGGAAACCATGCCCCTCAGTTCTCCCTCAATCCGCTGGCACACAGCAGACACCAAATCAATGCGTATTAAGTTCATAACACTGAAAAAGCAAACAACTTAACCTGATGTTCTCCAGGTATTTCTGTGTGCATTCTGTGGTCAATTCTCTATCTTCACGCTGGAAAGTTTCCTTTACAAGCAACCCCCTTACCCGCCAGAGTGGTGGCACACACCTGCAATACAAACACTTGGGCGTCTGCGGCAGGAGGATTGCAAGTTCCAGGCTGGTCGGAGCTTCATGGAGGGTTGGCTACGCAGCAGCAGGGAGCGGGGAGCAGGAAGCAGGGCAGCTTCCGCTGGGGAAAGCTGCAGACCTGGGCTTCACCTTCTTCCTCGGTTGCCCTAAGCTGCTCACATACCCTCTCTGTGCTGGCTTGTTCTGACCCGCAAAGCTGTCAGATCACCACCCACTGAAGTCACTTACTCCAGTGCCTGGCAAGCAGTGAGGTCTCCATGAGCAGGAGTAAGGGAGTCTCATCTTTTCCTTTCTCTGTTTATTAAGAGATGAAATTCACACAGCATAAAGTTACCGGCTGTGGTGGTTTGAATGAAAATGGCCTCCACAGGCTCATAGGGAGGGCCACTGTGAGGCCGTGTGGCCTTGTTGGATGAAGTGTGTCACTGGGCTTTGAGATTTCCTAAGTCCAAGCCAGGCGCAGAGTCTCACTCTTCCTGCCGCCTGCAGATCCAAATGTAGAACTCTTGGCTCTTCTTCCAGCACCCCGTCTGCCTGCACACCTCTATGCCTCCTGCCATGATGACAATGGACTAAACCTCTGAACTGTAAGCCACCCCAATGAAATGTTTTCCTTTCTAAGAGTTGCTACAGTCATGGTGTCTCTTCACAGCAATAGACACCCTAACTAAGGCATTTAGTAGCCTTCCAATGTTCTGAAATCATCACCTTATCTAATTCCAAAGACTTTACCATACTGGAGAGAAGACCCTGTACCCATAACCCAGCACTCCCTAATCTGCTCTAAAGAAGGTGCATTTGGAGGGACTACTTCATGAGCACATGAGCAACCAAGCACAGGGTAGACTGTTCCGGAGTGTGGGAACTGAGAAGTCGGATTGAAACAAGGGCTCTGCCAGTTTTAAAACCCCAGGCATGAGTTCTACAAAGGAGGCCTTAAGTCCCACAGATAGCTACTGGGTCCTCCCAGAGTATTCATGACACTACTGCACCACTGGGTGCCAGGCCCATCATTAGACAGGATCTAAATACATAGTATACGTGTATGAAATTACCAATGAATGAATGAATGGATAAAATCAATGTCTCTGGATTAAGTGTGTTTGTGTCACCTAGTCGGCAATATCTGAAGACGTGTTTGGCTGTCACAATAGCAGGGTGGAGAATGATGCTGAAATGCAAGGAGTCAAGAGCAGAGACACTGCTGAATGTCCTACAGTGCACAGGACACCCCTCCACTGTGACAGAGGAGCGTTCTGCCGAAAGTGTCAACCATTCCCATCACAAATCTGGTCAAAACCTATTGCTCAGAGGGTCACAGGCCTGAGGGGAGACCTACTATATGGTTGTGTCAAATTGACATGCTCTCATATTTATTTGCATATAAATATGTATGGTAATAACCATAGATGAGTGTTGCTCTCAACCTTCAGAGACTCTTCTCACTACAGGGAGCCACAGTTAACATAAAGATTCATAACTGGTCAAGGCGCTGAAAATAAGTAACTGTGGCATGTTCAGCCCTAAATGCAATGCTTATGTCACCCCTCAAGACTTGGGGGACATGGAGGAAGTGGGGCAGAAGGAATGGAAGAACCGGAGGACAGAAATAAGGGCTAAGAAGTGCTGCCTTCTGGACAAGCCACCGCTATTGCACCCCTGAACGCCCTGCAGCTGCCGGCATCTGCACAAGGTCAGATCAACAGGATCGGTCAGCGTTCAGTGGGCAGCACTAATGGAATTCAGAGAGAGGAAGAGGAGGAAGAGGGAGGGGGACATGTTTGGGAATGTCTGAGGGGTGGGGGTGGGGCTGGAAGGAGCTGCACACATGTGTGAAATTGTCAAAATAAATAAAAGATGTTTCTAATGTGAACTGTACTAAAGCCGAATAACCCTGAACTAAATGTTGTGCCTCTCGGTGTCAGCTTGGAAGGAAAAGATTCTTTTAATCAACACACATGCATTTCCCGAGACCATGGGACTCAGTGATAATGCCACACGTGTGTGCTGCATACACCCCTCCTATCTGTTATGGATTGAGTCTGAAATGTTCCCCCACAGGTTCCCACATCTGCATTCTTGATCTCCAGTTGATGGGGATATTCTGGGAGGCTGAAGACTCTTTGGGACTCCAGGCAGCAGAAGTAGGTCACCAAGGCCGGATCAGAGAAGGTTTTACCCACCTGCTGTAGACTGTCGTCTTCTGGACAAAGTAGCTGTCATCCTCATCAGATTAGCTGTGCCTTCCTACACAAATCCATCAGGACGGGCTTACTGAGTGTTGACAGTCCCTCCTAGAAGGAGGTATACAGAGGGTCACTGAATCCTTCCACGAGATTCCAGCTGCTCCTCTGAGTCATTTGTATGCAGTTCTGCCTGAACTGCAAATGGCCTTGGGGTTTCTGAGGTGCTACAGTAGCCAGGTTTTCTGAGGGCTTCCACATACACAGCTAAGGGGAAGCCATGCTGGGTAAAGACTTTCCAGGGACGCTGCTTTGGGGCATCCCTTCAACCACACTCTGCAAGTAACCCAGCAAACTCGCTGGTTCCCCAGCATCAACTTTGATGGAATTGTTCTTTGGTTTGTTGTCAGGACTTTGTGGAGAGGAGGTGTGGGGGGAGCAGATGAAGCCCTGAGTGAATGTGTATTGTTGACATGGGCACAACTGTGTCAAGGAACCCAATGCCTCAGACAACGGCAGAGCCTTCCCCAGGTCAGGCTCAGAGGATGGGCAAAGCCTTCCTCTGGTATGTGTTGGTCTGTTGACAGTGTTTGCAGAAATGAGCAACTGCAGTTTCCCTCCCCTGAAGCGCGCAACTGACACCGCTCCCCTGCAGGGACCTTGGAGGCTAACTAACCCTCCTCCTTGTATTGTACATAATAAACACACTGAGTTTCCAGGTAGCACAGGAAGTGCCCTTCATCAGAGAGAGCGCCGCCCACCCAATCTGTCCAGAACCTCCAGTGTTGCCTCTGTCGATCTCTTTGAGAATCAGAAGTTCCTCCAGGGGCTGGAGAGGCAGCTCAGGGGGTAAAAAGCACTTGATGCATATGTGTGAGGACCAGGGTATAAATCCTAATATCCACATAAGAAGCTGCACATGGCCACATGCACACCTGTAACCCCAGCACTGCGGGGAGCAGAGACCAGAGGCTCACTGGTGCTTGCTGGCCACCAGCCTAGCTCCGAGCTCAGTAAGGGACCCCATCTCTAGGACACACACATCCTCCTCTGGCCTACACATGTGTGTATGTGCGTGTGCATGCACAGAGAGAGGGAGGGAGAAGGAGAGGGAGGGAGGGAGAGGGAGGGAGGGAGGGAGGGAGGGAGAGAGAGAGAGAGAGAGAGAGAGAGAGAGAGAGAGAGGGAGAGAGAGGAGTCTATGTAAGGCAAGAGGGATCAATAGGAAGGGGAGTGAAGGGGAACAGAGGGTTATATGGAGGAAGAAAGGCAACACATCACATTATCTTTCATGAGAAATATAGACATACATATATGTCATAAATATATGACACACACATGTATATGACAAGAAAGCAGCAGGGAGGCTTTTTATGAGGAAGAGAGAACATGGAGGGATGGAAAGAAAAGATCAGTTAGGGTTATGGGGAAGCAAAGAGAAGCAATGTATAATGGTATGCGTGTGTAGCAACATCATAATGAAGCCCATGATTCCATACACCAAAAAAAAAAAAAATGATTAAAAAATTAAGTTAAAACTGTCCTATCGGTTAGCATGGAGCTGTCACAGGACATCTACACCACCCCCTGTGGAGAAATGACCTGTGCAAGTAACTCCCCAGCAGCCCCTCTCCAGCCATGATTTTCCACAAGGCTCTTTCCTGTGCCGCTGGAATTTCCTCCCCTCAGTCTTTCCCGCCTCGTTCCTCACCCATTTCAGAACGCACAAACATGTTTGTGACTCTTCGTTATAAGAATAACCACAATGGCTGTTTCTCCTTGTTTGTGGGAACACATGATAATTGGCTTTTGCCTCCACCTTGTGCCTCATTAATAAACATGACTATTGCCAATTGCTCTGAAGTCATCACATCCCAAGGAGCCACAAACCAGGACCTCCCTGGAAGACTTGTCTCAGCATAGGCCTCCTATCAACCTCTGGCCCCCTCTGCACCTTCTCCAACAAGGACCGGGGCCTGTTTGGAAGGAAAAGCCAGTTTCTTAAACACACAGAGTTCTCGTTCACATGACTCAGTTAGGGTCTCCTGGGTGTGTACGGCAGCCTCCCAGGTCACAGGTGCTGGTCATCTCATTTAAGACGGGAAAATGAGGTGGGGAGGAAATGACGGATTCAAGAAGCATCTTGCCGCTGGGGGAGATGGCTCAGGGGTTAACACACTTGCCACAGGAGCCTGAAGAGCACAGCTCTGATCCCCAGAAATGCATCTGAATCAGTGCTGGATGGTTGGGGCGGCCCCACTGTGGTTCAGGACTTGGAAGGCAGAGACAAAGGGATCCCAGAGCAAGCTGGCTAGCAAGATCAGCCTTCTCAGGCAACTCTGGGCCCAGAGAGACCCAACCTCAGTGAATAACGTGGAAGAGCGATGGAGGGGGGTTCCCAACATGGAGTTTGGGCTCCCACATGTACACACGCGCGCGTGCGCGCGCACACACACCATACGACACGCACATGCACATACACACACACACATACACGCACGCACGCATGCCGGGTGACTCTCCAGCATGGTGAAAATCAGTATCTTCTCCTTATGGACTAAGAAACTGAGCCATCAACGGTGACATGACTGAACACAGCAGGGTCAGGAATCCAAGCACGCTGGACTGTAAAGCCTCTGCTCTCTTCCACTGTGCTTCTGTATGTCATGTACTCAGTTACATGCTTGCTACAGAGTGAAGCCTCCCCTCCCTACACCTGCAAACACACACACCACACACACACATACACACACACCATACACCACACATCACACACACTTCACACACACATACACCACACACATATACACCACACACATACACATCTCCACACACACATACACATACATCACACATACATACATCACACACGCACATACACCACACCACACACACACACACACCACACACACACACACACACACACACACACACACACACACACGTGCAGAAGGCAGAGGACATCGGGTATCTGGCTCTGTCACTCTCTGCCTCGCCTGGAGCTCAGCTGGCAACCAGCAAAGCCCCCACAACCCTTCTGTTTCCACCCCCACAGCATGCATGAAGGTTACAAGCATGCATGAAGCCATGTCCAGGCTTTTACTTGGGTGTTTGGGTTTAAAACCCATCATGCTTGGGCAGCAAGCTCTCTTACCCAGTGAGCCATCTCTCTAACCTACACCCCCAAAATGCACACTCTTCCTCCCCTTCTCTATTTTTATTTTTTTATTTTATGTGTATGGGGTGTTTTGCCTCTGAGTGTTTGTGCACCATGTACATGCAGTACCAGCAGAGGCCAGAAGAGGGTGTTGGATCCCCTGACACTGGAGTTACAGGCAATTGTGAGCCTCCACGTGGATGCTGGGAACTGAACAGAGAGCCTCTGGAAGAGCAGTCAGTGTTCACAACCACTGAGCCATCTTCAGCCACAAATATACACTCTTGGAAACAAATTAGCAAAATAAAAATGGAAACAACAGGAGTCTGGCCAAAAGGTGTGGAAATGAGAGCCACAGGCATGCAGGAAGAGAGTACTTGGCAAAAAACGAACAAAATTGCTTGAGCCTCTGATTTCTTTGGGTTCCCCAGAGCAGAGGACCTTTGGTGGAGCGTGTGCAATCTCAGCATAGACCAAAGGCCTCCAGGCTCTTTTTTCTCACTGACCTGACCCCAAGGCTGTGGATCAAGAGAAGAGGAACCAAGAGTGTGAGAGGGTTCCTGTCAGCACCCACACACCTCCTCAGGTCCCCTTAACTCCTGAGGAAGCTGTTGCACAGTTAGCAGGTTTCAAGTCTTTGGGTTTAAAATTCTGAGCAGGGATAAAGAGCATCCTCTGGCAGGTATGGGTCGGCTAACAAGAGACTCTAGGAGTGCTTCCCTCAAATGCAAGGCCCTGTGTTCAAATCCCTGCCACCTGCTCAAAAACCCAAGGGTGGTCCTGCACCCCACTGTACCCCTAGTGCTGCAGGAAGCAGAGCCAGGTCACTGTGGCTTGCTGGCTGCCAGCCTAGCTCCAGGTTCAGTGAGAAACCTTTGTCCTCAGCGAGTAAGGTGGAGAGTCCTGGAGGACAAAGCAGATACTCTTCCGGCCTCCACATGTGTGCATACGCCACACATGCACTCACACACAAGGACATACCAATCCTACCTGAACTGTAGGTATCCTGTGTCCCTCACTAACGATATGTATCATGTCCAGAAACCAACAGATCATTGTGGATTACATTCATGTACTGAAATATCACACTGTACCACACGCATATGCACAATTTCGTGTGTCTATTAAAAATACCATGTGTGTTTGCACAAGGTAAAATACGTGCTATGAGTTCTTTGCCGTGACGAGACATCAACCCGTCTCTGCAGAAAAGTGCAAATGAAATACAAGAAAACAAGCAATTGGAAACTCAAGCTGTTCCACCTAGCCTGGTAGCACAGGCCTGTGATCCCAGCTGCTCAAATAGCCGAAGCAGGAGGATTGCAAGCCTGGGCAACTCAGCAAGGCTTTGTCTCAAAATAAAAATGAAAGAGACGTCTTGGGACAGCCTGGTAGTGGAGTGCTTGCCTATCTTGTGTGAGTGTTGGAGCCCATTTAGGCTTTACCCAGCAGGTCTGCACAGAGAGGATGACTGGACCACAGGCCTGGGTGCAGGTGTCTGAGATGGTCTGCACTTGGCTGTGCTGGGGGGGGAGGTCTTTTGCTCCACCCCTAGGCATCTCTATAAAAACCCTAGGGCAGAGACAGTCGGGGCCGTTGGAATAGGTTCCAGGCCCTCTCAAGGCTATCCTGTATTTTCTATCTTTTTCTCCCCCCCTCTATCCTAACTAATATTTCCTGCTGCTTCTACTCAAGAGTACTCTGGGGAAATGTGGGGGTAGGGGGTGGCTCCCCACAGGTGAGGCCTTGGTTCCATTCCCAAGACTGAAAAAAAGAACTCAGCCTTTTCATGGCTGGGGATGTAGCTTAGTGGTAGGGTACTTACCTAGCATGTGCAAAGTCCTGATTAACAATTGAAAAAAGAAAAGAGAGAAAAGGGGAGGAGAGGGAAGAAGGGAGAGGGGACACAAGGTACAGGGAGGAGGAGGGGAGGGGAGGGAGAGGAAGTGGGGAGGGGGAGGGAAGGGAGGGGAAACAACCTTTTCACCTAACAATAACACCTTCTAGTATTATTACTGCCATTACATCTATTTGTACTTTTATTGTAAAAATATGTGGTAATAAGTACCAGAAGGCTATTTAAAAATAAAATAAAGTGCTCCACATGAAGGCCTGAAAACCCACAGCCACACAGCAGCCTTTCCTGTTGGCTACCAAGCTACATGTTTCGCAAAACTTCCATGTGTTCAGGAGGACAGACGTGAGTGCCTAGGGCACTTGGGCGTCTTCCCGGACTGTGGCTGCCCAGATCCTGCTCAACGAGATGCTACCTCATCCTGCCAGTGCCTGTGTGTCAGTGTCGGGAGTTGTTTACGCTTCCAGGCAGTCAGGGGTGACAGGAAGCTGCTGCTGTTGGAGCGGTGTCACCCCTTTACCCGCTTCTGTCACCACTGTCTTCTGTTGCTCACGTTACAGCTCAAGGGCTAGGTCCTGAGTCTGCTGGAACCACCCACCGGCGATACAGAATACAGGTCCCAAGGTGGTGGCTTCAGAGACACAGAAGAGTGGTTCAAGGACGTGCAGATGCCAAAATGGCAGATGCTCAGGCCCCTTGTATAAAACAGCTCCATGGGGCCATCAGATGACTCAGTGGGTAAAGGTGATAGCCTCCAGTCCTGAGACCTGGGTCCAATCCTCTGGACCTACACAGTGGAAGGAGAGGACTGACTCCTACAAGTCGTCCTCTGACCTCCACACACATGCAACGTCACGCACAAACCTGAGTTCATACACAACGTAAATAAATGTCATAAAAACTCTCAATAGCATTGTGTTGGTATACAACATATACAATGCTTCAATGTACTTTTTTTCCCCTTTGAACAGACATGGTATCAGGTAGCCCAGGCTGGCCTGGAACTCCACACGTAGCTGAAAATGACCTTGAACTGCTGATCCCCTGCCTCTACCTCCCAGTGCTGGGATGACACTCATGAGCCCCCATGCCTGGTTTTATGCAGTCCTGGGGATCAAACCCAGGGCTCGGTGCATACTAACCAAGCTCTAGCCGCCAAGCTACAGCGGCAGCTCTTCTGTGCAGTTTTTAAATTTTGTTTGTGTTGATGTGTGTGTCCTCATGTGCGCCACCTGTGTGCTGGTGCCTGCAGAGGCGAGAAAGGGGGGCTGGACCCCTGCAGCTGGAGTTGCTGATGAGTGCCAGAAACCCAAATCAAGGCCTGTGCAGAGCAGCGAGAGCGCTCTCAGCTGCTGAGGCATCTCTCCCGCCGCCCTTCCAAATACTTGGAACTGTATCTAGGTTATCTGTAACACCCTGTCACTAATAGAATGAGAAAGGAAAAGGAACTCTGTGAGACCCTAAGTTTAGCTAGAACAGCTCAAGACTGAACTTAGTGTCTTGTGCATGCTAAACTCATGCTCTACCACTGAGCTGTAACCATAGCCTTTTTTAATTTATCAAATCATATACTAGTAAAAAAGACTCATTGATTATAATCACTTGATATTATACAGAATTTTCTTTTTTTCCTTTTATTGAAAATAGCACATAACATATCCTAACTACAGTCTTCCCTCCCTCTGCTCCCATTTGCCCCTCCCCTCCCCTCACATCCTGATCCACTTCCTGTCTCTCATTAGAAAACAAACAGGTTTCTAAGGGATAATAATATAATATAATATGACATAATAAGATGAAACAAAAACTAACATATTGGAATTGAACAAAACAAACTGGAGGAAAAGAGCCCTAGAGAAGGCGTAGGAAACAGAGACCCACTTGTTTGCACACTCAAGAATCCCATAAAAACACTAAAGTGGAAGCCATACTATATACTCAAAGGATCTGGTGTGGACCCGTTGCAGGCCCTGTGGATGTTGCCTCCATTTCTGTGAGTGCATATAAGCTTTGATCGCGCTGATTTAGAGGGCCTTGTTTTCTTGATGTCATCTGTCTCTTCTGACCCTTACACTCCCAGCCCTTCTTTTATTTTTTTACTTTGAAGCAGGGTCTCAGTTATCCAGGCTGACCTTGAACTTGTGATCATCCTGCTGCAGTCTCTCAAGTAGCTGGGATTGCAGGCCTGTTCAACCAGCTTACGTGCCAATTTTTTTTCTTTTTAAAAATTTGTTATAATTTTTATTTATTATTATTTGTGCATGAGTATGTGTGTTTGTGCCTGTGTGTGTGTGTGTGTGTGTGTGTGTGTGTGTGTGTGTGCGCGCGCGCGTGCGCTTGGGAATACACACTTGCTAAGGTGTGCACGTGGAAGTCAGAGGACAACTTTCAGGAGTCAGTTCTCGTCTGTCCTCAGGCTTGGCAGCAAGCACCTGAACCAGTTGAACCATTCACTGGTCCTTTCCAAATATTTTCAACCAGCAGTTAGTGGGATTCACTAATGCAGAATCCATGAATAGAGTGGGCTGGGGGTGTATGAGCCAGACGGGATGGGGGTGACATGATTAAGCCACGCTAACACGTATACCCATCACTTTATCTGCTTATCACTTGAAAATGCAATGCTTTATTGTCTCTGAGTTACACAACAAGTCACTATGATGTACTCCGCCCATTTCACTGTGGCTTTGAGATGTTGATCAAAGGGTACAAAGTTTCAGGATACGACTGTTGACTATGATTGTGAAAGCCAGTCTCTTCCTGATATCAAGCCACTAATGATGGATATGAAATATGACACATGGTGATATTTGATTCTACCAACACACACTATATATACAATGTGGGCATTTGCATCTGGCTTCTGTCACTAGGCATATTTTCAAGGTCTAGTCACACAGTGGCATGGGTCAGAGCCTCATTGCCACCCCCACCCCCCTGCATTTTGAGGCAGGTTCTTCCTATGTAGCCATGAAACTGACAGGATACACAGAACCCCTCCCTCCATAAGGTTATGCAAGCAGTAAGGAGTCCAGGGAGAGGACACTCTCCAACCTGTCAAGTCATGCAGGAAGCTGCAGGGATACAGTTTTCACGAGCTCACCCAGGCTGAGGTGAGCTTCTGGTGATGCACCTGCCTTTGATGCATTCCTGCTCCTGTGACCCTTTACTAGAGACCCGAATAAACTCTTGGTTTCACCAAGTTCAGTTCTCTATCTGGGGTGAATAAACCTTTGTGTGCATCTCTGCAGGAAATGTCACACAATAGCCTCTCACCACCCAGATCCGCTGTTTAACACCACCATCCTCTTACACTGTATTCCCCAGCTGTATGAAAGCAAGCATGGAGCTCTACCACCACCAAGCTCTGTCCTCTACTACTGTCCATGCTGGCATCCCTCTGCATCGGCTGCCTGCCCCGACCATGCTCATCCGAAAAGCACCTCATTACCCTGTGACTCTGGGCATGCATCCTTCCATGGAGCCTTCATACAGGACTTTCTCTCACTCACCAATCATCTGATGCCTTATTAACGTAATTAATCAATTAAGGTAGGTGATTAGTTGTTATTTGAGCCCATGGTGACACATCATTCTCTGTCACACCTCCTGACACACTGCAGGCATGTGTCTGTCTCATTAGAGGACCCGGGACCTCCTGAGACCTTGGCACAGGTGGGCTAAGAGAAGTCAATAAGGGTCCCTCCCTACCATTGCAGGATATAACTAGACATCCCAGCACACTCAGCCACCTGCTTTTCCTTCCTGGATGCTTATGTGTAGCTGTCTCTGAGAGAAATGCTCAGAGACTCTTACCGAGGGACAGCCTGTCTAGACTCCCTGCCGCCTACACACCATCCCATCCTCTTTTCAGGCCACTTCTTCCCAGCCCCACTTTCAGACACTATCTTGATAGCTTGATATCAGCCACAAGAGTATTTACACAAAAGAAATTGTCAAGTGCTGCAAATGTGCCTTATTATTATTATTATTATTATTATTATTATTATTATTATTATATTTGCCTTTCATGGTTTGTTTTTGTTCACGTGTGTGTGTGTGTGTGTGTGTGTGTGTGTGTGTGTGTGTGTGTTTGCAAATTTTATACCTTCTTCCCCGGTTTTTTCAAGACAGGGTCTCACTATGTAGCTCTGGCTGTCCTGAAACTTACTCTGGAGAACAGGCTGCTCTTAAACTCAGAGGTCTACCTGCCTCTTCCTTCCCAGTGCTGGGATTGAAGGCCTGTGCCACAATGCCCAGCATATACATTCTTTTTTTAAATGGTGTGTGTGTGTGTGTGTGTGTGTGTGTGTGTGTGTGTGTGTGTTTATAAGATGTGCACATGCCTTGGTGCCTTTGTGAAGTCAGATGACAACTTTCAGGAACAGGCTCGCTCCTTCCACTGTGTGTATCCCAGAGATCAAACTCAGGTTGTCAAGCTTGACAGCAAGTGCCTCTACCTGCTGAACCATCTCTCCAGTCCAAATCTTGGGCATTTTCCAGCATACCACAGCAGACACCTCCATCCCAAACGCCTTCCTACAAAATCTAACCTTCTTAGCTGACCAGCTCCTGTTAAAAAATACTTTTTAAATAACGTTGCAGGGACAGGGGAGATGCATGGATCAGTAATTAAAATACTTGCTGAGAAAGCATGAGGACCACAACTCACACAAATGATGAGTGAGCGTGGCCACCTGCCTGCAATTCCAGACTTCGAATCGGAGACAGGATCCCCCAGGGCAACCTGGTTAGCAAGACGAGCTACATACACAAGCTCTGGGTTTGACTGAGAGTCCCTGCCTCAGTGAATTGTGGAAGAGAGATGGAGGGTGATTCCTGACATCAACCTTGGGCCTCCACATGCATACACACACATATGCATAATTAAAAATGAAATAAATCTTTAAAAATAAATGAAAAACAGCCAAGAATTCTGGAACTTTTTAGAACCTGTTCATCTTTTGTCTTCTCCTATGCACCAAACTCCAACCCAGACCTATTTTCCATTTTCTGCATTCTAGACTGAGTCCTTGTCATAAGAAGTGGGCATGTGTTGGGAATAGCAGACTGTGAAGAACTCCCTGTTCTCACAGTGCTCCTAAGGATAAGCACCATCAGACAAGGACCAGGATCCCACAGCCTTAATACTGCTTGAAAGCCCAGCTCCACATCAGCCAGGATTTTCCTGAACCTTTCCTCCTGGACTCACTGAGACAGGAGACACTGTCTGAGTTAGAGGACCAAGAGAGAATATTCTCAAGCTCACCTGTCTTTCCACTGTGGGATAGGTTTTTCAAAAGAAATCTCAGGACCCAAGTCCTAGGAAACAATGACTGAAAATAACAGAAAGAGTGGAGAAAGACTGAGGAAAAAGCCCAGCATGTCTGCATGCCTGCAACATGAAAAAACGGAGAAGGAAACAGCGTGCCTCCTATGTGCAGAAAGCCAGCTTCAAAGACTGCTTTGTGTGCATGTGACCGGGTATGTCTCCCACAGCAGCCCGAGAAAGCGGGTAGAGTCACCTTCATTCTACACAGGGGAAAACTCAGGCTTGGTAGGAATAGCCTGTGCTGTTGATGGCAAGGCAGGAAAATAGACACTCTCTCTCTCTCTCTCTCTCTCTCTCTCTCTCTCTCTCTCTCTCTCTCTCTCTCTGTGTGTGTGTGTGTGTGTGTGTGTGTGTATGTGTGTGTGTGTGTGCGCGCGTGCATGCCTGTCTGTCTGTCTGTCTCTCTCCCAGATTGTTTGAGACGGAAAGGGGACTGGGGGAGGAACAGTGAGAGGCAGAATATGTCAAAACATTCAATGATCTGGGAACCAGAGTCAATAAATCCACTTCTAGGAGCCTCTCCTTCAAAAGTCTTAGGAGCCGGTGAGATGACTCAGCAGGTAGAAGCACTCACTGGCTGCCAAGCCTGACAGCCTGAGAAAGATTCCTGGGACTTACATGATAGAAGAAGAGAACTGACTCCCCAAAGTTGTGTGACACATGCACACTCTCACATACACACATGCAAATAAATAAATACTTAAAGAAAGAAAGGGACTCAATCTTGTGTCTAAACTGACATGTGTGAAGTTGGCCCGTGGCAGCATTTACTTGTCACAGAGAAGAACAAGAAACACCTGAACTGTCCATCAACAGACGAATGACTAAACAAATTCCTGACACCCACTCAATCAAATACTGTGCAGCTTACAGAGCCTGGTGGTTGCTCGTGTCCTGAGATAACCAAGGATGAGAAACCAGTGCCGCTGTGGACTTGGCAAGGTCTGCTCTGCTGGTGTGTGGCTGAAGCCGCTGTCGCTCTGTCAGTGGTTCCTACGACAAAGAGGAACGCATGTGTGCATTCACCAAAAGATCCATGCTATCCATGTGCAACTCCATGACTCATCATCTGAAGTCACACTGGAAATGACCCAAATACCCATCAGTGAGAAATCAGGTAAGACAGGTGTGGTCTGTCCACAAGATGCAGCGCATAGGGAGCATCCATCCTCAGGGAACAGCAGCACCACCAGAGTGTTTGAGAGTGAGAAAAATAACCTTACTCTATATGTCTAGTGTCTGGGAACACAAAAGTATACACCATATATACAGATATAAATGTGTGTACACATGTGTATAGATACAGGCCACAGAAACAGATAGGTGAGATAGATTTCCATAGACAGATTATAAAATAGAATGATAGATTGATTGTTAGGTGATGGGTGAATGTGTATGTAGATAGATAGATAGATAGATAGATAGATAGATAGATAGATAGATGTTAGATAGATGGATAGATTGATGATAGATATTAAATGGATGAAACAGGTAGATAGATAGATAGATAGATAGATACATACATACATACATACATACATACATACATACATATATACATACATACATGCGTGCATACATAGATGATAGATAATCAGCTGAAATTTTATGGAGAGAAAAAAATACCTCAAATGGCCTGTGAGGGTGAATAATTTTTAAGATCCCAAGAATCATTACCCTAGAGCAATCGGACTGAAGATCTAAACACATACATTAGAAATTACTGGACTGTACAAACACAAAGTTGAGTGGATCAACTCAAAACGACAGCATAACAGGCTGGCAAGATGGTTTAGTAGGTAAGGGCACTTGCTGCCAAGCCTGACCACCCGAGCTCCATCCCCAGCACCCAAATGACGGAGGGAGAGAACCAGTTCCCACAAATTGTCCTCTGACCTCCACACATGCACTGCACCATTGTTATGAACAGAGAGAGAGAATAAATGTAATAAAAAGTAACCAAATTTTGACAATGAAATTTAAAAAGAAAGTGTGTATTGTGGAGCTCTCACTTATGTGAAATGCCAAAGCAAACAGGAGAAGTGGGTAGACAGGAATATTCCAGCTGTGAGAACCAAAACAAGGTGTCTATTTCAGTATTCCACCCTCAGGATGGACTGAAAACAAAAGCACTTACACAAACACTAGTCCACGAGTGTACATAACATTAAACACGAGTGTGTGTAATGCACACCATCCAAAGGCGGAAGTATTCTAAACGTCCTTCAGATAGGTTTCATTCCGTGGAATAGTGCTCAGTGAAGAGCAGCGGAGACTGACAAAAACTATGATGTGAAGGAACCTCAAAGGTACTATGCTAAACGAAAGAAGCCAGACACGGGAGAATAACTATAATATGAATCAATTTCTGTGAAATATCCCCGAAAGGAGAGACGGAGAGATGGCTCAGTCATGAGAAACTGAGCTCACATTCGCAGCCCACCACACAAAAGGCTGAGTTCAGCAGCACTCATTTATAACCTTAGCCATGGGGCGGTGAAGATAGGTGGATTTCAGGGGCTTGCTGGACAGTCAGTCTAGCGGCATCAGTGAGCTTGAAGCTCAGTGAGAGACCCTGTCTCAAAAACTAAGGGGAGGGCAATAGAGGAAGACATTCCACATTGATCTCTGGTTTCCACACGTGTGTACTCACGAGCATGCACACCCCCACACACAAGTGCCACACATATAAAAGAAGAAAGGGGGGGTGGACAAGATGGCTTGGTGGGTAAAGGAACTTACTGTAAACCTGATGACCTGAGATTGATCCCTCAGAACACATGGTAGAAAGAGAGATGAAAGGAAGGAAGGAAGGAAGGAAGGAAGGAAGGAAGGAAGGAAGGAAGGAAGGAAGGAAGAGATCCAATTACCACAAGTCATCCTCTGAGCTCTGCATACATGCTATGGCATGGGGTGTGGTATGCTATTAATAAAAAATATAAATGTAATAAAAAGTACTTTAAAAAATACATGGCAGGGGAGATGCCTCAGTGAATAGGAGTTTTTCATACACAAACATGAGAGGCTGAGTTCAAATCCCCAGAACCCATGTAAAAAGTCAGGGACCACTAGCTCAGGCCTAGAACCCTAGCACTTTTGGAGGCAGAGACAGGAGGATTGCTGGAAATTGCTGGCTGCACACCTAGTTCCTAGTTCAATGAGAGACCCTGTCTTTGTAAGGCTGTGAGCGTGTTCTAGAGTGGACGGCAGTGAAGAGTCCCTGACACTGCTCTGTAAATATATGAAGCCAGTGAACTGGACATATCAAGTGGAGGATGAGTTTGGTGCATGAGTTTATCTCATGAAAGCTGTCCACAGAAAAATAATCAGAAGACAAGGAAAAGCTAAGGAGGGAGAATAAAAGAAGAGAAGGGAGCAGATGAGGGGAACATGAAGAATCGGGGAGGTAGCTAGACTTGACAGTCCTGAATGTGAATGCCAAGCACTGGCTGGGTGGTGTTGAACTGCCATCTGTTTGCACAACCAGGAGCCGCAGCTTCAAAATAGGAAGGAAAATGCTAATGTCTCCTGAGGGCTCCTGAGGACTCCGAAGGACTGGAGACCATGAGAAAATGAAGCTGCTGGTTATCTGTGTCATAAGGGGTGGAATGGATGAAATGGGCTTAATGATAGAGATCACATATTAATAAGGACTTGAGCTGAATCCAGGGTGGTGAGCGGAGGGCCTGTGGTTTGTTTCATTTGGACGCTATACCTCAGGCACCTAGGCCGGGGGATAGGGGGGGCGTCAGCTGCGACACGCCATTATTCTTTCATTCATTCTGTGGGCGTTTAATTCTATTTCCACACCTGCTGCCAAAGGTGTGGCCTTCTCGTCACCAGGTTTCTTGAGTGACAGAAATCTCACTGGCAATAAAGGGACAGAGCTTACATTGCTCCGGTCACAGACGGGATCTCAGCAGAAACCTGGGAAGATCGCTCTGTATCTGCCCCTTCTCAGAGCAGCACGTGGGTCTAACTCTTCCTGGGTGACAGCGCTGTATCAGCAGTTTGGAGACAGACAAGCCAGGGCTTGACCTGAAGGAGCACCTGCTTCTGCAGCTGGTGAGGGATTTGCCAGCCACTTACTGCTTTCTCTCTCTCTCTCTCTCTCTCTCTCTCTCTCTCTCTCTCTCTCTCTCTCTCTCTCTCTCTCTCTCCTCTCTCCTCTCTCCTCTCTCCTCTCCTCTCTCCTCTCTCCTCTCCCCTCTCTCTCCTCCTTCCCTCCCTCCCTCCTTCCCCCTCTGCTCTGGACAGAACTGAAGAAATTTCCATCCATTCTTCCATCTGTCCACACAGGCCTTTTCTATCTGCTCACTTGTTTGTTATTTGTTTGCTCAACACATTCTCCTCAGCGCTGCCTCTCCACCCACACTGTCAGCCCCGATGGAGACACAGATAAAGGCATCAGGCTTTGGTCATGAAAACGGAGCTCAGCTGCCAATTCAACCACAGGAGTGAGAATCAGGAAACCCTGCTGCTTCCTGTTCATGTCATTTTCTTTGTTCTAGCCTAAGGAATCTAATAGTTTATGTCATGTATGAAGTACGAGATATTTCTTGTAAAGTTTGTTTTACCTGTCAATACATCTGTCTGACTATTTTCTTTACATGCATGCAGTCATGAAGATGATTAAAGCGATATTCAATGAGTAGTTTGTAACGACACACAAGCTGTTGTAATGCAAGTATAAACAGGCAGAGAAGGGAGCGACACGCAGGAAGCCAGGAAGGATCACGAAGCCTACCTTACTTTGCCTTTACTTTTCAACTACTTAGTGCTATTCCCAGGACCTGCCTTTCCAGGTGCAGAAAACTGAATCTCAGAGCGGGAGTGAGATGCTTCAATTCTTGGGAGTGACAGGGGTGGGGTGGGGGTCTGCTGTGTCTGGGTTCAGAGCTGGGTTCCCATCACTTCCACCGTCACAGCATTTGGGCTCCTCTTTGTGTGTGTGTGTGTGTGTGTGTGTGTGTGTGTGTGTGTGTGTGTGTGTGGTCTTCGTAGGGAGAGAAAGAGAGTTGATGTTTGTATCTGTCATACACAAGGGCAAGAGGAAGGTCTATTTGATGTAATGTATTCCCCATGCTTAATATACATAAACTGTCAGGAGACATGTCCTTGATCAGTGGAGGAGTGGAGAGTCAGATGTGTAAGTGGGAGGATAGACAGGCATAAGGACAACTAATAGATTGATGGTTGGTGTGTAAATGAATGGATGGGCAAAAGGAGGGTAACTGAAGGGATGAGTGCACAGTTGGACCTTTAGATATAAAAGTGCATCGAAGGATGGATGGATGGATGGATGGATGGATGGATGGATGGGTGGATGGATGAGTAAATGTTTAGAAAGTGATGGGTGGGTTCATGAATGGATGTAGAAATGAGTAGATGGCTGGATGGTGGATGGGTGAGTGGATTGGTAGGTAGGTAGGTAGGTAGGTAGGTAGGTAGAATATGCAATGGAGAGAAGGCATAGCAGACATCATGTCACTCTAATCATAGGAAGAATTCCAGTCTGATATACAAGTGTGAGGAAAGGCCCAGGGCATGCCAGACATCCTTCAGTTTAGCCAGAGTGCAGGACCAGACTCAGAGAGGAGGATGAAGACTGCTGGCAGATGCTCAGTCTCAAGGCAAAGAGGGAGAGATAGGTTGATCTCTTCAGATGAGAGACTCACCAGGACAGTATCAAGCCAGCCCTCACTTTGGTGGAATTCTCACTTTTAGCTGATCCTGAATCCTCCCCAGCCAGTCATCCCTTGGTATAATAGTGGGATGTCTGAGCTATTTAGGAATCTGCCCTAGCACAGGCAGGAAAACATTCTAGAGAAAGGAAGCAGGGTCCCAGAGAGATGTCTTTTCTTTTCTTTTTTCCCCCACCCTATTTTGGGGTTTTGGGACAGGGTTTTCTATGTAACTAACCTGGCTGTCCTGGAACTCACTCTGTAAACCAGGCTGACCTTGAACTCATAGAGAGATGTGCCTGCCCATGCCTCTGGAATGCTGGGATTAAAGGCAAGAGATGCCATTTTTGATGGGCCTAGAATAACATGGATGAAAGACTCCACCATACTGCAACTCTAGAAAACACACTCCAGGGACTACCAGTCCTTGCCCAGGTCTGATCATGTAGTAACTTTCCTATTCAGTCTCAATAGCCCAAGGCAGACAAATCAATCTGCCACCTGATCCCCTCAGCCTTCCTATGGAGACTTTCTACCTATCTTATCTTGACCTCCAGAACAAGACAACGGTGCTGAAATCTGGACTTGGAATCGAGGAGAGATGAGCAACCCTCAGCCCTTAAAGGAGGTGGGTGAGGGTGCAGAAAGGATGGGGATGTGGGAAAGCAGAGAGAAACATAATGCTTCAGAAAGAATAGAAAGGATGACAAAAATAGACCCAGAGGTGGAATCCAAATTGAAGAAAGGGGGAAGGAACCCAGCGACATCTGTCTCCAAGACCTAAGCTCTTATCATTTTGGCTCTCAGTCAACGGCTTCTCTTCAAAAAGCAAAATTTGACCCTCAGTACCATTCCTTCTCAGACAGCGTAAGATAGGAACCCAGTCACAGCTCTAGACAGTCTGAGACCTCTGCAACTGAGCAAGAAATGGAGAAATCATCAGAGCACCCCGAACCTTGGCGGCTTGTTTGAAGGTTCTCGGGGGAAGGCAGCTCTCACTCACTTTTTTGTTGTTGTTGTTGTTTTGTTTTGTTTTTTGAGACAGAGTTTCTCTGTGTAGCTTTGGTGCCTTTCCTGGAACTCACTCTGCAGAACAGGCTGGCCATGAACTCACAGAGACCCACCTGCCTCTGCCTTCCGAGTACTGGGATTAAAGGCGTGCGCCACCACCGCCCGGCTACTCACTCACTTTTGACCTAAGTGTCAATCAGGGAAGACCTTCCTCTTTTACTGAGTGCAGTTTCAGGAAAGAAACACATAGCATAGTGAGGAAGGAAGGGGACATCTACTGAGCCAGCCAGACCAGCTGAATCAAACCCTGGAGGTCAACGGGGTGACAGATGTCACAGTCAGATCGCACCCTGACCTCCTCAGAGCTCCGTCTGAAAGGACCAGGAGAGAGTTGAGCCCACCAGATGTGACCCCTGGAGGTGACCTTCAAAATCCCTGTCTCCCCTACCCCTACATGCATGCACTCATTTATATCTGCAAACGGAGTTTAGGCTCAAGGCCAGGCTGCTGTACTTGGGTGATGAAAATAGGGGATACCCAGGTGAATTTGAATTCCACATTAGTAGCAAATGGTTTTGTTACTAATACCCAGACCCATGAAATATTTGGGAAATGCTTACACTAAATTTTCATTTGGTTTGTTATTGTTGTTTATATTTTAATTATTTGAGAATTTCATCCATGTATACAATGAAACATGATAATTTCCACCCCTATTCTTCCCCCAACTCCCATCATTTTCTCCCCAACGTGTCCCCTCCCAACTTCATGTTTTCTTTTTGTATGTAATAATCCACTGCGTCCAATTAGTGCTGTCCATACACTCATGGGTCTGGAACCACCAGTGTGTTTCCTATGCTGAGATGGATGCATCCATACTTATTTGTTTTTTATCTGAGTGTCAGGGGCTGGGGATATGGCTCAGTAGAAGTGCATGGGTCTAGTACAGGCAAGGCCTTGGGTTTGATTCCCAGTACCACAAAGACAAACTCTGAAGTGAATTTGAGTGCCGCAGGTACCTTTTGTTTTAGCTGCCAACCCTAACCTTAGGCTTCATTGCACTGTTTTCTTCTTCCTCTGTCTCTCTGCCCTAGGAAAAATATGATATGTCGGGCTCCCGTCTGTCCCTGACACTGTGTGTCACCAAAGCCCGGAAGGGTTCTGAGGAAGACATGGATGCCCTGAAACGCATGTTCCATCACCTAAAATTTGAAAGCATCATGAAGTCAAACCCCACTGCTGAGGTATTGAGTTGCCAGCTCCAGGGCAGGAGGAAAGGGGGCTGGACCAGAAAGGTAGCTTTGGGGCAACTATCTAAGCCTGCTCATTCCTCTCCCTCCAAGCAATTCCTGGAAGAGTTGGACAAATTTCAGCAGACCATAGATGACTGGGAAGAGCCCGTCAGCTGTGCCTTCGTGGTGCTCATGGCACATGGCGAGGAAGGCCTCCTCGAGGGAGAAGATGAGAAGATGGTCAGGCTGGAGGACCTTTTTGAGGTCTTGAACAACAAGAACTGCAAGGCCCTGAGAGGCAAGCCGAAAGTGTACATCATTCAGGCCTGCAGAGGAGGTGAGGATGGGGACACAGCATCCTTGTTCTTTTGTGAAAAGGTATTAAGATAGAGTCCCACTATGTATCCTAGGCTAACCTGGAATTCATTACATAGTCCATGCTGGCCTCAAATTTATGATCTTCCTGCCTTGGTTCCCCAAGTTCTGAGATTATAGGCATGCATCATCATGCCCAGCTGAATCCATGTATTTTTTTTTTCAGAGCTGAGGACCGAACCCAGGGCCTTGTGCTTGCTGGGCAAGCACTCTACCACTGAGCTAAATCCCCAACCCCGAGTCCATGTTTTTTGGCTTTTTTTTTTTTTTTTTTTTTTTTTGGTTTTTCAAGACAGGGTTTCTCTGTGTAGCTTTGTGCCTTTTTCCTGGAACTCACTTGGTAGCCCAGGCTGGCCTCGAACTCACAGAGATCCGCCTGCCTCTGCCTCCTGAGTGCTGGGATTAAAGGCGTGCGCCACCACCGCCCGGCCGAGTCCAAGTATTTTTAAGATTTATTTTATCTTCAGTTGTGTGTATGTGTGTGTCTCTGTATGTAAGTGTGTGCATGTGTGTCTTCAGGTAGCTGAGGAGGCCAAAAAGGGATGCAGCTCCCTGGAGCTGGAACTACATGGGCCCTGGGAACTGGTTTTTGGTCCTCTGCAGGAGCAATAAATGCTCTTAACCACTGAGCCATCTCTCCAGCCAAGAGTCTGTTTTTCATCCCAGACTCAGGGCCCCAGCTGAACCCAGCATGCCACCAGACTGCTCTACAATCTTCTCTTGGTCCCACTTTCCTCCCTGACTGTTCCCTCCACTCCCCTTGGTTTTAGAGGACAGAGACCTCGGTGAAGAAATGGGTGGAGATCAGGTTGCTGTGATCAGGAAGAACCGTCCCCAAACCATCCCAACCTATACGGATACCATGCACATCTACTCCACAGTAGAGGGTAAGAGTGCTCACCTGGCCCAAGGTGGCAGATACCCTCCCTCCTCTGCCCCATGACCAGCACCCCCGACCCCTGAGCTTCTCCTTTAGGAAGGGACCCTCTTCCAGGGTCCCCTCCGCTCTCTGAAGACTTCTCCAAACTCGGTTCTCTGGCCTTCGCAGGCCACCTCTCCTATAGACATGAGGAAAATGGCTCCAGCTTCATACAGACCCTGACAGATGTGTTCATGAACAAAAAAGGGCCCATCACAGAGCTGCTGGAAGAGGTGAGTCAGATGAGTCACCTGGGACCCCCGCCCAGGCTGAGCCCCTCCCAACTCTTCTCTGTGCTCTCATCTCCACGCAAACATACTGGGGCTCCGAAGCGCACCGTGTGGGGGGACGGTTTTGTAGAGTTAATTTTTTTCCATTTTCATGTATTTATTTGTGTGCAGTATGCATGTGTGAAAGCACAGGTAGGGAGGAATGGGTGGGTGTACATGTATGTTTGTGTATGCAGAGGCTTAGAGAGTCTATCTTTTGCTGAAGTACTAATTCAACAAGAGACCCTACCTCAATAAAACATTATGGAAGAAGACACCCCAATGTCACTTCTCTCAGACAACTGTCACATGCATGACAGGAACACATATACCATACAGACATACACACAAACCAGTAACCAAAGATTCCATAGAAACTATGGAATACTAGAGGACAATTAATGTCTCCAGGCATGGATGCCCACCTGTCCTCCTCTGCAACCTCATCCCCATGCTCTCCTGACACCCAGCCTCCCAGACAGCTGAGTCTCCAAAGCTGAGCACACCTGTTGTTGCAGGTAACCCAACGTATGGCAGACATGGAGGTGATTCAAGAAGGGAAACCAAGGAAAGTGAACCCTGAAGTCCAAAGCACCCTCCGGAAGCAACTCATCCTGCAATAAAACAACGGGCAGTGACAGCTCTCCTCCTGCAGGTGCTCTCTCTGCCCCACAGATGTTTAGAGACAGCGACGACACCTCGAAGATTGCTGCTGGACTCCTCATTCATCACACCCCTTTATCCATGTCTTTCTTTAGAACAACCAGCCAAAACAGAGCACATATTAACGCAACATTAACACCGCCTTCCTCAGGCTCGACTCCCTACGTCCGTTACCGCAGCCTCAGATTGCCTTCAGATAGCTAACTTTCTGCTCCTTCTGCCTTACTAAGCCTTGCTCTTCCTCCTGTGACTCACACGAAAATATATAAAAAGTCATTCTTACTTCAGAAGGAGGAGCTTTCTGAACAATTTCTAGAAACTCCTCATAACCTGCAGCTAAGGTCGCCACTGTGGGATCTGGGCACTAGGCTGGAAGACAGACCAGCCATATTGTCTTTCAAGTATATGGTTCATGGTTTTATGGCCGCGTCTGTCATTGTAAAAACTCACAGTTTAAGATGGGCCTTTTCAACCTGGCGGTGATGATGCACGCCTTTAATCCCAGCACTCTGGAGGCAAAGGCAGGTGGATCTCTGAGTTCAAGGCCAGCCTGGACTACAGAGTGAGATCCAGGGCAGTCAGGGCTCCACAGAGAAACCATGTTTCAAAAAGAAAAAAAGATGGATCTTTTCTTTCTGGTCCCTCTTCCCAGCATTGCCTGACTACCTCCCCATCTTGACCTTGCCTGAGACTTGTGGCCATGGTCCATACATTCCTCACATCCCTCCAGCTGACTTTGAAATGGCTTTTGTACCTGTCTCTCTTCTCTTCCTCAGCACCCTCAGGGCTCAGCCTGGATGATCTCAACCCTACTGCAGAATCGAGAATCCTTCTTCATCTCTCTGCACAACCTATGGGAGAATTCTCTCTGGAACACTCTGAAAGATACAACGGGCCCTGTTGTTTAGAGACCAAGGATATTTAGATGTCACATCCTGGTTTACAATGTATCATTATGGGGAAGTCAAGGCAGGAAGGGCGCAGCTAGTGACATCACAGAATAAACATTCTTACTCAAAATCAAAGAAACAATCACGCCAAAATAAACTCCTGGGCCACAGAGGATCTGAGTAGTCCCTCCCCTCCAGCCAGTAGCCATCTTCTTCCGAAGGGCCTGTCCCAGAGACGGAGGCACCATGAGAGTGGCGTTAACCTCTTCACTGATTGCAGCGACTTCCTCAGCCCCGCCACGATTAACACACACAGATTCTTTTTTTTTTCTTTAAATGTACACCGTGTTCTGCCTGCATGTATCCTTGCAGGCCAGAAGAGGGCACCAGATCTCATTATGGATGGTTGTGAGCCACCATGTGGTTGCTGGGAATTGAACTCAGGACTTCTGGAAGAACAGCCAGTGCTCTTAACCTCTGAGCCATCTCTCCAGCCCCACACACAGATTCTTAGCCAAAATATCTACCAAAAGCCTCTGCTCCTGATACATCTTTGCTCCTCTCCAAAACCCCAGAAGCTAGGCTTCAACTGTCTAAGTAACCACGAAACAGCCTATTAGCTCTGTTTCCAGGACTCTAGTGTACCCAAAGCTTTCACATTCTTTCCACAAAGTCTGTCCAAAGCATAAAAGCCACATGGTGAGATATATCACAGCAATGACCCTGCTTCCTTGGTACCAATTTCTCTGAAAGAGCTGTCTCTGGATGCCTCAAGGAGACACAAGGAACACTGTTACTTTGGAGATCAAAGTCAAACCCTACATCCGTGTCTTTCGGATTTTTGTGATCCCACCCAATCAGCTAAAATCATCTCCTCTGCTGGGGATTCATTCTCCCAGAAATTCTAGCATCCGCTCCCTCCCCTCTGCCTCCATGCCTTTGCCCAATTCACCATCTCTCCAAGCTTAGGACTCCCATGTGTCCTCCCCATCTCCTTCATCCTTTCTTCCACTGCCTCCCGCTACCACATACGCTCTCCTATACTCCTTCTAGCTTATGCTGCCTCTTCCCCATGAGAAAGTGCTGTCATTCCCTTTACTGGAGGACAGGAAGCAATCTTTGATTGGTGTGATGAGTATTCAATAAACAGCTGTCAAACTTGACAAGACATGTGTGGGTATCTTTGCTCAGAGCCTAATTTGTGGGAAAAATAGAAGGTGTTGTACATTTGATTTCTTCCTCCTCCCTCCACCTCCATGGCTAGCTGCTTCTTGTGTGTGTGTGTGTACCATAAGCAGAGAATCAGGACCTGTCTCTTACATACAAGTAGATGTGTTAGGATTTATAAAATTACAAGTCACACTTCAGTGCCAGATGGCTATATGCTATGTATTTTCAACATCCAGAATATTTCCAAAGGAATATCTGGGCACAGATACACATACACTATCATGCCTTGTCAAAGCTACATGCTGGAGATCATCTTGTTACAGGAACATAAATGGTTAACAGACATACCACTATTTCTCTTCTGGTGCCCGTGGCAGACATAGCTATTCAAACATACCTCCCCTCCTACAGAATTTAGACATAGCCTCAAAGATTTTTTCTCTTCTCAGCATCCAGGAAGTTAAAGCCTGCCTATTAGCATGGGTATGTCATCAATATTTAAGGAGATTTTAAAATATCATCTCTTTTATTTATTCTTTGAAATTTTCACACATGTAAACAATGTATCTTGCTCATACACAACCCAACTCCCCCTTCCCACTCTCCCTGGATCCCCCAACACATCCCTCTTCACATCTTTTCCTTTTTTTGTTAATAGCTCACTGAGTCCAATTAGTGATGCCTGTTAGTATATTGGCTGATCTTGGCTTGATCTTGCACAGGTGACCACAGCCGCAGTGAGTCCATGAGTACAATGGCCATACATGTTCAGTAGGCAGCATTGACCATGGCCGCAGTGAGTCCATGAGTACAATGGCCATACATGTTCAGTAGGCAGCATTGACCATGGCCACAGTGAGTCCATGAGTACAATGGCCATACATGTTCAGTAGGCAGCATTGACCATGGCCGCAGTGAGTCCATGAGTACAATGGCCATACATGTTCAGTAGACAGCATTGACCATGGCCGCAGTGAGTCCATGAGTACAATGGCCGTACGTGTTCAGTAGGCAGCATTGACCATGGCCGCAGTGAGTCCATGAGTACAATGGCCGTACGTGTTCAGTAGGCAGCATTGACCATGGCCGCAGTAAGTCCATGAGTACAATGGCCGTACGTGTTCAGTAGACAGCATTGACCATGGCCGCAGTGAGTCCATGAGTACAATGGCCGTACGTGTTCAGTAGGCAGCATTGACCATGGCCGCAGTGAGTCCATGAGTACAATGGCCATACATGTTCAGTAGGCAGCATTGACCATGGCCGCAGTGAGTCCATGAGTACAATGGCCGTACATGTTCAGTAGGCAGCATTGCACAGTGATCCTCCACATTCTTCAGCTTTTACTTTCTTTCTACCATCTGTACCACAACACCCTTTTTTTGAGACAGGCTTTCTCTCTGTAGCCCTGGCTGTCCTTGAAATCACTCTGTAGCCCAGGCTGGCCTCAAACTCACAGAGACCCACCTACCTCTGCCTCCTGAGTGCTGGGATTGAAGGCACGTGCCACCACTGCCCAGATCTCTTTCCACCCCTTTTATGTGATGTCCCCTGATCTTTGAGGGGGTGTGATATAGATGTCCCACTTAGGACTGAATACTAACTAAGCACTTATTCTTGGCAGTCTGAAAAGTTTTGAGTCTGTACATTAACTGCTGCCACTGCAGAATGAAGAATAAAGGTTTATGTTTGCACACTAGCCTATGGGTGCAAGCATCAACCTTTCAGAAGGCAGTTTGACAGCATGTCATTTAACAAAACAACAATAGTAGGTTTTCCCCAGGTCCTATGACTTACCCAGTCATTGGCTTTTGATCTGGTTAAAGTAGCAGACCTGGGTTCCCCCTGTGGAACAGGTCTAATGAGATTTTTTAAGGCTTTTCTCTTGGTGATTTGGGAGATAAAACTCAGTGTCTCATGCATTGTAGGAAAGTTCTCCACCAGCGTTGTGTCCTTGCTTCCACAGGTATTGCTAATCCAGTTCAACCCTCTCGCTAAGGAATGACTATGTAGGGTCATCTTAGGGGTCCTGATCTGGGCTACAGCCATGGAGCTGTGGTGTGGCTGGGGCTTTACCTACGGGGATTCTAGAGCAAGGAACCAAATTGTGGTCATACAGGGCCAAAGAAGTATAAATGTACAAGTATATTCTGTACACCAACCTATAGGTCAAATACCCAGTCATTCTGGAGTCTTTATATGCAAAGGTCAAAGAACTGTGGCCCACTTGCTATATCCAGGCTTCAGCCTTTTAATAAACAAAGCTTTATTGGCACAGAGTCATGCTTACTCATTTACATGTAGTCTATGGCTGACTTCATTCTACAAGAGAAAACATGGCCATTACACCAGACAGCATATGATCTGGAAACTGAAAATACAGTCTGGCTCTTTATCAAAACAGTTTGATGTCCTCAGTTATCTAGCCACCGGTGAGTCTACCAGACTCCAACAGGTGGTTCCAAATCCATGGTCACACAGATGGTCCTGGTTAAACTCAGTGGGTCACAAAACAAAATGAACAGACATAAAAGTGGAAAAGATGTTCATGGGGAAGATGGGGGTGGGGTGAATGGGGTCATAGGTATATTCAGGAAGGTAGGGGATAAGAGTGGTCAGTATTGTGTGTATGTGTGAAATTGGCTAAAAACAAATTTAATTTTTTTTTGTTTTTTTTGCTTTTTGTTTGTTTTTGGGTTTTTTTTGTTTGTTTGTTTTGTTTTGTTTTGTTTTGAGACAGGGCTTCTTTGTATAACAGCTCTGGAAATCCTGGAACTCACTCTGTAGACCAGGCTGGCTTTGAACTCAGAGATCTGCCTGCCTCTGCCTCCCTAGACTGGGGTTAAAGGAGTGTGCCACCACTGCCTGGCAAAACAAAAAAACAGAAAACAAAAAGCAAAATGAAAAAAAGAAAAAAAAAACAGTATGGCTATTTGTCTAGGCTGAGGATGTCGTTCGGTGGCTGACTGGTTATCACAAAGACCTGAGCTCTAGCCCAGCCTTGAAAAATAAATGTTAGTAAACACCTAGAAAAATAAGTGCAGCTACTTTTTTTCTTAAGATTTGAAAATTATCCTTCCAACCAACCCATCCCAAGTTTACTATGAAAATCACCACAAAATACCACCTCATACCAGTAAGTATGGCTGTTACAGAGAGGGAAATCTGGGGAGGGGGCCAGCAAAAATATGGAGAAAAAGGGACCCTTGTATTACTGCTGATAGGAAAGTAGACAGACATTGATATAGCATGAATCTTAACAGGTCTCATTAATAAAAACAAACCTGGAGCCAGGTATTGGGGTGAACACTGGAAGATCAGAGAAGCAGAACCAGCCACAGCCACCTCACCTCACCAATTCCTCAGTTGATCCTGTTTCCTCACACTGGAAGCCTCTGTATCCTCATCCGAATGGATCTCAGCTGAACTGCTGCTCAAAAGCCTAAAAGCTTAACCAGGCTCTAGTTCCTGGTCCTCATACCTTATAAACCTGCTTCCTGCCATCACTTCCTGGGACTAAAGGCATGTGTCACCATGCCTGGTTGTTTTCAGTGTGGCTTTGAACTCACAGAGATTCAGATGGATCTCTGCTTCCAGAATGGTAGGATTAAAGATGTGTGTGCCACCATTTTCTGGCCTCTATGTTTATCTAGTGGCTGTTCTGTTCTCTGACCTCAGATAAGTTTATTAGAGTACACAATATATTGGGGAGTACAGTATTACCACACACTGCCATTGTGGGGGAAAAGTATAGAGATTCCTAAAGACATTAAAACCAGGGCCAGCAAACACCAGGCTGAGCTCCAGGAGTCCAGTTGAAGAGAGAGAAGACAGATTCTATGAGCTGGGGTGGGGAGGGGAGTGGGGGAGAGAGGGGCGGAGGGGGAAGGGGTTGTCAAGATCATAATGGGGAAGCCTACAGACAACCAAACCAAACTAGTGGGAACTCATGAAATTTAGACCAACACCTGTGGAGCCTTCATGGGACTGGACTGGGCCCTCTGCATAATCAAGACAGTTGTATAGCCCCATCTGCTTAAGGGGCCCCCTGGCAGTGGGATCAAGATCCATCCCTGGTGCATGAACTGGCTTTTTGGAGCCTACTACCTCTGGTGGGACACCTTGCATAGCCTTGGGGAGGGGCTTGGACCTGCCTCTACTGAATGTACCAGGCTCTGCTGACTCCCCATGGGAAGCCTTACCTTGTAGGAGGAAGTGGGGGGGTGGGTTGGGGGAAGGAAGACTGGAGGGCAGGAGGAGGGAAGAAGGGGTTCTGGGTTCTTTGATTGGTATGTAAAATAAATTTTAAAAAATTTAATTAAAAAAAAGGGCCAGGTGAGATGACTCAAAAATTAAAGGCACCTGTCACCAAGCCAGAAGACCTGAGTCTATCCTCCAGTGTCAACAGGAGGAGAGAAACTGCTACAGCAAACTGTCTCCTGACTTACACTTGCATGGCATGGCCCCCCAACACACACACACAGCCCCCCAACACACACACATGTGCGCACACACACACACATACATACAAAATAAGTAAATAAATAAATAAGAATGTAATAAAAATGTTGTAAAGAAGCTGGAGACTGGAGAGATGGCTCAGTGGTTAAGAGCACTTGATCCTCAGGCAAAGGACCTGGGTTTGGTTCCCAGGACCCACGTGGTATCTCATGACCATCTGTAACTCCAGTTCCAAGGGACCCAATGACCTTCTCTGGCCTCCAAGGGCAGTAAGCACTCCCATGGTGCATAGACAGGTATGCAGGCAAAACACCCGTGGTCAAAAAATGTCTTAAAAAGAGCTTAAAGAAAATAAAGGAGGAAGTTGGAAAACAAGGCTGGTGTAGCTATGCAATGTGGGTGCTGGGGGCTGAACTGGGTCCTCTGGGAGAGTGGTAAGTGCTCTGAACTGCATAACCCCCTTCCTTGCCCTTATGTGAAACTGTAAAGCAATCAGTATCATAGAGGTAGATAACTAAATACTGGTTATAGAGGAGAAACAGAGAAAGAAGTGGATAGCGTTAGAGTTCTGCCCTTACTCCAGCTGCATGACCGCACAGGCACAGTTCAGGAGTTAAGCAAAACGTCTTGCATCTTACGTCATCAGTGTGCACTGGTGACTGCGTGCTGCGTAAGCCCGCTTCACCCGGAGCCCTTAAAAAGCCGGACGCAGACCCCACCCGCTCTCTCTGTTCTTCTGTCTCTTCCCCCACCATCTTTCCCTCTCTCCTCATGCTTTCCTCTCCAGGCCTGGCTCTCCTCCCCACCCCACCCCACCCCACCCCCATTCCTCCTAATAAAGCTCTGAATACTGATACTGGGTTCTGTCGTGACCTTTCCGCCGGTTACCAGCACCGTTTCTCATTTCATTGGTGCTGTAGACTCCACCCGCTCTGCGTCCAGGGCTGAGCATCAGAAACCTATATCTAGCTTCATTGGACCTGCAACTGCCCACTCCACCTTTTCCATTTGCCAGCCCCCAGACCACTCCACACACACCACACATGCCACCCTGCCATTTCCTGCGACTGTAGCCTGAACTTGCACTGGACCCCTGGGGGTCCTCAGGCTGCTCAGACACCCACTCATTCTCTCTCTTGACTAAGAGGTCAATGCTGTCAGACCCCCAGGGGGTCCTTGTGCTGTGTATGCTCCCAGCCTTTACTCCTCTCTTGACGAAAGTGGGGAGTAACCTGTCTGATTCATAGATCCTTCTCCAACCTTGGGATGCCTGGGAGTCTGATCCCGTTTCTTTATTTTAATTTTTTATTTTTCTCTCTTGGTGCTGCAGCCATGGGACATAGGGGCTTCCTTCTTGTGGTTCCATTTCTCCTCTGTCAAATGCATTAAATATCCCCAGATACCAGTAAATTTAGCTGCTTCAACACCGATATTTCATGGGAATTATCTAACTTCTGCCAGCAAATGGGCAAATGAAAAGTTACCTTATCCCCAGGCTTTTACCCAAGCTCCAAGCCCCTCTCCCTTTCTGACTCTCTCTCTCTCTCTCTCTCTCTCTCTCTCTCTCTCTCTCTCTCTCTCTCTCTCTCCCCTGACCACGTGCATTCCTAAATCTAAGGAATCTCTGACTCTAAAGAACCATATCTTATCTGTTCTCTGCTCTGCGCTCTGCGCTCTACTCTCCAGTATTGGGCGGGCCGCTTCTGCCCAACCCTGGCTCTCACCTTAACTCACCTTAACTCCTCCCACTCATTCTCAAGCTGCTCTGAGAAGTACAGAAGGGTCTGGAAGCAGGCTAGGATGCATGCAAATAAGTTTACGATCAGGACCCACATGGGGAATCACAGTAATCAGGATGGTTCTTTAGCCAGAGATCAGTTCACACCCTGCCTCCTGGCGGGTCTTCCTAAAGCTGTCCTCAAACCAGCAGACTAGGTTAAAAAAAAATTTTTTTTCAAGACACAGAATAAAATCCATCTCTTGTCTCCCAGACCTCCTCGACATAAGGGCTAAAGCATCTGGAGAGCAAGGCTCCTCACCCCACAGGCGGAAGTTTCGGCTATGGCATTTAAGGTGCTTCAGGAGAGAGATTTAAAAAAAAAAAAAAAAGCCCAAGAACAGAATTGCCAAGTGCTGGCACATGCTGTCCCAACTGGCTCCCGAAAGCCACTGGGTCCCTATTTTAAGTGGGGGAGAAAGACCATGTAGGCTAGCGAATGCCCAGTCAGGCAATCAATTGAGCCTTTTTCAAAGTGCCGCCTAGAAAGACAACTGGTCAGCTGACTGCACCCAGGCACCAAGGGGCATGGGAGCATCAAACTAAGACCTCCAGCAGCCCTAGGCTTGCCACAGGCTCTGAATACTGATACTGGGTTCTGTCGTGACTATGACCTTTCCGCCAGTAACCAGTGCCATTTGTCATTTCAGATAGGTGTAGTAGGACCTTTCTGTCCTGTCAGAGTGACTCAGCCCTAGGACTGTGACTACAGAGCACCGAGATTCACAGTTTATGGTTCACTGCACCTGCTCCCAGCTGCAGGCTGCCCTCACTTATTAAGTAAGGGGATGGGGTGAGGCCAGGGCTGGTGCACTTGCCCAACCTCCATAATGAGCACCAAAGGGGATGAAAGGAAGGATTTGAAAGCTTAGCCTCAGGGGTGTGTGTGTGTGTGTGTGTGTGTGTGTGTGTGTGTGTGTGTGTGTGTTTTATGTACGTGCACGTATGTTTGCATACATTTGTGTGTGTGCATGTGTTTGTGTGTGCATGTATGGGAGTATATGAATGCATGTCTGTATTTATGGGTCTAATGTGTGTTGAATTGTGTATGTATATCTGTGTTTATGGAACTCATATGTATATAATGTATTTTGTGCATGTGTGTGTTATATGTGTGTGTGTGTTGTGTGTATATGTGTCTGTTTATGAGTCTTGTGAGTGTGTGTGTCCTGCTGGGATAGAACCTGGATCGCTAAGCAAGAACTCTAGCACTGAGCTACCCCTTGGAAAATTTGTTACGGCACAAATGTTATTTATTCATATAAGACCAAAGTTTAGTTTTCTGTAGCTAGTTTTCCTTCATACAAATGACACATTTCAGTCACAGAAGAAATGCGCAGAATCTATAAGGAGGAGCTGAGTTTGATCCCTAGCACCCATGCAAAACGTCAGGCACAGGCCTTCCCTAAACCAGCATAATCCCCAACTACATTCTAAATGTATCCTTCTCCCCACAGAGAAGTGTAATCTCGCCTCTCATCAAGGAAATTTCTCTTTGCAGCAGATGGAGACCATTACAGAAAACTACAACTAACCAAAAAACAGAATTGTGCGGCCCAGCCACAGTGGATACATCTACAACACAATCCCTGCATCGAGAGCCCAAGTATCAGTGTGGGGAGGGGGTGGGAAACGGTAAAAGGCAGAAGTAGTTTGCTGGGAGACTGTGGAAAATGTCAGAAGCTACAACCAAGAAGTCTCACCAGCATGGCTGCCTAAACAGGACCTGAGTCGGTGTGACAACTAATGTGCTAATGTCGTAAATGGGGAGTCCTGAACCCTACACAAAGAGCTATAGGCAGCTAAGGTATGCTGAGAGCAAGAGAAACAGTCTTAGGGATAACCACACTAACTGGATATCCAGTACCAAATGGTCAGCCCTGAAAACATACACACAAGTAACGTTATACAGACTAGCAAGCTGTAGTTATATACTTAGGAATATATATTTACACACACACACACACACACACACACACACACACACACACACATGTATCTGTAACAACAAGTAAAGAAAAGGAGGCCATGAATGTGAAGCAGGTGGGTTGCCCGTGGGAAGGGGTGGAGGAAGGAAAGAGAAGGGAGAAATTATGTAATTCTATTATAATCCTTATAAAAAGTTAAGCATGGTGGTATGAATTTGTGTTTCTGGTTGGTTGGTTGGTTGGTTGGGTTTTTTTTTGTTTTGTTTTGTTTTTTTGTTTGTTTGTTTGTTTGTTTTAAATGTGCTTTGGTGTTTGTATGTATGTCTGTGTGAGGGTGTCAGGTCCCCTGAAACTGGAGTTACAGACAGTTGTGAGCTGCCATGTGGGTGTTGGGAATTGAACCCTGGTCCTCTGGAAGAGCAGCCAGTCGTCTTAACCGCTGAGCCATCTCTCCAGCCCCACTGGTATGAATTTGTAATTCCAGGGCTGAGGAAGCAGAGACAGGCAGATCCCTCGGTTCGCTGGCCGGCCAGCCTAGCATAATTGGAGAAACCCAGGTCCCAGTGAGACGACACATCTCAAAAGAAAAAAAAAAGTGGATCTCCCCTGAGGAACAATACCTGAGGCTGACCCCCGTGCACCTGCACCTGCATACACAGGAACACAGATGAACACATGGACATACACACATACATACACATTCCAACCTATCCTCTTTATCCATGAGTAATTTGCATTTATGGTATTCAAATTGTATTCACAAACAAACCACTTGCAAAGGCCCCAAGTTCAAGCCCCAATTCAGCATGAGGTCTAAGTTCATTAAACTTTAAATTTATATGCTAATTTTATGACATATCCAATAAACCATAAAAATCAAAACAATAAACAAAATGAAGCTGTGCATTATATGATCCTCCACTTAATGGCTCCCTGACCAGATGTCACTAGCCAGTGAGCTTTGGAAGTCCCTTTGTTATGCAGCATATCCCGGCCCATGCTGACTGGTGTATCACCAGGCAAGGTTGAAGCAGAGGAACCGGATTAAAAGTGCACATTATGATGAGTATCATAGTCAGCGACCTAGAATCCATGTAAGAAACTAACAGAATCTATGAGACAAAGGAAAAGCCACTTTATCTATGACAAATTTCCACTCACTAATGTTCAGAGTTTAGTCACTACCAAGGAAGCACAAGCTGTTTCCAAAGAACCCAAGTTCAGCCCTAAATTCAACAGGAAACCCAGGAAAACTGATGGTACTTCTGGCTTTGAGAATTGCACACAAAAACTAGTCCACCTTCATTCTGATTAGATGGGCCATTCCGGAGGAAAGTATTTCAGCTGTTTATGAAGTTGTCCTTATAGTGATCAATTATAAGGAATGAGGTCACTCTCATCCCAGCCAGTTCATTAAACTAATCCCTTATTGATGAGGTCCTCCTCAGAGTCCACACCCATGACCTTAAGCCAAGACCCATATTCCCAGTTGGTTTCCTGTTAGTTTCCTACAGTGAGAGGCACTAGAGAGGAGGAGAGAGCAGGAGGAAGGGATGGGAGAAAGGAGAAGGAACAGGGAAAGGAGAGATGAATTTTTTCCTGGTTTGATTGCCGTCAATATCAAATCATGTCCGTTTGTTTCCTTTGCATGTTAGCTATTTATTACGTGAGTATGAAGGGGCGGGCATGCCTGCCATGGTGCACACACATGTGAAGGTCAGAGGACTACCTGTAAGAACTGGTTCTCTCTAACCATGTGGGTCCTGGGGACTGAACTCAAGTTGTCAACTTGGACAGCGGGCACCTGTACCTGCTAGGGCGTCTCTCAGGTCAGTGACTCCTGTTTCTGACATAGTAGAAACAGCTGGTTGTCCATTCCCCCTGAGAGATGAGTACAGATGCACACAGCCGTCTCCTTTTCACCTTTGAAACTTCTAGGATCTCACACTGACTCTTCCTTTTACTTCCTGGACCTGGGAAGTAAAGGTCCGCTGTGTCCCACAGGAACAATCTGCTAAAAGCAGTGTTGTAAACAGTATGGGATTCAGTGGCAGAGCATTTGCCTCACATACACAAGGCACTAGATTACGTCTGGAGCACAGCCAAATGAATGAGAAAGAGAGGGAGGAAGGGACGGACGGAGAAAAAGTCCAGGGCCTGGAGAGATGGCTTGAGAGGACCTGGGTCGGATTTCCAGCACCACAAGGCAATTTATAACAATCGTTAAATTCAGTTCCAGGAGATCCAGTGCCATCTTCTGACCTCTCTGGGTCAGACATGCACAGTAGCGCACTATGAACATGCAGGCAAAACATTCACACTCATACAAAAATGTCTAGAGGCTGGGTGTGGTGGTACATAATCCTCTAATTCCAGCACTCAGGAGGCCGAGGTATCCCCATCTCTGTGAGTTCAAGGCCAGCCTGGTCTACATAGCAAGTCCCAGGCCAGCCAAGGCCACATAGAGAGTCTCAAAAAAACAAAAAACAAAAAACAAAAAAAAAAAAAAAAAAACAGAAAGTATTTAATCTTGCCGGGAGGTAGTGGCGCACACCTTTAATCTGAGCATTTGGGAGGCAGAGCCAGGAAGATCTCTGTGAGTTCGAGGCCAGCCTGGTCTACAGAGTGAGTTCCAGGAAAGATGCCAATGCTGCACAGAGAAACCCTGTCTCGAGAAACAAAAAAACAAACAAACAAAAAGTATTTAATCTTAAAATTAGAGCCCTGAGTGGTGATATATGCCTTTAATCCCAGCACTCAGGAGGCAGAGGCAGGTGGATTTGAGGCCAGTGTGGTCTACAGAGAAAGTTCCAGGACAGCCAGAGCTATACAGAGAAATCTTGTCTCAAAAAAAAAAAAGTTAGAAAAAAACAATCCAGAAATCCTAGCATTGCCTCTCTTTTTCTTTTTCTTTTCCTTTTCCATTTTTTCCTGTTTATTAATTGGGTGGGTGGGCGTGGACATGCATGCCATATCCTGTGGGGGGGGGTCATTTGACAACCTGTGGGGGTCAGTGCTCTCCTTTCACCGCGGGGTCTGAGAGAAGGGTCACAGGTTATCAGGCTCAGAGACCAGCGCCTTTAGCCACTGCGCCGTTCACCAGGCCAAGCATTGTCTTCTTGTCTTCCTAGTCCTCAACTGTCCGGCAGATTCCTGTGCTGGTCTCTTTTTTCAGACACCGTGAGTTCTTCTCCAACCTGAATGATCCTTAAAAACATCTTACCAGAACTAAGCCAGACACAGAGCACAGTTCCACAGATAAAAAGTGTCCAGGAAGGCAAGTTCACAGAGACAGGTAACGGGTTTGAGTTTATCAAAAGCTAAGGGCAGCCGGGTGGTGGTGGCGCACACCTTTAATCCCAGCACTCGGGAGGCAGAGCCAGGTGGATCTCTGTGAGTTTGAGGGCCAGCCTGGGCTACAGAGCTAGATCCGGAACAGACACCAAAACGACACAGAGAAACCCTATCTCTAAAAACAAAAAAACAACAAAACAAAAAAAATTAAAAAAAAAAAAGCTAAGGGCAGAGATTATCAACTGTTTAATTATTGAAAAGGTTCTAGGCGGGGGCTGGAGAGATGCTCCATAGGGCTTGCTGCTCTTGCAGAGGACCCGAGTTTGGTTCCCAGCACCCACACTAGGAGACTCACAACTGCCTACAACAACAGTTCTAGGGTGTGAGAAATAGTTTGGATTTTTTTTTTTTAAATCAAAGATAGCCCTGAGCCTTACATTAGCAGGGGCGAGGCTCTACAACTCCACATTTGGATTGATTCTGGTTTCCTGAAATGTTCTCTACTCTTACTGAGAGAAGTTTCCTTGATGAAGGGTGAAGACTGCACTTATCCGTGGGTACAAGGACAAATGTTTAGGACACAGTTGGAGATGATGCTGCTTCAGTAAAGTGATGCACAGGGTTCATGGCTTTCCTAACCCTGGGCAGGTGGCTACGTTTTCAGTTCCAGGCCTGATTCCCTCTTGATGAGATGATCTTGAGTGCAATTAGAGAGCTGTTGGTTACCAATATGTATTGTCACTGCTGCAGCCATGGGGTTATTGTGCTATGCTGGTTGCTCTTGTGATTCATAGTTCATAGCTGGGAAGGGCTGTTGGTTGCTTCCCTCCTTTGGAAGCTTGGTGGTGCCTTCTGGTATCACGAAAAGTTAGTTCTCAGGGAGGAGGCTTTCAGGTCAGTTCCAGCTCAAAAGCCCCTGGACCTTGTGTCCAAAATTCATAATGTCCTCAGGAAGAGGGACTTACCTGCCACCTCTGGAGGGAAAAAACAAGGACAGTAGCAACAGCCTGTAGTATTTGGGGAGTCTCTTGAACAACTTTGACCAACAATTCAAAAAAGGACTTCTGCCTGATGGTGGAGTTTTTGTTGGATGATCTTTAGCTCTTGGAGGGAACATTGTCAAACCAGAAGAGGGCACCAGATCTCATTACAGATGGTTGTGAGGCACCATGTGGTCACTGGAAATTGAACTCAGGACCTCTGGAAGAGAAGCTAGTGCTCTTAACCTCTGAGCCATCTCTCCAGCCCCAGGAAAAGTTTAATAAACTATAATGTGTATTTTATTCACTGACTTATGTATATCATAGCTATTTGGGGGAGATAGTATGATTTCCTTTGACTTTTCAGACATCCTTACTGTTATTACCCTCCCTCCTCCTATATTTATCTCTCTCCCCATCCCTAGATAGGGCTCCCCCATTTTTCCATTTCTCCCTCCAGATCATTTGTCCTCTACCATTGCCCTCTCCACCACTCCCTCCATTTGTTGTTTTTGTTTGTTTGTTTTCATTCCTGGTTTTAGTAGTTACTTTGGGTTATATAGTCACATCTGAAGATTCGGAGCTGGGAAACTCAGATGAGGAAGTACATGCAAAGTCTGTCTTTATGGACCTGGGTTATCTCACTCAATATGGTCTCTTTTAGTTCCATCTATTTACCTGCAAAGTTCATGATTTCACTTTTCTTTATGGCTGAATAGTATTCCATGGTGTAGATGCATGCACCGCCTTCTCATTCTCTATTTTCGGTTGAAGGACATAAGCTGTTTCTGTTTCTTTGAGCAGCCATGAACAGCAGGCTGAATACAAGTGTCTGTGAAGTAGGATGTCCAGTCACTGGGGCCAAGGAGTGGTATAGCGAGGTCTTATGGTAGATTCATTTTTAACTTTTTGAGAATCCTCCACACTGATTTCCAAAGTACCTGGACAACTTCAAAAATCCCACCAATAGTGTTCTCTTCCCCTGACATCTCCTCTAGCATTTGTTGTCCATAGTTTTGTTGATCTTTGCCTTTCTGACTGGAGTAAAATGAAATTTCAATGCAAATGTTTTTATTTGCACTGCCCTAACTGCTAGGGACTGTTGTCTTTCTTTGTCCTGCCAGTCAGCTCCCAAATAACCACACAGAGACTTATTATTAATTATGAAAGTTTGGCTGGTAGCTTAGGCTTGTTTCTAACTGGCTCTTATAACTTAACCATTTCTACAATTTACATGCTGCCATGTGGCTCATGGCTTGTTACCTCCTCTCCTACATGTCATGCTTCCTCTGTATCTCCTTGCAACTCTGCCCTTCTTCCCAGCATTCTCTGTGCCTGGAAATCCTGCCTAGCTATTGGCTCTTCAGCTTTTTATTAAACCAATCAGGGTGACATATCTTCACAGTGTACAAAAAGATTATTCCACAACAAGGAACAATGAACATTTTTTGAGATAATGCTTAGCAGTTTCTTCTTCCTCCTCCTCCCCCTCCTCCTCCTCCTCTTCTTCTTCTAGGAACTCTCTGTTCAGGTCCCAGGCCCATTTTTTCAATAACTTATTTGTTTCTTTGATTCATATATATTCTGGATATGAATCCTCTGTCAGATGTTTATCTGGAAAAGATTCTCTTCCATGGGCTTCTTCTCCACCAGACTGCTTCTTTAGCTGTGCAGGAGCTTAATACACACTTTTTTTCCTTTCCCCAGCTCTGGAGATGGAATCCCGGACCTCACACATACTGAGCAAGTATTCTACTACTGAACTACACCCTGAATGCGATCTTTGTCGTTTCTTGGAGCCTTCAAACCCCTCTATTGTAGATCAGTCATGAACTATAGAATGGGTTATTGTGTTCTGTTTCATTTGTTTAGTTCTAATGCCACAGGGTTTAATCATCCTTAATTACAAAGTAGGGTAAGTAAGCCCAGAGAATCTAATCTACGCAAATGAATGTCAGTTGCCAGGAACTTCTGCTTATCGAGTCCTGGCTTTGTAATTAGGCTCAACTCTCGGGAGGAATTCAGATGTTTGGTTTGGTGCACAGGGTTCCAGTGCTATTGTATCAAGATAAACTGTCACTCAAGAGGGGGGAAATTTATCCCCAATAACATGTGTGAGTACTACGTTAACGAAAGTAGAAAATACATATACAAACTAACCTAGTTGCTCTTTTTGTCTCTTTTCAACAAACTATTGTATAAAAGTCTTAATTGTCAAGTGGTATCTGTGTATGGGCATCACATGATTTTGTGTGTGAGGTTGGTGTGTGAGGGTGATGTATTCACACGTGTGTGGGAGTGTGGATTTGACTTGTTAGGGCAGCTGCTCCTTTGGGGAGATTCTTGAATGGAGAAAGATGAGGCAACTGACTGTGACCCTCCCTGGCCAATGTTTTCCACCCAGCACTTTCCCACTAATAATTCAGTAGAGCAGGGTGAATTCAGAACTCATGGGAACACTCAGTAAATGATCCTTCCCCTCAAACCACAGAATTAAAGAGTATTTACACACCCACCCAGAAGGCGTGCCCCAGCAGTTCAATCTCTGCGGGTTTCCAAATTGGAGTTCTATATTACAGTCCCCACTGTTTTGTGTTTTATATTAAATCTTCATTCCATGTGCTGTTACTCCAGGGTATTTGTCTTTATTTACTTTTTAAAAAAACATTTTTAATTATGCTTATGCCTGTGTGTCTGTGTATGGGTATGTGCACGTGTATGCTGGTGTACCCAGAAGAGGATGTCAGATTCCCTGGAGCTGGAGTTACAGGCGGTTGCGAGCCACTGTATGTGGATGCTGGGAACTGAACTCAGGTCCTCTACAAGAGCAGTAAATACTCTTAACTGCTGCCTTCCAGTTCTAGGTATCTTTCTTTTAAACGATCCTATGTTGTTGTCCAAAAACACAGAATCTTGTCTGGTAATACAAAGAATGAAAAAACTGGTACAGGTTATAACATGAACGAAGCTGGAACGAATGGGATTCCAGTTACATGGAGCCACATATTGCCAGGCACATGCCTGTAAGTCCAGGTCTTCAAGAAGCTAAGGCAGCAGGCAGCTCTCCCACTGAAGCACACCCCCAGCCTCTCACTGGGGGAGTCTAAGAAGCTCTGCCGCTGAGCCATGGCCCCTGCCTCCCACTTGGGGGTTCCAGGCAGGGGCTTTATCTCTGAGCCATGGCCCATACCCTGCTCCATATCTCTTTATGCATGTGTACAAATATTTCTCCAGGAATAGAATGCTAGTTCAAAGAGGGAAAGCATTTTTATTTCCGATGCGCTCGCTCACTCATTCTTACTCTAAAATAGTTAATTCACCTCCATCAAATGCCAGATGTGTTTGAGGTCCTGGAAATCATGTGATTTCGAAAGTGCCAGGTCTAGGGGCTGGAGACAAGGCGCAGAGCTTAAGGCAGCTGTTGCTTTTGCGGTATACCCAGTTTCTTCTTCCAGTGCCCTCTCAGCGGCTCACAACCACGAAGGATTCCAGTTCCAGCGGATTCGATGCCCTCTTCTGGCCTCTCCAGGCACTCATGTGCAGGCAAAATACTCAAGAGACATAAAATAAATATAAATAAATCATTTTTTTAAAGTGCCAGCTCTAGGCCAAAGAGACGTCTCAGCATTTGCCACCAAGCCTGACAACCTGAGCTGGCCCCCAGGGCGACATGGTAGAAGGAGAGAGCCTACTCCCACAAGTGGTCCTCTGACCTCCATGCGCAGCGCTCACACACACACACTCACACACACACACTCACACACACACACACACACACACTCATGTGCACACACACACACACGCACACACACGCACACACACACTCACACACACGCACACACACGCACACACACACGCGCGCACACACACACACACTCATGTGCACACACACACACACACGCACACACACGCGCACACACACACACTCACACACACGCGCACACACGCACACACACGCGCACACACACACGCACACACACTCACACACACACACTCACACACACACACTCATGTGCACACACACGCACACACACGCACACACACACTCACACACGCACACACACGCACACACACTCACACACGCACACACACACACACACTCATGTGCACACACACACACTATAAATAAATAAATAAATAAATAATAAATATTTAAGCTTCAGATCTTATGTCTTATGGAACATACATTCTGGCAGAGAGATAGTTACTAAATTCCCCACAGCACAGTGAGATTAAGACAGCGTTCAGCTCAACAGAGAAAAGTTATGCACCGTGGAGGCTGGAGAGTGAGGGGAGCATGAGGCTTTTCTTACTGTGGTGAAAGACACATCACATTTAGTTTATTATTTTAACTCAAGTGCACAGTTCGGTGGCATCCACACTCGTGTACAACCACCATCTCCAGATAATTTCAGATCATTTCACCAGCCCTCAAGAAGACCTAGGTAGACAGTCAGGAAGGGGACTTGAGTTTTGCTTTATTTAGTCTTGTTTCATTTTCTCCTCTTTTGCAAAGTCCTTTTCATTACATTTTCATTCATTGTTCTGTGTGTCTGGAGAAGGGCGCATGTGCCACAGTGTGGAAGTGTGGAAGCCAGAGGACAAGCACTGAGGACACACAGAGACCATCTCTCTGGCCTCTTTTTGTTTGTTTTTGTGGTACCAGGGAGAGAAACCAGGATGCGGCACCTGTTAGGCAAGCTCTGTACCACCGACACACAACCCCAGCCCTGAAAGGCGACACCTGAGTCCATAGCTGAAGGGGTAAAAACCCTGTGAAGAGTTGATGGAGGCAAGAAGACAGCTAGTTTGAGGCCTGCCTGGGCCACAGAGTGAGATCCTGTGTCAAAATAAATAAATGGAATCCATGATCTCAGCATGTTACTTTCTAGACGCTGGACTACTTTGTCCACATTCTTCTGACGAGAGCAGGAAATAGGAGCTGGTCAGGTAGGGTAAAAGACCCCAAAGCAGCAACTCTGAGAGTGTCCTTGCTCTGCCTCCTGGTTCTGTGTCGGCCCTTAAATGAGCCTTTGCCTAGAGGCTCTGTGTGACTGTGACTGAGACTGAGAACATGCACATGGACACCTGCATGGGTCACCTTGACTGTCCAACTCTTCCCTCTCCCCATACTTCCCCACAGTGTCTGCCATTAAGTTCTTTGCTGCGGACCACAGGAATATCATAAGAACTCAGCTGGTTATGGCAAAGTCACGACCTGGAGGAATCAGGGAATTCCTCCAGAGGAAGCCAAATCCCAAGGAGTTTTTGGTGTTACTTGGCTTGTTATATATCAGCTGTCTTCTGTTATGAAAATCATGTGTGCCTTCATAGCTTTCCCAATTGACTTTTCCCTAAGAAGGGCTAACAGTGTGGACTGATCACTCTCTGGACATACACATTCCAGGTATTTGGAGAACAGCCTCAGGAAAGGCTTTCTCTGGAATCAGATATCTCCCTTGGCCACTTTCAAGGACTAGCAGTAATAACAGTCCACATGCAAGTCTCCTGATTTAAGACAAATTCCGCAAGGAGACAATGCCTAGGTCAGGTGGACATTAGTAATAGCTTTACACAATTCAGCTCAGACCCTCCTTTCTTACAGCCTTACCAACTTTATAGACCGCTAACTCCTTACCTAACCACTTCTAGGAATATTTAGATAACCCTCTGCACTGATAGCTATGCTCAGCCAGAACTCCAGTTCAAGCCTCCCTGTAATTATCATTAGCAGCATCTGGCCAGGTCCATCCCCAGATGGAGGAAAGTACTTTATCAGAGATACCTCTGTACTCTCTAAGAACAGACTTAAGCATCCAGGCTACCTATTTGAGAAGGCCTGGCAGATGTGCCAATTAAGCCTTACTTCCTCCTTTCCCAAACCTTACCTCCAGTTCCAGATCTCCCTTTAACTATCACCAGGGGCATCTAGCTGTACACAGGTTGCCTAGCGACTGAGCACACTTTCCCCTACCCTGCAGAAAAATGGCAGATAGCTTGGACAGATAGGAGCCACAGGAAAAAAGAAGACAAGTTTTATTTTCTCCCATTGACCTAGCAACTTATAGATTCTTAACACTTTCTACCAATCATGTTTAAGATTATAGTTGAGCACATAAGAGCCCTCTTCTTAGATATTACCTGAATTTAGCCTTTAGTTATTTCATTTCCCCATTGGTCACTTCCCTTTGGGGTTGCAAATGATAATTAATGGTTATTGCCTCCCTATGTGATTCTTACCACCCCTCCATTTGACCCTGGAAGCCTGGTTTTGCACTGCTAAGGGAATACTGTTTGTAAGTGTATATATACCAGGACTTCCAGGGCACAGAGGACAGAGAAGAGAAAAGAGAATGGAAGAACTAGATGGGTAAGAACTTGAGAGGAACAAACTGAGATGGAAAAGAAGTAGATTGAAGGGCTAGAAGAGAGGACTAGAGGAACGAGATGGAAGATGAGGAAGAGCCAGAGGGGGAAGAACAAGATGAGGTAAAACGAGATGAGGAGAGAGATGATATGGGAAGGAACAAGATGGATGAGAACCTAGAAGGGGCAGAACTAGATGAAGGAATTAAGATAGAACCTAGAGGGGATCGCAGACAAGTGTAGAGAGAAATCAGGCTAAAGATGACCTAAATATGAGAGCAGAATATAAGTTTGTAACTGACACAGAATAATAAAGTATATGGACTAAGGAGTTTCATGTACATAGATTCATTTCTTCTCATCAAAGATTAATTATCAGCTGGTTGTAGATTCTTCCCGGACCCTGGGAGGGGACTATTGAGGGGCTGAACCCCCTTAGTCCCCGAAAGTCCTTTAAAAAGACCCCAGAGCAGCACAGTGTGTTTCTGGGACCACCGCTGCTGTACAGGAGCTCAGTGTGCTCCTCTTTGCTCTCTATCTCCCTCTCTAACTCCCTCCTTCAAATCTATAATAAACTTCACCTTATGTGACCCATAAATGTCATTTTTTGAATTCACAAGACAAGAACCCCAAAGCTACTGATTTGGAGTGACCTTGGCAGCCAATGAATTTTCCAGGGTGCTAGCTCCCAAACAGAGGTCCATCATTCTCAAAGGCACCCAAAATAAATCCCCACATTATTTCTATTTATTTAAATAGACGTTGTTAATATTCCATTATATGGAATATATTATTTGGCAATGACGCAAGAATGAAATATTGTACCACCCTGTTGAAAGGACTCAGATGCAGGGCTCAGGGGGAAGGAACACTGAGCCCTGAGACGGACGGCTGGGTTAAGAAGGGTATTAGAAGAGTTTTTAATGCCATGGGCAGACAGACAGCAGCATAGTACTGCTCTGGGGAGTTCAGACAGCAGTGCCATAAACAGTGTTACGAGGGCTTCAAGGAGAACCAGGCCTATTAGACAGGAATTCAAGTCCTTCTTATATACTTAGAAGGACAAGGACGGGGGAAGACTTCCCAGCGGGAGCCTGCTGCCAGCTCTAATTCCCGGGAAGGCGGTCTGTGGGAAGGGGTGGGGGAGGGGTATCACTACCTGTGGCCAACAGCAGCCCTTTGATGTCAAGTCTGGAAAGCTCCCTTGAGAAATCCAAGCACCTAGGGAAGTTAAACTCATTTAGCAGACTCTCCACCTTGGTAGGAAATAAGGAATAAATAGCTTTGATGTCACACAAAGGGACACACAAAGCATCTCAGCAAGGCAATGCTTTAAAAAGACAAAAGTGTACACCAGAACCCAAAATGAGCCTAACAAACACTCCGGGGCCAACATGGCTCCAGTCTGTTATCCTTGTATGTGGCGACTGAATTTTATCCCACTGATCAGCGCTGGACTTAACACACCGACATGACTGGCTAATCCCGGCAAAGGAAAAGGGAGGGGAGGATATAGTTCGTCCTTGCCAGACTATCTTTAATTAAAAAAAGAAAGAAAAAGCCTGCCAGTATCTGTGACTAAAAAGAGGGGAGGTGCCAGTACTGAATTCTAACACCTACAGAGTTGACAACGCTCTGAAAGGGGAGGCTGGCTGGGTAGACTGTCATTTATAGCTTTGAAAAGAAAGCAAGAATCTGCAGCTAGACATCCTGAAGGAGCACACTTCAGGATAACCTCAGAGGAAGCTTCTATCCTCGGCAAGCGCTTCTCCGCCGGGCGAGCCACGGGGCTCCGTCCGCGGGACACCTCCTCGCACAGCCGCGGGAGCAGAATTAATTCGCTCTCCAGTCTCCGTGAGGACGTGTTCCAAGCTAGCACACAAAGAGTCTGCGGTGGCCAACTCCTCTAGCCCTGCAGAGACCTGCTAAAGCCTAATAAATTCTTGGCCGGGTTTTATTAGCGAACAGTAAAACACCTGGTCGTAAAACACTACAAAGGGCTGCCGCCTTTGGGGTGCTCAGCTGTGTCAAAGGTCGTAAAAACGCTTTCTCAGCCTTTGTTTTTTTGTTTGGTTTGAAAGAGACCCCAACTCCACACCGCAGGGGCTCCCCCTCGGACCCTAGATTAGGCACAAACCACACCCAAACACCTGTTTTCACGGAGAGATCCTTCATTAAGCGGGGAAGAAAAGTTAAAGTGGCTGCTTTCTGACTCAGGCAGAAAAACGGCAGCAAATGACCTTGCAGGTGTGATTTTTTTTTTTTTTTTTTTTTTTTTTTTTTTTTTGATTTTTCGAGACAGGGTTTCTCTGTGTAGCTTTGCGCCTTTCCTGGGACTCACTTGGTAGCCCAGGCTGGCCTCGAACTCACAGAGATCCGCCTGGCTCTGCCTCCCGAGTGCTGGGATTAAAGGCGTGCGCCACCACCGCCCGGCGCAGATGTGATTTTTAAGAAGAGAAAAAGGGGGAGGTCTGTGTTCAAATGGCTAGGATGAGGTGGCATCATATTTTGATTGGGCATGTTAATTAGGTAAACCAAAGGGGACTTTTGATTGCTGGACTTCAATACTTTGATAGCTGGGCCTTGGTAGTCAACCTCAGGAGGAAGAAGGGGGCAAATAGGGAAAGAGACCTTGGCGGCTAGCTTTAGGGGTGTAATCTAATGGTTTTTAGGAATGCAGAGGGAATGGGGGAGAAGGGCAAGGCCTGTCAGAGCCACGTGCTCAAGTTGGCTAGTGTTCTTTCATAAGTGGAGGGGGAATGAACCCCCAGACTTCATGCTGGGCACCCGGTTCTCTTCTTTTGATCCATCTGGGAAAACCACAAAAGAAGAGAAAGGTCACTGCATGTGCTGGTGCAAAGGACTTGACCGGGCCTGGGTCAGTGAGTTTTATATAGTGACTTCCTGAGCTGGCCAGGGCTACACGGTGGGAGAGGAAGGGAGATAGAGAGAGGGAGAGGGAGGAAGAGAGACAAGGTAAGAGACGGAGAGGGAGATGCAGAGTGTGCTGGGAATGTGAAGCAGCCACTGAAATAACAGTTATGAGGGGCGCACGCCATCCAAGTGGCTACAAAGTTAAACGGAGGGAAGTGAAGTGCTCTCTGAACGTCTGACCGAGCTGTTTGGGATGTTGAACAAACCTCTGCTTGGGGCCAGGGAAAGGGCTCAGTGGGTAAACACACACACACACACACACACACACACACACACACACACACACACACACACACACACACGTGTGGCCATTTTCTCTAGAATAAAACATTCTGTCCTGCATGGATGCTACTTAAGGAAGTGTCTGTGAAACTGACTAGACTCACTGTGGCCCCTCCCGCCCCCCAAAGCTTATATCTCAGGGAGATCTACCGGACAAGCTGAGCTGCCTGCAAAAGGCTCAGACCAACTGAGTGTGCAGAGAAACCCTAGAAAGAAGCTGTGTCTGCAGACAGGGACTGACCCATTAAAACGGCAGTAATGGTGGGGGGGGGGGTTGAAATGTCGTAGGTCCAAGGCTAATTACTTTATCTTGGGCTAGCTTTAGGTCCTGAAATAGCCATTCCTTGCCTACCTCTTGCTCCACAAGTGCTATGTCTACACCTGGGATGTTATTTCTCTCAGAGATGTGCATATTTGCAGTTTCACATACATATTCACATATACACACACATATATGCCCACACTGTATACATACATACACACATGCATACATACACATCCATATGCTTATTTAAAAATATCTAGGGCTGCAGAGATGAGTCAGTGAAAAGCACTCACTGCACAAGCCTCAAGACCCGAGTTCAAATCCCCAAACCCACATAAAAGCTGAACCCAGCAGCACAAGCTTCTATAGTCCTCATGCTCGAACACCAAGACAGGGGGTGGAGACAGGAGAATCTCCAGAAGCAGCTGAAGCAGCTAGCCCGGCTCACAGCTTATGAAATGATGAAGAGACCCTGTCTCAGTCGGGGCAGAGAGATGACAACTGACCTCTGAAGTTTGTCCTCCGGGTTCCATACACACGTCATGGCATGCACACACCTGCACCGGCACCCAGCATACACACATGAATATACTCACACATAACACATCCATTCAGGGTGTGGTGGCACACGCCTTTAATCCCAGCACACAGGAGGCGGAGGCAGGCAGATCTCTGTGAGTTTGAGGCTAGCCTGGTCTACAGAGTGAGTTCCAGGACAGCCAGGGCTACACAGAGAATCCCTGGAAAAAATAAAAAACAAACAAACAAAAACAGATCAGTTCAAAATACATACAGACGGATACTTAAAGACTTACAGTGTTCCAATTTACCACTCTTTGAATTCACGACGGATACTTGAAGACTTACAGTGTTTCACACGATGTCGAAGTGACACAAATTCAGTAAAAACTGTACTTAGAGCTTAGCATGGTGATACACACTGTCAGCCCAGCTCTAGAGAGGTGGAGCAAACAGGATGAAGAGTTCAAAGTCATCCTCAGCTACAGAGTGAGCTTGAGGCCAGCCTAGCTACATGAAACCACGTTCCAAACACAAACAACAGAGGCTGAAGAGGTGACTTCGTGGACAAGAACTGGCACTGCTCTTGCAGGATCAGGATTCAGTTCCCAGCCAGCATTCCCGGCAAGTGGGTCACAACTGCCTGTAACTCCAGTGCCAAGGCGACCAGTACCTTCCTCTGGCCTCCACAGATCCTGCGTTCTTATGCACACACACACACACACACACACACACACACACACACACACACACACAATTTAAAATAGAGATAAAAGTCTAATTTAAAAGAACAAAGTGTGTACAAGATTCAGTTTTGAACTTTGATTTTTTCCTCGGCTTGCCATGTGTACTAGGATGCAGCCCATGGCAGCAAGTCCGCTAATTGCTTCCCGGGTGTGGGGAAGATGGACCTGCTGTGGGGTGATCCTTCTGTATGCTGTGAAAATGTATCCTCTCACTGGTTAATATAGAACTGTTTGACAAACAGCCAGGCAGGATGAGGTTAGGCGGAAAAACCAAACTAAGGAGAGGAAGAGGAAGGGAGATGCGAGTCAGCCGCCCCAGAAGCAAGATGCCAGAGGACCAGTAAAGCCACAGGCAAACGGCAATACATGGATTAATAGAAATGGGTTAATTTAGATGTAAGAGCTAGTTAATAATAAGCCTTAGGTACTGGCCGAACATTCTGTAATTATAAGCTTTGGTGTGTTTATTTGGGACTGAGCAATCCGGACAGAAAACTCCACCTCTGTTTACGGGGACCGCTCTCCGCAGAGTACCATATTGCTAAGCAGTGCCTAGGTGGGCTCCATGCCTGTTTGTTTGTTTCTTACGTTTTATTTATTTATTGGGAGTCTCACACCCATACCACTGCTGCAGTGTATGGTGATCACAGGACCCTTTCAGGAGTCAGCTCTCTCCTTCTGCCTCTGGGTTCTAGGGACCTAACTCAGGACATTGGCCTTGGCAGCAAGTGTCTTTGCTTTCTGAGTCGTCCCCTATCCCCCGGTGCGTGTGTGATGTACAGTATTTTCTTTCCTTTTTGTTTTTTGTTTTGTGTGTTTTGCTGAGCTGGAGCCTCACTGTGCTGCCCAAACAGGTCTCAGACTCCGGCTTCTCAGATCTAAAGGTCTCCGATCGTCCTCTCCAACATCCAACAGCTGGAAATACAGGTGTGCACTACCAGTCACTCGTGGGCATATGAGTCCTCGATAAAAATGCCTCCATAGACATACCCAGGGGTGGGCTTCATCAGCCCTAGACATCTTTCAACCCCATCATCAAATTACCACCGAGAACAGGCATCGCACCAGAGTTCTACACTGCGGCCCACCTAACCTCTTCTACGGCTGGCTTTATGGGTTTATTGGCACACATCTGTGACCAACATTTATGTGCTGCCTCTGTGCCTTTGAGCTACAAAAGCAGAGGGGAGTCATCTCAACAGAGACCTCATGGCTCACTGCGGGGAAATGGGGCCCAGCCTGAGAACCACTCATTCATGTTTCTCTAAGACAGTGGTTCTCAACCTGTGGGTCATGACCTCTCTGGGAGGATCAAACAACTCTTTCACAGGGGTCATATATCAAATATCCAGAGCTTGAAATCCCACTCATCCCTGAGCTCACTCCAAGTTTAGGATTTGAAATCCCACTAATCCCCACCCTGGAAAACTCCACCCCCCAAATCCCTATGTAGCCTACCTCCCACTAAGGCCTTTGCTGCTTCACTCTGGCGCAGAGGTGACCACCCCCACCACGTTCTTCTTAAGAAACCTCTTAGGTGAGGTTTGCTGTGTGGTGTGACTTTGTGGTAGTCTTTGGCTTCCAACTGCCAGGCTACCTTTCCCCTCAGAGTTGTAACACTTGTATACACGGTATAAGAATGTAGTCTTAGGGGCTGGAGAGATGGCTCAGAGGTTAAGAACACTGACTGCTCTTCCAGAGGTCCTGAGTTCAGTTCCCAGCAACCACATGGTGGCTCATAGCCATCTGTGTGCCCTCTTCTGGCATGAAGGTGTACATGTAGGCAGAACACTGTATACATAATAAATACATAAATCTTTAAAAAAAAAAAAAAAAAAAAAAAGAACACTACTGTGTTCTCTTTAAAAAAAAAATGTAATCTTCTCAAGCTGTAAAGCCTGCGGCAGCCTTTCCCTTCCCAGAGATACCAACAGGGGCCCTATTGAGACAGGGTCTCCAGCCAACTCGATCCAGGTACCAAGACCTCTCACCCTGAAGAGCCAGTTTATATCAAAGGTAGCCACACATCCTTCTCCCCACCCCAGTCCCTGACTCCTGTGGGGAATCAGAGCCTGACTGCAGGCTTGTGCTGTGAAATCACCCCATCTTCAGAAAGGTCCGAGAATGGACCCCACTTCTGCCACATGGGTCCTGGTTCTTCTCTTCAGAACCCCCAGCATACTGTTTGTCTTTGGTGCGGGGTCCTGAACTTGCCTCAGCGCCCCTGCCATGATGTTGTCTGTCTGTTTATCTGTCTGTCTTTCTGTAGCATTAATAAACTCCAGGCACCCAGCAATCCATCTCAGTGTCCCCTTGAGTCTCCATTTGAGAACTTTCACATTGTTTACACGTATGAAATTGTCAAAGAATAAAGGATTATATTTAAATTTATTAAGTTCTATTCTATTTAAAACAACAAGTCTATCCCCAATAACCTATTTCTGAAAGCCAACCTCCATCTCCTAAAGGCACCTGAGCATTCCAACATGAGCCTGTGGGGAACATTTTAGATTCAGATCATAACACTGTCTCTGACTTCAGAGAAGATACAGACTCATCAAAAGATGGGGCTGGAGAGATAGCTCAGCTGTTAACAGCGCTTGCTGTTCTTCCAGCGGACCTGAGTTCAGTTCCTAGCATCATCATCCATGTTAGGCTGCACACAATTGCCTGTTAACTCCAGCACCAAAGTATCCAGTGCCCTCTTCTGGTCTCTAAGGACACTACAGACACACACACACACACACACACACACACACACACACACACTATAAAAAAGATCAATGATTTTCAGGTCTTCAAAAGACTGTCATCCCTACTCAAGGACACAAGCTGGCAAGTGCCACAGGGAGGCCCGGCTGTGTCTGGACTTCTTCCAGTGTGTGGCTTCCTCCTAAAAGGGACATTAGGATCCATCTTCCAGGATTCACACCCAAGTCAGGAACAGAGTTGTCACATCCACACCACTGTGAACGCTATGAGTCAGGACTTCAGAGCTGGAGAAGGAAGGAAGGACCTGAGGCCAGCATCAGGGTGGTACAGAACCATACTCTAGATGTTAGGAAAGAGTTTGACATTCCAAATCTGGGAGGCAGCTCCCTGTGGAACATCTCTTGCCTGACAGCTATCAGGGCATTGACGCCTTCATGATGAGATCATGTAGGGTTGCAAGAATGAATTCTTTTTCTCTGCCAATTTAAAGAATAAGCAGGCAGGAAAAGCAAGGTCTCGACACTCAGCCAAGCCTTGAGTAGAAGTTCACAGGCAACAAAGTAGAGAGGAAAAGGAGAGGGAAATCAGAAACCAAAGTGGAGAGGGAAATCAAAAACCAAACTCCAAGCCCCCATGATTTGGATCTTTTAAGTAAATTTTGGTGGTATAAGGCAGATTAGTCATCATATACAAAGAGGGGCTTGATAGACCTATAGGTTCATGCAAGCTGAGACATGTCCAGACCAGCCTTGGGCAGTCTAGGCCAATCAGCTGCTGGAATTGGGCTGTCTTCTTGTTTGTCTTTGGTCTCCTTTACCTGTCTGCTGGTCAGAATGTTTGTCTGCCTTCAGCATCGCGAGATTGAAGTGCTGGGCTCCATGGTCCCTTCCCTTTGTTCATAATGCCTGAAGGGAACGGACATGGAATCTCAGCCTCCACAATTCCCAACAAATATTTAGCCATGTAAGTATTTGTTAGAGTTGAGCTAGGGACTAATGTCTTGGAGTCTGTAGCAGGCTCCCTGGGATCCCCGGCCTGAAGAAATGCCAAATCCCAGAGTCATAGCCCTATCCATCTCCCATGGCAGCACCTCAACCCCAAATTCCCATACCTCCCACACTCCCATCCCTTAACCTCTGAGTTGATTCTTGGCTTCCTGCTGCTACAGGGAGATGTAAACAGCTAGTCTGAATTTGTACAGCGAACCCCAGATTGGAATAGAATGACAGGTGCCAAGGAACTTGGAGACAGCAGTCATCAAAGGTCGAAGGCACACCCTTGACCTGTCCCACGAAGACACCTTAAGGTGCCACTCCCCTACACCTCCCCCACAATCCTCTAGATTGCTCCCTTCCCCACAGTGAAGACACTCCCCCTCCTCTCCTTCCCCAGATGCCTTGGAGTGGGCCCCCTCGCTCTTCCAGGTGGCCTGAAATTTTCTCTTGAGACTCTCCACACTCTCTCTGGAGTTAACCCAGAGAGAATCTTTGTTTCAGTGTCTTCCATAATATGCTAGACATCATAATATTCTCTGACCATGCTAGGCAAAGAATTCAGCACTGAGGTTGCTCTTGGACCTGGCAAATAATACCAGTCACATTCTGTAAAAGCCACAGTTAACCGGTAAGCCCTACTGTCCCAAGGACAAGATAGCCTCCTAGAATGCCGGGAGCTGTAGTTCTTGGGAGATAACAAGCCGTATGTTTTCACTCCCCAAAACAAGTTTGTTTGACTTATCTGCACTGGATGTGCTTGATCACATGTGGTGGGAGGTATGTAGGCAGGAAATATGTCAGGATGTATGCTTGCCCTTGATTGGACCTGATGGGAAATGCAATAGAATTATGGGTTTTGCCTTTTAAGCTTCTGCAAACAAGACTTTGGCCATTCTATGGAACTCAGGGATATATCTGGCCAGAGTCCATCTTCCTGGCCAGTGTTTAATTAACACATGTTTCAAATTTGACTCAAAATTGTGGAACTGATTTCTCTTGTGAATCTCAGGATTAACATTTCCTGAGCCCAGACATTCTAATTCAACACATATGAAGTAAATTCCAGGCCAAAAAAAAAAAAAAGAAGAAGAAGAAAAAAAAAACCCACAGAACTTTATTCCCCCTGAGAACTCTCTAGAGTTCAGTGTGTAATCCTGGTAAGGAAGGCACTGTCTGGACATTTTCACAACTATTTGTGTCATTACACTAATGCACACTACAAAATAGTTTTTAAAGTTTGCAAAGTCCAATTGTCCAAACAGAAATTGCATCTTTTTTTCTGGGTAGTGGGCTTCTATTGCTCCCAAGCCACATCTAATTCATTCCTTACCTTGGAATCAAAGACAGGAACAAAGGGGATCAATCGATTATGATGAGGCCGTGAGACAGAAGCTGGTCTGAGTGTGCAGAGACCCCAAAGCAGCAGCTGCAGGCATGTCCTTCTGATTCTTGTTTAGTCTCCTCAGTGAGCACTCTGCCTGGAGCCTATATGTGATTAACACGAAGACGAGGCACCTACACACCTGCTATTTGGGCCATCTGGGCTAACTAGCTCATCATCTGCCCCATACCTCACCCCTGTTGCTACCATAAGTCCCTTAAAAAGCTCCCAGGCCAGTGATTCAATAATGCTCTATTTCCTGAGACTCTTCCCACTACACAGGAGACCCACACACTGGCCCCCTCCCCACACACTCTCACTATGAATCTGTAATAAACTTCTCTCTAAAACTCATCTCCTGTATGCAGTGACTCTTATCCCTAGAATTTGTGAGACACGAATCCAAAAGCTCCTATCTCAGCGTTGCTTTGGCAGCTGTCAAGTTTTCTGAGACGCTAGCTCCCCGAGAAAGGGTCTCTCCAACTCAAAGACGTCCCAGTACCCACGTGTTATTTCATTGTTTGACTGATGGATTGGTTGGTGAATTGGTTAACTGGGAATGCAATCTCACCACAGGGAGCAGGTCTTTTTTTTTTTATTAATTCATTTATTTTTAATTTCTTCTGGTGCATAAGACATTCTGGTCACACTCTCCAACTTACCCTTGTTGGACAATCAGTATCACACAGAGAAACACAAGATCAGAGCAAATGTAACCAAGCAAGATAATTTCTTTTTTGCAAAAAGGATGTGCTAGAACCCAAACCAGGCACACATGGCCAAGATGGCCTTTACCTTTGATTCTTAACACAGATGGCGACTGTGTCCCATCTAGTTGGTGAGAGCTCTAGGTCACGGTCTGATGTGGTTGGTTAATCAGTGTGAAAGCTATGATAGTGTTCAGAAATGTCTAAGGGGTGGGGGGAAAGGCAGGTCACAAGATGCAAGAGCTCTACAGAATATTGTCCCTTAGAAGGCTAGCTTACAATTGATGGGGGAAAAAATCTTACTATTCCTCTGCCTTTATTATACTTTTTTTTTAATTCAGACTCAGCCAGCATATTCTGACATTCTGAGGTCTCTAACAATAATTAATTATTGTTACAATAAGTGAGTGGGGATTGTTTGATGAGCCCCTGGATGAGGCCTTTAACATAAGAAATTAATTACCTCATTGAGTCTTTAGTGTGGCTTAACGTGAGCCAGACTTCTTAGCCAGATCTGGTCCAGCTACAACCAATCTCTTGACCAGAAGATTCTATTCTCTTGGCATCCTCTACCACCAAGCTCCCCTCCCCCAGCAGCCCACTACCATATCTTTGTTTTGTTTGTTTTTAATTCAGAATCGAGTACATGGAATTGAAAATCCTGCGAATATTGTTTTATGGGTGAGCTAGGTAAAAATAAAATTAAGGAGTTTATTTTGGCTTACAGTTACCAGCTACAGTCCATCATGGTGGAAAATAGTCAAGAACAGAGAGAAATTTTGTTTTTAATTGCTTTTTTGCTTTGACAAGCTGAGTAAGTCTTACAGTGCCAGACTGAGCCTCCCCTACTTACCTCATTAATAAAAGCGAATGACAAAGACTGGTAAGCAGGGTTGGGGGTTGAGAGATAATAGATGTAAAATGCCCCAAGCACAGTAGGCACCCACTAATTAGAATCCACCACCACTATTTATTCCCTCCCAAGAAGAATGGATACTGATGCTAATCCACAGAGAACAGAAAACACAAAACTTCAACTCAGCCCCTTTCCCTCTGCCGCTCCCCAAACACCAGCTGTTGAGCAAGCTCGCTCCCCCCCACACCCCCACCCCCACCCCCCGCAGCTTGCTTCATCGCAGTAAAGCAGGGTTAGTCACACCTGCTTTGCGAGGCTGTCAGCAGGTTAGCAGGCAGCGTGTTTGGGACATGATCATCATCTCGGAAGCAGAATTTTCTGAATACCTGTGGGTTTGTTGTTGCTGTGTTTTGGGTTTGGGGTTTTATTTACATTTTTATTTGTGTCTGTGTGTGCACACATGCCACAGAGGACAGCTGGCAGGAGTCTGTTCTTCGCTCCCACTGTGTGGGTCCTGGGTGTTGAACTCAGGTCGTCAGCCATGGGGTCAGGTGCCTTTCCCCACTGAACCATCACACCAGTCCCGTCACGGTTCCTACGTTCCCAGTTTACCTGACTATTTCTGCAAGTCTAACTCATGGATCTTGCATCTTTGTATACCACCAGGAGACTCAGCTGGGTGTGCACCTTGCAAACAGACCTGGAGAACGAATGCTCTCTCTTACCTACTGAGGCAGGAGGACACAGAAACCCTAATTTTGAAAGAAAGGAAACAATTCCAACATGATACCTTTTTCTTGTAGTGTAAATTTACCTTTATATTGTCAGAAAATTTCATAGAATCTGTTCTGATGAAACCCACCCCATTTTCCCCCTCCAGCTCCTTTCCCACGCCCCTCCACCACTTTCCACTCCCAACTTCATGTGCCATTTTTCTGTTTGTTTGTTTTTAATCCCATCAAGTACACCCAGTGACGCCTGTGTGTACAAAGGTGTAGGAACATCTTCTGGAGCATGGATAGCCTTTCACTCGGAAGCAACCCCGAAGAAAACTGACTCTCAACCTGACAAGCAGCCCTCAACTGCCCATAGCTCCCCAGATGGGGGTGGGGCTTTGTGAGCCCCTCCCCCACCCGTGCTGGGGTTGTGGCTGGCTAGTCTGTGTGCCAGGTCTTGTTTATGCACTCACAGCTGCCCTGCACTCATGTGTGCAATGGTGCTCTGTGGCTCCCAAATGCTGTTTTCCCTCAGATGTCTGCTACCTCTGGCTCTTACACCCTTTCCACGGCAGGGCACCTTTTGCAAGTCTCTCCTCGAATTCCTTAGCAGGAGCCTGTATTTTATTAATAGCTGGTGTCTCTAGTTTCAGCCTCAAACTCTTTCAGATGGTATGACATTTTGTACCAAAAATAATCCACGAAGGGGCTGTCTACTCAGTCAGGGAAATGTTATTAGGGTTTGGATCTTTTTTTATTATTGTGACATTTACTTGGTGTGTGTGTAGGGGTGTGTGTGTAGGGGTGTGTGTGTATGTGGGTGTGTATGTGGGGCGGGAGGTGGGGGGGTATACACGTGCATAGATCGGAGGACAATTTGCAGTAGCCGGTTTTCTTCTTTCACTGTGAGGGTCCCAAGGATCAAACTTCAGGTTTGGCAACGAGCACCTTTACCTCCTGAGCCCTCACGTCACCCCAGATTTAGGGTTTAACTACCCCTCAAAGGCATATGTGTGCTAGCCACTGCGTCATCAGCCTATAGCACTAAGGGGCAATGAAGGAACATTTAGGAGGTGGTACCTCGTGGGAGGAAATTTAGTTAGAGGGTAGGTAGCCTTTGAAGAGGATGTTGGAACTGTAGTCTCTGTCTCTGTCTCTGTGTCTCTGTCTCTCTCTCTCTCTCTCTCTCTCTCTCTCTCTCTCTCTCTCACATTTTCTTGCAATTCTCCAATAAGAATATAAAGAAATAAACATGTGATGGTGAAATTGCTATGAGAGCTCCTTCATTCATTCCCGAATAAAGTTCTGGTGACAAAATCCCAGAAGGGAGTTTATTAGTTGGCTTCGCTGGCAAGGACAACCTAAGGCAGGAGGTGTTCATCCAGGCTCACGGTTTTAGAGGGCTTCACCCACGGTTCACTCAGCACCCAACATGCTTAGGCAGAACATCACGGTGGCAGGAAGCAGAGAGGAGAAAGAAGCTCTAACTACCGGAACCTTCAAAGGCATGCACATCCCAAGTCCTGCTTCCTCCAGCCAGCCAGGCCATGAAAGGACTGGGATGTGAGTTCAAGAAGGACATGGTAACAGATTGCTGGGATGGCAGAGTTTATTAGAAGAGTTATAAATGTCATGGGCAGATAGACAGACGCATGGCAGGCTCTGAGGAGAACTGAGGTCCCACCAGAGACACCAGAGACAGCATGCCAGGGACTCTGCAGAGAGATATCAGAGAACATATTACAGAAATGGAGTTCCTTCCACCTCTCTCTCTCTCTCTCTCTCTCTCTCTCTCTCTCTCTCTCTCTCTCTCTCTCTCTGTGTGTGTGTGTGTGTGTGTGTGTGTGTGTGTGTGTGTGTAGATGGGCAGGTTGTGCTCACTGATGTATTTAGTCAGGCTCTCTGATTCCTAGATTCCTAGACAGGAGGCAGAGAAGTGGGTAGGAGAAGGTTGTGGGACTACCCGGGACCACCGTGGATATAAATTCTCTTTCCCAGATGCAAGATCCTGGCAGCTGGAAGTCTGTCATCGAGGGATTCCATGTCTCATTGGGGTGCCTGTGATATCTGTGAGAGGAGATGACTGCTACAGGTTTTGTGTCCTAAGCAGTAATCTATGCCTTACACTCTTACCGGCTCCATCTCCCTCAGTTTTCCAAAACCTCCCCAAATAGCCCCAAGCTGGGGCCCAAGCTCTCAACACAGAAGCCTGAAGGGGGCGTTTCACAGCTGAGTCATAGCAAGGAGCCAGTTGCTGCTTGAGGAGCTTTTTCTTTCTTTTTTCTTTCTCATCCACCGACATCCCCTAAGAAACCAAAGGTTTTTATATAGTGTCACAGGTCATTGAACCACAGAAGCAAGTATCTGAGGCAGAGCCCATAGGGAACCATGGAAACACTACAAAAGATTTATCTTCTCTCTCTAGGCTCCCAAAAGAAACCCCCAGACGAAATCAATTGAGACATTGGTATTCTCTCTAAAAAAAACCCTGCCCCCAGAGGCTGGGAGTAAAGTTCACCAGAAGAGAGTTTTCCTGCCATTTGTGGGGCCCTGGGGTCCAGCCCCTGCATCCCACACACGAAATATGAATATAAATTACAACATGATCCCACTGCAATGACTTTCATTAGGTAATAAATGAAAAGGGTTAGTTTTCTGTGACACTGAATGACAGTACATCTGTGTCTTCAAGTGGAAGGACACCTGGTCAACCAAGATGGCACAGGATAGAGAATGACCCTGCATTTCCATTAACGGATAAAGAAAATGTGGTATAGGGGCTGGCAAGATGGCTAAGTGGGTAAAGGCACTTGCTGCCAAGCCTGGTGACCTGAGTTCAATCCCCGGAACCCACAAGGTAGAACGATAGAACTGAGTCTCGAAAACTGTCCTCTGACCTATACGTGTGTGTCATGGCATACATACACACACACACACACACACACACACACACACACACACACACACAAATAAATAATCTTTTTTTAAAGGAATTGGGGAGGGGGAAGACTTGAGTCATGAAAAATGGTATTTTTTCCTAGTTTCCCATAGTAAATACGTGAGTTCAACTTTCAGTGTATTGAAGTAACAAGAAACATTTCTGCATTCCAAACAAATCCAGCATGTGTCAGTGATTGTGAAACTTGGGCTTGCCTCTAATTCCGTTGACCATCAGTGCAATCAGAGCTAGTCCTGACTAGTCACTGAACATATCCTGTCACATTCCGTCCTTTTTAAAGCTATATTGAATCATTCTACTGTAGTGCTATTCAATATGTAAACTGCATTATTACACATAAAATAAAGCATGAGTTTACAAAAAAGAAAATGTGGACTGTATACTCAATTGAATTCTGTTCAGCTATAAAAAAGAACACAATCCCGTGGCAAGCCTGGGTGACATTGTGTTGTTATTTTACCTAATGGCCTGTAGTGAGGCACAGAAAGACAAGTGCTGTCTGTTCTCACCTGTGCAGACTCTAAAACAGTCAATATCATGGAAGTTGAGTGAAATAATGGCTGCCTCTTGAGCTGAGAGGGAAAGACGGTACAAATTAGTGAGCAGGCGCTACAACCTTGTTAGATGGAGGAGTACGCTGGGTGTGGTGCTACACAATGGCAATCCCAGCACTAGACAGCCTGATGCTGCAGACTCTCAAGTTCAAGGCCAACTTGGACCACCCAGCAAGAGTTGGGGAAGCAGGGAAGAGAAGGGAGGAAAGAATGTGTCCCGTACACAATGCTGAAGTACGGTGACTGTATATAAGAGTAATCCATCATACATTGCAAATAGCTAAAAGAGATTTTAAATGTTCTCACCACAAAGAGATGATGGATGTTTGAGGTGATGGATTTGCTAATTGCCCCATCATTTTGCAATGTACACTTATATTGAAACATCACATTGTATCTCATAAATATTCACAATTATCATGAGTCAATCATTTTAAAGATGGCTTCTATCTCTGAAACAGGGTCAGGATGCCAACCATGGGCTTTGTCCTCAATGTTGCCAAAGGAGAGCTGGTGGAAGTCCAAGTTCAAGTACAAGTGAGGTCAGGATATTCAGACGGGTATGATAATTGAATGCTCGTTGGCAAACAAGGAGATGAACTTGAACCCCTTCAACCAGTCCTTCTGAGTTTCAAACTGGAATCTTTCCCTTCTGGGACAGAGAAGAGACCCACAGAAATGGAGTCAAATTTCACTGCAGAAAAGTCTACCAGAACCAAAAGTAGAGAGAAAATAAATCTCAACAATTCCAAGACTCACCTTAGCACCAGGAACTGTATGTTTCTTGGTGTGGCTACTGAGCAAATCCTGGGAAGGCATGGCCACAGTGGGCCCTCCAGCTTGCCAGACAGAGAACTCCTGACCCTGCTGCCAGAGTGCTGGGGATCCAACCCAGGGTTTGGAGCACACTAGGCAAGCACACTGTCAGCTGAGCTACATTTCCAGCCCCACAGGCAACATATGTGGAAAAGAAAAGATACATTGACTCAAGAAAGAGTGGAAAGCCTACCCAATGTGGTGTCCGTGGTTAGGGAAGGTCATTAAAGATTTTCTAGGAGAGGGCTAGGGGTGGAGTGTAGCTGAAAGTTTTCCTGTGTCTCTCCCACTCGTGTCCCCCAAGCAAACACACAGAGGCTTATATTAATAACTGCATGCCATGTCTCAAGCCTTTTGCTAGCTAGCTCTTATATCTTAAATTATTAGCCCACAACTATTAATCTATGTATCGCCACATGTTCTGTGGCTTTACCTGTGTCCCATTACATGTTGCTCCTTGAGTGGCTCATTGATATCCCCCCCAGCCTTCTTCCTGTCTTTCTCTTTGAATTTCCTGCCTGCCTCTAAGCTGCCTTGCCATAGGACAAATGGCTTTATTTATCAACCAATCAGAACAACACATATTTGCAGTGTACAGAAAGACATTCCCCCATCACTTCCCCTTTTCTGTCTCAACAAAAGGAAGGTTTTAACTTTAACTTGTTAAAATTACATATAACAAAACAGTTATCAAGCAAGAATTACAGTTACAATATCTAGTCTATTTGTATTTTGTAAAATTAAAGAAAATATTCTATCTATCCTATATTTGTGAGTCTAAGGTTTCATATGTGCCTTATCTCTTATCATAACCAAGGAAAATTATAACTATCTAGTCTTCAACTATATCAAAGACCCCAGAAGGATATATTACCTAAGTAAACAGGAAATGCATTGTAAGCAATTTCCAAAAATCTAGAATGACAGAGACAGCTGGCTGCCTGGACAGTCACCTAAAGTTCATCTGCCATGTTGGAATATCCATATTCAGCCTATAGGTCTTGAGTTTTTTAATCACTTCTCCATGTGTCCTGTAGAATACCTGGCAGTCTCCTCTGCAAAGCAGGAACCTGAAGGACCATTTCATCTTGCAAAGTTCAGTGGTCACCTTCCTATGGTCCTGCATGTCCAGTTGATACAACATTTTGTCAAGCAGTCCAGGCAAAAACAGTTTCTTACCCAAATGGCTATTTTTGCCAAAAAGAAGATAAACTCCATATAGAGTGTCTTCGATGCCCATCTTTCTCTTTGAAGTAAATTGGTGCTGCCAGGAGCAGATGTGTCTCACTGTCCAAAAAAGTCTAAATTTTTAAAACATTTTAAATGCCATATTCTGTAGGTCATTAAAGTGTTTGAAGATTACCTATCTAACTGAATTATATCTATGTATACCTAGAAAATTTAACATGACTATTAGTTTGACTATCATAGAAGACTAATTATTAATCTGTATTTCTTAATTACCTACTACAATTTAAATAAGTTACATAAATATAATACTTTAAATGAGAGTAGAAATATATATAGTATAACAAAATTAACTTTAAATTTGTATCAATAGACTAAAATCCATAGCAATGTAAAACATTTCAAACAAGTTGTTGCTCTTTAAAAGTAGATTCAATAATCTACCTTTCATCTTATCATATCTATACTATCCCCTTTTCTTCTTTAGAAAGAGATTGCCTTTAAAATCAGCCCTTTTTAAATAAAAATAAACATTTATAAACAATATTTTGGGAATTTGGGCATAGCCTCTCATACTACTTCCTGCTGGTTGTGGGTGCTGGTAATCTTACGGGGATCCTGAGAAAATTAAGAATTATAGTCAAGTCCTGACTGGAATAGTCTGTGATGTTGTATTCTCTGAACCAGTTGCTCTGAAGCTGTTCTGGATGTTGGATCATCTGGACACCTCTCAGGGGGTCTTCCTTGATCAAACTATATGAGCCTGGAAACAATCCACAGGTTCTCATCTTCTGTGGAAACAAAAGCAGAACCTCTTTTCCAAAGCAATATATCCTTAGACATAAATCTTGAAATCAAATATCTTTAAACTATACATATCGATTTAACTCAGCAGCTTTTACAATCAAATGTCTCTCTGCAGTTAAAAATCCCAAAGACAATATAATCCAGACTCTCTGTGTAATATCCATCTTTACATGGCTTATTTTTTGTATTACCTTTACTGTCTCTTTAAAGACTTTATTTTTTAAAAACTATTTCTTTATATAACTGTCTATATTCATTTTCTTCTCTCTTCCAAGCCTATGTACATTTTTACACACACCATAAACCATTTACAGTCTTATTCCATCTGAATCTGCCTTATTGTGAATCTATTGCTTTAAACTGCAGTGGTTAGTACTGAAGCAGTAGCCTTGGTTGCTGACTCTGCCCATCTCAGCTTTTCAACATGGTGGAGATGATTCACTGCCAGCTCTGCGAGCAGACATCTCTGTGTACTGCAGCGGGAATCTGCCATGCTGCAGATCAAGAGTAGCTCAAGCCCGCATGCTGCAGCTGGCCTGAGAGAGACAACCAGGAAGCTGTTTTTAGCTCCATTTTAGAATCTTTTTTTTTCTTTTCTTTTTAAAGTGTTCTTAGGTTTTAGGTGGAAACTCTTGCCCCATGTTTTGGAGCCATTTGTAGCTGAAAGTTTTCCTGTGTCTCTCCCACTCGTGTCCCCCAAGCAAACACACAGAGGCTTATATTAATTATAAGTGCATGGCCATGGCTCAAGCCTTTTGCTAGCTAGCTCTTATATCTTAAATTAGCCTATAACTATTAATTACTACTAATATTATTATAATATAATTATTTATAATTTACTATATAAATTATTATTATAAATAATAAACTATGTATAATTTACTATAAATACATAATAACTATTAAGTATCGTCACATGATCTGTGGCTTTACCTGTGTCCCATTACATGTTGCTCCTTGGGCAGCTCACTGGTGTCTCCCCCTGCCTTCTTCCTGTCTCTCTCTTTGAATTTCCTGCCTGCCTCTAAGCTGCCTTGCCATAGGCCAAATGGCTTTATTTATCAACCAATCATAGCAACACATATTCGCAGCATACAAAACGACATTCCCCCATCAGTGTAGCTCATCAGAAGAGCTCTTGCCTGCCAGACACAAAGTCAGCTTTGATCCCTAGTAATGCATGCCCTCCCCACCCCCCACCGACACACACACACACACACACCAAAACTTACTATTAAGACAGAAATGTTTAATCTTGGCTCGACATTAAATTCATCTGAGGAACTTTGAAAGCTGCTGAGGGATGAGTGTAATAGAGTGTGCCTTTAGTGCCAGCACTTTGAAGAGAGACACAAGCAGAGCTCTGTAAGTTCTAGGCTAGCAAAGGCTACATAAGGAGATCCTGTCTCAAAAAGAGGAGGGGGAGGAAAAGGAGAAGGAAGAGGAGAGGAGGAGGAGGAGGAGGAGGAGGAGGAGGAGGAGAAAAAGCTGCTGGTAGCATGGATATGTAAAATAGTGCAGCTTCTACACAGGGAGGGGTGGGAGGACTTGGTTCTTCCTCAATACATTAAAACAGAATTAACTAAGAGCCAGCAAGATGACTCAGCAGTGTGGGTCACTTGCTGCCAAGCCTAATGACCTGAGTTTGATCCCTGACTTACGTGGTAGAAGAGACCTAACACCCAAAAGTTGTCCACTGACCTCCACATCCTTACCATGGCATTCAGTAATTCTATTCCTAGTCATATACCCACAGGAACCAAAACACGGATGTTTATATGAAGAGTTGTACATGCTATTCCTTGGAATATCATTCACCATAACCAAGCAGTGGAAACAACAGATAAACAAAATACCATAAATTATACAATGGACTACTATGAGACCATAAAATTAATGGAGCACATATACACGCCACCACATGGAGGGACCTTGAAAGCATTGCTCTCTGGTGAAGGAGCCAGACAGCCAGGTTCAGTGGTACACACCTGTCACCCTAGCACTCCAGAGGCTGAGAATGGAGGGTCACAAGTTCAATGCCAGCCTGGGTTATATAGTAAGAACCTATCTCACAAAACCAAAGATGAAAATAAAACACAAACTATCCAAATACATTAAACACACAAATAATGTGTGAAGTGAGCAATCCCATAGAAGAGGGGCTTAAATCACCAAACAAACAAACAAATGGGAAGAAACTGGACTTCACACTGGGTAGGGAATTGGAAAGGGAAGTAGCAATGGCATTTTGTTTCTCATTTAACAGATCCACAGTGCTTCATTTAAAAGAAGGTGGGGAGGAGAGGAGGGGAAGAAGAGAAGGGAAGGGAAGGGGGAGAGAAAACAAGAGGGAAGGGAAGAGAAGAAAAGAGAAGGGAAGGGAAGGGAAGGGAAGGGAAGGGAAGGGAAGGGAAGGGAAGGGAAGGGAAGGGGAGGGGAGGGGAGGGAAGGGAAGGGAAGAGAAGGGAAGGGAAGGGAAAGAGCAATAACAGAAAAAAAAAAAAAAAAAAAAAACCACCCAGTACTTACAAATATACTGGAAAGGGCACGTCTATTCCCAGTGGGAACGTGGCTTGTTATTTATTGCCCACGGGGAAAGGGAACAATACCTATTTGAAATTCTCCATCTGGGCTGGAGAGATGGCACACCACTTAGGAGCTGCTCTTCCAGGGGACCAGGGTTCCATTCCCAGCACACATGGCAGCTCACAACTGTCTGCAACTCCAATCGCATGGGAACTGATGCCTCCGCGGGCACTAGGCATGCACATGGACATGACATACATGCAGGCAAAACACCCATACACATAAAATAAATGAATACACTAAAATAAAAAACAGAAACCCCACATCTGAGACTCCACCCTATATAAATATGTTGACAGAAGAATTGATTACACAGGAAACAAAAATGAACTGGAAACACCCTGCATGCCCTCAAAGGTGGAAAAGGCCTTGTGATCAGAGCATGTTCATCTCATGGGGTATTATGCGCTATTAAAATTAATGAGCTAGTTATCTAGATGTCTGTTTACCATGACCCACACATCCAAATAAACAAGCAAACAAATGAGCAAGCTTTGCAAAAACAGTGGCAGTATGCTTTCAGACACGAAGAAAGACCTGGGCACAAAGACCAGAACATTAATATTAATTATCTGAAAATACATATTAATTATCTAACGTGATAAGGAGGAGCCTATGAGTCATATAATTCTGTGGGTAAAATGCTTGCTGAGTGTCTTAGTTAGGGTTACTATTGCTATGATGAAACACCATGATCAAAAGCAACTTGGGGAGGAAAGGGTTTGTTTGGATTATACTTCCACATCACTGTTTATAATGGAAGGAAGTCAGGACAGAAACCCAAACAGGGCAGGATCCTGGAGATAAGAGCTGATGCAGAGGCTTATTGGCTTGCTCCTCAGGGCTTGCTCAGCCTGCTTTCTGATAGAACCCAGGACCACCAGCCCAGGGCGGTCCCACCCACAATGGGCTTGGCCCTTCCCCCTCAACCACTAATTAAGAAAATGCCCCATAGGCTTGCCTACAACCTGACCTTATGGATGCATTTTCTCAGTTGAGATTCCCTCCCCTCAGATGACTTTAGCTCTGTCAAGTTGACATAAAAATATCCAGCACACCAAGCAAGACTGGGAACCTGAAATTGATCCCAAGACCCATATGGAAAGGCGGAAGGGGAGAGGTTGTCCTCTGATATCGCCATGTATAACCACACGTTATAATGTGTAATAATAATAAATAAATAAAAATTTATAAAGAGCCGGGTGGTGGTGGCACACGCCTTTAATCCCAGCACTCGGGAGGCAGAGCCAGGTGGATCTCTGTGAGTTCGAGGCCAGCCTGGGCTACCAAGTGAGTTCCAGGAAAGGAGCAAAGCTACGCAGAGAAACCCTGTCTCGAAACACACACACACACACACACACACACACACACACACACACACACACACACACAAATTTATAAAGAAAGTAAAATGAATAGCACAAAGCAGAAAATATTTGCAGCTGAGTGGTGTGCACTCAGACTCCCAGCTACTCAGGAAGTTCAAGCAAGAAGTTCACTTGAGTCTGAGTTCAAGGCCAGACTAAACAATAAAGCATGACCTTGTATGAGAAAAGAAAGACAATAGGACTAGGGAGATGGCTCAGAGCTCACAAGCTTGATAACCTGAGTTCAATTCCCAGGACCCACGTAAAAAACTGGAGACTAGCTTGATCTTCTAGCATGGAGTGGGAGGGGGTTCACAAGGTCCCCCACCTTCCTGAGTAGCTACTGACAGTTGATAGCTCTTGGGAGGAAAGCCAGTTTTCTTTAAGGATGTGGCTCCTGGAAGATCAACCACACTCCAGTGGTTGGCCTCACACCCACCCACAAGTACATGGACATCACAAATTGGAGTTGATGGGTCATTAAATATAAATAAGTAAGTAAATAATATGAGGATTTTTGCTATTAAATGGAATTTAATTATTATTAAATAATAAAATGAAGTTGTGGGTATAGGGGGTGGGGTGAACTGAGGGGAGTAGAGAAGGAGCTGGGGTGAGTATGACCAAATATGACTATGTATGAAATTCTCATACATAGAAAAATACTTTGAGTGGGACACCATGGCATGGATCTGCAGAATTCTTATGGGGAGATAGCAGGCAGAGCCGGAAGAGTCGAGGAACACTGGCAGGCCAGCCCCCCTGGAGTATAAATCACAGCAGCAGATACAAGAGAGACCTTGCCTCAGCAAGGTGGAAGGGAGAACCCAATCCCCACACAGCCTTCACACTGGCAATGTGGTAGATGTAAGTGCGCAATGATATAATTTTCAGAAAATATCTCTTGCCTTCAAAGAAACTGAACTTTTTCCAGACCTTGCCAGAAGATCCAGAGACAGAAGTGAAGGGTGGCTATGGGGAGAGGAAGGTTGGTGGGCGGGGAGAGAGAGAGACAGAGTGGGGTGGGGGAAGAGTGGAGAATATAAGCAGCATCTAAGCATAGAACAAAAGCCATTTTGTTCTTGTGCTGATTAAAGAATTAAATAATATGGTGTTGTAAGAGCTTAATTGCACAGTCCATCTTCAGCATGAGGTGCATTTAGAGCTCACCAAACAGTCCCAGTTAAGGAGGAGGCACTCAACCTCTCCCTCCCCCAGCTGGTGCCTGGCACCTGCTAGTCTCAAAACTCTGAGTTGGAAAGTTACAGACAGGGCATCTGTCTCAAGCCCCCTTACTCATTAGTCCTGAGCCTATAGGATGGGGTATTTGAGAAGTGGGCTACGCTTGAAACAGCGTAAAGACTGTATCCCTCTGAATACCAGCATGTTTGAAAACGAGTACAGGGATTTCTCATGAGCAGGAACTTTAAAAACTTAGGAGCTGGAGAGATGGCTGAGTGGTTAAGAGCACTGGTTGTTCCTCCAAGGGACCCAGGTTCAAGTCCCAGAACCCAAATGGTGGATCACATTTGTAACTCCAATTCTGGGGGATCTGATGCATGCTGCTGACAAAATACTCATATATGTTTAAAAAACAAACAAACAAACCTCCAGCCATTTCATCTGTTCTTTATGCCAGCACCCTTTCTGCAGAAGAGTGTATTAATCCTTGCTTTGCTTTTGCTAGTCTCTTGTGTTTCATACAGAATAATACAGAGGGTTGCTCACCACCACCACCCCCACACCGTCATCCATGTGTCTCTGTATAATTCCTTGTAAAAATGGAACAAGAACCTGGGAAGTCCAGCACCTGACCTCCTGACTCAGATCTGCCCTTGTCACACAAGCATCATTAAAAATTAAACAGGTGATAATTTATTTAGTCAATGTGTATTGATCGACTGATTATATTCCAGAAACTTTCCTTGGTGACCCAAATGGCATAAATCCCCTTCCCATGGAGTCTCCATTATGATGGACAGAGTAAAAGGCCCATCTCAGGCTCATCTGGACACCCTGCTGGGGACTTGGCTTCTCCCAGGACCACCTTGCTTAGGACCTTCTGTGAGACTCAGTCTGAGCCAAAAAGAGACACAAGGGAGTAAATCCCTAATTCCTGCTTGGGTTCCTCACATATCTGTGGTGACATATTGTGTACCCTAATAAACTTGCCTGAGGATCAAAGGATAGAGCCAGCCACTAGATTAAACATAGAGGCCAGGCAGTAGTGGCACACACCTTTAATCCTATCACTTGGGAGGCAGAGATCCTTGTGGATCTCTGGGAGTTCAAAACCGCACTGGGCTACATGAGATTGATCCAGTATAGGAGAGAAAACAGAGCCAGGAAGTAGTGGCCCACACCTTTAATCTCAGCACTTGAGATCTCATGCCTTTGCTTGGGAAGCACACAGGCCTTTAATCCCAGGAAGTAATATGGCAGGGCAGAGAAAGGTATATAAGGCATGAGGAAGCAGGAACTCACTTTCTTCAGGCTGAGGGTTTCATAGAGGTAAGAACTAGTGGCTGGCTGTTCTGCTTCTCTGATCTTTCAGCTTTCACCCTGATATCTGGCTCTGCATTTTTTATTAAAAGACCATCTAAGATTCAAACAACATCTGGTGTCCAACTTGTCGGGTACAAATTCACGAAAAAGCCACTTGCCTGTGACCTCGCAGGCCCCAGCTCAGGCCCAAGCTGTATGCAGCCAGAGTCTCCACCCCACGTGGGCCAAAGTCCTTAACCTAACTAGCTGGCTAAGTTTTTGTTGTAGCCTCTCTGTTGCAAACTCCCCAGGCCCAGGCTCCAAACACCTTGGAAATAGCTGCTTTTGCACATGTGTCCACCCCACCCCACCCCACCCCATTCAGACTGCTAGCTCTTTGGCTTCTCCCCTCTCCCAGTGGGTCATGGCTTTCTCTGGACCTCCACCTCAGGCTGCTGCCACACATTCAACAGCAGACTTGGTGAGTCAATTGGGATTTCTTAAAGGGAGGAATTAGTTAAAAGAAAGTCTTTTCCCACATTAAAAAATGGGAAACATTTTTACAATAGAAGGCATTTGGTCTCTGTTTGACTATACATTAAATGATCTGAAAATGGAACAATTAAATGAGAGGATAATTAATGTAGATGGGATTTATGTAATGTCAATTATAAATATTATTTGTTTGATCATTTTTGTTGTATCATTAAATAAGTTGGTTAATATTGCTGTGCCCAGGTCGCAAGACACCCAAGCAAGACCACCACAAAGCCATTATCTGATGCAAACACACAGAGGTTTTTATTAACAAAACAAGCAAGCTTGGTCCGCCATCCAACATCTGACACAGTGGATGGAGGAGAACGGCCCTGAGCAATCACATTAAGGGGTTTATACAGGAAAAGTTTATGTACAGCTTGGGATTGGATGAGGGGGCTAAGGGTGAGGCAGTTCTTTGAAGTTACTGGCTGAACTATAAGCATGAGGTTACTGATGGCTAACAGGATTCAGGGTATCTTAGAGACATAAATTTTTACTCCCTATGTCCTGCTTTTCTTGAACCCAGGGTATATACATTCAGATTCATTGTTCCAGTCCTACTCTCCTCTAAGGTCAACTTCTGGTCAGTTAAGTCCATTACTCCCCATATCTTGTTTTGTCAAGTCCAAGATACATAGATTTATTGTTCCAGCCTAAGTTCAACTTCTGATCACTTCTAAAACTGCTGGTCAGCAAATACCTTTGGAGAGGAGAGGAGGGGGAAGCGTCTCTCAAGATAGCTACTGATTTTTCCCTTTCAATATGAGTACCAAGATAAAAATTTTAGAAATACTTGGTAGAACAGATCGTAGAGATATTCAGACACAGACAGAAGAATTTAAAGGTGAACCAATTTCAGCATTACATTATAAGGTTGCAGAGAAAAGCCTAAGGCTTTCAAACAACCAACTTTAATCTATCCAGTAACCTTACAAGAACTGCCAAATGCTCAAGGCTATGTAAGAGCTGATTGGACTCCTGTGCAAATGTTACATTTGAAGAGATTCAAAGAAGCAATACTCTCCTATGACATCCACTCATCTTTTATGAAGCAGATGTTAAACTCGTGGTCAACTTGTAATAGAATTATCCCTCAAGACTGGAGAGATTTGGTTACAGCCATCTTAGAGGCTGGTTCCTGATTATAATGGAGGACTTGCTGAAGGGATGAGGCTAAGACCATTGAACAATGGAGTAGGGCTAGAGGTATGGAAATCTCCCAAGATCAACTTTTTGGAGAGGGAGATGATGCTAAAGTAGAAAGGCAATATCTGTATGATGACCACACCCTGGCTTTATGCTGAATAGCAGCCTTGAATGCTTGGATCAGAATTGAAGAAGTAGGAAAGAAAATTGAGTCATTTACAAAAGTTATACAGCCCCAAAAGAAACTTTTACTGATTTCTTACAAAGATTGACTTCAGCAGTAAATAGAATGATACCAATTTCAGAAGCTAGACAGATAATAATTGAATCTCTGGCTTTTGAAAATGCTAATGCACAATGCAAAAGGGTAATTAGGCCATTAAAGGCAAGATCAGTACCCTTGGAGGAATGGATCTGAGACACAATAAATATTGAATATCATGACCATGACAATACTTGAATAGAAGAGGTGATTTCCAGAGGTTTGAGGAAAAATAGTAATGTCAGATGTTTCAATTGAGGTAAACAAGTTCATCTAAAAAGGGACTGTAAACAGGGCGTTCCTAGAAACAATGTTTTTTCAAGGAACGATGGCAACAGAATGCTCCTCCCTTCTGGATTATGCAGGTGTGGCAAAGGCAAACATTGGACTAATGAATGTAGATCAACAAGGGACAGACAAGGTAATCCTTTGCCTTTGCCATTGGAAAAACCCCTGAGGGGCCTCTTGCAGGCCCCCTTATCAAATTCTGTTCAGTCCTTTCCTGTAATTGTAGAGGAAACTCCTTCCCAGAGCAATTAAAGAACCTAATGTAAAAAAAAACATACTGCTTGAGGTGATAGAACAGCTATAGAAGAGAGAACAAAAAAACAAGAGAAATTATAAATCATAATTGATTTATAGATTCTATTCAAGTATTGTCATGGTCATGATATTCAATATTTATTGTGTCTCAGATCCATTCCTCCAAGGGTGCTGATCTTGCCTTTAATGGCCTAATTACCCTTTTGCATTGTGCAAAAGATTAGACTTGGAACCTCCCCAAAGTTAGGCTTGGGGAAGGATTTTGTTTTTGTCTTTCAGGAGAATGAAGGCTAAGGAATCTGAAGAACACTGGACAAATGAGACATCTGAAAAAAAGAAATCATCCAGAAAAAATGTCCCAAGAAAAAGAGTATATTGGCCTATTGTTATATCACATATATAACAGGATAAAATTTCATAAGTCTTCCTAAATGTTTGTTTCTGCTGTTCTCTATAGACACTTAACACAAATGGTGTTTATATAGTCCCAATTCAATTAAAACTTAAAGCTGGTTTTGGAGTTGAGGTGTGGCTCTCTCCTTCGCTAAACCCAAGCATGCTTGTTAAAAGGAAATTCCAAAATCTCTGTATCATATAAAAGAGCCACCTGATATGGAACAGAAGAAAAAAACAAAATTAATTGACTATTCTATTGCTATTAATCTCATGATCCTTTGGCTTTATTTTGACTCTTTAAAACTTTTCTCAAGGTATGAATTTTATATTAAAATGTATAAGATTAATATATACATATTTTAAACTTTTGTCATGATATTAATGATCATATAGAGTACTAACTAATCCTAGAAAAAAGGCTTCATCTAGCTTCCTGTACGTGAGTTCAGGTTTGAGCCTCTATCAGTTTTCTACAGTGAATCACGACCATGCCTAACAGTGACTCTGAGGTCTCCAAAAAGATGATGGAGCCCCACAACGATGATTCCATCAGGAGGATGATAATACCATTAAGCTGACAAACAACACCCTAAGATCGGCTTTGGACTACAAACTTCTCAGGACAATTTCAAGATGGCTAGTTGAGATGATCCAGCCTCACAGACGACTGGAGCAACGCCTTGAGACAAACCCTGCACTTTCCCATTATGCAGAGACTGGACAACAAATGATAGAGCTGCCTCTCCCAGGACTTGACAATTAACCCAAAGATTTTCTTTTCAGGATCTCCTAAAGATGCCTTTGCCCCCAGACAGCAAGGAGTAATTTTAAGAACATGATACCCACATTCCCAAGAGATGGGATAAGTGGGTTTTAGTCATTCAGTGGATTACGGATAATTGTCATTGTTTAGAATGGTTGGTTACAAGTTGTTAATTGTTAATGGTGGGAAAAAAAAGTTAAACAAAGAAAATTAGATTCAGGGTTCTTGTTTAAAAAAAAGAAGAAAAGAAAAGAAAAAAAGAGGATATAAATATAATAAGATAAAAGGTAGATTCCTGAATCTACTCTCAAGAAAAAGACATAGAAATGATGGGAAAAGGGTAGATTATTGAATCTACTCTGAAAAGAAAAAGGGGAGGATATAGATATGACAAGATAAAGAGGTAGATTATTGAATCTACTTTTAGAAAGCAACTACTAGTTTTAAATATTTTACGTTGGATTGGATTTTTGTATATTGTATTCAAATTATGTATATTGATACAAATTAGAGATTGAATTTTGTTGAAAATACTGTACATATATTTCTAATCTTGTTCAAGGTATTGTACCTATACAGCTCATTTAACAATGTAATGCAAATTGCTAGTCCTTGAAAGTTATTATTACCAACTAATTAGGATAAAAAGAATTCAAGTAAGTATTTAGTCACCCATTACAATTGAATTTGTAGTCATATTCGGCATGTTTTCAAGGTTAAACAGAAATATATTTTAGATAAACAGGTCATCTTCAAACCCTTAAGAGATCTACAGAATATGCCATTTAAGATGTTTTAATAACATAAGATTTTTTTTTTATGACAATGAGATATGTCTACTTTTGGCAGCACCAATTTACTTCAGAAAAGATGATGGGCATTTGTCGGCAGCAGTAAGCTTGCTGCCTTAATTTTAAATGCCCTTTTTTGTCCTGTCACAGTTAGGTTGTTTGTGTGAAATGTGCAGTTGGGTTCCAGAGGATGCTGGGGATCAGTTCCCCTGTGGTTTTTTCTGTTTGGAAAACAGTGTCTGGCTTGCTTCCGGATACAGAGTAGCCATTCCTTGACGCCTGCTGTTGGAGGGGTATATAAGCCCATGTTGGTCCGAATAAAGAGAGCTGCTTCCCTGACTAACTGAAACTGGGTGTCTAGAGTGCTGTTTAACCTCGGCGTCCCTCGCCAGATTTTGTGCTCCAGCTGCCCAGGCGCAGCAAGTGGAGGTCACCACCGGGACCTGGAAATAAGAGGTAATCGTACGAGGCTCACCTTCACAAAGGAAGGGGGAGGATTGGATGTAACAGAGTAAAATAGGGTACGTACCATGGGGAATTCCACAGCTAAAGCTCAGTTGTCCACTGAGGAATAGGAATTAAGTTAAGTAAGCAAGGAACAGGAATTAAGTCTAGCACCACACTCACATTTGTGGACACCATAGCTGAAGCAAGTCCTTGGTTTCTGATGGGAGGAGGTCGGACTATTACAAGTAAAAGAGATTTGCAAATGCTGTTGCAAGAGAAAGGCACAGATAAATTTCCTACAGCTAAAGTGAAAGTGAAAGAGCAACTTTCAGAGTACAGCAAGCATTTGCTAATGCTCAGGAAGCAGAGATGAATGAATCTTTGAAAGGGGAAAAGGAAGAGGTTGAGGTCCCCTGTGAAGAGTGTATAAGGATATTTGTGAAAGATTTAATGGATGAGGAAGAAGATGATGATCTTGCCTCTGTCTCAGATTTAGTAGAGGAGGAAGAGCAGCTAGAAAAAGAGATAGAGGAACTACAACAGAAATTGCGCCGTGCAAAAGTATATAGACAAAAAGGGGGTGGGGTGAAGAAGCTGAGCCATTATAGAATTTAGTAAGAAATCCACCTGTGTTACTGCCTGTGAGTATTGATAGCCCTGTTTTTCCTGCTGTATTTTCTTCTAATTGGACAATTGGTACTGCAGCCAGCAATGTAAAACTCCAAGAAGGTTTTGAAAATATTACTTTATGTTCTTTGTTTTGAGAAAAATAGTACAGCTGGCAAGAATAATGCCAATGATATCTCCTTGAATCTGAAAGGCAGCTTTCATGATTGCCTACTCCTGAGTAATACTTCTTTGGCAGACTTTGTAGGTAGTTCCAGCATGTCCCATGCTGTGGATCTCCAAGTGCTCCTTTCCCTTTTATTGTTTGGAATGGTGATGTGGGAGGGGAGGGACTACTAAACTGTTCAGTTCTAAACTGTAGCTTGAATAATTGCTGGAGTGCAAATTGGTCCCATGCAATGATTATGAGAATACCTGCATTTGCTGTGATGCCTCTGGAGAGTCCTTCTGATCAGTTGCCGATGCAACTGAAGAGGACAAGAAGAGACTTTGGCATTACTGCCACAATTGTTGCAGCTGTGGCTGCATCTGCTGTTGCTGCTACAGCTGCTGAGCTTACCTTATCTCAGACTGTTCAACAGGCTGCCATATCAACACATTATCTGAGAGGGTGGCTGGTGCCTTGGACATTCAGCAAACATTGAATGGACAATTTCACTTTGGAGTTCTGATCCTTAATTAGCAAGCAGCACTGTTATAAGAACAAATAGATATGTTGTGGATACGCCAACATATGTTATGTGCTTATGGAATGTCAGAAGTTTGTATAACCCCCTCATGCAGCTTTTGATGCATCAGCCAAGGTTGCAGAATTGAATGCCTATTTGTGAGGGCCTTGGAATGGAACATTTTTGAACTATACAATTCAGTTAGCACATGCTATTGTAAGGATTAATGAAACTAGAGTTGTTCCTGTGAATGAGCAGACCTGATGGTAATTAATGTCTAAAGCTACTGGGTGGATTACTAGATGGGCAGGGTCTGTTTTCCTCTTATTAATCTGTGCAGGCGGTATGGGAATCGGGTTATTTCTGCTATGCCAATGGCAATGCCAGTTCACTGGACACCGACAGGTAACCAAGCAAGCCCTTCTGGCCATGTCACCCTCTGAATCTGCACAAGTGTGGTTACAAATGTTGGACAGATAGTGCTCAGAGACAGGAAACTCCTGTGATCCTCATGTGACCTAAGGCAGGGGGCATAAGGGCAGCCCCCCATGACGGATAAGTTTGGGGATGGCAACAGGTGACGTAAGACAGGGGCTATCCGATCTTCCACAGGCTGTTCTAGCCAATGTGTTCCTTTTAAAAAATAAAAAGGGAGGACATGTCGGTAGCAGTAAGTTTGCTGCCTTAATTTTAAATGCCCTTTTTTGTCCTGTCCCAGTTAAATTGTTTGTGTGAAATGTGCAGTTGGGTTCCAGAGGGTGCTGGGGATCAGTTCCCCTGTGGTTTTTCCTGTTTGGAAAACAGTGTCTGGCTTGCTTCCGGATACAGAGTAACCATTCCTTGAGGCCTGCTGTTGGAGGGGTATATAAGCCCATGCTGGTACAAATAAAGAGAGCTGCTTCCCTGACAAACTGAAACTGGGTGTCTAGAGTACTGTTTGCCCTTGGCGTCCCTTGCTAGATTTTGTGCTCCAGCTGCCCGGGCCCAGCAGGCATTGAAGAAATTCCTTATGGAGTTTACTTTCTTTGTGGCAAGTTAGCCACTGGGCAAGAAAATGCCATTACCTTGACTGCTGACAGCATGCTGTCCAAGATGGACAAGCTGGACACACAAAAAAAGGACTACCAAACGTTGCCAAGATAAGGTTAAAAGGCCCTTTAGAAAATCCTGCTTTGCCAGGGGGTGGTGATGCACACCTTTAATCTGAGCCAGGCAGATCTCTGTGAGTTTGAAGCCAGCCTGGTCTACAGGAAAGGCACCAAAACTATGCAGAGAAACCCTGTCTTGGAAAAACAAAACCAAAAAGAAAGAAAGAAAGAAGGAAGGAAGGAAGGAAGGAAGGAAGGAAGGAAGGAAGAAAAAAGAAAGAAGGAAGGAAGGAAGAAAGAAAAAGAAAGAAAGGAAGAAAGAAAGAAGAAAATTCTGCTTCACAGATGAGTCTATCAGATATGCTAGACCTGTGATGGATGCCCCAAAGTTGCAGAGAAATATTGGGGAACTGTGCAGGTAGCCAGCTGTTTCTATCATTTCTCACATTTTTTGAAAGTCACTTACTAGCACTTCCTGCTTATTTAGGCAACATTATTTCCTTCTCAGGTCTCTGAGGGAGTTGAAGATTAGGTAGTTATAGTTTTCCTTGTTAACAAATTCAGAAAAGAAATTCACTAAAGATGTATAAAGTGTATGAGTTTTAAAGACATCAAAAGATAGTTTTTGGTTGGTAATACAAGTTAGGATAGAAAGTGAATTAGGTACAACATTTTGGACTCACCAAAATAGGATAAATGATGGAGTATTTTCTCTGAATCTGTCAAATGTTTATGAACTTGACACTGTTAACTGTTAATGTAATTCTTGACTGTATATATTGTACATACTTATTGTACTTATTGTATATAGTTTTTCTTATATTAGTTATAATCTTCTTTTAATATTTTAGACAAAAAAGGGGAAATGTGGTGATATATTGTATACCCTAATAAACTTGCCTGAGAATCAGGGGACAGAGCCAGACACAAGATTAGACACAGAGGTCAGGCAGTGGTGGCACACACCTTTAATCCCAGCACTTGAGATCTCATGCCTTTGCTTGGGAAGCACACACACCTTTAATCCCAGGAAATAACATGGCAGGGCAGAGAAAAGTAAGGAATGAGGAAACAGGAACTCACTCTCTTTAGGCTGAGGATTTCATAGAGGTAAGAACTAGTGGCTGGCTGTTCTGCTTCTCTGATCTTTCAGCTTTCACCCTGATCTCTGGCTCTGCATTTTTTATTAAAAGATCATCTAAGATTTGAATAACACATATTCCATGATCCCAAATTACCTGCTTCCCTCAGAGAACAGGTCATGTGGGACAAGAATAAGAACAAAATAATTAGCATTCTCTTTCTTAACAAGGAGGTTGGGGATGGAGTTCCCAAGAGCCCCCAACTATAAATACCTGCCAGGGCCCTTGGCTTTCTACTCATCTGCCCCAGGCTTGGGGGGACATCTAAGTTCTTCCCACGAATAGCAGATTCATCCCAGCTGTCACAGTGAACAACTTCCTGTGCCCTTCCTGGGGACTGAGCACTGACCTCTGTTTGTGGAAAAGGAAGGTTGCTGAGAACCCTTCTTTGGTGATGCCATTCTAGTGAGGGAGGGAGGGACGGAGGGAGGAAGGGATGGAGGGAGGGAGGGACGGAGGGAGGGAGAGAGAATACTAAGATGGAAGAGGCTGAAGAAGGAATTTAGCTCCTCCCTGAATGGAGAATGGAGGGGCGGCCAACTGTAGACTGGACAGATGAAAAGGTGGGAGTCAAACTCTATGTTAGGACATATGTGGAACATTATTTAGGGTCTGCAGTTGGGGGACACTTGTGCAAATGGGAGAGTCACACAGCAGGGTCCCCAATGGGGTAGTTCTCCAAATGTGTCCTCAGGCCAGCACTTTGTGTGCTTTTAAAAGCCCCCAATGGTGATGGTCCAAAAACTACCACCATAAGGCAACACAAGCCACCCACTGAAGACAGCTGCAAATGTGTTTGTGATGGAGAATCCTGGTTTCACCCAGCAGCCCAGAGGAATCTGACCTTGCACTGCAAAAACCTCAAACTCAAATCCCAACCCTGTCTTGCAAAGTAACAAGACAGGCTGGACCTGCCTTGGGCTTGGTGAGCAGGGAAAGTATGCTGATGACCTTCCTGAACTCTTCCACTTCAAGGAGCCTGCTGCTCTTCATGGCAGCTACCTTAACCTCTCCACTGCTCTCATACCTTGTTTGGGGGAAGGGGTCATATGGGAGTCCATTTTCAGGTTCCTCTTGACTTTACCCAGCAGGTCCACATAGAGAGGATGATTAGACCACGGGCCTGAGTGCAGGTGTCTGAAATGGTCTGCACTTGACTGTGCTGGGAGGAAGGTCTTTTGCTCCACCCCTTGGCATTTCTATAAATACCCTAGGGCAGCGACAGTCAGGGTCCATTGGAATAGGTTCCAGGCCCTCTGGGGGCTATCCTGTATTTTCTACCTATTTATCTCCACAATCTAAATCCTTCTAATATTTCCTGCTGCTCTCACTCAAGAAAACTCTCAGGAACTGTGGGGTTGGTGGGTAAATGCCCTGCAGAATGGCATCATGAATAGGGACTAAAGACAAATGAACAGGGACTAAAGACAAAGGAACAGGGACTAAAGACAAAGGAAAATAATAATTTTACACAGAATTTTTGGTGAAAGTGTTGAGTTAGGTCCTGCCAGTGGAAAAAGGGACATGTCCAGTGTTGTAATGGTGTGTGTGTGTGTGTATATATATATATATATATATATATATATATATATATATATATATGCAAAGATTTTATCCTCAAGAGAGAAGGAAAAACAGACTGGAAGGATATCCAATATTGCAGTGCAAAAATCTATAAAGATTTCTATCTTCCATCTCTTTCTCTATTTCTATCTGGGAAAAATAAGTATAAGGTATAGTGTATTAATATAGTGTAGGAAAAACTTAGAAGTGTAAGATCATGTAGAAAAAAATTAAGTTAGCCAACTAGACAGAAAAACTCTTCAATTTTCTAACTTTGGGGCCTATGAATGCAAACTGGGGAAAATATTTCTTTGAGCTTTACAGGTAGTTTTTAAAAAAAACTCTTCTTTGAGCTTATCGAGCAGAAAAAATGATTCCTATGGAAGCTTTTGGCCTGGGGACAGTTGAAATACTAAGTCCAAGCCGCAGGAGAAATTGATTTCTCCATGAGGCAAAAATGCGGGTGTAAGAAGCCAAAAAGTTTAAAGTTCAGAAGTTTGGGGGAAATTTGGTCTTTCTCTCTTGGAAAAAGAAAAACTTCAAAACAATTTCTCTAACGCCTTAAGCCTTAATCTTTCTCAAACTAAAAGCTCTCTTTAAAAAACTTAAAAACTAAAGCCTTTAACTCTCACAGAAAGACAAAAATTAGAATCACCTGAAATTACTATGGGAATCACCTGTGATTCGCTCTAAGGGAAAACAACAAACCTCTCAGAATAGCAAAACCTCTTTAAGCTTTAAAAATCCTCCCTGCAATAAGGGAGGCAGGGCTTGAGCTCCCAAAAACCTCTCTTCTTCAAGCTAGTAAAAGACAGAAGGTCAGAATCCCCTGGGGAAGCACTTGGGAGAGTGCAGGTGAAAAGCCATTAAGAGCCCAATAGGGCAGGAAACTGTTTATGTGGGCAAAGCAAAAAGGCAAGCCTTTCCGTTACAGCTGAGCCAGGCATCAAGGGTTTTGTGAGCATTTCAGAATGAAAAGGGGCTCTTAATTGCCCTATAGTAAAGATCCCTGAAGCAATGCAAACTCTGTTAGCATTGTATCCTTGCTTCTAGCCAACAACTGAGAAGCAACTAGCCAGTACCTTGGAGTTTGAGTGCAGTGGGGGTGGGGTGGGGGTGGGGACGAGAACTAGGTTCCTGGAGCACAGAGCTGAGGCAGGGAGATGCAGGACCCAGGGGGAAATGGCTAATGAACAAAGCTAAAGCCGGTGAGAACGGCACAGTAGCCCACTTTCCTGCAAGTCCTGGGTTATTAGGTGGGGCTACGCAGTGTCCCCCACTGCACAAAGAAATCTCTGAGAAAAGCTTTCCTAGCAGAGAAAGGACCTTTCTGGGAAAGCAACAAAGTTGAACTGCATCTGCCGAGTCAAGAACGCTGTCCCGGGAAACAGCCCAGTCAGGGCAAAATAGAGAACTGTGCAGCAGTAAAACTTTCTTTTCTATCAGAGAAAGCATCTTTCTGAAAAAAGCTTTGTTTCAAGTAACTGTTGGTGAGATGAGGGAGTGTAGCCCTAAGGGGTGATTGCCTCTGGAATAACAGACAAACACACACGACCCACTGGGGGACTGGGCCAGGCAAAAGGCCTGATGAGGCAAAACACCTGTCCTAATGTGAGCTTAGAGATGGCAAAAACCTCCCTTGTTAAAGCAGAAGCCTGATTTTCAGTCTGTATGCAAACCACACAGACCCTGAAAATAGAGACGGACTAAAGCCCCTACCTTCAGAAGCAGAAAAGCTGCCACTGTGGCATTGGGAAACTGTTTCTGGGGCAGAGGGGATAAACTGAGACCAAATTGGGAACAGTCAGGAAGAAAGACTCTCTGAAGAAGAAACAGAGAAGGGACAGATTCCTCCCAGGAAAATGAAAGCTGCTAAGAGTTTGAGGCAGATTGGGGTGTGTGTGTGTGTGTGTGTGTGTGTGGCTACCTCCAGAGGCAGCTAGCAGAGGAACAGAGCTGCAGCCTGAGATATCTGAAGCTCTGCATCTGGGGGGGGGGGGGGGATGGAACAAGCAAAATGAGATAAAGATCTATCAGTGGGAGAACATCTCCCCGGGGGAGCTATGATGGAAAAGCTCTGTTGTAAATGCTTCTGTTTTTCACTGACTGGCTAAGGCAAACACAAGGCCTGAGGGAAGCTCGTAAAAGGAATGCCTGCTAAGGAGGCAGGTGCAGTTCTGATCAGGGACCAGTGTCCAATAAAGAAGAGACATCTGTTGAAGCCAGCTCAGAACAGAAATCTCCCAATGTCCCATAATTGAAAACATAAAATGCTTGGTTCAAACTTCCCAGGGGGAAAACTTTGAAAGGAGGCCCCGTAAAAGAGAGCAAAAATCTCCCCATCTCCCATAGTTGAAAACACAAAAAGCTTGGTTCAAACCTCCCCAGCAAGAACTCTGAAAGTAAGACCCATAAAAGAGAACTAGAAGTTGACTTTCAGACCTGAAAAGAACTATTGGAAATGAAGTCCATAAGGTAGCTTGCAACAAAGGACTGATAAAGAGAAATGCATTCTGGGAAAAGTAGTTTTCCGACTAAAGATGATGATACTGTCCAAAAATTGTTTTTTTCAGCTCAGAATGAAGTTTCTTCTCAAAGTAATGCTAGAAAGCTTAATCCTACCTCTTGAGAACTCAGATCAGACAAAAAGCCACTTGAAAATCCTTAAAACAAGGGAACACTGAACGTTGTTTTAGATATGAAGAAACTTTTGGGAAATTAAAAAGTTCTTTGCCTTTTGAACAAACAACCTGCAATGAATGATTCCTTTGCAAATCTAATAGGGGGATAGAAAAACAGGTATTCAAAAAGAAACGACTGCTTTATAGATGAGAATAAACTCTAGAAAAATCTAGCCATCTTACAAAGTGGAGTTGCTTCACTTGAAAGTTATAATCATATAATAATATGATTATATAAATATAAAATAATAATATCAGGGGTTAAAGCTAATGAAGTGAAAATACTAAATCATGAAAATGCTTTTCTTCTGAGTAAGCTAATGAAGGATATGTTTCGCCAAAGAACATCTATGTTCTCGACTCTTCTGAATAGTAGCAGTTTGGGTGAAAATTTTGGGCTAATAAAAATCTATCAGAAACATCAGCATGGTTAAAGAATTCATGGAAAATACAGCTTTAAAAAAATTAAGAAGGGGGAAAACTGTATCAGAGTTTAGTGATGAGTGTAAAAAGCAGCTAAACAATGCTCTTGATCTTAAGGTTCCGTCTTGCAGTCTGGGGATAGTAGAATAAAGAGGCTTCCAGACTGCCGAGGAGTGTGAGACAATTGTAACTAAGTTTCAGCAATGTTTTCAGACCTGCTGAAAGCTGCAGGTCTGGAACCTCACTCCAGTTTAGACAACTATCTTCTCATGTTGGGAAATTGACTATTGAAATAGAATATTCCTTACAAGGTTTTTCTTTTTTCTTTCTTTTTGGGCTTGCTGTAAACGGAGATGGCTCTGAATAGAGTTTTTGTAAAAGATCTGAAATGCATAAACTACTGTTTAGCAACACTCACTAAATCACAGAGTTGAGAAAGCTATGAAAGAATTACACTCATTTTAGTCTATCAAGAACTTTCAGAATATCAAAGCTGTCTATAAGCTCTGAACTTTAGAAATGATTTGTGTACTTCCTGTCTACTTAAGAGAATCTTTCTAATAGATACAGTGATGATAATTAAGAGTAAGAAGTAGAAATTTATTCTGTCTTGTTAGAAAATGTTAAATCCCTTCTAAGTGTTAAGAAATCTTTAGGTGTTTGCTAAGTTAGATATATTCTAAGAAATAAAGATCTAAGTTAAAATAAGAAGTAAGAATATAAACTTGCAAGAAGTATCTAAGGTAGTCTAAGACATGTAGTAATAAGCTTGTAAGAAATAAAGATGCTAGTTGTAAATGTAAGTTTAAATAAGTATATAAGAAGTAAATGTATATTTGCTTAGGTAGTTCTATAGAGTTTCCTTAGAAATATTAACTTGTAAGAAGAAGATAAGTATGTTATATGTGAGTTTGTAAAAACAAAAGTAAATGTTGAGTGAGTTTATGCATTTGCATTTTTACTAACAAAACATAACATTAATCCACTCTAATAAGAAAATATTTTTTAAAATAATAGACTAAGGAATATTACTGCTCCCTTTTCTTATTTTTTTAAAACAAAATCTCAAGCCTAGTTATAAAACCCAAACTTTTCTGTTTAAATAGTTCCAATTTGTAATACATAACCAGTTCTGTAAGTAATTCCATTTTTACATAAGCAGTTCCATAAAACAGTTCCGTTTTTAACACAAAACAATTCATGAGTCACCAGCATATATGCATACACAAAGCTGCATCTTGAGTCTAGGTAGAAACAAATTTCTTCATTTAAATACTTCCATTTTTAACACAAATAATTCCAAGAAACAGTTTCTAAGTCATTACTATCAGTAATTCAAAATTGTCCCATTGCAATGAAATCACTATTGTTCATTTCATTTAAGTCACAAAATATGGTGGTATTTTATTTGTACTGAAATGTGATTTTAATTGTATGTTAATAAATAAAGTTGCCCGGGGGTCAGAGCTATTAGACCCATAGGAAGAGCGTGGCGGTGGTGGCGCATGCCTTTAATCATAGCACTTGGTATAAGAGCTAGGTAGATCTCTGTGTGTTCAGGGATACAGCCAGCATTGGAGACACACGCCTTTAAGACCTGGAAGGCTGTATATACAGGCAGTAATGAAGCAGTCACGTGTTTGGGTTTACAACCAATGAGAAGGCAGAACAGAAAGACTATGTAAAGACATACACACAGGAAGTAGGTCTCTTTTGGAGAACTACGGGCACCGCAGGAGGAAGGGTAAGATTTTAGCTCTGAGCTCTGACCTCTTGGCTTTCTCTTTTACGTTGGTTCTTTGTTTCTTATTTAATAAGACAGTTGGTTACATCTACATCTGGCGCCCAACGTGACAAGAATTCATTAAAAACGGCTTGGCAGCAGGTCCGGTTTCCCGCAAGGGTGGTCGGCTCCCTAGCCTGGACCCAGGTCGGCTGGGCTCGGGCGGGACTAACCGTGAGCTGCTTGCTTATAGCCAGTGCTACAAACAACTCAGGACTGCCCTGCTGAACAGGAACCCTGCCTGTAAAGCCAATGCACGTGGTTGGAGCTTAAGGAAGACAGAGCCAAGCCTTGACTCGGCTCAAGAGGGAACACGTGGCTGGATTTAAGCTTTAGCTGGCTACAATTTCTCTCTCTCTCTCTCTCTCTCTCTCTCTCTCTCTCTCTCTCTCTCTTCTCGGATTCACACCTCGGACACTAGGTGGCTGTTTTGAAATTCGCTCGGATTTCTACTGTTCTACGCAGATTTGGTAAGTCACAACATATCAGATATTTTAAAGGAAACTACTTAAAAGAGAAATTTTTTTCCATATTGAAAAGAAAATGGGTTTTATGTGTACATTGGAAGAAAATTGGGTTTTGTTTGAAATTTTAGGCAGTCTGAAAATGGAACAACTCTATGAGAAGATTAGTATTATTGGAATTATGCAGTTTATCACTATGCTTATCCTCATTTTACTATTTAAAAAAACAGTCAATTTAAGTGCCAGGATGACAGTTTTAGAAAAACTTGTTAAACCTGTAAAAATTCAGACAGAAGAAATTAACAGTGAAGTTGTTTCAAGTTACAGAAAGAAAGCCTGTTTTCACACAGTCACCCTTAATTTATCCTGTAACCGTACAGCAGTTGCCCGATCAAATGACTACACAAAATATTTGGGCTCCAATTGAAATGTTGGATTTATGAAGGTTTAAGGAGGCAATAGTATCTTATGGCATGCATTCCCCATATATAAAGCAAATGTTAAACTCTTAGTCAACATATAATAGGATTGTACCACAGGACTGGCGGGAGCTGGCACAAGCTGTTCTGGAACCCAGCCAGAGGTTACAGTGGCTAACGTGGTTCAAGGATGAAGCAAAAAACATAGAAAAATAATGGAGGGATAAAGGAATACAAGTTTGCCAGGATCAGCTTATTGGAGAAGGCCAATATGCTTCAGTACAAACACAATGTTTATATGATGTCCAAACCCTAATTCTGTCGAACGGCAGCCTTGAATGCATGGGACAGAGTTGAGGAACCAGGAAAAAAAACTGAGTCATTTACAAAGGTTATGAAAGGCCCAAAAGAATCTTTCACAGATTTTTTTTTTTTTTTACAAAGACTGGCTTCAGCAGTAAAGAGAATGGTCCTGGATTCAGAAGCTAGTAAGATAATAATTAAATCTTTGGCCTTTGAGAATGCAGATGCAGCATGCAAAAGAAAAATCATGCCATTAAAGGCAAGATCTGCACCTTTGGAAGATTGGATTAGAGACACGGTTAATGTTGAGGCTCATGACCATGATGATATGTGGGTAGGAAAAGCAATTTCAAAAGTTTTGAGAAATGTTAGATGTTTTGGATGTGGAAAGCAAGTACATTTGAAAAGGGACTGTAAACAGGTCATTCCTAGAAACAATGTTTCTTCAAGGAACAATGGCAACAGAATGCCCCTTCCTTCTGGAGTATGCAGAAGGTGTGGTAAGGGAAAACACTGGACCAATGAATGTAGATCAACAAGGGACAGACAGGGTAATCCTTTGCCTCAGTCTTTGGGAAACTCCCAGAGGGACCTCATGCAGGCCCCCATAGCAAATCCAGTTCAAACCGTTCCTACAGCCATAGAGGAAATCCCTGCTCTGAGCGATTAAATAACCAAATGCCTATTGGAATAAATCATGCTGGTCAGGATGATGAAACAGAGAGAATAGAAAATTCAGGAGAAAACATAAAGAAAAATTTTTGGCAAACTTCTATTAATGAACAAAGACCAAAATTAACCATAAAAATAAATGGTGTTTTGTTGTCTGGTCTGGTAGACACAGGTGCTGATGTTACCATAATTGCACCAGAATTTTGGCATCCAACTTGGCCTCTTCAGGAGGTAAACGTTCAACTGTTAGGAATTGGGACATTATCTCAGGTGAAACAGAGTGCAAGATGGCTTGAATGTATAGGTCCAGAAGGACAGAGAGAAAAATTAAAACCATATGAGGCTAACATAACTATGAACCTGTGGGGTCGAGACTTGTTGCAACAATGGAATACTCTGATTAACATCCCTCCAATCTCAGAAACAAATCATAAACTAGCACATGTTACTGCGAGAAATATTCGAAGATATTGTTCTAATGAGTGGTCACCAGCCATCCATATTATACAAGAACAGGGCACAACAACTGATGTATCCTCAAATCAACAGGACAAAATGGACAGACAGGACACGAAACAAAGGACTACTGATTCTTGCCAAAACAAGTGTGGTTATGGGTTTATCAAAAGGCATCTTCTGAGGCCAGGACAATATGGCACCATCCCTGAAGTGGCCTTCGCAATCCGGAAAAGATACAGTGCCCTTTTCTTCGAAGGCAGCTGAACAGGCAGAGTCCCGATGGCTTCTGTTGTGCAATTGAACAGCAGCTGAAAGCTCACGTCTCTCAATAGTAGACTGGCATTTAATAGAGGGATGTGGAGAAGAAGGGGATGCTGAGATGAAGCCATATATACACAGCCAAGAAGAATGGACAGCTGAATTAAAAAACTGTCAATAATTTCCAGAATTTAAAATCCTGAATCATGACAGGACACTAGTGGAATTCAGGTGTTTCTGGTACGTGGACTGCTCTCACCCAATGTGTGGTTGAACTGTTGACCTTGTGTACATCCTACTTCACAAATGAGTCTGTCAGATACACTAAGCCTATAGGCTGAAGATGATGCCCCAACACTGTGGAAACCTCAGGTAACTGTCCAGGCAGCTGGCTGTTTCTGTCAACTCACAAATTTTTTTGGAAGTTTCTTGCATGCACTTCCTGTTTTTATTTTTGTTAGCTAATATTATTTCCTTCTTGGGTCTCTGAGGGAGTTGAAGATTAGTTAGTTATAGTTGAAGATTATTTAGTTATAGCTGAAGATTAATTAGGATAGAAAGTAAATTAGATACATTTTGGACTTACCAAAATAGGATAGCTAAGGGAATTATTTTCTCTGATTTGTCAAATACAAATGGACTAGACACCGTTTAGGTATTTATTACTTGTATATATTGTATATAGTTATTGTACTTTTGTATATAGTTTTTCTTTTGTTAGTTATAACCTTTTGCTTTTTTTCTTTTTATTAAAATAGAAAAGGGGAAATGTGGTGGTATTCTAATTGTACTGAAATGTGATTTTGATTGTATGTTAATAAATAAAGTTGCCTGGGGGTCAGAGCTATTAGAGCCATAGACAGAGTGTGGTGGAGGTGGCGCATGCCTTTAATCCCATAGGTCTCTGTGTGTTCAGGGATACAGCCAGCATTGGAGACATATGTCTTTAAGACCTGGGGGCTGTACATACAGACAGTGATGAGGCAGTCACGTGTTTGGGTTTACAACCAATGAGAAGGCAGAATGACTGTGAAACGACCTACACACAGGGAAATAGCTCTCTTTCTGGAAGCTGGGACACTGCAGGAGGAAGGGTGAGATTTTAGCTCTGAGCTCTGACCTCTTGGCTTTCTCTTTTATATTGGTTCTGTGTTTCTTATTTAATAAGATGGTTGGTTACATCTACACTTCTATCTAATATTTCCTGTTGCTCTCACTCAAGAAAACTCTGGGGAACTGTGGGGTTGGTGGGTAAATGCCCTGCAGGAACCTCTCTCCATGGTGTGTATGGAGTGAGTGGAAATAGCCTTTCCCACTAAACTGGAGGTTGACCTCAGACCTCCCTGTTACCCTCTCCCAGTGGATAAGACAACTTGGTCCCCATCTCAAACTGGAACTTTCCATAGTTAAAATCCATGTTTCTGCCTGAAGGACCAAAAGGAGGCTCCATTTGCTGTTTGGAGGACCTGAGGTCTGTCATCTCTACTTCTAGACACTCACTTTCTGCCCCAGCATTCCAGGAAATCCAGGGAAACCCCGTGAAAGAACAACAAATACTGTGACTTTTTGAAATGCTACTTGGAACTGGCTGTGGATAGATTTGGTCAGCCATTTTTATGACGGCTATCCATCAATCCACAGGTGGGGGAGCTCCCACTTCTATTATAGCACATCACTTGTACAGATTTGCCATTGTTTTTTTCTCCTTTGTGACCCTAGTCACCCCTTTCACCTCTGGATCCCTAGGAGGAAACCAAAAGAGATGGTCAATGCACTAATATTGTACTTCTCTGTGTGTGTGGTGAGGGGTAGTTAGGGATAGGAGCATGTCAAACTGATAAACTCCTAGGCCAACTCCCTCATTTTTGCAAAGCTCCAGGCTCAGATAATAGGTAGCTTGCCCAGTAAAGGCATGCTTTCTGGTTAGACCCACCAAGTCCTCTTAATGTTAGTTAATAAAGGGAAACATAGAAAGTCCTGGGTCTCAGATCCTCTCATACACAGGTCATGTGTCCCCACGTGCCTGATGGTGTTTATTTTGGTAGAAGTGAAGGAGATGTGATAGAAACCTGGCCTAAGGCTAAGTCCTCTCTTCCAGCACCCCTATGCTGAGTGAGGATGACTCCCTACCAGGCTCTCATTTGTTTCCCTGCTCCCTGTGGGGGCAGGAGCCTCACTGGGAGATCCTTTTTACCAGAATTGCCCTGCCTCAGGAGGCCTGCTCTTCTCTTTCAGCTCATACAGGATGAAGGACAGAGAAGTAGCAGGGAATGATGGCTGCAGTTAATATCTGAAGAGAGAGCTGGGCCTGTTTTCTACTCAACTCCAACTCCAGAGCTGTGCCCAGACAAAAATCTGGGATGTCACCAGAGACAAGGACTGACTATTCCTCTCTGGATCCTGGGAAGCCCTAAAAGAAAGCAGACTGTTTATAATCAGCCTCCAAGACAGCCAGGTGTGCTGTAAGAATGGAAGTACTCCTGAATGTGCTGCATAGGTCTCAGCACTCTACTGTGAGTTTTAAGGGGCATGTAGCAGTAAACAGGAAGATGTCCTGGGGGCTTGTGTTTATACTAGGCCTAAAAACAATGTAGCTTTTCTTAGCCCTCAAAAGCCTAATCCGGAGGCAAAACCCTGAGAACATCAGGAAGAGGACCCCCACATCCCTGTACCCCAGGGCACGAGAGCCTCCAAAGGCCTGACACCCAGCACAGGGTGACAGTCCTCCAGTCCTGCCCTCCCCATCTTTGTAGACAACTGCTGCTCCCCAGTCTTAGTGAGAGGACTTGGGAATGTCCCTCTGGACCACACACTGAACTCAGTGCCCATTGGTCCTCTTGATCCCGCCAAGCCCATCACACCCAGGTCACCTTTTTCACCCTAATGCAAGTAGAAGATGGAAAAGGACCACAGTGTCAGTTCTTCCAGAAACAGAAACAGGGCTTGTAGGAAAAACTGGGATGGAACCAGGATGTTGGGTCTGGGTTGTAAACTTGAGGTCCCTTATGCCCCTTTGCCTCCTCCCGGGGCTCCACTGTGCACCTTTCACTGTGGTCGTTGAGATTAAATAGAGAATAAAAATGCCCAAGATGTTACAGATCACCAAATTAATACTCACTAAGAATGTTTGATATTTTTCTGGAAAGGGTTGTGAGAGGGTGGGGAGACAGTGTAGGGCCTCAAAAAATAGGTTGCCACACATACAAATTCTTTGCCTGATTTGCTTTTTGCATAGGGTAGGCCTTTCAGACATCGCATTATACTCTCACCCTCAGTTTGAAGCCAAGCAGAGGAAAAAATCAGCCTCTGAACAGATAAACAGGACGGGGTGGTTAACAAGTAGGATGGGCTCCACTGTGACTCAGAATAAGCTTGAATCTTCAGCATTCTCTGTACTACAAAACTGCATGCCACCTCTAATCAGTAGAGATATAAAGTCAACTATATGCTGATTGGAGGCATTAACTTGTGGGGTTTTTGTTTTTTGTTTGGGGTTTTTGTTTGTTTTGTTTTGGTTTTTGTTTGTTTTTGTTTTTTGTTATTGTTTTGTTTTTTAAGAAGAGAGAGAGAGAGAAAGCAAGAGAGAGCACAAGAGAGAGACGGTGTTGGCGCAGACACTGAACAGGCCTTGTGCATAGCCTGTTTGCTTGCCCTACACTGCCCTAAGGTGCCCTTTTGTCCTTCCTCTTTTCCTGTGGTCAGTGAGTCACAGGATGTTTACAATACAGCTATTGCTGGAACATTGTTTCAAGAACCAGCTCTCTGCTTGCGGTCTTCCTGTTTGGCTGAGCTGTCGGACGCAAATGGGAACCTGAGAACCATACCCTGACCCCATGGAGAGTAGGAAGTAGCAGGGTATATAAGGCTGATGGATAGTCAATAAAGGGGCTCTCTTTGAATGACGAACCACGCGTGTCCTGAGTGCTGCTTAACCTCGATGTCCCTCGCCAGTTCTGGGTCCCAGGCCATGTGGGTCGCGGCAGTATGTTCTCACTCCAAAGTGGATATTAGATATAAAGCAAAGGATAACTAGGGTAAAATCCACAGCTCTAGAGAAGCTAGGTAACAAGAAGCACCCTAGGAGGGATATGCATGGATCACCGTGGGAAGAGGAAATAGATAAGATCTCCCGGGTAAACTGGGAGACAGTAAGAGGGGAGGGGATGGGGGATGTGAGCATGAGGAAACAGTGGTGGTTGAGTCAAGGGAGGGACAGAAAGGGAGAGCAGCAATATCTTGATCGAGGGAGCCCTCGTGGGGTTAAGGAGAAACCTGATGCTAGGGAAATTCCCAGGAATCCACAGGGGTGACACGCTGAGACTCCTAGCAATAGTGGAGAGGGTGCCTGAACTGGCCTTCCCCTGTAGTCAGATTGGTGACTGCCCTAATTGTCACCATTGAGCCTTCATCCAGTAACTGTTGGAAGCAGATGCAGAGATCCACAACCAAGCACCGGGCCAAGCTCTGGGAGTCCAGTCGAAGAGAGGAAGGAGGGATTATATGAGCAAGAGAGGTCAAGATCATGAAGGGTAAACCCATAGAGACAGCTGACCTGAGCTAGTGGGAGCTCATGGACTCTGGACTGACAGCCCGGGAACCTGCATGGGACCAGACTAGACCCTCGGCACAGAGATGGTTCTGTAACTGGGTCTGTTTGAGGGGCCTCTGGCAGTGTGATTGGGATCTGTCCCTGGTGCATGAACTGGCTTTTTGGAGCTTATTCCCTGTGGTCGGACACCTTGCTCACTCTTGAGGCAGGTGGGAGGGGCTTGTTCCTGCCTCAACTGAATGTACCAGGCCTTGCTGTCCCCCCATGGGAGAACTTACCCTTTTGGAGGAGGGGACAAGGGGTAGGTTGTGGGGCATTAGGTGAGGGTAGTGGGGGAAGTGGGAGGAGGGATGAAAGGGGATCTGAGGTTGGTATGTGAAATGAATAGTTGTTTTTTTTTTTTTTTACGAATAAAAAGATTACAGCTAATTATTAGTTTAGGTTGTAAAAGTTGATTATACGGGAAGTCCAAGGAAAGTAATGGTGACTGTTACACTGTTCTCTTAAGAGTGGGCTAAACAATCCGTTTGAGTACACAGCAGGATAGGAGCCTTCCATCTTTTTTTTTTTTTTTATTTTATTTTACAATACCATTCAGTTCTACATATCAGCCACAGGTTTCCCTATTCTCCCCCCTCCCATACCCTCCCCTTCCTCCCAGCCCACCCCCCATTCCCACCTCCTCCAGGGCAAATCCTCCCCCGAGGACTGCGATCAACCTGGTAGACTCAGTCCAGGCAGGTCCAGTCCCTTCCTCCCAGACTGAGCCAAGTGTCCCTGCATAAGCTCCAGGTTTCAAACAGCCAACTCATGCAATGAGCACAGGACTTGGTCACACTGCCTAGTTGCCTCCCAAACTGATCAAGCCAATCAACTGTCTCGCCTATTCAGAGGGCCTGATCCAGCTGGGGGCCCCTCAGCCTTTGGTTCATAGTTCATGTGTTTCCATTCATTTGGCTATTTTTTTCAATAATTGAGTAAAACCAAAATTTATTATAAGCCACAGTCGTCCTAGGGATCTCCATGCTATATATATAGCCTCCATGGTTCTATGGGTTGTGGTCTGATTGTTCTTTATTTTATATCTAGAGTCCACTTATGAGTGAGTACATACCATGACTGTCTTTCTGGGTTTGGGTTACCTCACTCAGGATGATTTTTTCTAGTTCCATCCATTTGTCTGCAAATTTCATGCTTTCATTGTTTTTCTCTGCTGAGTAGTACTCCATTGTGTATATGTACCACATTTTTTCCATCTATTCTTCAGTTGACGGGCATCTAGGTTGTTTCCAGGTTCTGGCTATTACAAATAGTGCTGTTATGAACATAGCTGAGCATGTATCTTTATGGTATGAATCAGCATTCCTTGGGTATATGCCCAAGAGTGGGATGGCTGGGTCTTGAAGTAGTTCGATTCCTAATTTTCTGAGAAACCGCCATACTGATTTCCACAGTGGTTGTACAAGTTTACATTCCCACCAACAGTGGAGGAGTGTTCCCTTTGCTCCACATCCTCTCCAACATTGACTGTCATTGGTGTTTTTGATCATAGCCATTCTGACAGGTGTAAGGTGGTATCTCAGAGTCGTTTTGATTTGCATTTCTCTGATGATTAAGGATGTTGAGCATTTCTTTGAATGTCTTTCAGCCATTTGTGATTCTTGTTTTATGCATTCTCTGTTTAGCTCTTTAGCCCATTTTTTAATTGGACTGTTCAGTATTTTGATGTCTAGTTTCTTGAGTTGTTTATGTACTGTGGAGATCAATCCTCTGTCAGATGTGGGGTTGGTGAAGATCTTTTCCCATTCTGTTGGCTGTCTTTTTGTCTTATTGACTGTGTCTTTTGCCCTGCAAAAGCTTCTCAGTTTCGAGAGGTCCCATTTATTAATTGTTGTGCTCAGGGTCTGTGCTGTTGGGGTTTTATTTAGGAAATGGTCTCCAGTGCCAATGCGTTCAAGAGTGGAGCCTTACATCTTAAGTGACCTCAAGGTGTGTTATGAACTCTAGCTGTGATGCCCTATAAAAGTTCCAGTCTCTCGAATCAGAGATATTTCCATATTGCATCACACAGCCTATGTCCTCCTCAGTCAAGAACTCTTAACCAAGTTTATAGAATCAGGCATGAGTTCCCTACTGTGTGGTAGACCTGAAATCAAACCACAAAGCAATTGATTGTTCCTATCATAGACATACCACTATCACATTGAGAAGAATATCTTGTCAGGCAGGTTGTAACTTGCAGGGTCCACAGATGGATAGAATCATCGCCAACTTTCCTTCTCCATTAGTTTGCATAGAATCTTCTGGCACTGGGAATGCTAGCCAACTTGGATAGAACATGACTTCTAAATGTCCTGTATCCCAAGTGTATGATGTGTTCAGATTAGTCCTACAATCTAATTCTCATGTGCAGCAGCCTGTAATGTTTGGCTGGGACCTCCCTTTACAGCTCACAGGGAACTTTCTCACACTGGTCCTGGAACCCCTGTCTAATAAACTTAGTCTTCTGGAAAGAGTGTTACCCATCTATGCAGTTTTCCTGCATTCAGTTGTTTTATTTAGGGTTCCAAGGATTTAGTTCCATTCATTAGACTTGACAAGCCACAGAACATGTGTGGAGGTCCGAGGACCGTTTACTGGAGTTGGTTCTTTCCTCCCACCACATGGGTTCCCAGTATCAAACTCAACATCATGTGTTTGGCAACAAGCACCTTTACACGCTGAACTATTTAACCAGGCTCTCCAATGTTTTTTGGGTTTTTTTGTTTTGTTTTGGTATGAGCACTTTGTATGTATGCCTGCATGCCAGAGGAGTGCATCAGACCCCATTATAGATGGTTGTGAGCCACCATGTGGTTGCTGGGAGTTGAACTCAGGACCTCTGGAAGAGCAGCCAGTGTTCTTAAACTCTGAGCCATCTCTTCAGCCCCAATGTTTTTATGTAACTTAAAATGTAATAAGTTGCCGGGCGGTGGTGGCGCACGCCTTTAATCCCAGTACTCGGGAGGCAGAGGCAGGCGGATCTATGTGAGTTCAAGGCCAGCCTGGGCTACCAAGTGAGTTCCAGGAAAGGCACAAAGCTACACAGAGAAACCCTGTCTTGAAAAAACTAAAAAAAAAAGAAAAAAAAAAAAAAGAAAAAAATATGTAATAAGTTTTCCAAAGCATTTTTTCCCTACATGTTTAGTTTTGGTTAACACGTTCCCCCACCACCATACTTCTCCCATCCCTGTTTAAACATTTCCACTTGCAGGATTTCCTCTCTCCTTTCACAGCAAATTTCTTCCACCACTCCACTTCCCTTATGGCCTCTTTCCCCTTCTCCTCTAATGAGAAATTCCATGCTTTCTGGTCTTTACAAACATTCCAAATGAAAACCACTAATCTGATACTGCAAAGCTTGGAATCATATGTAAGACAGAAGGGGCACAAAACCTTCCATTCCACACAAAGAACCAGCTTTTCTTATGACTCCCAGGTCCTTGCTTGTTGGTCTTCCAGTGAAGCTGCTCAGAGTTGCTAGAAAGAACCAGCTGGCCTGATACTCCAGAGTCTCTGCTGCTGGGTGGAAGTTTGAAACAGAGTTTCTTTTTGTTTTGTCACAATTGTTTCTTTTTTCTTTTCTTTTCTTTTTCTTTTTTTTTTTTTACTTTTTGAGACAAGGTCTAAAGATGCCCAGGCTGGCCTCAAATTCCCTATGTAGCCAAGGAGAGACCATGAGCTCCTGATCTTTGTGCCTCTACCCCCTAAGTGCTGGGATGACTGGTAAGGACCACCAGCTTAATTTCAAAAGTCTATGGACCACAACTTCTCTTCATAATTGCCATGACAATCCCCCCTATAAGGGAGACAGAAATATCCACATCATGGTCGAATGGAGCCACGTATACACATTAATGACCAAATAAAATGACATATCAAAATATAAAGAATGGTTAGATTGTACCTGGACTTATCTTGACTTCAATCATTATTTTCCCCAAGCTAGACTATGAACAACAGAAACTATACAATCATGCATGTCAGGGACAAGGACAGAATCTCTAGTTAATGTAAAAATACAGACCCCCATAAGACAGGGAACTAGAACATCTTACGGTCAGGTTGCCTAGCAACAGGACATTGAGTCAGAGCCCTTGACCCTTTCACCCTGTAAACATCCTATACAAACATCCTGTTAGCTTGCCCCACCTTATGCAGATGACAGCTTCTTGCTCCCCCCACCCTGCAGGAACTATATAAACCCTCATGGAGAAAAATAAAGTTGAACCTTGATCAGAATCTTGTCTTGGTGTCTTCCTTTGTGTCTCCTGTCCCTTTCATTCCGTCCTTAGGGTGGTCGAGAACCCGTTGAAGTCCTGCTGGCTGGGGCACATGCACAGGCTTCCTAACCTGGCTTCCAAGTGGTAACTATGTAATCTGGTGGCTTCTTCTACCAAGAAGCTGGGGCCAGTCTTCAAGTGTGTTTGCTCCACACTCTTTGTTTGTCCTTTTCATGCGTGACCTCAGTTCGGAGAAGCCAGAACCAAACCATGGCCTTCATGGTTTCTGGGCCACAAATGACAATCCCACAATCTGGACAGCCTTTGGCCTGAAGAACGTATGGGGCACATCCCTTAGTCTTGTATGACCATGTGCTATCTGGACTTCAAGAGATGCAAGGCAGTTTGAACTCCAGTATGAGTTAGCCAAAACAAAATCCTCCGAGGGTGTACTCACCGTACCAACAAAGGTTGGTGATGAATGAAATCCAACACATTATTTTCAGGATTTGGAGGCTACATGCACCTTCCATCCTACATGGTCAACATTCTCAAATTAGGGGAGCCAAGACCACATCACAGCCTTCATGTAACCTGAGTCACAATTGAATATCAAATAATATTGGCATACCTTGGAGTCTGATGTGTAGGAAGCACTGAGGAATACCCTGTGCCTAGGTATTTTCTGGGCTGCCATAGATCAAGGACAATAACTTAATCTCAAGTGTGACATAGGCCAAACACACAATTCCAGGAAGGTAGGACCCACTTTAACTCAAAAGGTGGTGGTCTGATGAGTAACACAAGTGCAAAGGCCATGAAGGACCATCACTGGCAGCCTGGCAGCTCCCTAACTACCAAGTAGCCTGGGCCAAGCTTAAATTCAAGGGTATATGAGCCACACCCTCATTTCATTTGACCAAGGACGATCCTAACCACAAAGGATCCAGGACCACACCCTGGCATTAAGCAAGACAAGGACTCATTTTAATAACCAAAGAACATGGCTTTAATATAAGAATATATAGACTGCACTAGACCTTAGCCTGACATCAGCTGATTATTTTTCCCCCAGGCTGCTGATCCTGCTTACTGAAAATCTTGAGTTCAAATAATGAGGTTTTCTCTTTCTTTCTTTCTTTCTTTCTTCCTTCCTTCCTTTCTTTCTTTCTTTCTTTTTTTCTTTCTAGGAGAGAACAATGTTTATTAAATCTTAAGACTCTCAGGTAACACTCTGTTACTCAGAGAAATCAGAGCAGGAAGTCAAGCAGGGCTGAAACTTGGAGTCAGGAACTGATGCAGAGACCACTGAGGGATGCCTCTTTTGCAGCCTTCTTTTTTTTTTTTTTTTATTTGAAACTTTTTTCATTTTACATACCAACCACAATTCTCCCTCCCTCTCCTCCTCTTCCTCCCCTCAAAGTCTATGCTAGTGTCCTAGGTCCTCTCCCCTCCTCCCCTACCCTAAACTCCCTCTAGTTCACAAGCATCCCTTCCCACAGCTTCTCAGTCTCTTTATAAACCTCTCTGTCTTTGTGTCTCTGTCTCCTCCTGTCTCCATGTTCCCCTCCCTCTCTCTGTCTCCTCCTCTTTCTCGTTCTCTCTCTCTGCCTCTCTGACTGTTTCTGCTTCTATCATTAGCCAGGTCCAGTTGGCTGACTATGTACAGCCAACATCTCCTTCTGCTTTGGACATTCCAGATGACTCTATCTGTTCCATCTCTGGTGTCTATAATAAAATCCTTCCCATTAAACATATCACTGAGAGGTCAGGTGATCAGTTTGTACAATACCAAGAAACAGCTTAAAATATTTGCATAATGCATTTTAATGGGAAAATATTTCAAACATATACAGAATTCAATATATACTGTGTCTTCTTTCAGAAAATAGTTAACCATGTCTATTTTTTATAAAATCTTCCTGACAGATTGTCATTTGTTGTGTTCTTTCAGAGAATTAATGATCAGCTTCAGCAGCAACTAAAAAAGAAAGAAAGGACTATCAGTTGCATCATCAAGAACATCACTGGTGACATCATCAGGATCAGCAGTAGCATTGGCATCATCAGTAGAATCTTATGGAGTGACATTAGTATCATTGTGTTTGAGAAGGTGTGAGAATGTGGAGCCTCATTTTGTTGGTTCTATTCTCACATGTTGCTTCTTCTGGAATGTTTGTTTCCAAGATGCTATACTTGTAAGTCACAGTGTATGCACACAGAAAAATAGAAACTAACATTTAACAGTTACATTTCTCTTCTTAGCCAATGAGAAAAGACAAGGTTCACATTAGGAGTGAAAGTAATTCCCTCATTCCAGAATAGAAGACAACTGTGAACCTACCAGCTTTACTTGGGCACTTTTGTTGGACTAAACTGTTATTTTTATGTGGTGTATTTTCAATATTATTGGAAAAAATGAATCAATTATTTTCTGGTGCTAGGAAATGCCTAAAAGTTCTATATAAAGCATTAAATTTATTAATCATATATACTAGTGTCAAAGAGAATTAGATTTCTAGTACAAAAATCTTCATCTATTTTAAACCATTTCTGTGGTCTCATTTGCCTTGTTCATCGTTTTGGTTCCTGGGATCTCTTGAATGATTTCGTCTGCAGAATACTATATTGACTATGTGTCCTATCCTCATCATAATTGATACCAGGAACCACATTACTGATGATATCAGGAGCAGCAGCATGTCTTCTGCCAGAGGAGGGATAGATTTAGAAGAGGTGTTCATTGTCTAGCTGGTATGGTCAGCTGTATTTACAGAACCAAAAATTTTGTTGCTATCCTGTGTACGTTCTGGAGTGTCACATGGCACATGAACAAGAGAAGATTCCTCATCAGTAGTGAATTTACTACTCTGGTGTTCGGCTCTAAGACAAGCTTCGAGAACTGAGTCAGTGTTTGAAAAGGGTCCACGGTGTCACTAGTGTGGTGACCAAGAGCAGGCTCGGGATCAGCATATGGTCTCCCCCTTGAATGCCCAGTGCAAATATCTAAATAATTGTGGGATCCAGAGCAGTGTCCTGGGCTGAATGCACATCATTTTTGTTACCAACAAGATCAACTCCTTCTCTATCATACATAGATGTTGAATCAAGATAGACACAAGGCTGGAGAACAGTAATACCAGGATCACAGGGTATAGGAAGTAAACTTTCTGCCTTCTCTTCAACATTCAAGGAAATTTTGAGACGTTAGTTTTCATTAACAATTTCACTGATTTTATAAAACTTATCTGTTAATGTCAGGGTCTTGATCTATAGCCCCCAAATGCTTCTTTTCTTAGTCTAATTTTATCACAACAGCCATTGATATGATATTCAGTAACCTCTGCTTCCTTTCTGTTTGAGTAAAAGGCCCAGAGTTTTGAGAAATCTTAAAAGGGGACCTGCTCAGCTTTTTGCTTTCTTTTCTTCTGCTCTTTTCTACCTGACACTGTCATTCTCTGTATAATGGGAAGTTGTAAAAAGAAAAGGACAAGCCGGGTGGTGGTGGTGCACGCCTTTAATCCCAGCACTCGGGAAGCAGAGCCAGGCAGATCTCTGTGAGTTCGAGGCCATCCTGGTCTACAGAGTGAGTTCCAGGACAGGCTCCAAAGCTACACAGAGAAACCCTATCTCAAAAAACAAAACAAAACAAAAACAAAAAAGGACAAAATGTGTCCTCTCCTGTCTTTATGACTGGGATTTTGCATTCTGGCCATATTAAGAAAATGTGACAATGAGGAGATTTGGGAACAAAAGGAACCTCTCTCTTCTGCACTGCATTAATGCTCTCCCCATGACCTTTCACAATTGCCCATTAGGTTCCTGGGACAGCAGAACAGTGAGGGTGATTTTGAAATGCATGAGCAAAATGTGTCACTACCCACAGCAGAGGGGAGCTGTGGAGCTGCAAGTAAGGATTCTGGGAGATGCCTTCCAAGTTCTTACTCCTTAACTATGACTATTGTCATACATGGAGGATAGCTATAATGGCCTGCCCCAGCACCTCTCTGGAGGCTTGAATGAGAACAGCCCCCATGGGCTCATATATTTGAATGCTTGGCCACCAGTTGGTGGAACTATCTGGGGGAGGATTAGGAGGTGTGGCCTTGTCAGAGGAGTTGTGTCATTGTTGGTTCACCTGGAGGTTTCAGAAGACTTGTGCTTTTTCCAGGGAGCTCTCTGCTTCTTGTGTGAGTCAGGTGTAGCTCTCAGCTGCTGCTCCAGCACCATGACTGCCTGCCTGAACTATGATGGTGATGGAACTGTATGCATCCCATTGGAACCATAAGCCCCACTCCAAACAAACCCTTCCTTCTAGGAGTTGGCTTGGGCATGGCAATAGAAAGTAATAGAACCATCATCTAATTACAGTATGAGTGACATGAACAAAGCCTGAAGGATACATTGGAGGCACTGAAGGGGTGTTACCCAGTGGATTATGCCAAAAACAGGTGAGGCAATTCCATAATGTTGGCTTAGATAGCATACGAAGACCAGTTGATTTAATCAGGTACATTTAGGAAGTATGAGTTTTGAAAATGCATTTGATGCTGCTTGGCAGATGGGAAACCTCATTGACTTTTATTCCACAACAAACAATGACTCTAGGTCTTTGTCATTCATGACATCTCAGTGACATGCCTAACTTAGCAGTCTACTTTTACCTTTTGGTATCAGGGTTGAGGAGGCCATTTGCTACTTGTGTGAAAAACTCATACATTCGAAAACTTACCCAGCATCATCAACATAACACAGAGATGATTAAACAAAATAGCTTTAGAAGCATTATTGGTCAAAGAAAAAAAGATGAGGGAGTATACATCTCACATGTGTGTCCAAACTGTTCAAATGAATCATGTGAGTATTTTTGGTTCAGTAGTTTCATTGAGAATGACAACTTGGACCCATCAAAGCATGTGATACTTGTCAGACTTAGACACATTTCCATATTTCACATGTTTCACTCATTGCTTCTTCCTCATTAACTAAGTATGCTTAAGCCAGTTATAAAAAGGGAATGCATAGGCCACATGGTACAAGGATAGTTTTCCAGGACACATGGCACAAGAAAAACAGAAACAATGAAAATGAGTGAGAAGACCCTAAGGATATTTTCCTGAACTGTTAGTTTTACAGCAGGAGTACTAATGAATGTATACAGACCATTTATTTATCAGAGTAGATAATTTCACATGATTCTAAAAATTATTTACCCATGGGGTGTGTGTATGCTTGTGTGCATGCAGTTCTATGCTTGTTTCTGCAATGCTAGTGTGTTTGCATGTGTGTGTGTGTGTGTGTGTGTGTGTGTGTGTGTGTGTGTGTGAAGACCAAAGCATAACCTTCAGGAGGGGTTCTCTCCTTTATTAGGTGAGACAGGGTCTTTTACTGTTTCTGCTGATTTGTGTGCTCCACTCGGGCTGGCTTGCAGGTTTCAGAGCTGTTCTACTCTCTCAGCCTCCAATCTGGATCTGGGTGTGCTGGGACTGTGTATGTGAGACACTTGCTGCTTGTTGTGTTTTCTGGGATGGAAACCAGGTCATTAGGTTTGCAAGGAGAGTGCTCTGCTAGTGTTCAAGTGTTCACGTGCGCACGTGTGTGTGTGTGTGTGTGTGTGTGTGTGTGTGTGTGTGTGTGCTAATGTTAAAATATTTTCAGTCAAAGTATAAATCAGAGGGCCACTGCAAGGGCCTATCTGATAAAGGCACTTGCCAACATGACTGACAACTCCAATTTGATCCCTGAGACTGAAATGGTGAGAGGAGAGAACTGATTCCTATAAATTATCCTTGGACTTCCACACTTCTGCTGTGGCACACATGTTTTTTGCCTTCCCCCATGCACCAAATAAATTGAGACCAGGGTGTCCTTCAACTCACAGAGACCAGCTTGCCTCTGCATCATGAGTGCAGGGATTAGAGGAGTGCACTAATATGCCCAACCTCCTATTCATGTTCTTCCTGCCTATAAATTCTCTGCATTTCAATGCGTCAAACTGGCAGGCTGATGAGGCCTAGGGTCCAGGAAGTTAGCAAACACCCTGAGGCTGGTTAATTATTTCTATTAATGATGTCTTGGCTTATGCTCTGTTCATCTGCCTATCAAACATATTCATTCTGGGGTCTGTAAAAATGGTTCAGCAGTGTATAAGACTTGTTGTTCTTGCAGAGGACCTGGGTTTGATTCACAGCACCCACATCTTGGTTGACAACCATCTGGAACTTCAATTCCAGGGGATGTCTGTGGGCAGCACACACAGCAGGTACACAGAAAGAATGCATGCAAAGTATTTAAACACATAAAATAAATCAATTTAAAACATACAAGTATGCTGGGTCCATTCATGTTGATATTATGAGTCTCTAGTATTTATTCTCTGCATTTTATGAGTTCTTCTCTCTGTGATGCAAGTTGCACACTTTCTGATTTTTGTCTCCATAGTCTAATTTACTATCACATACCCATGAAAACAGCGGTTCTCAACCTGTGGGTTGTGACCCATTTGGAAATCATAGGACTCTTTCACAGAGGCCATCTAAGACCTTCTGTAAACACAGATATTGACATTATGATTCACAACATTAGCAAAATGACAGTTATGAAGTAGCAATGAAAATAATTTTATGGTGAGGGTCACCACAACATGAGGAGGTGCATCAGATGGTCACAGCCTGAGGAAGGTTGAGAACTAGTGCCTTAGAGGGTGATTAGCTTGTGTGTTCCCAGAAGTGAGGGAATGAAGGAGGTGAAAGAATGTTCCAGGCTGGGTTCCTCTTCTCTGACACTATTTGCAATGCTGCAGACATAGGAACACAGAGACATCGTTCCTCTCACAAGCAAATATGTTATATTTCAAATTAGTGGGAATTACCAGTAAGTATGTATTTTCATTGCAGCTATCAGTTATCACCTCACCAAGAGAAGACAGGTCCATTTCACTTTTCATCTCCTTTAAAGTGCAGAGATCACTACGGTATGAAAGTTGTTTTTGTCTTTTCTGCAATGGAAAGTTAAAGGATTAACTTTCTTGGTTTGGTTCTGAAATTAATTCCTTTTTGGGGGGGGGGGTGCACAATTTTAAAACTGCTTTATTCCTTAGCAGTCACAGGGTATTGAAACATGAAAAGTAGAAACTTTTACTTAAAAGTGAAATATCTCCAAATATGCTCATCTATTTACAAATTACTATGATATCATCAAGAACTAATATGTATTATGCTAGCCCAGAGTAAGAAAAAACCATGAACTGAGAAACTTGACCTTGCCCTGTGGCTGAGACTACACTGAATTCCCAATGTTATAAAATTTCTGACCTTATATGATATGACTATGAATTTTAATTGCCCCCCTTTTGTCAGTGTTTCAGTATCCTAGTGGGGAGGAAAAAGTGCATATTATTTTCCATTTATAAAAAACACTGATTTAGAGCCGGGCGGTGGTGGCGCACGCCTTTAATCCCAGCACTTGGGAGGCAGAGGCAGGCGGATCTCTGTGAGTTCGAGGCCAGCCTGGGCTACCAAGTGAGTTCCAGGAAAGGCGCAAAGCTACACAGAGAAACCCTGTCTCGAAAAAAACCAAAAAAAAAAAAAAACACTGATTTAATTACTAGTGTGTGTCTTCCATATCATAGTACTTATGAAACTGCTATTGTCCATTGATTCACATTCATAAGTCATTAATATCCAATTTATGATTCACACAAACCCTCACTCTAGGGCTCCAGGTTACAAGCAAACAAGTTTCCTAACCTCCAGCAGCACACGGAGATGAAATTGCTTTAATATGAGTAGATAAATATTGAATTAAAACTCTGTAGTATTTTAAATGTTTGTGGCACAAAGAATGTAATTTATGTAAGTGTATATTATTTTAAAACACAGAACAAAAATTCTGGAAGTTAAAGTGTTACTATATGGTAATTGAATCTTCCCTTCTAGAACTGCTGGCTAATTGAGGGAAGAGATACCTATTATGCAACTAGAGGAAGAATTTTCCACATACTCCTAGGGAATCAAAGAGAAAACATGCTGTAATCTCTTCATAATGAACAATTTGGATGAACAGATTACAAGTGGCTAAATTTCCACAGTTTCCTGCTAGTGTAAATACAGAAGCAAAGACAGAAAAGAGGAGATTCTCTCACATGTGATCCTGAAGTAGGAGTGTCCATAGCAAGATAAAAGCTGCCTGCACTTATGCCAAAGGTAAAGGCACCTGGGCAATTCCTAGAAACTGAAATCACTGGACCCATTAAAACGTATTCAGGTGTATTACCAAAGTTTTAAAATCACTCTAAGGTGTATTTATATCTGCAAACCATCCTTGGTCAAACATGAGACAACTATTACGTGAGGACTGCCCTCAATCTTCTACTCACTGTGTTTCCAGTCCATTCCTTTATTGGGCCACCACTACCTGCAAGGACTTATTGCTCACTTACAATTTATAGAAATGATGATTCACATCAACAAAATGTTTTTCTCTGGCCAAATTTCCATGCAAAACTGTGATAGGTTGACAACTGCTGCATTTTAATAAAATTCATAAGAAAACAAATTTCACAAAGGATCACTTTATCGTAGCAGCACAGGTAGTGTCTTTGTCCTCTGGTATACATGCAGGACCATCAGGTTTTTCAGAGAGCCTTTAAAGTAAAAACATGCAATAATGGGTGGGTTTGGTCCTCAGAGCAACTCTGTTGAAAGATTTGTTATCTGTATATTAAGTGACATATTTGCATTTATGTAATTCACCATTGACCCATGTTTTATAGTTTTCTGTTGCTTTTGTGAGTTTCAACTTAATCTCTAAAACTTTCAGTGAAGACTCACTCAGTTCTATTTAAAAAGAAAAATTAAAACAGTCTGTAGATGTAACCATCTTGTTAAATAAGAAACACAGAGCCAATGCAGAGATGAAAGCCCAAGAGGTCAGAGCTAAAAACCTTACCCTTCACTGCTGCTGTTGTCCTCTTCAGCAAGAGAACTACTGCCTGTGTGTTTGTCTTCTTATAGACGTTCTGTTCTGCCTTCTTATTGGTTGTAAACCCAACCACATGACCTCCTCATCACTGGTCTTCAATGGTTGGTATTGAGATTAAAGGTGTGTATCTCCATGCTAGCTGTATCCTTGAACACACAGAGATCTACCTAGCTCTGCCTCCCAAGTGCTGGGATGAAAATCGTGCACCACCACCACCCAGCTTCTGCTATGGCTTGCTATTAGCTCTGACCCCAGGCAACTTTATTTATTAGCATACAAATAAAATCACATTTCAGTACAAATAAAATATCACCATATTTCCCCTTTTCTATTTTAATAAAAAGAAAAAAGGAAAAAAGTTATAACTGACATAAGAAAAACTATACAAAAGTGCAATAACTACATACCATATATACAGTAACAAATACCTAAACAATGTCTAGTCCATTTGTATTTGACACATTCAGAGAAAATAATTCCATTATCTATCTTATTTTGGTAAGTCCAAAATGTACCTAATTCACTTTCTATCCTAACTAATCTTCAACTATAACTAATCTTTAACTATAACTAACTACTTCAACTCCCTCAGAGACCCAAGAAAGAAATAATATTACCTAACAAAAATAAAAACAAGAAGTGCATGCAAGCAGCTTCCAAAAAAAAATTGTGAGTTGACAGAAACAGCCAGCTGCCTGGACAGTCACCTGAGGTTTCTCTGCAGTGTTGGGGCATCATCTTCAGCCTATAGGCTTAGCTTTCTGACAGACTCATTTGTGAAGTAGAATGTATACAAGGTCAACAGTTCGACCTCACATTTGGTGAGAGCAGTCCATGGACCAGAAACACCTGAATTCCACTAGTGTCATGCCATGATTCAAGAAATTGTTGATGTTTTTTTAATTCAGCTGTCCATTCTTCTTGACTGTGTGTGTGTGTGTGTCTTCATCTTGGCATCTCCTTCTTCTCCACATCCCTCTATTAAATGCCAGTCTACTATTGAGAGGCGTGAGCTTAGTTACTCTTCAAGAATAACTGTTTCAGCTGCTGTTCTACTACTGCACATCAGAAGCCATCAGCCCACTACCTGTTCAGCTGCCTTCAAAAAAAAGGGCACTGTACCTTTTCCAGATTGCATATCCTGATTTCCATTCTGAGGTCAGCACATCCTTAAAGTATATAGGCTGATTTAATTCTGTAGTTTTTTCTATTATCCAATGTCTCTCTGCAGCTGTTGTTCCTTTCTCATTGGCATTCAGAAAATTCAAAGTTAATAGAGCATTATGCAGTCTATTTCTGGGGGGTTTTGTTACCCCTTTCTGTTTATTTAGCATATCCTTTAGAGTTCTGTTTGATCTTTCTATAACTGCTTGGCCTGTAGGATTATGTGGTATACCTGTAATATGCTTTATATTGTAATAAGCAAAAAACTGTTTCATTTTAATAGAGACATATGATGGAGCATTATCAGTTTTGATTTGTGCAGGTATACCCATGATGGCCATAACTTCTAGCAAATGAGTGATTACAGAATCAGCTTTTTCAGAACTTAAAGCAGATGCCCATTGAAATCCTGAATAAGTATCAATGGTGTGGTGTACATATTTCAATTTTCCAAATTCTGCAAAGTGAAACACGTCCATCTGCCAGATTTCATTCCTTTGAGTACCCTTTGGGTTACATCCTGCTAGTGATGGCATTTGATTGTAGAAGAAACAAGTAGGGCATTTCTTTACTATTTCTTTGGCTTGTTGCCAGGTTATGGAAAAATCCTTTTTTAAGCCTTTACTATTGACATGATGTTTTTTATGAAATTCTGAGGCCTCCAGCACATTTCCTATCAATAATTTATCAATCTCATCATTGCCTTGTGCTAGAGGGCCTGGCAGACCAGTATGGGATCAAATGTGAGTTATATATAAAGGATGACTCCTTTTCCTGATTGTATCTTGTAATTGAATAAATAGTGAAGTTAATTCTGAAGCATCAGGGATAAATTCTGCAGTCTCAGTATGTAATACCACTCTTTCAGCATACTGAGAGTCAGTAACTATGCTGAGAGGTTCTGAAAAATCCATTAATACCAACAGAATAGCATACAATTCTGATTTTTAAACTGAATTATAAGGACTTTGAACCACTTTACTTAAATTTTCTGATTTGTAACCTGCCTTTCCTTGTTTGTTTGCATCTGTATAAAATGAACGAACTCCAGATATAGGTTTTTCCCGTACAATTTGAGGCAAAATCCAATCAGCTCTCTTTGTAAGATCAGTTCTATCACTTTTGGGATATTTGCTGTTAATTTCTCCCAAAAAATTACCGCAAGCTCTTTGCCAAGGTTCACTTTCTGTCCATAATTTTTCAATGTTCTCTTTACTTAGAGGTACAACAATTTCTGCTGGGTCTATTCCTGCTAATTTACAAAGTCTCAATTTTCCTTTGTAAATCAAGTCAGAGATTTTTTTTCCACATAAGTTTTTAATTTTTTATTTGGTTTATTTGGTAAAAATATGCATTCCAATATAATATCTTCCCTCTGCATTAATATTCCAGTAGGAGAATGCCTAGAAGGTAAAATAACCAAAATGCAACCCAGCTTTGGATCGATACGATCCACGTGTCCTTCATGTACTTTCTTTTCTACCAAGGCCAATTCTTTCTCAGCTTCAGGTGATAATTCTCTTGGACTATTTAAGTCATTGTCACCTTCTAAGGTTTTGAACAAATTATTCAGTTCATTATTTTTTACCCCAACAATAGTTCATAGATGAGAAATGTCCCCAAATAATCTTTGGAAGTCATTAAGAGTCTGTAGTCGATCTCTCTTAATTTGTACCTTCGGAGGTCTATTTTTTTGTAGTTCTATTTTATATCCTAAATAATTAATAGAATCTCCTCTTTGTATCTTTTCAGGAGCAATTTGTAATCCCCAGCAAGGCAAAATTTTCTTTACTTTTTCAAACATTCTTTCTAAAGTATCTGCATTTGAGTCAGCTAGTAAAATATCATCCATATAATGATAAATTACAGATTTAGGAAATTTTTTATGTATCACTTCCAATGGCTGTTGTACAAAATATTGGCACAGGTTTGGACTATTCAACATTCCCTGTGGGAGGACCCTCCATTGAAATCTTTTAACTGGTTGAGAATTATTATAAGTAGGCACCATGAAGGCAAATCTTTCTCTGTCTTTTTCTTGTAAGGGTATTGAAAAGAAACAGTCTTTTAAATCAATAACTATGAGAGGCCATCCTTTTGGTAACAGAGTAGGCAAAGGAATTCCAGATTGTAGAGAGCCCATTGGCTGAATTACTTTGTTAATTGCTCTAAGGTTTGTTACCATTCTCCATTTACCAGATTTCTTTTTAATAACAAATAGAGGAGAATTCCAAGGGCTGGTTGATTCTTCAATATGCTGAGCATTGAACTGTTCTTCTACCAGCTCTTCTAAAGCCTGGAGTTTCTCTGTTGTTAAAGGCCATTGCTGAACCCATACAGGCTTGTCTGTTAACCATTTTAAAGGTAGAGTTGTTGGTGTCTTTGTAAGATCATCATTTGTTGTGTCCTGTTCTTGTATAATATGGATGGCTGGTGACCACTCATTAGAATAATACCTTCTAATATTTCTCTCAGAAACATGTGCTAGTTTATGATTTGTTTCTGAGATTGGAGGGATGTTATTCTGAGTATTCCATTGTTGTAACAAGTCTCGACCCCACAGGTTCATAGTGATGTTAGCCTCATATGGTTTTAATTTTCCTCTCTGTCCTTCTGGCCCTATACATTCGAGCCATCTTGCACTCTGTTTTACTTCAGATAATGTTCTAATTCCTAACAGTTGAACGTTTACCTCCTGAAGAGGCCAAGTTGGATGCCAAAATTCTGGTGCAATTATGGTAACGTCCGCACCTGTGTCTACCAGACCAGACAACAAAACACCATTTTTTTTCTTATCATTAATTTTGGTCTTTGTTCATTTATAGAAGTTTGCCAAAAATTTTTCTTTATGTTTTCTCCTGAATTTTCTATGCTCTCTGTTTCATCATCCTGAGCAACCTGGTATATTCCAATAGGCATTTGGTTATTTAATTGCTCTGAGTAGGGGTTTCCTCTACAACTGCAGGAAAGGTCTGAACTGGATTTGTTGTGGGGGCCTGCCTGAGGTCCCTCTGGGAGTTTCCCAAAGACTGAGACAAAGGATTACCTTGCTTGTCTCTTGTTGATCTACATTCTTTGGTTCAGTGTTTTCCCTTACCACACCTTCTGGATACTCCAGAAGAAAGGGGCATTCTGTTGCCATTGTTCCTTGAAGAAACATTATTTCTAGGAATGCCGTTTACAGTCCCTTTTCAAATGTCCTTGCTTTCCACATCCAAAACATCTGACATTCCTCAAACCTCTTGAAATTGCTTCTTTTATCCATATATCATCTTGGTCATGAGCCTCAACATTAACCGTGTCTCTAATCCAATCTTCCAAGGGTTCAGATCTTGCCTTTAATGGCCTGATTATTCTCTTGCATGCTGCATTTGCATTCTCAAAAGCCAAAGATTTCATTATTATCTGACTAGCTTCTGAATTCGGGACCATTCTCTTTACTGCTGAAATCAATCTTTGTAAGAAATCTGTGAAAGATTCTTTTGGGCCCTGTATAACCTTTGTAAATGGCTCAGTTTTCTTTCCTGGTTTCTTAACTCTGTCACATGCATTCAAGGCTGCCATTCGACATAGAATTAGGGTTTGGACATCATATAAACATTGTGTTTGTATTGGAGCATATTGGCCTTCTCCAACAAGCTGATTCTGGAAGACTTGTATTCCTTTATCCCTCCATTGTTTTTCTATGTTTTTAGCCTCCTCTTTGAACCACATTTGCCACTGGAGCCTTTGACTGGGTTCCAGAACAGACTGTGCCAGCTCCTGCCAGTCCTGTGGTATAATCCTATTATAAGTTGACCAGGAGTTTAACATTTGCTTTACATATGGGGAATGCATGCCATAAGATACTATTGCCTCCTTAAACCTTCGTAAGTCTAACATTTCAACTGGAGTCAAAAAATTTTGTGCATTCTCTTGACCAGGTAGCTGCTGTACGGTTACCAGATAAATTAAGGGCGATTGTGTGAAAACAGACTTCTTTCTGTAACTTTATAATCCAATCCTAAAACAACTTCACTGTTAATTTCTTCTATCTGAATCTGAATTTCTCTATAATTCATTTTAACAGGTTTTTCTAAAACTTTTCCTGGCACTTAAATTGACTCTCTTTTTAAATAGCAAAATAAGGATAAGAAAAGTAATAATTTGCGTAATTCAATCAACATTAATCTTCTCATATAGTTGTTCCATTGTCAGACTGCCTAAAATTTCAAAAAAAGCCCAATTTTCTTCCAATGTGCACATAAAACCCATTTTTTTTAATGTGGAAAAAAATTTCTCTTTTAAATAGTTACCTTTAAAAATATCTGATATTTTAAATGACTTACCAAGTCTGCATACAGTAGAAATCTGAGGCAATTTCAAAACATGTAGTGTCTGAGGTGTGAATCCAGAGAGAGAGAGAGAGAGAGAGAGAGAGAGAGAGAGAGAGAGAGAGAAAGTGTAGCCACAAGTTCTGGCTAAAAGCTTAAATCCAGCTATGTGTTCCCACTTGAGCCAAGTTGAGCCTGGGCTCTGGCTTCCTTAAGCCCCGACCACGTGTGTTAGGGTTTCAGCCAAAAGCTGTGTGTAGCTACTGCAATTAGTGGTAGCTCCGGCAGGGTGGGACTGAGTTGTTCATAGCACTGGCTTTAAGCAAGAAGCTCTAGCTGTTGGTAACGGCTTGTAGCTATGGTTGGTCGGGCCTGCAGCCTAGACTGTGCTAGGCCCGAGCTGGGGAGCTGGGGGAGCTGGTGGGCTGCCAAGACACCACAACCGGCTTTGTGTAGCACAGGTCTGGCAGGCCTCAGGCAAGCGGCTGTACATACCAGGAATGTTGAGTGCCAGATGTAGATGTAACCGTCTTGTTAAATAAGAAACACAGAGCCAATGCAGAGATGAAAGCCCAAGAGGTCAGAGCTAAAAACCTTACCCTTCACTGCTGCTGTTGTCCTCTTCAGCAAGAGAACTACTGCCTGTGTGTTTGTCTTCTTATAGACATTCTGTTCTGCCTTCTCATTGGTTGTAAACCCAACCACATGACCTCCTCATCACTGCCTGTCTATACAGACCTCCAGGTCTTCTATGGTTGGTATTGAGATTAAAGGCGTGTGTCTCCATGCTGGCTGTATCCTTGAACACACAGAGATCTGCCTAGCTCTGCCTCCCAAGTGTTGGGATGAAAGGTGTGCACTACCACCACCCAGCTTCTGCTATGGCTTGCTATTAGTTCTGACCCCCAGGCAACTTTATTTATTAACATACAAATAAAATCACATTTCAGTACAAATAAAATATCACCATAACAGTCAGTGGCTTGGGAGAAGGCTCAGTCAATAAGAGTGTTTGCTGTCCACACACAACAGCCTGAGTTTGAATCCTCAGCAACCACATAAAAGGCTGGGCATGGACACATGCACTTGTAACCCCAGTACTGGCGGGGGGAATTGACAGGTATCATTTGGGCTTGGTGGCTGCTAGAACTGCTCCAGGTTCAGTCAGAGACCTTATGTCAAGTAGATAAGTAGAGAATGACACAAACACTGATATCCTCCTCTTCCCTTCATGACTGCACAGACACATGCAAAATATGCAACACACACATATTTGGACACACTAGAGGGAGGATGGTGGTTTTCGCACACACTTTGTTCTGATGGTTGCAGTAACTGATGGCTTTGTGGTTGTGTGCTCAAAGCACCTAGTGCTCCTATTTCATTCTTCTTCCTCTACCCCTAAAGCACCATGGCCCCTTTCCTGTCAAGAAACTTTTTAGGCAGTTCCTTGAGTCTCATGCTCTCTCCCAAGAAGTTGGTTTGGTAGAACACGAAATATAGTCTATCTCTAAGCGTCAAGCTGCCAACATTCTCAGAAGTCATTGTATTTTTGGTGCTTTGAAGCTGCTTTTTGATAGTCTGTTCACAAGCATATGATGAAACTGTCACAGGACTATTTTTATACTCTACAGGTGTTTCTGTTGTCATGCTGAGTCTTTATGGGGCAGTGGAGAGCAACACTGTCCCCTCAGCTCTACTCCGTCCAAACTACACTCAAGAGCTCCACATATCAGCGCTTCTGGTTCGTAAACTCTGGGCCAACCACTTTGTTTTCCTACCTGCTACCTCCCTTGGGTTTCACCCCAGTTGTGGAACTCATTGAGGGGACTATTAACCTGCTGTATAGAAGCATATCGATAAGGCCACTCCGAGGCGATCTTCAGCAAAGCCCGGGAGAGTCTTGAACCTTGCCCGTTTACCCACACTCTCTCCAGCAGACAGCTCACCCAAACAGAATAGTGAACCAAATTAATGCCCTGCAAACTAATATTGTTACATATATGTGCATGGCATGTGATGTGCAGTGTATTTGTATGTATGTGTGATTTCAGGTACATACATGCCAGGGTGCAGGTGTTGTGATTGGAATACAGACATGGGGGTTGACCCTCGCCTTAACCCTATTTGTGTGACGGGGTCTCTCATTAGCAAAGGAAAACCCAGGCTAGGTATTCATGAACCTTCAGGGGACTCTCTGTCTCCACCTCCAATCTCATCGTTAAGTTCCCCAGGATTATAGATGCACACAAGACCATCAGGCCTCATGTGGATTCTGGGCATCCAAACTCCCATTCTCACATATGCACAGTAAGCACCTTATCCACCGGATCGTCTCCCTAGCCTTGGGTTATTACAGCATTTCACATTGTATCAGAGGTATAATCAGTCATTTCAGTATTGTGTGTCTACAAATAATTATTCAGCTTTGATTAACAAAAGAATAAAGAAACTGAAATTGTCTTACACAGAGGAAAACATGGTGTCAGTTTCTGAATTTTATATTCTCTACATACTCAGTGTATTTTAAATGCAGACTCTCTTACCGCAGTGGGGTTCTTTGTTTAACTCTTCCACTAGCTACAAAAGAGAAAGGCAAAATATGGTATAAGCAACAGTAGAAAATATGAGTATTAAATGTCAAAGCTAATGTTTTATTTCTACATATACTTTGCCACCAATTCTGGATAACATTTAAAGTGGATATTGATTTATAGATAATAAATACATGGAGAACTCTTAATTCCCACTTCCTTGTATATTTCAAATACAGAGACAAATTTATTCAAAGTTACTACTTAATAAATTGTTGTGCAAAATTCCTATGATCTTGAGTACTATCAGACAGAGAAACTGGCATCTTAACCAGAATCAACATCACAAACTGACGTGTTAAAGGGGTAGCACAGTTGTTGCTGTTGCTGGTTTTGTCTCTGGACTAGTGATGCTAGGAGAATTGTGAGTACACACATCCTGTATAGAAGTGAAAAGAGCTTTTTCAAGGATTGAGTTGAACTTGTTCCATTGAAGATGAAAATTCCAGACACAAGGAAGCTCAGTCTATGATGACTGCCCTTAGCAAAACATAAGAAACACAAACAGACCAAGGACAAAGACCTTTGCAAAGGATTTCCAGCTGCCAGTGTGGCAAAGCTCCCCAGAGGTCAGCGTGTATACTCTCCTCTACTGCTTCTGAGGAGGATGCTGGAGCCTCTGGGTTCTAGCTCTGGTCTCTTGCTCATGTTCAGTGCAAAGAAGTTCACTCTCAGCTGCTATCGCCTTCCACGGTAAGAGCCATTGGAAAGACCTCTGCGGTAGTTATGCACGCTGAACTCTACCTCCAGGAAGAGAAGCATAGAAGAAACGTGGGGCCAGAGCAGCAATTCCAAGGGAGTAGTACCTCACAGGAAACATTTTTGTTTCCACATTTAAACCTTCTAGTGAGTCAAGCTTTCACTCTATGCTAACACTTTGCCCTCTACAGAGGAATAAAAACAATTCTTGTTTCTTTTTTTCAGTTACAGTATGTAAAACTGGAGTGTAAACTCCTTGGCATTGCCCATGGCTGGGGCAGAGCATTTGTTCCACCAACAAATGTGCTGAGATCGTGGCTCTGTGGCAGAGCCTATGCCTAGCATGTGGGAGGCCTGCATCAACCCTCTTCACCACAAAGAAAATTCCAATGCTGAAATAATGAAGAAACTCAACCACATTACAATAATACTGATTCTTTTTACCTCACCACTTATGTGAAGAGGGTCATTCTGATTCCTCCACACTGTTCACTTGTTGCTGTGCTTTCCCAAGGCAAGGCAGGTGTGGAAGTGTCCATGGTGACAGTTGCTGAAAGCCCAAACCCTGTAGTGTTTCCTCCACTCTTAGAATCTCATCCAGACTTGATGGACCAGTCAGTGCCATCTACTACAGAACAGTGTTCTTTTCTCAGCCTTCCTCCCACTCTGGCAAATTTTCCTGGAAATTATGTCTCGTAGCATAAAAAACAAGATGCACCATATACTACACTAACTGACAAAATGAAAGAAAAATCCATTTTATAACATGCCAACTTGCTGTCAAGTGATATACTGTGGACTAGGCTAAAAATCTTTTTATTTATACAAAATACTACATGCTTCAGAGACTCATGTTAAATAAACATGTTTTAGATGATATAATTTGAGATTTGAAATTTCTCAGAAACCATTTCTTAAATAATTCTGAATCCTAAAACGTTAGAAGGCATATTTAAAAAGAATATAACTACGTTTATATCTGATTTCCTTAGTTCCTTTTTAGAAAGAACAAAGCTTTTTTTTGGTAATTAGGGTAATAGCAGTAGATTATTCACCATCAATCTTACCTGTACGGATTGGAACAGGCGTCTCCAGTATGAATTTTAATGGTTGTGATGGTCTGGCTCCACTGTGACATATTTTAAAAAGTGATATTTTAATATTCATATAAAAACATTTACCAAATTTTTCAATTATTTGTTGTTTGATTTCCTAACATACATTGTATTTGAGATTTACACACAACTTTCAATTTGTCTTTCAATCGGTTGATTACTTGTGTAATCAACTTACAACTAACTCTCCTTACAACTTTGTCTTCATGTGGAAGAAAGGGAAGGATTAAGTCCACAAAAATTAGCCCGACAAAACCATACATAGAGCCAAGCATCCCTGCATAAGTCCCAGGTTTCAGGGACGCTTGGCTCAATCTGGGAGGAGGGGACTGGACCTGCCAGGACTGAGTCTATCAGGTCTATCTCAGTCCTTGGGGGAGGCCTTGCTCTGGAGGAAGTGGGAGTGGGGGGTGGGCTGGGGGGAAGGGGAGGGGGGCAGGAAGGGGGAGAACAAGGGAATCTGTGGCTGTTATGTAGAACTGAATAGTATTGTAAAATAAAATAAAATAAAATAAATTAGATTAAAAAAAACCATACATAGAGGCACAACCAGAGCCACAGATATAGACACACACACACACACACACACACACACACACACACACACACACACACACACACAGGAAGACACTAGTTCCTCCCCAGCCCTTTTTTATGGCTGCAGTAACTGATGGTTTTATATTTATGTCCTCAATGTAATTAGTGATTCCATTTTTCATGTCATTCTCTGCACTTAGAGCACCACAGCACCTTCTCTGTCATGATACTTTGTGGGATTTTTCACTGACTGTGATGTTATCTCCCAAGAGGTTGTTTTGTGGACCATAGAATCGATTCCTTCTTCTGCTACTTAATCTTACAAGCTACCATGGCCTTGGGTATGTTCAAGCAGCCCATTCATGAATGAATCCTGAAACCACAATCTGCCTGTTTCTATGCCAAACAAGCATTTCTATGAACTTACCAAGATAATAATATGAGCAAACAACAATAAAACTTACTGGATAATTTCAGGTTTTTTACTGTGGAACTGTTTAGAATTCCCAGTTGAATGTAACATGTGGTTTTTGCAAGGTGTGTCTTTAAACAGTTGTAGCTACTGGAACATTATGAATCTGCACTTTGGACATTAGCTATGACGATTTGGGGATCTTTTAACTTGGAGTAAACAAGCTATTTAATAATGTGTAGCAAACGTTTTATTGATACATAGCCCCACTAAAAAAGATGACATAATTGTCCTCTAGTATGGAAGGAATCAATCAAAAGGAACAGAGAACTGGCTTGAAATACACCTTTAAATGTCTGCCAAACCCAAGTATCTGAGACAGCAGATCATCAACAGGAATGGGCTTTCAACTCTATGTTCATGTGCAACTGATAGGGAAGACAAAACCCCCTTTAGAGAGAGAGAGAGATAAATAACAGTCATCTGTGGTGTGGCTCTCTACGTTCAGATCATCTCTTGAAATTCAGAGACTTTATTACTGTGGAAAACAGATCACGTGAATGGTTTTGAAAAGGTAAGGAGTGTCAAATGGACATCAGTGTGTATGGTTAACACAAGGAGACTCATTTTCCAAAACACAGAGTTGGTACTTGGGAAATGGTGGTTGAGTATAAACCTCATGTCCGTATAAACTATAAAGAACAACTTTTTTGGTCTAAAGTATAGTGATAATACTGTGTGTACTGTAAGCAAAGCAAAAATTCAGTATGTAAAATGGTATCTATCTGAGAGTACACCTAAGAAATAACTTGTAATTTTTTAATTTCCCTAGGATTAATAATGTATTGTTAAACCTTACCTGTAGAAAGGCATTGGGTCAGTACTGTAATGCACTTTTAAAAATAAAAACAGAATGCATTTTATTACAACTCTAGAAAAATATAACATATACAAATGATTAGACTCATTTTTTTTTGTTTTTTTGAGACAGGGTTTCTCTATGTAGCTTTGATGCCTGTCCTGGATCTCACTCTGTAGACCAGGTTGGCCTCGAACTCACAGAGATCCTCCTGCCTCTGCCTCCTGAGTGCTGGGATTAAAGGCGTGCACCACCACTGCCTGGCTAGACTCATTGTTAGCATCAATTTCTTTGAGACCAATCTAGAGATTATTCTAGAGAAAATATTCATTTGTAGGCAATTACTTCAGGTAGAATTCTTCTATTTTCTGTGTATTTCACATCAAAGAAGACATAAATTTATCAAGCATAATACCTAAAAATAAACACCCATACCCAACTGTGATGATCTTAATGAGCTCTCTCAGACTGATGGGGAGCAGCATCCTTACCAGTATAAGTATCATCAATTGACTGTGTCACAAAATAGCTTCTTGGGGTTCTTGTTTGACTTTGGGCTAAAGATACTAGAAAAAATGTCTAGACTGGGTGTGGTGGCACCCAACTTTAATCCCAGCATTTGAGAGGCAAAGGCAGGCGGATCCCTATGATTTCCAGGGCAGCCGGAATATAACAGTGAGACTGTGTCTCAAAAACAAAACAACAAACAAAAAAAGAGAGCCCAAAAGGAAAAAGTATCTATGGGCCTACACACACTTTTCCTTTGGGAAAACAAAGTATCTTGTTCAGCTTTTTAGTTGGAACTGTTCATGTTAGGATGCAAATTCCTACCACTGGGACTATATGTTGGCTACTGTTCTTTGTATCATAATGAAACCTTGCAGAAAGAAACAGAAGAGGGACAAAGGTCTTCACGGAACAGCCCAGGGAGGACAACGTGCTTACTCTACTCATCCCTCTGAGGGAAGAAGCTCCTCAGATCCAGCTGTGTTCCCAGCCTTATGTGCAGCTTGAAGGATGCCCATGAAAGCATCCATCATCTCTCCTGAAAAGAATGACTGGAAAGATCCCTCCCTTGGTAGTAATGCATCCTGAGCTCTGCCTCAGGTGAGAGGGCAGCAGAGAGGCACGTGTGGGACTGGAGCAGCAGATTCTGTGGGTCATCTTCTGACATGGAGTCATTGCACATGTTCACATACATGAACTATGAACTCACTCATGCCCTCACTGTACACCTGCACTTTGCTTTTATTTTAATAAAACGTTCATTTTTTGGTCTTGTTTAAATTAAGAGAAACTTAGTGCATCTTTTTTGCATTCCCCATGACTTAGGAAGGGCATTTGTCCCACCACCTAGTGGGCTGCGATTGTGACTCAGTAGTAAAGCCTATGCTTATCAGGCAGGAGCCCTCAGTCGGTCCTCACCACCACAAATGCCAAGAACGACAAATTTCATACTAAAGTGATACAAAATGTTGCCTGCATTACAATAATATCGACTCTCTTCATCTTGAGAGAAGAAGGTCATTCGGATTCAGTACCTAGTGTGATTGTCAATGGCAAGTTAGGTATAAAACACACCATGACAACAGTTGCTGATGCACAAACTCTGCAGGGTGTCCCTTCCATTGCCACAGGGTCTCTCCAGACTCCATGGAAGAGCAGCTAATTCTCTGAAATATAGAACGATGTCATTTTCTCAACTCTCTTTTTGTGTCCATTGTTTTTTTCCCCACTGGAAACCATGTGTTGCAGCAGGTAAGTGACCTGTTAACACAGCAGGTAAGTGATCTGTTAACACAGCAGGTAAGTGATCTGTTAACACAGCAGGTAAGTGATCTGTTAGCACAGCAGGTAAGTGACCTGTTAACACAGCAGGTAAGTGATCTGTTAACACAGCAGGTAAGTGATCTGTTAACACAGCAGGTAAGTGATCTGTTAACACAGCAGGTAAGTGATCTGTTAGTACAGCAGGTAAGTGATCTGTTAGTACAGCAGGTAAGTGACCTGTTAACACAGCAGGTAAGTGACCTGTTAACACAGCAGGTAAGTGATCTGTTAGCACAGCAGGTAAGTGATCTGTTAGCACAGCAGGTAAGTGATCTGTTAACACAGCAGGTAAGTGATCTGTTAGCACAGCAGGTAAGTGATCTGTTAACACAGCAGGTAAGTGATCTGTTAGCACAGCAGGTAAGTGATCTGTTAGTACAGCAGGTAAGTGACCTGTTAACACAGCAGGTAAGTGATCTGTTAACACAGCAGGTAAGTGATCTGTTAACACAGCAGGTAAGTGACCTGTTAACACAGCAGGTAAGTGACCTGTTAACACAGCAGGTAAATGATCTGTTAACACAGCAGGTAAGTGATCTGTTAACACAGCAGGTAAGTGACCTGTTAACACAGCAGGTAAGTGATCTGTTAGTACAGCAGGTAAGTGACCTGTTAACACAGCAGGTAAGTGATCTGTTAGTACAGCAGGTAAGTGACCTGTTAACACAGCAGGTAAGTGATCTGTTAACACAGCATGTAAGTGATCTGTTAGCACAGCAGGTAAGTGATCTGTTAACACAGCAGGTAAGTGATCTGTTAACACAGCAGGTAAGTGATCTGTTAACACAGCAGGTAAGTGATCTGTTAGCACAGCAGGTAAGTGATCTGTTAGTACAGCAGGTAAGTGATCTGTTAGTACAGCAGGTAAGTGATCTGTTAACACAGCAGGTAAGTGATCTGTTAACACAGCAGGTAAGTGATCTGTTAGTACAGCAGGTAAGTGATCTGTTAACACAGCAGGTAAGTGATCTGTTAGCACAGCAGGTAAGTGATCTGTTAACACAGCAGGTAAGTGATCTGTTAACACAGCAGGTAAGTGATCTGTTAGCACAGCAGGTAAGTGATCTGTTAACACAGCAGGTAAGTGATCTGTTAACACAGCAGGTAAGTGATCTGTTAGTACAGCAGGTAAGTGATCTGTTAACACAGCAGGTAAGTGATCTGTTAGCACAGCAGGTAAGTGATCTGTTAGTACAGCAGGTAAGTGACCTGTTAACACAGCAGGTAAGTGATCTGTTAACACAGCAGGTAAGTGATCTGTTAACACAGCAGGTAAGTGACCTGTTAACACAGCAGGTAAGTGATCTGTTAGTACAGCAGGTAAGTGACCTGTTAACACAGCAGGTAAGTGATCTGTTAGTACAGCAGGTAAGTGATCTGTTAACACAGCAGGTAAGTGACCTGTTAACACAGCAGGTAAGTGATCTGTTAACACAGCATGTAAGTGATCTGTTAGCACAGCAGGTAAGTGATCTGTTAACACAGCAGGTAAGTGATCTGTTAGTACAGCAGGTAAGTGACCTGTTAACACAGCAGGTAAGTGATCTGTTAGTACAGCAGGTAAGTGATCTGTTAGTACAGCAGGTAAGTGACCTGTTAACACAGCAGGTAAGTGATCTGTTAACACAGCAGGTAAGTGATCTGTTAACACAGCAGGTAAGTGATCTGTTAGCACAGCAGGTAAGTGATCTGTTAACACAGCAGGTAAGTGATCTGTTAACACAGCAGGTAAGTGATCTGTTAACACAGCAGGTAAGTGATCTGTTAACACAGCAGGTAAGTGATCTGTTAGCACAGCAGGTAAGTGATCTGTTAGTACAGCAGGTAAGTGATCTGTTAGTACAGCAGGTAAGTGATCTGTTAACACAGCAGGTAAGTGATCTGTTAACACAGCAGGTAAGTGATCTGTTAGTACAGCAGGTAAGTGATCTATTAGCACAGCAGGTAAGTGACCTGTTAACACAGCAGGTAAGTGATCTGTTAGTACAGCAGGTAAGTGATCTGTTAACACAGCAGGTAAGTGATCTGTTAACACAGCAGGTAAGTGATCTGTTAGCACAGCAGGTAAGTGACCTGTTAGCACAGCAGGTAAGTGACCTGTTAACACAGCAGGTAAGTGACCTGTTAGCACAGCAGGTAAGTGACCTGTTAACACAGCAGGTAAGTGACCTGTTAACACAGCAGGTAAGTGATCTGTTAACACAGCAGGTAAGTGATCTGTTAACACAGCAGGTAAGTGATCTGTTAGCACAGCAGGTAAGTGATCTGTTAACACAGCAGGTAAGTGATCTGTTAACACAGCAGGTAAGTGATCTGTTAGCACAGCAGGTAAGTGATCTGTTAGCACAGCAGGTAAGTGATCTGTTAACACAGCAGGTAAGTGATCTGTTAGCACAGCAGGTAAGTGATCTGTTAACACAGCAGGTAAGTGATCTGTTAGCACAGCAGGTAAGTGATCTGTTAGTACAGCAGGTAAGTGACCTGTTAACACAGCAGGTAAGTGATCTGTTAACACAGCAGGTAAGTGATCTGTTAACACAGCAGGTAAGTGACCTGTTAACACAGCAGGTAAGTGACCTGTTAACACAGCAGGTAAATGATCTGTTAACACAGCAGGTAAGTGATCTGTTAACACAGCAGGTAAGTGACCTGTTAACACAGCAGGTAAGTGATCTGTTAGTACAGCAGGTAAGTGACCTGTTAACACAGCAGGTAAGTGATCTGTTAGTACAGCAGGTAAGTGATCTGTTAGTACAGCAGGTAAGTGACCTGTTAACACAGCAGGTAAGTGATCTGTTAACACAGCATGTAAGTGATCTGTTAGCACAGCAGGTAAGTGATCTGTTAACACAGCAGGTAAGTGATCTGTTAACACAGCAGGTAAGTGATCTGTTAACACAGCAGGTAAGTGATCTGTTAGCACAGCAGGTAAGTGATCTGTTAGTACAGCAGGTAAGTGATCTGTTAGTACAGCAGGTAAGTGATCTGTTAACACAGCAGGTAAGTGATCTGTTAACACAGCAGGTAAGTGATCTGTTAGTACAGCAGGTAAGTGATCTGTTAACACAGCAGGTAAGTGATCTGTTAGCACAGCAGGTAAGTGATCTGTTAACACAGCAGGTAAGTGATCTGTTAACACAGCAGGTAAGTGATCTGTTAGCACAGCAGGTAAGTGATCTGTTAACACAGCAGGTAAGTGATCTGTTAACACAGCAGGTAAGTGATCTGTTAGTACAGCAGGTAAGTGATCTATTAGCACAGCAGGTAAGTGACCTGTTAACACAGCAGGTAAGTGATCTGTTAGTACAGCAGGTAAGTGATCTGTTAACACAGCAGGTAAGTGATCTGTTAACACAGCAGGTAAGTGATCTGTTAGCACAGCAGGTAAGTGACCTGTTAGCACAGCAGGTAAGTGACCTGTTAACACAGCAGGTAAGTGACCTGTTAGCACAGCAGGTAAGTGACCTGTTAACACAGCAGGTAAGTGACCTGTTAACACAGCAGGTAAGTGATCTGTTAGTACAGCAGGTAAGTGATCTGTTAACACAGCAGGTAAGTGATCTGTTAACACAGCAGGTAAGTGATCTGTTAACACAGCAGGTAAGTGATCTGTTAGTACAGCAGGTAAGTGATCTGTTAACACAGCAGGTAAGTGATCTGTTAACACAGCAGGTAAGTGATCTGTTAGTACAGCAGGTAAGTGATCTGTTAACACAGCAGGTAAGTGATCTGTTAACACAGCAGGTAAGTGATCTGTTAGCACAGCAGGTAAGTGATCTGTTAGCACAGCAGGTAAGTGATCTGTTAGCACAGCAGGTAAGTGACCTGTTAACACAGCAGGTAAGTGATCTGTTAACACAGCAGGTAAGTGATCTGTTAACACAGCAGGTAAGTGATCTGTTAACACAGCAGGTAAGTGATCTGTTAACACAGCAGGTAAGTGACCTGTTAACACAGCAGGTAAGTGATCTTACTCTGATCTGTTTAACAAAAACTAAAGGGAAAAAGTACTAAGGTAGAGCTAATAGGTAGGGAGCTTGCCAAGAATGCTCACAAAGCCTTGTGTTCCACCCCTAGCACTCTAGAAAACCAAACCAACCAACCAACCAACCAATCAACCAACCAAACACACAAACACACAAACAAAACAACAATAAAAAAGAAGGTAAAAAAATTATATTTATCACTGTTGTTAGTTATTGAGCTGCGTTGTGTTCTTACCTTGCAAGGAAATGTCACGAAACATGACAGAATCCGCTTATAAGAGTTTATTAGAGTTAAAGGGACAGAGAGTGCTCAGGCCTGTGGGAGAGACACGTGCGTGGAGAAGAAGAGGGGCTGGGAATCATGGCGCTCCACTTTAAAACCGGCTGGGGGCGTGGCCAGGTCACGTCACTACTCCACTCGTGTGCGTAGATCACAAGGTCACGTTGCACGCTTTACGTGGCCATGTAACATCACGGATCCTGGTCACACGAGACGCCTTGACCCAGAACTTGCTAGGCGGAGGTGTCCGGGTCCGCCGGGTATTCTGGTTACGAGAGACGCCCTGACCCGGAAATGCCTATCCTGACCTGGAATTGGCTAGGCGGAAGTGTCCGCCAGGTATATGCGACCATGGGGGCGTGTTGTGAACCCTTCAACTGTCCATGAAAAAAACAACAAAAAACAACAACAACAACAAAACAACAAAAAAGAAGGAAAGAGAAAGAAAAGGAAAACATGTCAGGATTGACAAGTCTTCCTAAAATCTATTACATTCACTAGGGTACAACACTTCCACCTTAAAACGGGAGATTACTAAAACAAAACAAAACAAAACAAAACAAAACAAAACAAAAAAACCAGTTATAGGGTATGTGAAAACTCTCTAAATCGAGAAAGAAATTGCAAAGAAATTTAAAAAGTCAGATGGTTTTAATTACATCATTCGGTAAGAAATTAATGAATGAAAGTGATTGATTATTGAAGTTTTGTTTGTGACACAATTGCATGTTAGTGGCACTGAGCTGTGCAACCATGTGCAGTAGAAAACACAAGGCATTCTTTTTATAAAAACCAAAGGAAAAGCCGTATTTCCAACATTCCAATTTGCTCCAATGTGACGTAGAGTACACGTGCCAGGCAAGTAAGTTTTCTTCTCATTTATCCACAAACAGTACATGTATCAGCATTAAAATCAAATAAGCAACGTTTTGACAATATATTTTCACAGTTAAAAGTGCTGAGAAATAATTTCTTAATTCTGACTTTCCCGGATATTAGGAAACAAATTTGAAAACCATGTAACTGCATTTATACTTGATTTCCTTAAGTCCTTTTGGGGAGTTAAAAATCCTTACTCTTACTTATTTTATGCAGGGTAGACAGGACCAGATGGAGTAGTTCACTACACAAATCTTAACATTGTTAAACTTGATGCGCTTTTTCTTTTTGTGTTTTGCCTTTTCTGAAGATTCTTGTCCTTCACTGTGACATATGTTTAAAAGTGATCATTATTTTATTATTCGTATGAAAAACACTTAGCATGCTTTCCAAATTCTTTGTTTTTGAGTCCCTAAGATATCCTACATTAGATGTTACAAATAACATTTTTTTAGCAGGATCTCACTATGGAGCCCAGCTGACTTTACACCTACTATATGAACCATGCTGGCCTTGATTGAAATAACAGAGATCTCTCTGTCTCCTGCCTCCCAAGTTCTGAATTAAAGGCATAAGCAAGCATGCCTAGCCAAATGACTTTGAATTTATTCTTCAATAGTTGATTATGATTAATGACTGCTGGCCTTCCAACTTTTCTCTTTTTGAAAAATTCAGCCCCCAATTAAATCACCACCACCACACAGGCATGCACACAGGGACAGAAGAGGGGTTCTTCCACATCCTTTGTTCTAATGGCTGCAGTAAGTATATTTTATAGTTGCACATGTATATGACCAGTTCAATTATTACTCCTGGTTCATCCCTCCTCTCCTGAACCTATAGCACACAGTCTCTTCTCTGTTCTCCCAAGAGATGGACATGGTGGAACAGGAAAGCAACCCTTGCCTTTACTCTCTCCAGCCAACATATTTTTGACAGTCTATAGATGGCATTGTATTTGTTGTTGTAGTTACCTGTTTGCTAGTAGATGCCAAACCATCACCAAATGTTGTCTTGTTAAGTCACAGCCTGTTCCAAAACTCATGAGAAGGTAGCACAGTCTCTCCATCTCCTTTCTTTCCTAGCTATAGCTAAGCTCTAGGTGCCTAGGGTTTGTAGTTGGTGAACTCTGATGCAATAGCTGTGCTTTTCTTGCTTCCATGTTGGGCTTCATCCAGTTGTGGGAACCTTCTCTACAGAACCATGTCCAAAGGCTACTGTTGATGGGATCCCCAGCAAAGCCAAAAACTTTGAGTCTTTGTTCTTTATACTCATTGTGGATAACTGTCCCTAACCATGATAGCTGTTTCAGGAGTGTGGGTGAACAGACTAACATCTGACCAACACAGCATCAAGACATTTCAGACAGGACAGGGAAAAAAAAAAAGAATAGGATCTGGTAATTGAATTTCGTTGTCATGATTGCTCAAAAGCCATTTAAAGCAGAATGAGTGATCAAAGAGACAACATGATTTTCAAAAACTATGTTGAACATATCATTTTAAAGGAAAATATATAAGAAACAGAATGAAAATACTGAAATAATTACAAATCTCACTATTAAAAGTATTAAATTTGAATCTTTTCAAAGTAAAAACATTAATGTGGTTTCCTTAACTAGTAGAAAATCACCAATCAAATCAGATTATGAATAATGAACTGTTGTTTTTAAATGGAAAACTGAGTCCTGATACACACTGTTCTTTTTGTTTGGTGGGAACAGTCCCTTTTCCAGCTCACACTCACTGTGGGCCTCTGAGTTGAAGCCAATCTTCCTCCTATCATTTTAGTGTTCCTTACTTAAGCAACTGTCACTCTCAAGAACAGCACCAAGATTGTAAAAAACAAGAAACAGTACCTATTGGACTCAACCTCTGAATGTGCATTTGCATGGTTCTGCATGAAAAACTGTGCCATCTGGTGTTTTCCTTCAAATAAGGCAATTTTATATGGTGTCAACCCACACTGTAAAGAAAAAAAAATACACTTTATAAATCTACATGCTTCTCAACTGAAAATTGATCACAGATTCTGCAAACAATGAGTCACAAAGGACAGATTTTCTCCATCCCTTGCTGCAGGTTCACACACACACAGCTGGCACCTTCCTTTTGACACACCACTGCCCTCTCCAACATTGCCTGTGAGCACAACTCCTCTCCAGAACTCTCCACAAACACTCACTGGTTCCAGGCTTCTTAGCTCCATGGAGATGTGCCTCCATTGGCCCAACCTATCTCGTGGCATCTAGGTTTGGTGTGCCTTGTTCAATGAGTGAGCTCAAGTGGCCCCTCTGGAGCAGTTTCTCAGTCTGTTTTTCCAAACTATTTCTTTTCTAAACTGAGAATTATTATCTCCCAACCTGAATAGCATTTCCTAAGTACATAGAAAATTTGAACAAGTTAAATTAAAAAAAAAAATGTCTTCTTGGTAGGTTTTCTTCAATGATCAAATTTGCCTGTGTGCCTGTGACCTTTCTTATTTTCCACTCCAGCCTTATCTCTGAGAGACAAACCACAACAGAAACTTCTTAATTTCAACAGACTTCTGTTAATTCTACAGACATTCATCTTTAAAATTAACATATTTTTATTGTTTGTGTGTATGTGAAGTGTGTGTAGGGGCCAAATCCTTTATTTGTTTGATTTTCAAATTAAGTCCAATTCTGAAACAAAATTGGCTATGCCGTGTTCCTTTAAACTATGTATATAAAAAATATACTTGGAGAAAAGTGTTTTACTCTGAACAGATTCATTGAGACTGCTTGAGCTTTGGAATGTGATAGGTGGATCTGAGCGTCATTGCTGGAAGTACATTAGGGATGACACTGAATGCTGGCAATTGTTGTGTTGTCCCTGGAAACGGCATGGTGCAGGGCTGTATTCCCACTTAAATCCCTCAGGTGAGGATTAGCACCCTGAATCAGTAATATAGTTATGCATTCTACATTGCCCCTCTGTGTGGCCTGTTGGTATTGTAGAAAGAAAGAGATCTTCAATTCAAGAAAGTCAAGATACATATTTCTAAAATTGCATTGAATAGTTACACTTAGATCAGAGAAATTGCTTAGGTTATGCATATTTTCCCTCTCTTTTTGAGACAGGGTCTTCTTAAGTACCCCTTCTTGCCTAAATTCATAATCTCCCCTGTAGATATAACCAACCATCTTATTAAATAAGAAACACAGAACCAATGCAAAGAAGAAAGCCAAGAAATCAGAGCTAATAGCCTTACCCTGCAGCTAGCCTCTTAAGCCAAGAGACCTCTCTGAAAAAGAGCTACTTCCTGTGTGTTTGTCTTTATATAGTCTTTCTGTTCTGCCCTCTCATTGGTTGTAAACCCAAACATGTAGATGTATCCAATCGTCTTTTTAAAATAAAAAACACAGAGCCAATGTAAAAGAGAGAAAGCCGAGAGGTCAGAGCTCAGAGATAAAATCTTACCTCCTGCAGTGCTCCTAGCTTCCCCGAGAGAGAGCTACTTCCTGTTTGTCTGTGTTTAAATAGTCTTTCTGTTCTGCCTTCTCATTGGTTCTAAACCCAACCACATGACTGCCTCATCACTGCCTGTAAGTACCGCCCTCCAGGTCTTAAAGGCATATGTCTCCAATACTGGCTGTATCCCTGAACACACAGAAATCTACCTAGCTCTTCTAACCATCACGCTCTTGCTATGGCTCTAATAGCTCTGACCCCAGGGCAACTTTATTTATTAACATAAAACTAAAATTACATTTCAGTACAAATAAAATATCACCATATTTCCCCTTTTCTATTTTAATAAAAAGAAAAAAGGCAAAAGGTTATAACTAACAAAAGAAAAACTATATACAAAAGTACAATAACTATATACAATATATACAAGTAACAAATACCTAAACGATGTCTAGTGCATTTGTATTTGACAAATCAGAGAAAATAATCCCCTTATCTATCCTATTTTAGTAAGTCCAAAATGTATCTAATTCACTTTCTATCCTAATTAATCTTCAACTATAACTAACTAATCTTCAACTCCCTCAGAGACCCAAGAAGGAAATAATATTAGCTAACAAAAATAAAAATCAGGAAGTGCACAAAAGCAACTTCCAAAAATTTTGTGAGTTGACAGAAACAGCCAGCTGCCTGGACAGTCACCTGAGGTTTCTCCGCAGTGTTGGGGCATCATCTTCAGCCTATAGGCTTAGTGTATCTGACAGACTCATTTGTGAAGTAGGTTGTACACAAGGTCAACAGTTCAACCTCACATTGGGTGAGAGCAGTCCATGTACCAGAAACACCTGAATTCCACTAGTGTCATGTCATGATTCAGGATTTTAAATACTGGAAATTGTTGATGGTTTTTTAATTCAGCTGTCCATTCTTCTTGGCTGTGTATATATGGCTTCATCTCAGCATCCCCTTTTTCTCCACATCCCTCTATTAAATGCCAGTCTACTATTGAGAGGCATGAGCTTTCAGTTGTTGTTCCATTGCACACCAGAAGCCATCGGCCCACTGCCTGTTCAGCTGTCTTCGAAGAAAAGGACACTGTACCTTTTCCAGATTGTGAAGGCCACTTCAGGGATGGTGCCATATTGTCCTGACCTCAGAAGATGCCTTTTGATAAAGCCATAACCACACTTGTTTTGGCAGGAATTGGTAGTCCTTTGTTTCGTGTTCTGTCTGTCCATTTTTTCCTGTTGATTCGAGGATACTTTGTTGTCCAGTGGCTAACTTTTGCCACAATGAAAATTAACTCCATATGCAGTTTCTTCAATGCCCATATTTTCTCTGAAGTAGATTGGTACTGCCAGGAGCGGACATGTCTCAAAAAAGAAAAATTTCTAAGTTATTAAAACATTTTAAATGCCATATTCGGTAGATCTCTGAAGGGTTTGAAGATGACCTGTCTAAAATATATCTGCTCAATTTTTAAAACATATCTAATATGACTGTAATTTCTATTGTAATGTCTAATTACTAACTTTCATTTCTTTATGTCCTAATAGTTGGTAATAATGTAAAGTATTTAAAACTAGTAATTGTCTTTTTCTTTTTTTTTTTTTAAACAAGAACCTTAAATCTAATCTCTTTTGCTTAGCCTTTTTCCTAACCCTTGACAACAACGTATAACCAACCCCCCTAAACAATGAAAATTATCCCAGACCCAAAACCCATTAAAAAGAACCAAAAAAACTACCCGCCCCACACCACCTCTTTGGGAATGTGGGCGTCGTATTCTTAAAATTGCTTGCTGCTGGGTATGGGCGAAGTTATCTTTATCCTGAAAGAAAAATTTTAGGTTAATTGTCAAATTCTAGGAAAGGTAACTATATCCTTCATTATTATCCAGTCTGTGTATAATGCCAAAGTTCAGGGTTTATCTCAAGTCCTTATTCAAGTAGTCTTTGAGACTGGATCATCTCAGCTAGTCATCTCAAAATTGCTCTGAGCACCTTGTAGTTCAAAGCTGATCTGTAGATGATGTTTGTCAGTTCAGTGATATTATTATTGTCCACGTGGAATTGTTGTTGTTGTTGTGGTGGGGCCCCATCTTCTTCCCGGAGACTTCAGTTGATATTAGGCCTGGCCGTGATTTCCTGCAGAAAACTGATAAGAGACTCGAACACAAAGACATATATATGCAGCTAATTGAAGCCTTTTTTCTAGAATTAGTTAGTACTCTATATGACCATTCATATCTTAACAAAGTTTAAAATGTATATGTATATATTAATCTTGTAAATTTTGATATAAAATTTATACTTTAAGAAAAGTTTAAAGAATCAGAATAGAATCAAAGAGTTGAGATTAGTAATAGAATAGTCCCGTAATTAATTTGGCTTTTGTCCTGTCCCATAGCAGAAAATGGCTCTTTCTGGCATGATACAGGGAGTTTGCATTTTCCTTTTAACAACATGCTTGAGTTTAAAGAAGGAGAGAGCCATTCTCCAACTCCAAAGTCAGCTTTAAATTTTAATTGAACTGGGACTATTAGAAGACCAATAGTGTTAAATCTTTAGAGAAAAGCAGAAACAAACATTTAGGAAGACATAAAATTTTTTTAGATTATATATACCCATACGCCATTTCACTTTGTTTCCTGGGATAGATGATTTGTCCCTTTTCTTCAGTTGTCTCATTTGTCTTGTGTTCTTCAGATTCCTTAACCATCATTCTCCTAAAAGACAAAAACAAAAACCTTTCCCCAAGATTAATTTTGGGGATGTTCCTTTTTGGCAAGTTATTATCTGATTAAATGAAAAGACGTGTTACTGGTACAAGTTAGTTTAAATTGGATGTTCATGCTGGTTGATGAACTATCATCTCCTCTAATTAAGAGGTTTCTCTTGTTCAAATCGAACCTTTATCAATTTTGATGGTACCCACAGCTTATCTTCTCCTGTAGAAACAAAAGCAAAACCTCGTCCCCAACGTAATACATACCCTGGTTTCCATTCTGAGGTCAGCACATCCTTAAAGTATATAGGCTGATTTAATTCTGTAGTTTTTTGTATTATCCAATGTCTCTCTGCAGCTGTTGTTCCTTTCTCATTGGCATTCAGAAAATTCAAAGTTAATAGAGCATTGTGCAGTCTATTTCTGGGGGTTTTTGTTACTCCTTTCTGTTTATTTAGCATATCCTTTAGAGTTCTGTTTGATCTTTCTATAACTGCTTGACCTGTAGGATTATGTGGTATACCTGTAATATGCTTTATTTTGTAATAATCAAAAAACTGTTTCATTTTAACAGAGACATATGATGGAGCATTGTCAGTTTTGATTTGTGCAGGTATACCCATGATGGCCATAAACTTCTAGCAAATGAGTGATTACAGAATCAGCTTTTTCAGAACTCAGAGCAGTTGCCCATTGAAATCCTGAAAAAGTATCGATGGTGTGGTGTACATATTTCAATTTTCCAAATTCTGCAAAGTGAAACACGTCCATCTGCCAGATTTCATTCCTCTGAGTACCCTTTGGGTTACATCCTGCTGGTAATGGCGTTTGATTATAGAAGGAACAAGTAGGACATTTTTTTACTATTTCTTTGGCTTGTTGCCAGGTTATGGAAAAATCCTTTTTTAAGCCTTTACTATTGACATGATGTTTTTTATGAAATTCTGAGGCCTCCAGCACATTTCCTATCAATAATTTATCAATCTCATCATTGCCTTGTGCTAAAGGGCCTGGCAGACCAGTATGAGATCGGATGTGAGTTATATATAAAGGATGACTCCTTTTCCTGATTGTATCTTGTAATTGAATAAATAGTGAAGTTAATTATGAAGCATCAGGGATAAATTCTGCAGTCTCAATATGTAATACCACTCTTTCAGCATACTGAGAGTCAGTTACTATGTTGAGAGGTTCTGAAAAATCCATTAATACCAGCATAATAGCATACAATTCTGATTTTTGCACTGAATTATAAGGACTTTGTACCACTTTACTTAAATTTTCTGATTTGTAACCTGCCTTTCCTTGTTTGTTGGCATCTGTATAAAATGTACGAACTCCAGATATGGGTTTTTGCCGTACAATTCGAGGCAAGATCCAATCAGCTCTCTTTATAAAATCAATTCTGTTGCTTTTGGGATATTTGCTGTTAATTTCTCCCAAAAAATTACTGCAAGCTCTTTGCCAAGGTTCACTTTCTGTCCATAATTTTTCAATGTCCTCCTTAGTTAAAGGTACGACAATTTCTGCTGGGTCTATTCCTGCTAATTGACGAAGTCTCAATTTTCCTTTCCAAATCAAGTCAGAGATTTTTTTCCCCATAAGTTTTTAATTTTTTATTTGGTTTATTTGGTAAAAATATCCATTCCAATATAATATCTTCCCTCTGCATTAATATTCCAGTAGGGGAATGCCTAGAAGGTAAAATAACCAAAATGCAATCCAGCTTTGGATCAATACGATCCACATGCCCTTCATGTACTTTCTTTTCTACCAAGGCCAATTCTTTCTCAGCTTCAGGTGATAATTCTCTTGGACTATTTAAGTCCTTGTCACCTTCTAAGGTTTTGAACAAATTAGTCAGTTCATCACTTTTTACCCCAACAATAGTTCGTAGATGAGAAATATCTCCAAATAATCTTTGAAAGTCATTAAGAGTCTGTAGTCTATCTCTCCTAATTTTCACCTTTTGGGTCTAATTTTTTGCAGCTCTATTTTATATCCTAAATAATTAATAGAATCTCCTCTTTGTATTTTTTCAGGAGCAATTTGTAATCCCCAGCAAGGCAAAATTTTCTTTACTTCTTCAAACATTCTTTCTAAAGTATCTGCATTTGAGTCAGCTAATAAAATATCATCCATATAATGATAAATTATAGATTTAGGAAATTTTTTACGTATCACTTCCAATGGCTGTTGTACAAAATATTGGCACAGAGTTGGGCTATTTAACATTCCCTGTGGGAGGACCCTCCATTGAAATCTTTTAACCGGTTGAGAATTATTATAAGTAGGCACTGTGAAAGCAAATCTTTCTTTGTCTTTTTCTTGTAAGGGTATTGAAAAGAAACAGTCTTTTAAATCAATAACTATGAGAGGCCAGACTTTTGGTAACAGAGTAGGCAAAGGAATTCCAGATTGTAGAGAGCCCATCGGCTGAATTACTTTGTTAATTGCTCTAAGGTCTGTTACCATTCTCCATTTACCAGATTTCTTTTTAATAACAAATACAGGAGAATTCCAAGGGCTGGTTGACTGTTCAATATGCTGAGCATTTAGCTGTTCTTCTACCAGCTCTTCTAAAGCCTGGAGTTTCTCTGTTGTTAAAGGCCATTGCTGAACCCATACAGGCTTGTCTGTTAACCATTTTAAAGGTAGAGCTGTTGGTATTTTTGGAAGATTATCAGTTGTTGTGCCCTGTTCTTGTATAATATGGATGGCTGGTGACCACTCAAAATAATGCCTTCTAATATTTCTCTCAGAAACATGTGCTAGTTTATGATTTGTTTCTGAGATTGGAGGGATTTTAATCTGAGTATTCCATTGTTGCAACAAGTCTCGACCCCACAGGTTCATAGCTATGTTAGCCACATATGGTTTTAATTTTCCTCTCTGTCCTTCTGGACCTATACATTCCAGCCATCTTGCACTCTGTTTCACTCCAGATAATGTCCCAATTCCTAACAATTGAACGTTTACCTCCTGAAGAGGCCAAGCTGGATGCCAAAATTCTGGTGCAATTATGGTAATGTCCGCACCTGTGTCTACCAGACCAGACAACAAAACACCATTTATTTTTATCGTTAATTTTGGTCTCTGTTCATTAATAGAAGTTTGCCAAAAAAATTTTCTTTATGTTTTCTCCTGAATTTTCTATTCTCTCTGTTTCATCATCCTGACCAGCATGATTTATTCCAATAGTCATTTGGTTATTTAATCGCTCTCCAGAGCAGGCATTTCCTCTACAGCTGCAGGAAAGGTTTGAACTGGTTTTGCTATGGGGGCCTGCATGAGGCCCTCCGGGAGTTTCCCGAAAACTGAGGCAAAGGATTACCCTGTCTGTCCTTTGTTGATCTACATTCGTTGGTCCAGTGTTTTCCCTTACCACACCTTCTGCATACTCCAGAAGGAAGGGGCATTCTGTTGCCATTGTTCCTTGAAGAAACATTGCTTCTAGGAATGACCTGTTTACAGTCCCTTTTCAAATGTCCTTGCTTTCCACACCCAAAACATCTAACACTCCTCAAACCTTTTGAAATTACTTCTCCTACCCACGTATCATCATGCTCATCAACCTCAACATTAATTGTTTCTCTAATCCAATCTTCCAAAGGCGCAGATCTTGCCCTTAACGGCCTGATTATTCTTTTGCATGCTGCATTCGCATTCTCAAATGCCAAAGCTTCAATTATTGCCTTACTAGCTTCTGATCCTGAGACCATTCTGTTTACTGCTGAAGCCAGTCTTTCTAAAAAATCTGTGAAAGATTCTTTTGGGCCTTGCATAACCTTTGTGAATGACTCAGGTTTTTTTCCTGGTTCCTCAACTCTGTCCCATGCATTCAAGGCTGCCATTCAACATAAAATTAGGGTTTGAACATCATATAAACATTGTGTTTGTATTGAAGCATATTGGCCTTCTCCAATAAGCTGATCCTGACAAACTTGTATTCCTTTATCCCTCCATCGTTGTTCTACGTTTCTAGCTTCCTCCTTAAACCACGTTAGAAATTGAAGTCTCTGGCTGGGTTCCAGAACAGCTTGTGCAAGGTCCCGCCAGTCCTGTGGTATAATCCTATTATATGTTGACCAAGAGTTTAACATTTGCTTTACATATGGGGAATGCATGCCATAAGATACTATTGCCTCCTTAAACCTTTTAAAATCCATCAGTTCAATTGGAGCCCAGGTATTTTGTGTAGCCATTTGATCAGGCATCTGCTGTACGGTTACAGGATAAGTTAAGGGTGACTGTGTGAAAACAGGCTTTCTTTCTGTAACCTTATGATCCAGACTTGAACCAACTTCACTGTTAAAATTAACAGGTTTTTCTAAAGCTGTTATCCTGGCACTTAAATCGACTATCTTTTTAAATAGTAAAATGAGAATAAGCATGGTGATAAACTGCATAATTCGATCAACATTAATCTTCTCATATAGTTGTTCCATTGTCAGACTGCCTAAAATTTCAAAAACCCAATTTTTTTCCAATGTACACAGAAAACCCATTTTTTTAAATGTGGAAAAAATTGTCTTTTAAATAGTTTCCTTTATGACTTACCAAATCTGCGTAGAACGGTAGAAATCCGAGCGAATTTCAAAAGAGCCACCTAGTGTCCTAGGTGTGAATCCAGAGAGAGAGAGAGAGAGAGAGACAGAGACAGAGACAGAGACAGAGACAGAGACAGAGAGACAGAGAGAAAGCAAGAGAGAAAGTGAAAGTGAAAGTGAAAGTGAAAGTGAAAGTGAAAGCGAAGGGGTAGCCGGCTAAAGCTTAAAGCCAGCCACTTGTTCCCTCTTGAGCTGAGTCAAGGCTTGGCTTTACAGGCAGGGGCCCTGTTTAGCAGGGCAGGCCTGAGCTGTTTGTAGCACTGGCCTTAAGCAAGCAGCTCACAGTCCGGCCTGAGCCCAAGCAGACCTGGGCCGGGGCTAGGGAGCCGGCTGCTCCGGCTAGGGAGCCGGCCCCAAGCAGTTTTTAATGGATTCGCCCCACGTTGGGCGCCAGATGTAGATGTATCCAATCGTCTTTTTAAAATAAAAAACACAGAGCCAATGTAAAAGAGAGAAAGCCGAGAGGTCAGAGCTCAGAGATAAAATCTTACCTCCTGCAGTGCTCCTAGCTTCCCCGAGAGAGAGCTACTTCCTGTTTGTCTGTGTTTAAATAGTCTTTCTGTTCTGCCTTCTCATTGGTTCTAAACCCAACCACATGACTGCCTCATCACTGCCTGTAAGTACCGCCCTCCAGGTCTTAAAGGCATATGTCTCCAATACTGGCTGTATCCCTGAACACACAGAAATCTACCTAGCTCTTCTAACCATCACGCTCTTGCTATGGCTCTAATAGCTCTGACCCCAGGGCAACTTTATTTATTAACATAAAACTAAAATTACATTTCAGTACAAATAAAATATCACCATACATACACATGACTGCCTCATCACTGCCTGTCTGTAGAAACTTCCAGGTCTTCTATGGTTGGGATTGAGATTAAAGGCGTGTGTCTCCAATGCTGGCTGTATCCCTGAACACACAAAGATCTACCTAGCTCTGTCTACCAAGTGCTGGGATTAAAGGCATGCGCCACCACCGCCACGCTCTTGCTATGACTCTAATAGCTCTGACCCCCGGGTAACTTTATTAACATACAATTAAAATCACATTTCAGTACAAATAAAATACCACCATACTCCCCACCAAAGCTTTCCAAGTGATAGAATTTCAGGAGTGTGTCACTACACCTGGATATTAAAGTATCTCATCAGTACTAGTTTGTTGTTGTTATAGTGAGGGAGGTTGCTTATTCATTTGTTTTGCTAACTTGACACAGGCTGAAGATCCCTGGAAAGAGGGATCCTCACTTGAGGAATTGCCTCTATCAGACTGGACTGTGGGAAAGTCTGTGGAGCATTTTCTTGATTGAGGCTGATGTGGGAGGGCACCGCTTCCTAGAGGTGGTTGCACAGCTTGGCAGGTAGTCCAGAGTAGTATAAGAAAGCTGCAAGCCTTGGAAAAAGCCATGGAAAAGCAGCATTGCCCCCATGATCTCTGCTTCAGTTCCTGCCTCTGGTTCCTGATTTGAGCTCCTGCCCTGGTTTCCCTTCCTGATGTACTGTGATGTGGAATTGTGCACCAAATAAACATTTTCTTTCCCGAGTTGGAAAAAACCAAAAAAACAAAGACAAGATCTAATCCAATTCATACCAAAACTGTTGCCCGATAGCTACCTTAATCAAGGGTGTGCAGCCTTCATCATCCTGGACATCAATAGAGGCCTTTTTGGATAATAACAATGTTACCACATCTGGATGATTGTGTGCACAGTCGTAATGGAGTGACTTCCTACAAATTGAGAAAATATTTTAGGAAATTACAGATTACCGTATAAAGGCAAATTCAACTGTAAATACTAGATAGCAATCTTTATTTCCTTCTGATGTAAGAGAAGTAACTGGAATTTTATTATTTACTTATTTCTCTACTCAAGTGTTCATTTGCTATGCTAGGGTTATAGTGCATGGCCGTCCCATTTAAGGTAAGTGCTCTATCACAAGTTTCATCCTTTCTCAGAGCAGCACATCTGCATAACAGAACACCCAACAGACTGAATTCAGCTTGGATTTAAATCCTCCTCTAATTGCTGTTATAAACTAGTTATATATTATACAGAGTAGTATTCAGTAGGTAGGATTGTAGACCAGAGCCACTGTGCCTACCTTATTCTTTATTTCACATTTTAGCATTACTGACATCACTGCCACTTATAATTCATGATGTTTTATGACTATAATAGGCAATATTATATTATATATTAGGATTTCTATGTTCTCCATAACTCAATTTCCCCATGCACAGGATGGGGATTCAACACTGTAGCTATCTTACATCATGCTACTGTGATGCTTCAGTTCACATCTTCAAGAGCATGGACAAGTGCTTCCAGCACCTGCCAGTCAGTTTTTGGTGGATACAATAATGATTAGTCTTCCTACTGATAACAAACACAATATTCCAATAAAGAGAAATAACAGAATTCTACCTACTCTGAAGACACAATTTTTTTAAAAATACATTTACAATATTTTAAAACTATATTCCCCAAGATGGCCTTGAACTTGGTAATCCTACCAGTAGGTAGGATTGCAGGTCAGTGCCACTGTGCCTATCTTGCTCTTTATTTCACATTTTAGGATTGCTAAAATCTCTGCCACAATATTTTATAACTATAATTGGCAATATTTTTAACTTGGCCACTATACAAAATAAAGGTTATCATACAGTCCACTGTGCCTTATATAAAATGAAATATGATACAACCTACAGGCCCAGGGCAATTCTACAGGTCACTTGTATCTATGTAAATTTTAGCTCTTAAAATTATGAAAGGCAAACAAGTTGAAAAAAAGCAGTAACAACAAACAAAAATCTAAATCCTCAGTCATCAATACTTCGATTTTTTTTTTTTGATTTCTCAATGCCCAAAAGTAGTGTTTCTATATTTGCTGCCTACAGGGACACAGCCCAGTCCTCAGACAATAGACAGAGTGTCCCTGATAATCCAGACACCAAATTGTAGCAAAGCAGGCCATAGTGTTTTGTCTTGTACCCACAATGTGTCCACCACACCAAAAATGGGCAAATATCTCTATAAGGAGATAACCTGCTGTATCATAGCTCCTTTGCTTTGATTTTCAAAAAGCTTTAAGCCAAAAGAAAATCAGGATTCAAATGAGAATAGGTTTTTGTATTCAATATTTAAATTTATAGAATGTAAGGAAAGCTGACTGGGCAGATAAACATAAACATTTTAAGAATGAGAAGGTCTTGAGAGATAGTAGAATGTGTATGCTATATAGGAGATATCTAAGTTCCATGTGGGGAATAAATGGATTGACAGAATGGATAAATACAGTTGGAAAATTCAGTGTTTTTAAAGAATGTGTTTGTTAAGCAAAGAATATTTTGAAAATATAATTTATTGTTCTATTATTTGTATAAGGCTCTCATTTCGAAGACAAAGTAACCACTCAGAACTACAGAGATTATCAAGAAGCATATGGGCTATGGAAAATCTACTGTTGAGTGTCCCTGGTTCCCCTTTAGAACATAGTGTGAAATAAGAAACAGAAAAGAAGGGCTGGGGTGAATGGAAGAGCTCAGTTGGTAAAGCACTTGCCATGTAAGCCTGAGGGCCTGAGTTCAGAACTCCCAACACCTTGAAAATCTAGTGCTGGGGATGTGGATATAGGAGGATTCCCAAATCTTGCTTGCCTGCAAGTCTAGCTGAATGAGCATACTACAAGACTATTATACCTAGTGGGGATTTGGGTGAGACAGCCTGCCTCAAAAAATGAGGTGTAGGGACCACAAGGTGGTTCATCAGGTAGTGGGACCTGCCAGCAGACCTGATGGTCTGAGTTCAACCCTCAGAACCCACAATATGGCAAAACACAACTCTCAAATATAGCTTTCTTCTGACCTTCACATACTTACCTGCAGGTGTGTGGGATATATGTGCACACACACATACCACTCTGTTAATGAGATGAAAAGCAATTGAAGATAATGTCAACCTGTAGCCTTCACATATGTACCAACACACATACAACATGTACTCAAGGGAGTGGGGGTCAGAGTCATAGTTCCAACTGAAAATTTCCTTATATGATCCCTCAGCAAACAGGGATCCCACTAACGTAAGATTTCTTAGTGATTCTTTGGGGGGGGGCTTAAAGTTGACATTTTATGTAAAAATTTATCTCATGTTACAATTTTCTGTGTTGTATATAACATAGTATTAAAAAAAATCCATTAAGGGCTGGAGAGACGGCTTGGTGTTTACAAGCTCTAGTTTTGCTCGTAGAGGACCTGAGTTTGATTTCTAGCACCAACAACTGTTCGTAATTTCCGTGCCAGGAGATCCAACACCTTCTGATGCATGTGGTGTGTTGGAAATACATGCAGGCAAAACACTCTAAATTTTTTAAAGCATACACATAAAAATAAAATGTATGTAGTTTCATTAGCTAAATCACTTTAAAGCGCCCAATAAAGTGCTCTAAAAGAGACAATGTAAAAGAATTTGTAAACTAACGGAAGTTCTTTGTTTTGCTTCTCTTAAAAAAGGCCTAGGAGCTGCCCTTCCAAGTTGGGCAGGTCCCAGATGCCTGGAAGCCTAAAGCAGGCACAAACCCCACTGGGCTCAGTGAAAGAAGAGCCTAAGCATGACCTCTCCCCTCCCTCAGGTTACAGTCCTGGAAGGTGTGTTTCTCCTTAGTTGCCTTGACTGTCACCAACAGTTTCTGTCCCTGCTGGCCCTCTCCCCTCCCCAGGTCCCATTACCTGCGCCTTGTGTACTGGCCATTCACGTGGTATCCATGGCAGTTGATCAGCCGTTCTATTGAAGCCAAGTCCCCCACACTGGCTGCCCTTTGTACCTTCCCCACTGGGTCATACCCGATCAAGTAGAGGGGAAATTTGCGTCGTCATTTGTCAACCCAGACCCAAAAAGATAAATATTTTTTTTCTTTCTTTAAAGGTTCTGATATGGGAACTACAATCTGAATAACCACAGAGGTTTGGTACCTGGTAAGGGACCAGAAGGGAGGAGAGTATCTCTCAAGGAAGGGGAAAGTCTATAGTGTTATGATGATATAAATGAACACTAGATTAGGAGGGTTTAATGAGAGGAGGATGGGAGAGAAGGATAAAGGAGGGAATATGAGCAGAGAGAGACAATCAACACTGAATGCCTTTTAAAAACTATATGGAAACTGACTGCCACAGAAGCTTCCTATACGTATGTGAAAGGAATCTAAATGGGCTCAAAACATAACAGGTTTGACAAGGCTCCAATTAGACGTCTTATGCCACCATCTTAAACCTCCTGTGCCAGGAACAGGGTACAGCCTGTTGAATCCCTAACCAAAGGTGGTAGGAATTCCAACCACGCCCCATGGTCGTGCATACCCGGCAGAACACTTAGTCATCTCCATCTCGTCATTTCCGTGTCATAGTCATGCGTGACCCATGCCCCATGATCACTGCGCATGGGCCTGTGTGTGCAGATGCGGCCTGGCCTTTATAAGGCGGCCATGTTCCCCTGTTGCTGTGACCAGCTCGGCCTGGGACCCAGAACTGGCGAGGGACGTTGAGGTTAAGGAGCACTCAGGACACACCGTGGTTCGTCATTCAAACAGAGCCCTTTATTGACTATCCATCAGCCTTATATACCCTGCTACTTCCTACTCTCCATGGGGTCAGGGTACGGTCCTCAGGTTCCCATCAGCGTCCCAGCAGCTCAGCCAAACAGGAAGACCACAAGCAGAGAGCTGATTCTTGAAACAATGTTCCAGCAATAGCTATATCGTAAACATCCTGTGACTTACTGACCACAGGAAAAGAGGAAGGACAAAAGGGCACCTTAGGGCAGTGTAGGGCAAGCAAACAGGCTATGCACAAGGCCTGTTCAGCGTCTGCTGCCAACATGTCCCCTCCTTTTCTTTTTTAAAGCACACAGATAGCCCCTGTCTTAGGTCACCTGTAGCACCCTGTCTGACTTACCCGTCCTCAGGGAGGTCCTTTATCACGTCTTAGGTCGTCAGCAAGGCACAGGAGTTGCCCGTCTTTGGGTACTATCTTTCCAACATATGTAACCACACCTGAGCAGATTCAGGGGGGCTGCATAGCTAATAAAGCTTGCTTGGTTGCCCATTGGTCTTGACTAAACTGGAGACGCCATCGGTACATCATGAAGAATCCGAGCCCAAGACCCAGTGTACACAGGATAAGTAGGGAAACAGACCCTGACCACCTAGTAACCCATCCAGCAATTTTTGACATAGCTTGCCACCAAACATTTTCATCAATAGGAGTGACTCTAGTTTCATTAATACGAACAATAGCATGAACTAATTGCAAAGTAAAATTTACAAAACTTCCATTCTATGGCCCTCTTAAGTAATCATTCAATTCTTTAACCTTAGCAGATGCATTCACAACAATATGAGGGGTTACACACATTTCAGAAAACCCATAGGCACATAACATATGTTGTCTAATTGTCCATTTAAAGTCTGTTGGATGTCCAAAGCACCAGCCACTCTTCCCGACAGGGCATTAATAGTAGTAGCCTGTCACACTCCCTGGGAAATAACCAATCCAGCTGCAGTGGCTGCAACAGCTGAAGTTGCAATGGCAGCAAGTACAGCAGCAGTTATGCCAAGGTCCTGTCTGCTGTGATGGAGTTGCAATGGAAATTCTGCTGCATTCTGTTCCAGTGGAATCATGACAAAGGCAGGAATTCTCACCACCACAGCATGTGTGACATTAGGACTCCAGCAATTACTTAGGCTGCAAATCAAAGCTGAACAATTTAACTCCTCCCCTCCCACACCAGAGCCATTCCAGAGGATAAAGGAAAAAATTGGTATTATTGAATCCTGCAGTAACATTTTGCATCATTATATTATTAATGAACAGATTTTCTCCCTTTAGAGCTTGAGTAGTGAGAACCGCTCCCATGGTTTCTAACACATCTCTTTCCCACAGGTTAGTAGGTAAACCTAATACAACATAAGGTTGAAAATGTCCTTCATGCCCCTCCTGAGCACTCCACTTCAATATGCAGGCACTTTTCTGTGGTCTGGTCTGTCCTATGCCCTGTAACACTGCTGTAGAATCCTCCAGAGGCCATCGTGCAGGCCAGTATTCTTTGGATATAACGGATACATCTGCCCCAGTATCAAGAATCCCCACAAAAGATTTACCTTGAATTTTTAATTCTAATTTAGGCTAGAGTCTAGGTGGGCTACCCAGAACGCTTGAGGAGTACCAGTGGACCCGAACCTCCCTTTCCCCGGGCTACACATAAACTTCTATTTTTTGTAGAAACAATAGGAAGCAGAAGTAGCTGAGCTATACGCTCCCCTTGTGGGATCACTGAGACCCCCTGTGTTGCCTCTGCCATGATTTTTATCTCTCCCTCATAGTCATTATCTATCACTCCAGGCAAAATCCTTATGCCCTTCATATACGCACTACTTCTACCCAAAAGCAGTCCACAGATCCTTTTGGTAAGGGGCCATAAACTCCAGTGGGTAGTGCTTGAGGTCCATTTGAGGGGTTAAGATTGCTCTGGCGGCAGAACTGAGGTCCAGTCCTACACTTCCTGGTGTTCCTCCACTGAGTTGGTCAATTGAAAGGGGTTGTTTTGTGGAATGAAACGGAGGCGACCACTGCCTGGGATTATTGTTTGGGTCTGCATAGCTCTGTACACTCTTGCTTTCGGGCCCCGTCCCCATTTCCCTAAGGTACTGGGTTACCCTGTGCGTCAAACTTAGATCTACATTCACTACTCCAGTGCCGACTCTGTTTACATTTGTGACATATTCCAAGTGACTGGTTTGGATTGTTTTGTGGGCAATCGCGTTTCAAATGGCCTTCCTGCCCGCACTGGAAACATCCTTTAGGTTGAGCACATCAGTCATTCATGCCTTGCAAGCCATGTCTTATGGCAGCAGCTAAAACTTGTCCAGTAATATGGTTACCATCTATGTCTTTGCAGACAAGAAGCATGTCATTCAAACTCTTGCCTTTGCTCCCTCTTAATGCTTCTTTGCAATACTTATTTGCATTCTCATATGCCAACTGTTTAACTACCAGCATAGCCTGACCAGAATCTCCAAAGATCTTTCCTGCCAATTGCAAAAGCCGTGACACAAAATCTGCATAGGGTTCTGGAGGACCTTACAAGACCTTTGAAATTTGTTCTCCCGCAGCAAGGTTTGGCAGAGATTTCCAGGCTTGGACCACTGCATTAGCTATTTGAACATGTGCCAGGGTCATACAATATTTGCTGTTGAATATCAGCATATTGCCCTGTGCCTGCCAGCATGTCATAATTCCTCCAGGGTTGACCAGCCCGTGCATTAATGCGTGCCAACTCTAAGCATCTTTTGTGATTCTCACTTTTCCACAAGTGATAATCTCCTCCAGACAGGGCAGCACAGCATAATTACTGCCAATCACTAGGTGTTAAATAACTAGCTGAAAGGACTCAAAAAGTGTCTCAGTGAATGGAGCCTGTGGACCACAACTGCTCACTGCTTCTTTTAATTGTTTCATTTCTTTAAATGTCAAAGGTACATGATTCCTGACGGCTTGTCCGGCAGCATTAACAGTTTTGGAAACGGGATAAGCCTGCACAGTATCCTGCCAGATAACTCCCCTCCATTTCCCTTCCTCCTTATGAGCCTGATTGTCCCTATCCAACCAGTATGGATTGTGAGGCGGCGGATGACAGCAGATCGGAGCCAAAGGCTCTTTATGTTTTACTTTTGTTTTCTGCAGCTGCCCTTGTAATTCTTCGATCTCTTTCTCTAACCACTCCTCCTCATCAAACAATTCATATATAGACTCAACGTTACTCTCATCATCCTGAACTGCAAGTTTCTTGCAGGGTTTCATAGCCTTCTCTTCCTCTTTTTCCCCTTTTAAAGATTCGTTAGTTTCAGCTTCCTGGGCAGTGGCAAAAGCCTGCTCACATTCTGCTAATTGTTCCTTCACTTTCACCTTGTCAGTTAATAGCGCATCCTTTACCAGCCTCCAAAGAGAAAAGGTTGCAGGCCGGGCGGTGGTGGCACACGCCTTTAATCCCAGCACTCGGGAGGCAGAGGCAGGCGGATCTTTGAGAGTTCGAGGCCAGCCTGGGCTACCAAGTGAGTTCCAGGAAAGGCGCAAAGCTACACAGAGGAACCCTGTCTCGAAAAACCAAAAAAAAAGAAAAAAAAAAGAAAGAAAAGGCTGCAATAGGAAACTCCTCTGGTCCCGTATCCTGCAATACCTTCTGTAGATCACATTTCACCTGTTCCCAATCAGGGATATTCAACCCTCCTCCTGTCAGAAACCATGGGCTAGCTTCAGCTATAGTGTAAGTGCGGT